>NC_060078.1:13750000-14375000 GCF_922984935.1 Meles meles | reverse complement strand
GCCCCTGAGCCCAAAGCCCATTGTTTCCTTTCTTCCTTCCCTGTCACTTCTTGGATGCTAACCTAGGATAATTAAAATAAAATCTTGGCAGTCATTTGCGACTCTGTTTATTACTCATATAGCAGTATTGTAAAGATTCTTTTTCTTCTGGTTTCTTACACCCATCCTTCATTTATACTTCAACTGCATATGGCATGCATTTGCAAAATGTGACAATCTATCACAATAATGAAAGTACACAAATTCAATAAACGAAAGGGATGAACATGTGGAAAATACAAAAAGTAAATATGTATTTAGAGAGGAGACAATATTTTATCTCATATTAATGTCTTTCATTCCAACAGAATGTAAAAAAGAAACACAAAAATCTATTGATGAGTTGCTAAGCACAGAATCAGAGAACATTGTGAGTTTAAGGGCATTTGTAACCGTTCATATGAGAGGACCCTAAGCCTAATTTCTTAAACTTGAAGGTCTCAGTAACCTGAAAAAAATCAAAACTCAGCCCTAAACCTCCAGAGACACTCTAAAAAAGTAGTCTGATAATTTTCATATTTTCTGCAAGCAGTTTTTTTCTCTTTAGGAAGAAAACACAATTCACAGCTGCAACAGGACAAGTGGGAAAGATAACTAGTTAGTGCTAGTCAGTCCTTAAGACTTATTAATTTTTTTTTCCTATTGCAGCCAGCTAACATAATTTTTGCATCTACAGACTCAAGCAAATCAGAGAAGGAGAAAATAGGGGAAAAAAAATCAGGACTTGGGAAGAATGTAAATCAGCCTTCATCTCGTAGCTTCAGATTCTCGACACCATCCCATCTGAGGGGGTTTATCAGGACCTGCTGCTGTTCGAGTAACTTATGTTCTAGACATTCCTGAATATACGTGATGTTATGAGCAGCAAGATGGCTCCCTGCACTGGAATAAGACTCCATTTCCCCCTCTGACAGCTTCCCCAGGCTGATAGATACACTGAAGTTGTGGACAGTGTGGTAGAAAGGAGTAAGGCCCGGTCAAGAGTGGAAACCATGTGTGCAAGGGCTCCACCTGGAGGAAGACCCCCGCTGAACCATTTTGTAGAACGGGACACTGAGGCTGAGAGAGGTCACTGACCACAGGCCACAGAACTAGGAAGAGGTCACAAGCAAAGAAAATATACTTTTGAGCAGAAAAAGGATGAATTTAGATGCTACCTAAGACTCAGGAGCTTTATCAAGTAAATCAAATGCTTTATTATGAAAATGCCCTTTCCTCTTGAATTCTTCACAAAATAATCTAAATAAGAATCCAAAAAAAAAAAAAAAAAAAAAGAATCCCTACATGAACTTTGATTTGGAGTTAGTAGCATACAAGCCTCATTTCTCATGAGTAATTGATCCAGTTCCTTTAATTGAAAAGTGAAAGAAGTTTTTATGTTTTTTAAAACTTGGCTTCTGGAAAGCTCAGAATTAACTTTAGCTTTTATTTTTTAAATGTTTTTATTTTTTTTTATTTTTTTTCCATTTTATTTATTTTTTCAGCGTAACAGTATTCATTCTTTTTGCACAACACCCAGTGCTCCATGCAAAACGTGCCCTCCCCATTACCCACCACCTGTTCCCACAACCTCCCACCCCTGACCCTTCAAAACCCTCAGGTTGTTTTTCAGAGTCCATAGTCTCTTATGGTTCACCTCCCCTTCCAAAATTTTTTTTTTTAATAAACATATAATGTATTTTTATCCCCAGGGGTACAAGTCTGTGAATCGCCAGGTTTACACACTTCACAGCACTCACGATGGCGTTATTTATTTATTTTGAGAGATGGGGAAGGGCAGAGGGAGAGATAGTCACAAGCAGAGTTCCTGCTGAGCACAGAGCCCCACAGAGGACTCGATCCCAGGACCCTGAGATCATGACCTGAGCTGAAACCAAGAGTTGGATTCTCAACCAGCTGAGCCACCCATGTTCTCTGTCTTGCTCCACGTTTTTCTTTTCCTCCTCGCCCCATGCCTTATTTTATGTCTGGCTTATTAAAGCTTCAGTCTTCACCTCTCCTAAAATAAGTTAATATAATTTTTAATGTATAACTGCTGGAAAAGTCAAAGGCAATTTCTTAAGAAAAAAAGGACACACCCCTTAGGGGCCAGCTGCAGTTTACCTTCCCTGGTTGCAGTATGTGAAGACTGCTGCTGTTCTCTTTGGAGAGAGGTGTGGCCTTGTCTGTCCCCATGGGCCACTTAAGGCATGTCTTTGGTTCATTAAGGAGCATATTTTTCTATTCTTAACCTTAGTGGACTCTCTTCTTTTCAATCTTAAATGGGAAATGGTGCTTCCAAGGTGTCATTATTTGCAATTAATTACCTGACCTGAAAAATGATAGCATCTTGCTTCCTTCTAGTCTCCAGGATTCTACGCTCATCAGGGACAGGCTCTCCTGTCCATACTGTTCACATCTTGGCTCTCCTGCTGTGTCATAACACAGTGTTGCTGACTTATCTGTTACGCCTTTCGAAAGTAGCAGGTGAAACACATGAAAACCAGGGACAGCTCAGTACCAAAAAAAGAGTTAATGTTCTGTTTGCTTTTTGTTTTTTTTATAGTTTTTAGGTTAAAAAGCATTTAGCACAGCAATGATTCGATGAATGAAAAATAATAAAACAATCACATATCAAATATTGAAAGAGTAATAATATAGGTTTCCATGTGACTGCTTAATGCACATAGGGCACCTTTCTACTCACCTCCAAGCTCTAGACTCTGCAAGCTTACTCATTTTAGAGACTCTTAGCCCTGCACAGATTGCTTAACTATGTACTTATTCCTGGGATTTCAAGAAAGGACTTTCACTGTTATTCTAAGAAAAGGATTCAAAATGGAGTATATACACCTAAAATAATAAAACCCTGCCTGTCAACTTTTCAAATACCCCACAGAAAAAGAGCTGCAGTAAGACCATGGAATTCTATCGTTCAACTCTGTAAAAAGCTCGTTAGTACGAGCCAACACAATTATCAACCATAACTCTGGATTGTTTTGACCACTTTTTAAAAACAATTTATTTGAGAGAGATAGAGAGAGCAAGAACATGCGTAGAGGCAGAGGGAGAGAGAGAAGTAGACTCCCCACTGAGCAGGGAGCCCAGTGGGGGACTCAGTCCCAGGACCCAGGGATCATGACCTGAGCCAAAGGCAGACAGTTACACGACTGGGCCATGCAGATGTTCCCATTTTGATCATTTAATTGGTGAAAAATGCACAATCCTTATCTCTGGGCATATCAGTGATCACTTATCTTTCTTTCCTTCTTACCTACCCATACTTAGCTACCTTCATTAGTTCACATTGCCAAGGGCCCAGGCTGACAATCACTTTTCACTGAGAAGGTTTCAGAAGGAAAGCCTGAAATATGCATCCCCGTATTGAATCATCACAAGATGCCCAGACGTCAAGCTAGGCACTATCCATAGTCGATCTACCTTGTTTCTACCTTATCATTTAGCAAAGGGCACCTTGTTCCCTACATCCGAGCTTTTCCTTGACAGGAAGAGAAAATCATTAAGTAAATCACAGCATTCTCCCCCATTTACTACCTACAGCATCAAAGGCTTCAAGACAGGGGAGAATAGCTTAGAAGAAAGAAAAAAAAAAGAGCGGGGGGTTGGAATCTGGTAAGTAAAAAGTCACAAAGAGCAACAAACAGAATGAGCCAGAAATGAAACAGATCCTACAATTCTGGGTGGGTAGGTGAGTGAAAAAAGCTCTTATGGGCCTGGGGGCAGTGGTCCCAAAGCTTATCATCCCGCGTGCAATATCCCAATCACTCTAGGCTCTTGAGGTAGCCTAGAACCATTCGTTAACTAAGTATTTATTGAACACGGTTCTGTGCCAGTCATAGCAGTGTTCTCCTGGAGACGGTATTCAACACCAGCACGCTCAGGCTTGCAATCTCCGTCCCAATTACTGAGTACTGTACACGAATAAAGTATAAAATGAATAACTGATTACATAATGAATAGGACTCGAATATTGTTTCATCTAACCCTGTTAATTTATAGAATTAATTTTGGCAAATCAATGGCTTTTATTTTGAATATGGCTAACTACTGGTGAAGCTCAAGGCAAAATCCAAAGTCTTCAAGCTCCCCTGGAGATTTCTTGGTTGTCAAATATATTCAGACGCCAATAAGAAGGGTGTGATGATTGTTAAAAAAAAAAAAAATTACACAAACCCGCATATTTAAACCTTTTTTCCTTCTACAAAGAACATTAGGCAGCTTAGAGTTTAAAGGCAAAATGAAAATCAGACTAAGCCACCAAACAGAAGTTCCCCATCATCCGGGACTTCATGAATTTCTCTTAAATGTTGAGTTTTCTTGCATGTTATGCTCAGGCATTGTTTTTGCTTAACTAGGAATTTGTTTCAATAGCCTTATGAAATTCATCCTTGCCCTACTCTAGTTGCTATCCAAATGATTAGAAGCTGAAGATCCATTATTTGTACTCTCTTTATTTTGCGACCTTGGATGATTTATTTAATATTGTTTAGCTAAATTGTTTCCCTGTCTCCAAAGTTTCTAGAGAGGCCAGATTGAGCTATTGGCAAGTGATAAACCAAGTGATTAATTTAGACCCATAATTACTATTGAATTGATGAACAGGAGTCACAGGCATTCTACACTGAGTTTCTTGGAAGAGAGAAATAATGCGTTAAAGCAATTCACATGAATTCATACATTGTTTATACCAATTGTGCCAAAATGGCCATCTGTCTAGGGCATTTTTTTAAATCTAATTATAATTTGGCACATTGCTTGGTTTTTCTTGACCACCGCTCAAGTATTGGTCAACAAGTGTCTTTCATGACACATTGTGCACAAGTAAATTTTGACCATTGACATTCTAGGAGGTGGAAAAACAAAACAAAACAAAACTCTGTTCCTAAATCCTGATTTAACCTTGTATTTTAATTTTGAACTGGGACAATTTTTACATAATTGTGAAGTTTCTTCTCTTACTTTGAGTACCTATGTTTACATCAAAAATGGTGTTTTATTAGCTTATGTTTACATAGTACAGTTTCATTCCCCAACGATATTGTTGGTGACTGCATATGATCTAACCTCTTCTATTAAAATAAAGTCACCATATCAGGGAGATCATATGTTTATTAAAAAAAAAAAATTTGGAAGGGGAGGCGAACCATAAGAGACTATGGACTCTGAAAAACAACCTGAGGGTTTTGAAGGGTCAGGGGTGGGAGGTTGGGGGAACAGGTGGTGGGTAATGGGGAGGGCACGTTTTGCATGGAGCACTGGGTTTTGTGCAAAAAGAATGAATACTGTTATGCTGAAAAAATAAATAAAATGGGAAAAAAAATACATAGGGAACAAAAAAAAAAAATAAAGTCACCACTGCATTTTCTTTCCAATCTATTTCAACCCAACCCCACCTAATTTATGTTGTCATAATTTCGATTTGTTGCTCCTGATAGAGGTATTATATTCTCTGCCCAGTATCTAAATGCAGGGAAGACCGCTATATTCTGCATGCCAGCACAAATTCCCTGTGTTCCTAACCATTCCTGAACACTGCTTTACAATCTCACCTCCAAACCACACAGTTGTAATTTATTGTGACTAGGGCAAAGTTGATAATTAAGGATTGTCGGTACTGCCTGAAATGGAAGGATCCTTATTTTAACCAACTCGTTGGAGAAGATGTCCAACCACGTTAAAAGGAAATACCCCAGGATTTGGGACAAGAACACAGAAAACAGACCAGATCAAATTAGGTTTCTTCCCTGCTCTAAACCTGGAATGGCCCTCCTGAAATACATAGTCAAATCTCACATCTCTAGACTGATAGTCAAGGTCACCCTTGGACTAGTTCCAATTCCAGTTCCTCATATTCTCGATGATCCAGTTAGACCCAATTATACCTTTTTAAGATATATGGAGGCCTACAATGTAACCATCGAGTCACTTATGTTTCCCCTTCCCTTGACAAATTTCCCCTTCCTTTTCTGTCAAGATACTATTCACAGTACAGGTCTCATTCCTTACCACCAACTCCGAAAAGCTCTTCTAGCACATAGGTTATGTGTATTGCTCTCACAGAGCTTTCAAAAACCCCCCATTAAGCAGCATGTATTTCATTCTGCCTTCCTGTCTCCTCGTGTACTCCCTTCTCCAGCCTGACTGATAATGTGACCAGCCACAGAAATCTTCACAGGCTCTGAAACACCACACCTCAGTGAGCAATACATTGCTATTAAATTAAGATCTGGGGAGGCTACTCCCTTAAAAGAGGGGTTTCAGAGCATTTCACAGTTCCTCACAGTTCCAATTCTGTCTATTGTTGTTGGAAAAATCTACAGCTGAAGGGTCGTCAATTGGCCAAGTTAAGTTTACAGATAAATTTTGTTGGGCTTGCGTCGTATCCAAAAAAACTGAGCCAACATTTTTCAGCCAGGAGATTTCTTATTAAAAAAATCTGAATTTTTGCTTCTTCTGAAAAGAATCTGAAACCACTGGGCCTTACTTCTCAATAACAACCATCTGGGGGCTCCTGGGAGCCTCAGTCATTAGGCATCTGCTTTTGGCTCATGTCAAGATCTCAGGGGCCTGGGATTGAGTCCTGAGTCAGGCTCCCTGCTCCGTAGGGAGTCTGCCTCCCCCTCTGCCTGCAGCTCTCCCTGCTTGTGCTCTCTCACTCTGTCAAATCAATAAATACAATCTTTAAAAACAAAACAAAAAAACCCCCAAAACAAAAACTAGCCGTCTGGGGAGCTGGGTGAGGGGAGGGCTGGTTAGGCTGGGCATGAAGCCTCCATTCTGCTGCAGATAACACCAGTCTCCTTTGTCCCCATAAGGAAGGGGCCAGTTGCCATTTATTATCAAATGCATTCCTTTATTTATTTATTTTTTTGCTTTTTGTTGTTTGTTTTTTTAAGACTTTATTTATTTATTTGGGAGAGAAAAAGTGAGTGGGAGGGACAGGAAGAGAGAATCTGAAGCAGACTCCAAGCTGAGTGCAGAGCCAGATGTGGGGGGCTTGATCCCACCAATGCAAGGTCATGACCCCAGGGGAAACCAGGAGTTGGATGCTTAAACTGACCCAGTCAACTAGCTGCCCATTTACTTATTAATAGTCCTTAAAAATAGCTCTGTAATCAGAGATCTGTTAAAAGTATTACAAATTCTTTTAAAAAATGCTTGACCAGGAAAGCCACATGGTTTTTCTGAATTCATGATTTTAAGCTATCCGACCTAATTTATATGTGCCTTTGAGTTTGCAGTGATTTATATTTTCCTCTGCCTCAGAATGTTCAGCTAAACTGTTTGAGGACCAAGAATTTGTTCAGATAAAGAGTAAGCCTACGTCATCATCAGGATGGTAATACCATGATACTGATCAATTGTTTTCTCTTAAAGTAGAGTAGGAACAGAAAGTCAACAAAGTAGCTGTGGAAAGATTCAAGGGAATTATTCTTCTAAATATGTGAGTGGCCCACAACCTCTGTCTGAATCTAAGGGTCTGTTATCAGCCAGAATCCTTTGCTGATCATAGTTAAACAAAAATGGTCCAAATCTAGTGATAACCAACTAAATGCAAAGATTACATGAGCTTAAAAACATGACTTGCTTACTTGGACAGAGTCTCTGAAAGAAGGAATTGGACAGAAGCGGGCAACATTTGGAAATGATTAAGGCTCGAAGCATCACCCTTCTGTTGGAACTAACTTAACTATTCTTTTCAAAAGGAAACACTTACTCTGTCTGTCACGAAGGACTCACCACATTCTGAATTATTTTTCCAGCCAAAAGGGGCACGCATGGATCAGTAGGCTTATCTCCACCGCATGAGAATCAGAGACCCCGCATAAGGCAACCAGACTCAGTTCAACCATTAAAGAGAGCATGTTTTTAGCTACAAGCATAACTTTGCCCTCAATTTTACTTTCCATCTAAAATCTTTTATTCACAAAGTAATTAGAAAATACCTTACAGTGATGGAAAATATCAACTCAGTAGGAGAGCAAAAATAGATAGGATTAATCTGGCTGACCCACATACGCAACAGTTTCGATGAATGATAATGTGAGCATGGAAGGAAAAGCAAAATCTGATCCTGAGCTTTATTGTCCTAGAGCTGACTGTACTTATTGTGGTGAGTGTACATGCATACGTGTGTACACATTCACAAAAGCATCGCAACGCTACACAATCCAAAGAGCAACTAGTTTCCAAGTTTCCAGCACACAGAATAATTGATTGATGGCATTTTTTCCCCTTGCATCTTAAAAACAAACTATATATCCTTTAAAATCATGTGAGGGGGCGCCTGGTGGCACCGTTGGTTAAACATCCGACTCCTGGTTTTGGCTCAGGTTGTGATCTCTGGGTTGTGGGATCAAGACCAGCATTGGGCTCCCCACTCAGCACGGAGTCTGCTTCAGATTCTCTCTCTCCCTCTCCCTCTGCCCCTCCCACTCATGCTCTCTCTCTCAAATAAATAAAAAAAACTTAAAATCATGTGAGGTAACTCTTTATAGCAAACAAACTGTTTCTTCTCTAATCTGCTAGTTTTATCCAATAGTAAATCAATGGGGGGTGGGGGGGGGAAGAAAGGAAGAAAAGAAAAAAGAGAGAGAATTCTAATAATATGATTTCCTGTCCTTTAGAGCAAATGCTCTTTTGACCTAGATCTCCAGAAGGAAATATATTTTACATAATGAATTAATATACACACAGTTGAAACTAAATTTAATGAAACAAGATTCTTAGTGATGCTACATTTCTATATTTTCAATTATGTTCTATTCTATTTCATAAAAACAAAAAGCTAGCTATATCCTCCACCCACCCTAAAAATGATTTTACAGCTCAGGAACACATCATAACCTACAATCTGAAAACCCTGAAAGTGTTACTCTCAGAGGCACTTACCAGCATGGTCTATTTAATTTATTAGCTAATTGGGGAAAATATGAAAAATTTAAATGTGGTGAATAAAAATATACATGGTTGGAGTGCCTGGGTGACTCAGTCGGTTAAGCATATGACTCTTGGTTTTGACTCAGGTCATGATCTCAGGGTTGAGAGATCAAACCCCAAGTTGGGCTCCACGCTCAGTGTGGAGAAGTCTGCTTATCCGCTCCCTCTGCTCTTCCCACCATTTGTGCTCTCTCTCTGTCTCTCAAATAAATAAATAAATAAATAAATAAATGATAAAAATAGACATTAAAGCTGTGTTGAGAGAAAACACATATTAATTTGCCATTAAAAATAAGACTACAGAAAAACTATGACAAATGGACTTGATTATCTGTAAGAATGTTAAAATGTTAACAAGAGGCATCCATCTCTCTGGGCCCCAAAATCATCAGGCATTAGAATTTCGTAAACAGATCACAAGTCAATCAGGAGGGCTCCCTTACACATGTCCTGTGGAATTCTTAGTCACCTCCACCAATAAAGAACATAAAGCACTTACTCTGGGGCAGCTCTCGGCAGAGCCATCCGCCTACCCTCTCTCCACTTTGTAGATGAGGAGGAAAAGAGTGTCTACACAGTCTACCCAAGCTTTCACTCTGGACATTTTTTTCTCATGCACCTCATTCTCTAATCAAACTGAACTATTCTGAGTTTTCTAAGCCCACCAGATTTTTGGTGCATCTACACTTTTGCACTATTTTTTTAAAAGAAAGATTTGATGGATTGATTGATTTTAGAGAGAGCATGAGACAGCGCAAGGAGGGGGGTGGCAGAGGGAGAGGGAGAGAGAGACTCTCAAGCAGACCACCCCATGAGCATGGAGCTGGAACTTATGACCCTGAGATCATGACCTGAGCTGGAGTCAAGAGTCTGATGCTCAACTGACTGAGCCACTCAGGTGCCATTCATTATTAATTATATATATAATACTAATATATAATATAACATATATTATATATAGTTTATACATGTATTATATATAAACTATATATAAATAATATATATAGTTATTTATATGTATATAAATATTTATATGTATATAAATAACTATACATTATTGAAGTATAGTTGACACACAATGTTACATTAGTTTCAGGTGTACAATACAGTGATTGGACAAGTTTATACATTAGGCTGGACTCCTCACACCTGTCGCTCCCAAATGTCACCTCACAACACCATTACAGTACCATTAACCACATTTCTGGGCTGTGCCTTTTGTTCTCTGAGACTGATTCATTCCTTAGCTGGAAGCCTGTACCTCCCACTCCCCTTCACCACTTTTGCCCATCCCCCACCCCTCTGGCAGGCATCAGTTTGTTCTCTGTAGTTATGGGTCTGTTTCTGCTTTCTTTGGTCATCGTTTTGTCTTGTAGATTCCACATAGCAGTGAAATCACATGGTATTGTAAAAGCTGACTGAAGAATGAGCGACTAGGGGCGCCTGGGTGGCTCAGTGGGTTAAAGCCTCTGCCTTCTGCTCAGGTCGTGATCTCAGGGTCCTGGGATCGAGCCCCGCATTGGGCTCTCTGCTCAGCAGGGAGCCTGCTTCCTCCTCTCTCTCTCTGCTTGTCTCTCTGCCTAGTTGTGATCTCTGTCAAATAAATAAATAAATAAATAGAGTAAATGCCAAAAATTTATTTAAAAAAAAAAAAAGAATGAGGGACTATCAAGCATCCAGTTTTCACAGGGACTCCTGATGCTTGTGACACGCATGACAACCAGTGACCAAGTCATTCCCATGACCGTGGTGAATACTCTGCCATATATACCAATAAAATGTGAATTTCCTTTCCTTTGTCACAACTTGGATCATATAAGATGCCTGTAAATACCAAGATAAGCGGCAGCACTTGACCTCAGCAGCATGGCGTTGCCAGTAAAATGAAATTCTCATTACAGTTTCCATCTTACTGGTAAGCAGGGTCTCAATCAATGTTCAGCGGGAAATAGATTTCATGTTAGATGAACAACAAACTCCACGGGGACCAAGGTGGGGAAAAGAGCGACATAAGCTGGTGCTGGCCTGGAAGAAAGCTGCTGCCTTCTCACTGTCTCTGACTGTTGTTCATGGATGAGGCTCCTGGAGGTCTGTCTGACCAGGGTATCCAGAGATGATTTTTAAAAAAGTGAGCCCATGTACTCCCTTCAAAAGATCCAATAGCAGGGTGCCTGGGTGGCTCAGTTGTTGGGCATCTGCTTTTGGCTCAGGTCATGATCTCAGGGTCCTAGGATCGAGCCCCACGTTGGGCTCCCTGCTCAGTGGGGAATCTGCTTCTCCTTCTCCCTCTGCTGTTCTCTCTGCTCATGCGCTCTCTGTTTCTCGCTCACTCCCTCTCTCTCTATCATGTGCACATCTCTCTAATGAAGAAATAAAATCTTTTAAGAGAAAGATCTAAAAGCTTTATCAAAGCAGAATTTATGTATCCTAAGATTTGCCCATTTTAAGTGATTCATGGTTCAACAACGTTTAGTAAACATACAGACCTATGCCACTGTTACAAGTGCCAATCTTAGAGCATTTCCATCACCTCCAGGAAATAGCTTTTACCCATTTGGAATTAATCCCTATTCAAGCCCCCAGGGAATCATTAATCTTTCTGTTTCTATGGATTTCTCTTTTCTGAGGAAGCATGTAACACAAATGGAATTAACTCATCTGTAACCTCTCCCATCTGGCTACCTGCACTTAGCATAATGCTTTGGAGGGTCACTCGTTTTGCTGCATGTATCAGTGAATCATTATTTTTTTTATTGCCAAATAATACTTAAATCTGCGGGTACAGCACACTTGGTTTATCCATCCGGCAGATGAGGGACATTGGATTATTTCCAGTTTCTGGCTGCTGTTAACAATGGTGCCTTGAACATTCTTATACAAGTGTGGATTCTGTTGTCATTTCTCTTTGGATACCCATAAGGAGGGTTTCAGGGTAATACAGTAAATTTTATTTACATTTTTAAGAAACTGCCAAACTTTTCCCAAAGTGGTTGGACCACTTTGTAATCCTACCAGCAATGTGTAAGAGTTCCCTTTTTGCCACATCTTTTCTACATAGTTCTTGTCTTTTTTTTGTTTTTAATATTACCATTCTAACCCACATATTCTTAAGACTTCCTCTTAAGTATTTTCCTGTATTCTAAATTCTGCAGTATATAGGATACCCTACCTCTCTCTAAGGTCAATTAAACAAACACCAGTCCATCCTACTCCTAAATTAAATTGATTTGGGGGACCGAGTATGATAAGAATGAGAAACTTCCAAGCAATAAAATAAAAGGGCCTTATACCAAGTACATCCTCTTATAGATAATCCAAAATATGAAATGTCTTTGGTTTCTTTAAACAAAGCGGTGCACAGACACCAAATGCAGGTTAGGATCCTTTGTACTCTATGCATATCATTTCTCACCCGAAATGTAAGGGGGCAGTTCTATGGATGAGAAAACAAACATGTGCATTGTAGAAAAATAGACAACGATGCGGCAGAAAATAAAAACCCATCATAGTCCCACCATTTTCATTTTGATAAATTTCACTCTTTCTCTTATCAATACATACAGGCATTTTACATATACTTTCATCGCAACAAAGATTATGCCTACAAGGTGCCAAGAATCCAGAGTTTTAATAAAATTTGGGTATTTCCCATAGTTAGAAACTTTTGGGAAACCTTGTCATGAGAATATACCATAATTTAACCATTTCTTTTGTTCAACACACTCTCATTATTCACTGATGCCTGTGATGCTTTGAGGAACATCTTTGCATCCATGACTTCAAACCACACATGAGGAGAGGCACTGGGAAGTCAGAGCTCCTCCAGAAAAGGACAACCCTTGGGGATCCCGAGTATGCTCAGCTGGAAAAGAAAAGACTTGAAAGACTCTGCCCGATAGAAAAATTTGAAGTGGTGACACATACGGGGAATTAGATCCTAAAAAGCTTTGCAGAGAACAACTAAAAAGTTTTTACAGCAGTATTGGTAGAAGGAGGCCGATTTCTGCTCACTGTAGAGAGCAACAAATGGAGACATATATAGAAGGCACAGCTTAATGGAACAGCTTCCATCCTCCTCAGTGAACGCAGCATTTGGCAGAGAATAGGGTCTCTTCTCACACCATAAATGTTGAGAGAACATTTCCCCGCAAATCCCTCCATGAGAAGAATTGGTCCAAGACCTGGTTTGCACCCATCACTCCTGGCAGCCTTCGGGCACCCTCATCCATCCCTGTGCTTCCAACTGTCTGTGCTGAAGTGGAGCCCCGGACATTTTAGGAGCTCAAAGAAACTTCAGTTCTCCAACCTATGAATCTAAGGCCAAGCATGATCTCATAGGGGAAGGACTTTTCTGTCATTTTATGTCAGTTGAGGGGAAAATGAGTGTTTGATGGACAACCATGGAACTCTTAGAAAGTTTCTGAGTCACTTATCAGCCCACAGAGGTCCATGGTCTGTGGAATGATGTAAAGGATATATTTTTAAGAGGGGGGAAAAGCAAGCAGAAGAACAGTTGAAATCACAGGGAAATTCTTCCATGGCTTTTTCAAGGGCACACAAACAAAACACCCAATAAAACAAAACATCAGCACCAGCCATCAGCATGGCCAGCAGCTTTAGGGATGCGCAGGGAAAGGTAAACTCTGTGAAGAAAAAGATAACAGAAGAAAAGTGAAAGAAGTTTAGCAGACGTCCATATGAGCATCAATGTGAAAATAAGGAAGTCGTAGAAAAGCGTTTCTCCTTCTCTTCTGGCTTTTCTCTGGCAATAGGGAACACTGGCTTTTCCCTGCCTCCCTGACTATTCCACAAACAATCCCATAGCATTTCTTCCTTAAGAAGTGGGATTCCAGGGCACCTGGGTGGCTCAGTGGGTTAAAGCCTCTGCGTTCGGCTCAGGTCATGATCCCAGGGTCCTGGGATTGAGCCCCGCATCCAGCTGTCTGCTCAGCAGGGAGCCTGCTTCCCCCTCTCTCTCTGCCTGACTCTGCCTACTTGTGATCTCGTCTGTCAAATAAATAAAATCTTAAAAAAAAAAAGAAGTGGGATTCCATCATAAAACAGGAAAAGTGATGTCAACTAGAGCGAGCTATGGTGTCAGTGTATGAACTTTTTTACAAAAGTTTGTTTCCAGAGCTGATATTACCTCAGCTCTACTGTGTTTAAAGCAAACTTTATGAGAAACCTGTAAAATGCAAACAGATTTCCATGTGATCTGACCAACCTCTACAGGTATGGAAGTTTTTGTAAATGTTCACACACACGACAAGGAAAGTTTCTGTTAACGGTGGTGCATTACACGGGTATTTTTAAGTGAGGGAAAATAGAGTACTTGTCCTTGTCACTTACAAAGCCAGGTGTGAGAGTCAGTCCCTGTCTCACAGGTCAGCTTTACTTTGAAGAAACATATTTTCTAGTAATGGATGAAAAGAATCCCAGCCATGTAGGTGAAATGGGCGCTAAGATTACATTGAAAACCTAAGGATGTGTGTTTTCAAGACCTTGGTGTTTGGGAAAGTGAAACCGAGAGCCAATGATTTCCTCAAAAAGATCTGATCAGTTTTCTGATACAAGTCAGACAGGCAGCAAGCACTGTCCTTGCCCACGCTTCAATAATTATGGCCCAATTGTTCATTTGTACATCTCTTTGGAGGAGTACACTGTATACACTTACTGAAAGGTTAAATCAAGGACTTACCGGCATATCATCTTACTTAGAAATTAGAGTCTACCGATTTGTCTCAGACATACACAAATATTTCATTTCCATTTGTAATTAATGACTAAGTCTATAACCAGCAAGTGATGCTGGTTCAGATTCCCAAGGGCCCTCCTGAAAGCTTCATGTTTTGATGACTGACTGTGCTCACACAGAGAGTTTCCATGGTCTTTCAAGATGGGGAAAGTGTGGGATCTGTTGTGAATATAAAGGCACTCCCTCAGAAGGTGCTCAGGATCCATCGCTCTCTGAAAATGCCAAGTAGGAGGTTTTCTCTGTGAAGGTGAAGAATCCTTAAGGCACAGGACTCAGAACTCCAGTTTCTTCCAAGTTACTGACTCAAGCCCTGCAAGATGGCCTGAATCTTAAGGACTGATACATAGGATATAACTATGGCTCATCCTCATTTTCAGATGGATACATAGTAGATGACTCAGAAGGGCAGAGCAGGCATGCCTATGAATGGATTTTGTATATTTCCTGCAGGGGCACACATTTCCTACACTTCAGAACAGCCAAATGGCTCTAGATTTGGCATAACATATAGTTGGAAAAGAAGCAAATGCAACCAGAGTGCAGAGAAATGGAAAGGACTGTTCAGGGCTGAAGGCAAGGGAGCCAGGCTGATCAGGTTAAGTCACGTTACAAGCATGTTCTTTTCTTCCCTTTTTCCCCAGACATTTTCAATCACTTTTGATTTGGTGCCTAAGCAATAAACTAAACCAAGAGCCCAGATTTGACTTGGAAAACTGTGGTTAATAGTAAATTTCAGTTAAAACATGAGTCTCTCTTTCCAACAGACAGGCCACAAAAGAAATAGGTTTACCAGATTTCAAGAAGTGTAAATACACCAAAGTTGAAAATGATTCATTCCTGTAGCTTATCTGTAACTAAATAAAATTTAGTTACAGAACAGCAGATCAATCTGACAGAATTTGAGAAAATGAAGGTAACATTCTGAGTCAGGTTATTAAGGAGAAAGAGAGAGGGAGGTTTGAATTTTCCTCATTTCAAAGAGAGGTTTAGGTCTCCAAAGGGATGAAACACTTGGCAAGATCCTTGCACTGATGCTGAGCGATAGAAACAATGTTGCTCCAGAGGCTCCAGCGGCCAGCATTGCATCCTTCTGGTTAATTCCCTTAGTTGTCCTTGAAATTTTCGAAAATTTCAAAAGCCTTTTTAAGATAATGCATCAGGAGAGAGTACGTAATTACATGCACAAGATAAAGTCTGGGATATAAAGATACAGACATTAGGAAAATATTCTACAAAGTGATACAACACTAAAAGTTTTTCAGGTCTTAACAAAAAAAAAAAAAAATTTTTTTTTTAAGTGGACACCATGACCAGCATAGAGCCCAGTGTGGGGCTTGAACTCATGACCCTGAGATCAAGACCTGAGCTGAGATCAAGAGTCCAATGCTCAACTGACTGAGCTACACAGGTGCCCCTTAAAATTTTTTTTAAGTATAAAGGGGTCCTGAGACCAAGAAATTTAGGAAGTGTTGATTTCTAATTTCAGAACTCTCTGATCTCTGATCTCGCCTACCAAGAGAGAGAAAGTCATTCAACTTTAGGAGTGACCAGGCTGAATGCAACAGCTGAATGCCCTCGAGAAACAACTGAAGTAGCTTCCAAGGATTCAAGTCACTCAGTAGAGTAGTAGAGTTTCAGCCAATAACAAAGAAAAGCGGGAGTCATCTTAGCCTAATGGTTAAGAGCACTCTCTGGGGGTGCCTGGGTGGCTCAGTGGGTTAAGCCTCTGCCTTCAGCTCAGGTCATGATCCCAGGGTCCTGGGATAGAGACCTGCATTGGGCTCCCTGCTCAGCAGGGAGCCTGCTTCCCCTTCTCTCTCTGCCTGCCTCTCTGCCTACTTGTGATCTCTGTCTGTCAAATAAATAAGTAATATCTTAAAAAAAAAAAAAAAAAACAGCACAGTCTCTCGAGTTGGACTCGATCTAATCCATGATCCATCATGTCACAGAGGAGGGCATGGGGTCATTTCCTCTAGCTTACTTAGGACAGCAACATACCCTGCTTGTTGCGTGGCACTGAGAAAGTTAGGTAACTTCTCTGTGCTTCACCTTCTCATGGGTAACACTGGGATAATCACAGAACCCAGACCAGGGACTCGTTGAGAGGATTATCTGAGTTATTTAATGGAAAGCTCTGGAGAAGTGCCTGGCACATAGTAAGCACTTAATATGTACGAACGACAGAGATGAAAATGAAAGTTATAACTGAGAAGGTGTGACGCTGGTCCTAGAAATGATGGCCTGAGAAATATAGGCCTTAGGCCTGAAGTGGCTTCAAGTTGGAGAGCTGAGGGCTGCACTCTCAGTGAATTTTTTTTTCTTTGACCTAACACTGTACCAAAAATGGGGCAGGGAGAATTCTTCATGCCTCCAAGCCAGGCAAATGGAGGTGGTCAGTGACCTCACACCATCAGTATTTGGCGAGAACAGAGAGTTAATGGCCATATATATATTTGGGTTTTTCTTTTATCTTCAAAGCCATTTGACAAGTCACTGTCCATGATTGCTCCCGAGAGACTCCTCAGGTTGTTTCTCAAGACTTTCTACAATCTTCAGTTCAATAAGACAAATACTCAGAGAATATCTCTTATGCCAGACATGGTGGTAAAATCTGGGATGCAGATTTCCCTATGTTCCAAGTTATTTTCAAGGACTGATCTACCAGAATCAAATGTGTTAGCGTTTGTTGAGACAGAAAGAGGGAAATAGCATTTTCTACACAAAACAATCATTCAGATAAATGCTCTGCTCATTTGCCAAAGCACGTGGGCCATGAAGAGATTTCAACTACTCACCAAGAAAGTTTGAATTCCGAGTCCCACCTAAAAGCAACTTCCAAACTTAAAGGAAGAACTGCAAATAGGACACGCAGACGGCAAAGTCAACTGCTATCTCTCTGGTAACATCTTACTAGATGACAGAGTGTTTCTTTTCTTCCCTTTCCTTGGATACATCATCAACAAGTGACAGGAAATGACCCAGTTGCACATTTATGAATGTGCTGTAGGACATGCCTGAGAGCAAATAGCAAGTTACCTGTGACCTCTAAACGCCTTTCAATCTTATTTATTTAATTTTTAAAGATTAACTTATAATTATTATTTGCCCCAGGGGTACAGGTCTATGAATCGTCAGGCTTACATACTTCACAGCACTCACCATAGCACATACCCTCCCCGATGTCAATCTTGATTGCAGAGAATAAGTAAATGGTGTCTTTCTCCCTGATTTAGGTGCCCTGTCTGTGATGATAATGCAATCATCTGAAGAAAACACACCTTCCCTCATTAGAGTTAGAGCCCGGGGGGGCTTTCCCAGTGAAAGGCGACCCACCGTGATCCTTGCACAGCTATCAAAACAAGAGGGTTGGGCTTGGCTGAGTTGATTGGATCTCACATAAGTGTCTTCTGTCCTCTTATTTGCAGAGCCTTCAAGACAAAGTCTCCTGACTCCTTCAGGGAATCCTCCCCAGCTTGGCTCTAAGTAAGAGGAACTTGGAAAAATAGGACCCAATCAGACTGAAACTCCCTGCACATTAAAAGCTGGCACCAGTCAGGGAGCCATGACCGGGCATTAGCATAAGGCCACGTCTGCCCCCTATGTATATATCTCACTTGGGACCCTGACTTCTTGGACTCCTCCCTTTCCCCCCAAACCCAACTGCCCAGCCCTGTTCATTTCAGCAAATGATTTATCAAATCAACCCCCTTTTCCTGTCTTCTCCCTCACCACTTCCTCTGCAGATCTTCTCACATCTAGCCTATTTTTCCTTTCCCTCCTCTCCCACCGATTTTAAACACCTAAATAATTTGAAATGCAAAGGGGGCAATGCCAATCCCTTGCTTAAAACGTTCGAGGGCTCCCTAGTTCCCAGAAATCCAAAACTGTCTACCATCCCTAGGTCCAAATCTGCGTAGTCTTCAGTTCCTTCCTCCGCCAAGTAGGCACGATCGTAGGGCTTAGGCATAGTGGCACCACCATGAGTTTATACATATGAAATGCTTAGAATAGTGGTTGCTATACATTAAGCAAAAAGGTCTGTCTGCTAAGACGATGGAGAGGATGATGACAGCGTTAACCATTTCTCTTGGAGGTATGGCTGTGGGTTTTGGAGATGCTCTTCCTCCCCATGCTCCAGTTCTTTCTTCCTTTTTCCTTTCTCACTTCCTTCCTTCCTTCCTTGCTTTCCCCTTTGGATTTTGTCCTGAAGCACATGGAATAACCAGGCTTAGCATCTGTGACCTAAAGATAGCAGTTCCTGGTTCATGACCATTCCCAGGGTTTTTGCAGAGCTCGGAAAATAAAGACCAATAGTCCTTGGGACATCCAGCAGAGCAGAGGCATAAACCTCTAGTAGAAAAAACAAGTTTTCTGCTCTTTTGCTTCTTGCCAGCAATCTCTAGTTTTCCTTAATCTCCGGAGCCAAGGCAGAAATCTTGGTTTTGAGACCATTCCACGTTGACAGAGCTGCTATAATGAGGTACTCAGAACCAGAAAAGACACCTGCTCTTGGAATAGATATAATTGCATCGAGGACAGAAAGGTCATTGATTCAACTGCAGAAAATCCTGGACTATCAGACATAGCTGAGTTATGATCCTCTTTCCTGGTGGGGAAATATTCTGGGTCTGTGGTCTCACACTTAGGTTGTATGGGTAAAGGTTAAGCCTTTTGCCCTTTGAGCTGGATTCTTTTCCATTTTGTAAGCATCACCACTGCTTTGCATGATTAAGAGAAAAATGCAGACAACATACAGAGTAACACAGAATTTTGTCATTTTCGTGGGTTTCAAAATAGCTGGACCAAACCACTGGAATTCTCACATCCTGGCATTGAAATGCGGTCAGAACTAATATTTTGTAGATAGCAAGAAGAAAGTCGGAGTAGATTTTGAAAAACTCAGAGTGAAAAGATCTTCCAGCGAAGTATTTAAAAATGTTACCCAAACTTATATTTTCATGGAACAATCTATGCAAAACACTATTTGGAAAGGGAAAGAAGACCAATGATATTTTTTTCTAGTTTTTTCTAGTTGAGTACTCTCAATACAAAGAAATATTATGGGCAATTACTAAAATTCTATAAGTGGGTTGATTCCACAAGAAGTTGTTGGATCTTTTTGTTTTATTTTGTTTTGTTTGCTTTGTTTTTTTCTGTTGTTTTCAATTACCGGGACTTAGAATGCTCCATCTGCCTTCCCTCCCCAACTAAGATGGTGGACTAGGATTCAAAGACCAACGCACACTGCTACAAAGGCGGAGCACAATCCTAATTTTAAGTGGAAATTCAAGCATTTACTCTTCCTTTTACCTCACAAGCAGAGGGTGGGGATCCAACTGGCTCAGAACCAGTGGGATAGCTCCCACTTAATATTCTCCAGTGGCATGGAGGGAGACTGAACCTGGAGTTGAGGCCAGGGTGACCTGTGGAGGCCGGAAGCCCCAGGCACAGCTTGCCAACTGAAGAGTCATTAATGTCCGTTTTTCTCTCACCAGGTGCTATTTTGAGAGCCCACCGCTTTCAGGCAAACAAGGAAGGGCAGTTTCCCTTTCTGTTTTAGAAGTATCTCCATCATACCTTCAATTTTGCTTTTTCGCCCACAAAGTCGAAATACCATTGAGCCCTCTACAGAAACATATGCCCAGCCTGTTCTAGATCAAACTTACAGAGGATATTTAAAAATTAACTACCTCTTGGGGTGCCTGGGCTCCCCTCTGTCTTTGGGTCAGTCATGATCTCAGGGTCCTGGGATCAAGCCCGACATCGGGCTCCCTGCTCAGCGGGGAGTCTGCTTCGCCCTCTCCCTGCCCCTTGCTGCTGCTCTCTCTCGCTATCTCTCTCCCTCTCTCAAATAAAAAAAATAAAATAAAATCTTAGAAACAAAAACAAACAAACAAAAAAAATTACCTCTCTAGGCCCAGGTCTCTGTCAATAAGCCAATACTTTTCAAGTACTAGCACAAAATGAGTACCACACAGAAACCCCTTCCATTACTGAGGCATTTCAGTGAGAGCATACCAAGTGAATATGCATCTTTTTTTTTTTTAAAGATTTTATGTATTTATTTGACAGAGAGAGAGATCACAAGTAGGCAGAGAGGAAGGCAGAGAGAGAGGAGGAAGCAGGCTCCCTGCAGAGCAGAGAACCCTATGCGAGGCTCGATCCCAGAACCCTGAGATCATGACCTGAGCCGAAGGCAGCGGCTTAATCCACTGAGCCGCCCAGGCGCCCCTGAATATGCATCTTTAAAGGCCATTTTTATCATAGAGGATGTTTTGGGCCAAAGCGCTTTCAGATCACTATCAGAATTAGGGGATTTTTCATCAGAACACCAACTCAGAGGCCACACCCACCAGGGTTCCATTCAGAAAGCAGCGCTACTCACTCTCGCAGAGTAATCTGGCCCCTTTCAATGCAGCCCAATGCCCACCGGGAAATTAGCCATCAGCAGACTCACCCGCGGCACCCCACCTCTCCCTACTAATCTGCAGTGAAGTCACTATGTTTTAGTCACAACCACTCTCTTTGGATTGCTCTCTTCTGAATACGGGATCTCATTCCAAGAACAATTCCTTCCCTAGGCACACATACAGAAAGAACCTATGTTAGAGGGGCTCCCTGAAGACCGGGTGATAGAAAAACATGGTGCCTCCACACAGAACACCTCTCTCCCGCTGGCCAAGGACCCCACACTTTAAAAATAAACTGCTAAGGGTGCCTGGGTGACTCAGTTGGTTAAGCGTCTGCCCTCGGCTCAGATCATGAACCTGGAGTCCTGGGATGGAGTCCCACATTGGCCTCCCAGCTCGACAGGGAGTCTCCTTCTCCCACTGACCTCTCTCCTTCATGCTCTCTCTCTCAAGTAATAGATAAATAAAACCTTTTAAAAAGTAATAAAATAAATAAACTGCTAAGGAGACATCCCTGGATTTGCGTTCTGCACTGAGTGTTTTACTATTTCCTTTCATCCCAGTAACTCCCACAGCCTCTGGTGGGCCCTTTCCGGAGGGGGTTCACATGGCACTAACCGAACACTTGAGCGGACCTTCCTAGATGGAAACATTAGTTCTTTGCAGGGTAGGACTTACGCAATCATGCTGTCTTCAATTGGAACCCCACCACCCTGCTGCCCAGAAACAAAATAAAGTGAAATGACACTACACACACACTTCTCGTGTGTCCACAGCAAAACACAACACTAGAAACATGATGGCTACATAAGAAGCTTCCAAAAAAAAAAAAAGCATCTTCTTGGCTTCTCTGACAGTTACAAGTTTGATTACTTACATTAGTCAAAAGTCTTTGAAATTCATAGGCAATCTTTATGCAATAGTTAGTTATCCAAGTAGGCTGGAAAGGGGTGGGGAGAGTTGTTGAAAACTGTTTTTTTAATTTATTTTTAAATTTGTTATGATTCTTTTTTTTTTTTTTTTGAGAAAGAGAGAGAGAGAGCACACAAGGGGGGAGGGGCAGAGGGAGAGAGAGAACACTAAGCAGCGCCCACACCCAGCGGGGAGCTGGACAGGGGCTCGATCCCACAACCCCGAGATCATGACCTGAGCCGAAGTCATGGGTCACATTCTTAACCAAATGAGCCACCCGGATGCCCAGAAAACCTTTTTTTTTTTAAATAAGAAAGCAATATGTGAGATATACTGAATCCAACCAATAACGAATGAATTTATTTACTGAAGAATTACTATCAAACTTGGTAGAGCCCTAGGACAGTAAAATGTCAAAAAAACATTATTAAGTGTCAAGTGTCAGGTCTTCTACTAAGTGCTTCACATAAACGGACACATCCAGTCCTTCGAGCAGGCTGTGGCGAAGACGCCATCCACCTTTAACAGAGGAGGAAATGGAGGAATGAGCGATTCCGTAACTTCTTTGTCCAGGATGACAAAACTGGCAAGATGAGCAATGTGCTGAGCTCAGGTCTTCTGACATTAAGATCAAGCGTGCCAGCTGCAAACTCAGTTGGTTCCTACAACGCTGTATTCCTGGATCTTTACTTATAGTAAGTCTATGGAGGGAAGGGTAAAGAGAGGTTTTTTGATGGAAGTTGATGAAGATATATTTTACATGTTTGCCAAAGGCTGACCCTTCTTTTCTTTCTTTATGTATAAGGAGAGATGCGCACATGAACAGGGGGTGAGGGTAAGAGAAGGGGCGGAGAGAGACAGAGAGAATTTCAAGCAGGCTTGATATTCTCAAGCCACACTGTGTGTGGAGCCTGATATGGGGCTCGATCTCACAAGTCTGAGATCGTTACCTGAGCCAAAATCAAGGTAGACAGATAAGCCATGCTCTCCCGGAGAAGCCGGAAAGCACCCTGCCTAGCTATGCAAGATATGCATTTGCCGCAAGATAGTTCTGGATCAGGGGCTCCTCTGTGCTATATGGAAATAAAACCATTTTATTATTTTAACCTGCATCCACTTTCTTTTTTAGGTTTTGATCTCTGTGGGTGAGAAACATGTTCTTTTTTTTTTTTTTAAGATTTTATTTATTTATTTCACAGAGAGAGACACAGCGAGAGACAGAACACAAGCAGGGCAGTGCAAGAGGGAGAAGCAGGCTCCCTGCCAAGCAGGGAGCCTGATGCGGGGCTCAATCCCAGGACCCTGGGATCATGACCTGAGCCAAAGGCAGATGCTTAACAATTGAGCCACCAAGGTGCCCCAAGAACCACGATGTGATTGTGAACCAGACATATCTACAGCCCTCAAAGAGCTCATGGTTCAACAGGGAAGAAAGAAGACACAGGTGATTATTAGTAATCTAGAGTAATGTATGGGCTCAAACATCTCAAAGGTTAAAAAAATGACAATATATGAGTTGTTCAAAAAAAATGAAACCAGGGAACATGGGTGGCTCAGTGGGTTGAGGTTCTGCCTTTGGCGCGGGTCATGATCTCAGGGTCCTGGGATCAAGCCCCACATTGGGCTCTCTGCTCAGCGGGGAGCCTGTTTCCCCGACTCCCTCTGCCTACTGCTCTTCCTACTTGGGATCTCTCTCTGTCAAATAAATAAATAAAATCTTTAAAAAAAAATTGAAATCAAACCAGATGACTCCTCCCTCTGTAAGAAAGTATCAAAGAAGTGTTCAAATGGGTATCAGTGACTTCGAGATGACATTAAAAAAAAAAAAAAAATTGGGAATCTGAAAGGGCCAGGCCAAGAGAACCACAGTGCTTCTAAATTCTTGAAATATCTTGAAAAATGAAACAAATTCAGTTGTAATGGCAAATGGCATTGTGGAAAGTACTGTGGGAGGGAGGACAGTTGAGAGGGCTGGGGAAAAAGGCAGAGATGAGCTCCTCTCTGGTAGGTATGATGTCTCTCATTTCAGAGATATAAAATACCGAATGTCTCTGAAGGGACACAGAATTGGGGCTGGCACCCAGATCTCTGATTTATAATCCAGTGTTCTTTGCAGGGTGCCATCCCGGTAGGACAGCTTCATGACTAAACAAGGATGGCGATCATGAAGACAACAGGGGGTGCAGTACAGACCTCCTCCAAGAGGCCCTCTCTGACCTCAGTTCCTCCCCATCAGGCTGCTCCGTGTCATTACATCAAAGAACTTGTCAGACAGAAAGTCAGAAAATTCCTGAACTAGTTGGTTTCAAATTCCCCTGCACCTCTGAAAGTCCATGTTTCTAGTGTGTCTTCCTGTCTATTGAGTAAAACATCTGAATTCTTTCAGCCCAAGAGTTCTAAGTAGCCTTTAAAACAAACAAACTGAGGGTTTTGGAGAGGAGGGGCGTGGGGGATGGGTGAGCCCGGTGGAAGGCACCGATTGCATTGAGCACAGGGTGTGGTGCATAAACAATGAATGCTGGAACCCTGAAAAGAAATAAAATATAATAAAATGAAAAAAAATTAAAATTAAAATTAAAAAGAGCATAGCTAAAAATAAATAAATAAAAATAAAAATAAAGGAATGTTTTGTCCAAGGGACTCTGCATTTTTAAAATTCTACCCAGGAACAAAAAAGTCAATGATTATAAATATCATCTCCCCCATCTCTGACTTTTAACAGTGTCGATTGGCCAGAGCCAAGCTAACCTAATTCATCTTCTCTCCCTCTTTTCCAGTAAGAATAAAAAAAAAAAAAAATCACGGAAAAAAGGAAAATGAACAATGGACACATTCTATAGATAAATATGCGTTTATGGTTTCTGAAGGGTTTCTGAGACACTTTTTTCAGTGCCCAGTGTGAGCCTATATTATAATTTAGTGTTGAGTGTGAACAAATCCTCTCGAGGTAGCAATATAGTTCACTAACCCAGAGAGAAATGACATGATCATAGAAACCTACATACACTCCAAGTATATTCTAATGTTTGTGTGGAGCAAACCCCCCTCGGGCTCACACAGAAGCATCACTCACTGTGGAATTTTGACCATAACAAGGATTCCAAAATCTCCTCACATCTTCAACTCCGAAAGGGAAAAGTGTTGAATACAATTCCAATTTATGATGACCAAAGAGACAGGAAATGCCAGACATTATGTTACATTACTGGAAAGAGGTTAAAAAAAGAAAAAAAAAATCTGTGACAAATGATGGAGCTCGTTGAAATGTTTTGTAAAACGAAGAGCTGTCAGCATCAAACATTTTAATTCACTACTCAAGATTACCATCTGTAACCCGGAGTAACACTGTACTCATCTTTCCAAATCAGATTAGATCATCCAAACCTCTGCATTCCAGGCAAAATGGCTCAGCTAGGGGGGAAAAAAAAAGCCACCCCATCAGGCACTTTATTCCTAAAATAATGGTGATAAAAAATGACACATGGTTAAAAAGCAAACAGAAACTTCCCTCATGGAGCAGGCTACGAGGGTCACATGGCTCAGCGTGATTTGGCTTCTTCCAAATGAGAAGAGGCAGGAGAGGAATAGGAGAAGCGAAGTGATAAGAGATCTGGACACATCAGGGATGTCCTGCCAATGTCACTTGCGGCATGGTGCCAGAAAATTCCAGGCCATCATGAGCGTCTCCTTGATTACGGATAGACACTAATGTGCCAACAGCGAGAGAACAGCATTCAGAGCAAGAAGAGCGGTCGATTCTGCGGTAACCCTCCGTTGCAGACCGTTAGCTACCCTTGCCTTCATTTTCCTAAAATGCGCATGTATGGGTGGTCTTTTCAACCTAATTAGATTTCCCGCTTGACAATAGCATTCTTTTACGTGGGACCCAATCACGCGTCTTGACGGGAAAGGAGATCCAACTCAATAAATGTATGGGGCGCGCTTCATCTGTCCCAAGCACTCCTCAGAAGGTTGGGGATGGCATCATGAAGCGGGGAATTGCCTACTTTACGCCAGTCCTTCTTCACTATAATAAAATAGAATCGGATTATGGATAATAGCACATAATAGCTGGAAACAACTTAAAAGAGAATTTGCTTCCCTTTTCCTTCCTTCCCTCCTCTCTCCCTCCCTTCTCTTGTTCTGTCTTCTCTCTAGTTCATGATCTTTCTCTCTCTCCCTCCCTCTCTCTCTGTCATAAAGAGTTTCCCCAATCATCTATATATTCTTAAGATTTCACAAAGGACCTGGAGCATAGTAAGTGACTGGTAGACAAGAAATGTTATTTTGTGACCAAATTTATTGATGCTTTAAAGGTAAATACGTCTGATACTGCAGGCACAAATCACGTGTGGCTATTGAGCACTAGAAATGTGGCTGGCCTGTCCAGAGTGACATGTATCCAAGTATAAAGTACCCCCAAATTGCCAAGATGGTGGAAAAATTTACATACTGAAACGACAGTATTCTGGAAATACTGAGGTAGATAGTAATTATTAGATATAACTATCTTTTTACTTTTTTAACCTGGTTGCTTGAAAAATTTAAATTATCTATGTGGCAGTGTTTTATTTGTCCTGGACAGCACTCCTTGAGAGAGAGAGAGAGAGAGAAGCTAGCAGGTGCTCGTATGGCTGATTGTGACTAATAACAGAATCAGAATCAAGGTGTCCGAACTTCCAGCCCTCAGAGTTTTTATTTTTTCAAAATTTGAATGAGAACACTTAACAATGGAAATCTTATTGTTGTCTATGATATAAAGGAGACCATAAGTGGCAATGCTGTAAAACAGATTCTATCCGTAATCACGAACATGTTACGGGACTACATGCTTTCACATGGTTCAAGCTCAAATGACCTATCGAAGGCCACTGGAAACAGGGAGAGGTTATAAAATGGAGGCCATAATAGGGAAATCATGAAAAAAAGTTGGAGAGCCTGTCATTGAGCAGTAATGTAATCTGAAATAGGAAAGAGCACCTGTAATCTGAGTTCATCCAGTATTATGAAAATCAGTTTTAGAAGAACAGTATGCACTAGGGGCATCTGGGTGGCTCAGTCAGTTAAGCGTCCAACTCTTGACTTTGGCTCAGGTTGTGATCTCAGGCCTGTGAGATCGAGCCCGGAGTCAGGCACTTTACTGAATGCAGAGTCTGCTTGTCCCTCTCCCTCTGCTCCTCTCCCTGTTCTCTCTCTAAGAAAGAAAGAAGGATAGATAGATAGATAGATAGATAGATAGATAGATAAAATCTTAAAGAAGAATAACAGGATGCACTTAAATAAATTAATTGCCATCTTGCCTCCAAAGATTTTAGACATCGGTTTGACTGCACCACAGACTCCCACGAGGCATGTTGGGAGTACACACACGCACATATGTACACATACATGTTTTGAAACTAGAATCACAAGGGGGAAGAAATCTTGCTGGAAATAAAGCAGGATTTTGTCGTCATAGCAACCTCAACTTTTTAAAAGCAACATTAAGGCAAAAAAAAAAAAAAAAAAAGGAGCGCTCATCAAGAGCCACATCAAGTTGTTATAGCAACCAAAATATGGCTTTATAAAAACAAGTGTGCATTAAAATAGCCAGAGGGTTATAATAGTAAGAGACTATTATAAAAATATATTTGCAGAGACCAAAGGTTTAATTTTTACCCTGTTTTAATCAGGACTTGTGGTCTCTGCTTCATGAGAACAAAACATTTTCTCAGGCGACTCTCCTGATAAACACACAGTGGCTGGGGCAAGGAGGCTGGATTATAGTTTTGTCACAGCTAATAATAATCAGTGGAGCTAAAATTAGTTCATTAGTGCTAATAATTTGATCCCTTCTGGATGGTGAAGGCCATTAAGCCAAAAACAGATGGGGGCGCCTGGATGGCTCAGTGCGTTGAATGTCCAACTCTTGGTTTCGGCTTAGGTCATGACCTCTGGGTCCTGGGATCAGCCCTGCAATGAGCCCCATGCCCAGCAGAGGGTCTGCCTGAGATTCTCTCTCTTGCTCTGCTCTCTTGCTCACACATTCTCTCTCTCTAAAATAAATAAATAACAAAGCAGAATAAAAAGTAGTCCAACTGCCTTGTCTGGAAAGATCCAAGGAGAATGGGTCTAGAACAAGGATTCTCAACGTTGGCACGATTTTAGATTAGTTCACTGCTTGTTGCCGGTGCTGGTCCCACACATTGTAGGATATGCAGAATCATCCCTGGTCTCCGCCAGAGACACAAGTTGCCACCTCCCACCTCCACCTGCAGGTGTGACAACTACAAATATCTCCAGACGTTGGCAGATGTTCTTTCGGGAAGAGGATGGTAGGCAGCCAGATCACCCACGACGGACAACCTTCACTCTAGAAACATTTCATCCGTTTCATTCATGCCATCCTGAAACTCGTGGAACTTGAGCAAATGTGGAAGAAATGCAGCTAGCAAGTCGATCATAATCCCCTTCAGGGGCAAACCTCCCAAACTCCTGTAAGTCTCTGGACCTATGGTTGACCTGGCTTACTATTTTAGAGCAAGTATTTTTTATTTCCTTTTATTTTAGAAAAAGATTTTATTCATTTTTGAGAGAGACAGCATAAGCATGAGCAGGGGAGAGGGGTAGGCAGACAGGGAGAACCAGACTCCCTGCAGAGCAGGGAGCTCAATGTGGGACTCAATCACAGGACCACAGGATCATGACCTGAGCCAAAGGGAGACACTTAACTGACTGAGCCACCCAGGTGCCTTCCTTATTTCAATTCTCAACAGCCCAGGCACATGCCCTGGTTTATGGCATAAACATTCTACCTTCTCCGACCCCAGCAGCAAGCCCACAGTTGAGCCCCATGTTCCTCCACACACACAAGGCAGGAAACCCTTCAGCTAGCCCCTTCTTCCTCCTCCAGCTAATCATTTACCCCTAATCATTTACACCGTGTTTTCCCATTTGGTTGAATACTGTATTGGGGGAAGTACGTATATCCAAAATGCCTTCCTCTCCTGGTCAACCACCAAAATGCTCCAAATCGATCTTTATTGACTTGAATGTCACTTAAGTGCTATAGAGTGTAAAGCATCAGCCAGGCTGGGACCTTTCCATCTTTTACTGAGACCAGGTGAGTCCAGACAAAATAAGGACACATGTGGTCAACACTTATTGAGTGACTGACCAAATAAAAACCAGGGGCAAGGTGATAAAAAGGGGAGAAGAATGAAGATACAGCTCCTTGCCAAAGGCAGTTTTCAGTCCAGTTATTAGATGCTGGTAGATGGGAGCTCGAAGTAGTAACCTCATTGAAAGCAGACACTGTTTTTGTAACCTTGGAGGTGCCATAATACCTGACCCAAAGTCAACAACAAATGACCAGGGCTCTGGTTTAAGGCCTATGCAATCCCCTATGCCCCATTTTCTTTTTAGAGTTATAGCAATTCAAGTTGTTATCGTTAGCATGCATGACACGTACCTGTGAGGACTTGAGGGGCCTATTTTTTCCTAGCTCTTTCATCAACTTTATTTTACTATTGTGCTCTCATATAGCTAAATAATTTTAAGGAATTTTGGAGAAATCTACTTTTTGAGGATTTCCATTTCTATTTTTGTTTCACATGGGTTTTCTATAGAACCTTATTCTTTTGAGGAACATCAGAATCATTCATTGGATTCATAGAATAAATATGTATATTTCTTTGTTAAATAAATAACATATATCTACATATAAAATACATATCTAGGGTGTCAGGGTGGCTCAGTGGGTTAAAACCTCTGCCCTCGACTCAGGTCATGATCCCAGGGTCCTGGGATTAAGCCCCACATCGGGCTCTCTGCTTGGCAGGGAGCCTGCTCCCCACTCCCCCATCTCTGCCTGCCTCTCTGCCTACTTCTGATATCTGTCAAATAATTTTTTTTAAAAAATCTTTTAAAAAATAAAATACATACACACACACACACACACACACACCACACACACACACACAATGTTTTCCATTCCATTTCTGAACACGATTTTTACACCTGCATTACTTTCTGGAAGGTCACACAGACTGCTGCAGACCCTTGTACCTTATTGTGTGTGTATCCATTATGGGTTTTCTTGCCCCAGGACCCTGAGAGATTGGTAATCATCTGTAGAGGAAGTGTTTGAAAACTCAGTTGTGACCTTCTCTGTCCCTCGTGTCCTCTGGGAAAACTGACAGTCTACCACTCGGAGGCTCCATCCAGTACTACTTAAAAACAGAGTTATGAAGAGCCTTGAGATACGCCAAGGGATTGGCCATCATATAGGACTCTCAAGTATTCCATTTGTTAATCAAAACAGATCATTCCCTCCCACTGCATATACTATTCTAGTTGGCACTCACATAAATGGGTCCTTGAGAGCCGGCGCAGTCACAGGAAGTTGTCAAGGGTGATGCTAGAACCTCGTGTGGTTGGCAAGCGTTCATGGCTGTGATGAGACCTCACGCAAACGCTTGCAAACATGGTGCATGGTTTCCTAATCACACATTAAAGAGACATGCTTCAAAGGAGTGTGCAGGGACACATGGCTTTCATTCATCCCTACAAATGCAATGAGGGTTTGCTTTGAACTCTAAAAGGTTGTCTTGGTCTTCCAGCAAACAAGAAAGTATGTACTGGCTAGGATAATAGTGAATTTGAAAAGAAATTTAAAAATCATAGTTTTCCGAGGCCAAGGTAAGTCTCATTAAAGGAGGCTGATCCACTGCAAGCTTGACCCTGGAATAATGCTCTCTCCACCAACAGACAAAGTAGGTAAGCAGCCCAACTGCATAAACGGTCATTTGTTTCATATACCATATTCCCCAAGTAGAGAGGTTACGTGCTGGAGTCTGGTAATGTGGTTGGAACAGCACTGACCACTGATACTCAACTTTACTAAATTCATTAACTCACCTTGGATGGGACTTCACAGGGTCTTTTGTAAAAGGACATTGAAGAAGAGATTTAAAAAAATCAGTTGGTGATTTCTGCTCTTTTTTTTTTTTTTTTAACATTTTATTTATTTGACAGAGAGAAATCACAACGAGGCAGAGAGCAGGGAGAGAGAGAGGAGGAAGCAGGCTCCCTGCGGAGCAGAGAGCCCGATGCGGGGCTCGATCCCAGGACCCTGGGATCATGACCTGAGCCGAAGGCAGAGGCTTTAACCCACTGAGCCACCCAGGCGCCCCGGTGATTTCTGCTCTTATTTGATCCTTCCTCTAGCTCTTCAAATCACCCAATTATCGCTCTAAATGGTGTCTCCAGCTTGGAAAACGGAGAGAACACAGTTCAGAACAGCCAAGTGGGAGGGGGAAAAAAAAAGTCTATTGGACACCATCTTGAATACCTTAAAAATATCCTACGAATCCACTAAAATACAAAGATCTGGATCAAAATTATAGGTAAACATGAGACTGAGCTGTCTGAAAGGGGAAGATGGGAAGAAAAGGGGAGCAGGGGCACAGCTGTTTCTTTGCTCCCTGAACCCTTCCCAAAGGCCCACCTGCAGAGCCAGTGGAGGGCTATGGAGTCAACACACTTTAAAATTATCATGCCCTATGTTTTTCTTCTATTCCAGATGACTTTTCATAGAAAAATGGGCTCCTGAGGCCCATCATGACGGCGGCAGGTCATCCAGGCAGAAGATGAGGAAACGTTAAGAGGAGATAATATCACAGGCAAAAGTTTCCAGCTTGAAATTGCCACTTTTTTTTTTTTTTTTTTTTTTTTTTTTTTTTTTTTTTTTTTGCAATCCACTCAGTTCTGTTTTGAGTAGCAGCTTCATGACAAATATTATGCTTGGTACTGGGGGTAAAACAATTTATGATTTAGCAAAGAAACCAAAATCAGTCAAACAGTGAGAAGTAATGGCGTAAGTACTAATGTTTGCTGTGAGAGTAGAAAACCAGTGAATCTGACCTGGCCAGAGGTGTCCGGGGAAAATTTAATAGAAGTGAGAGGAGTCAGGCCTTTCCCCCGAGAAACCACTTGCCAAAATTAATGCAGATCACCAGTGGGGTTTTATGGGATCTACGTGACTCCATTTTCACACATTCAAGAACACAGACTCATCCTGGGACACCAGATCATTTTAAAATTACAAGACTCTTAAATATATGATCAGCCACCATTTTTTTCCTTCCAGTCCAAGTTTTGTAATTCCACAGCCCATGCTCTTTTGACTGAGGACAGTAAAAGGCCGTAGTTACTCCAGCTCCATATTTAATCTACAGAATAAACATATTTCCTCAAAAACACACCACATCTGTCCATTCAGGTGATGACAAGGTAGATGAAGTCACCAGGTGGCATCAACAGCATGACAACCACCTGCTGAGGCCAGCGTGGACTTCAAGTGGCCGAATGATAATTTGCAGAACTGGACTAGATGAGTTGGCAATGTGGATGAAGCTAGGGGTACAGGTGTTTTGTTTTGTTTTAGTGAAATCTGAAGGCACACGCCTCCCGAGAGCACATTTCACATGCGCACGTGCAAAGATGATCGGAAATGCAGGGGACGTGTCCTGAATACTGGAAGCGTGTGCACATTGTGCTGAACTACATGTTGCTAATACGGGACAACATACCGACTATAACATGTTTTATGATGTAATATTAACACACTGTTTTTTATGTTCTTTTTTTTTTTAAAGATTTTATTTATTTATTTGACAGAGAGAGAGATCACAAGTAGGCAGAGAGGCAGGCAGAGAGAGAGGAGGAAGCAGGCTCCCTGCAGAGCAGAGAGCCCGATGTGGGACTCGATCCCAGAACCTTGAGATCATGACCTGAGCCGAAGGCAGCGGCTTAATCCACTGAGCCACCCAGGCGCCCCTGTTTTTTATGTTCTATTCAACTGTTTCCAGACTTGATAGCCACCTGCAGAACATGCTCAATAGTCAGACTTCACATATCTTTAGGGACGAAACAGACTTAATTTTGGTGCCATTCCTCCCCCTCCCGGGAGCCATGCGATATCACCCTAAGTGTGCCTAACTCAAATGAAAATAAATTGGGAGCTTCTGATGATTTCGCCGTGTTGAACTGTACTTTCCAAGATGGCTCCCCGACCACCTGTATGTAAATCGTTTAAGGTGTTGGCTAAAAATGGAGATTTCAGAGCCTTATTCCAAGCCTACTCAGTCAGCAGTCAGAAAGCCATGCGGCCACACAACACTAGCTAGCTTCACAATCAGCCCTGGCCGTGTTGGCAGGAGGCGGAGGTAAACCAGCTGGCAGAATCTGGCACTAAACTTGTTGACACAGACTCGCGTCCAGGCCCTCTGTCTGCCCGCTAAGTTTCTTGTTTGCCCACTTTAAAGAACGGGGCTCCTGGCTCGGTTCCTGACTAAGGTCCAGTTTTGCGTCTGGAAGCAGAGCTTTGGGCTAACTTTCTGAAAGAACGTTGGATGCCCAAATGACTGTTCTAATTCTCGGTCTCTCCATCTCTTACACGTTTCCCCCTGTCCCCTCTGTCCCTTGCTACTGTGTGATCCCGCATCTCAGTGAGCTCAGTTCGGCTCTGCACCAGGTACGTCACGCTCAAATTTGCGGACTGATAATCCAGCCCCTGGCCGATGAAGTGCTACCCACAGACCAGCAGCATCAACGTACCACCCGGGCGTCTGTTAGAAATTCACAATCTTAATGCCCACCCAGACCCACTTTGGTGGGCTGAAAATGGCTCTCCATTATATGTCCATGTTCTAATCCCTGGAACCTATAATAGTCCCTCAGGTGGAAAAGTTTTTACAGATAGGATAGAGATTTTGAGATAATACTGAATTATCTGGATGTGTTCCAAATCCAATCACAAGCACCCTTAGAGAGAAGAGGGAGATTATGCATAGAGAAGAGAAGGCAATGGAAACAGACCCCACTGGGAAGCTTGCAGCCACCAGAAGCTGGAAGACAAGGAGTAGATTTTTCCCACAGAGCATCCAGATGGAGTACAACCCAACCAACGTGCAGATCTCAGCCCAGAGAAACTCATGCTGCACTTGTCACCTCAAGAACAGTGGCAGACCCGATTTCTGAGGTTTTTAACGTTGGTGGTGATTTGTTGCAGCAGCTGTAGGAAACCAACATACTACTGAACCAGATCTGAACTGTTTCAAAAGATTTCCCTATTTATTTTAGAGAGAGAGTATGAGTGGGGGGAAGGGCAGAGAATGAGAGAGAGAGAGAGAAAGAATCCCAAGCAGATGCTGCACTGAGTGGAGAGCCCGACTCAGGGCTCTATCTCAACACCCTGAGCCAAAACCAAGAGTTGGATGCTTGACAGACTGAGCCACCCAGGTGCCCCCAGATCTGCATTATAACAAGATCTATGGGAGACTGACACATACACTGGAATTTGAGGATCAGTGACATAACCACAAAAGACCTTCCAATCAAGCCCAAGTTTCCCCACCCTCCTCAATTCTGTCCCTTCACCACTGATTTCAAACTCCATTCAACCATCTGTATGCAGAGATGATTGCGGCTAACCTCACCTCGGACATGAGACAACAAATACTCAGTAACCATTATCACTGATAGGAACTGGAAATGGGGGCCGGTTTTGACCTCAGTATAGTTTATTACCGTCTTAAAGAAAATCAGCATTTCCTCTGAAGGTGATCTACTTTGTATATGAGGAAGGCATTACCATGTCCTGCCTGAGCCACCCAGGCACCCCTTGATTGTGATGATTTAATATTAAACTGGGGAAGGATCATTGCTGAGGAGCAAAGCAATCACATTAGGACAAAAACAACTGCCACTTTGCCAAGTAGCTGTACCCAAATCTGCTGGGCCTAACCACCTGAAATTTATTTTGCAACACTTGCGAGGATCCTGTGAAAAATGCATGTTTCCTTCATGGAACATGATACAAAAACAGGTCAGGCTATTTGAGCTGAATGTCAGTCAAGGTTAATTACAAAAAAAAGGAGGGGTCACCTTTTCAAGAAAAACACGACAGTGAGCCCCAAAATCCATGTGCACTGATTTGCCAGGTTAAATACAACCTGGGCTGGAAAGGAGGGGAGGCAGTGCGCATCTGCTACAAATGTACACTCCCTACTGTTCTGGGACCGTCCTGGAGACAGAACCCTCTCTGAGAACTCCAGTCGATCATTCTGGCAGGCAGGAGATGGGCCTCTCCCCAGCTTTGTGAATAGATAGGTACTGATTGTGGGAGCAGGTCTGAGCTATGGTGGAGAAGCACTTAGTCCCTGCTCCCAAAGACTCTACCTTCTAGCCTAGAAACTGAAATTAAAACACCCAGGAATGGGGAGAGAACTGGTCAACCCCGCCTGTGCACTGTAGCAGGCACAAACATGGGTTTCACTCACCGTAGCTCCTCACCAAACTGTTCAAAAGCAACTGTCTGAAGGCTTTACTCCGGTTTAACCTCCTCATTTACTCTTTACAGCAATTCTCAGTAGAGAAAAGGCAGTGAGAAAACCTTCTTTTATCTCCTCTCTAACTTCAGTCGAATAAAAAAACGTCTCTGTTCAGGTTTCCTGGTTTGAGTCCTTTTCCAAGAGTTTCTCCAGAGTTTCCAGCAACAGAAATGTGGGTCTCTGCAGACTAGCCTCCCGCTGGAACTGTCCGGCAGCTCATGGTACACTAATGAAAATTAGCAAGGCAGATTGGAAGCTACACTGGCATGCATTTTTGTCCCCAATAGGAGGAGGAGAGGGGGTTGAGCTGCTGTTTTTCAATTTGCTTGTGATCTTCAAAGGGGCCGTTAGGTGTGAAATGAAAGCATGTACCTGACCCAATGCAATGGAATCTAATACAACTTTCCTGGGCATATTTAATTACTAGGCTCCCTAGTTACAAAAGCCGACATGTTTCTCCTAAATGGACATTTCTGGATCTGCCTTTTTTTTTCCCCCTTTCTAATTGAAAATCAGGCTATTGGCATGACTGTGTACTGAAATACTCAAAGGGGAAAGAAAGTTGATGTCAGATGAATTTTTACTGAAAGAGGCTTTATAACCACGCCTCGCAGCCTGCCTCTGGTTTGGACATTACAAAGCTGTACAGCCTCTGTTATCAGGTGCAACCTTATCTCCTCAACCAGTCTGAACCCTTTCTGCAGGCCTGGTGAAGACACACTCTCTTTCCTTTCCTTTACCTCTAACAAAGCACTAAAACCAGTACCATTTTATGGATATTTACTAAGTAGAAACTTATGTATGATAAGAGCCTCAAAAATCAAATGTTTAATCTTGCAAATGTGCTAGTTAACACACAGGGGTTTTCTTCTGTCCAGTGACAGAACTGATCTTGAATGCCTTGATAGATTCTAATAGGTGAGACGCTTTGATCAGCGGTAAAATAGACATATTCCATGAATAAAATAGACATATTCCATGAATGAACCGAAACCTATTAGTCATCAAAAAGTTTTCCATCTGACACAGGACTGGGGATATCCTCTCTTTCCTTGGAACTTAAATACTTTCGTGGCACCTGGGTGGCTCAGTGGGTTAAAGCTTCTGTCTTCTGCTCAGGTCATGATCCCAGGGTCCTGGGATTGAACCCCACATTGGGTTCTCTGCTCGGCGGGGAGCCTGCTCCCCCCAACCCTGCTTGCTGTTCTGCCTGCTTGCAATCTCTGTCAAATAAATAAATACAATCTTAAAAAAAAAAAAGAACTTAAATACTTTCCTTAGTACTTAAAATTACTTTCCCTTGCTAACTCCTCGCTATTCACCAAACCAGTTCATGCAATGTTTTCCACTGCCCCTTCTGTGTACTTGGATGACACCCATGCACGCTCATCATTGTCAACCCATTTGCCATTCTCAATTAAAAAAAAAATCAATATCCAGTACACACCCAGTTATTTCAGGGCTGTCAAATTACATGGGTCCACACTTCTGATCCCCACCCATGTCTGGCCCAGAGGAAGTCTGAATAAAGTTTTAAAAAACTGAACCAAAGTGCCTCATTTCCTCTCCCCTTCTCTACCTCATACTGGGGAGCTCATGCCACCTGCTGCCCTCATGTCTACACGTGTGGTTATTGAAGGGGAACTGAATGCCTAGAGCTCACCAGCTGCAAAATCAGCCTTAAAATTAATACATGTGGCCACTGACTATAAACCTTTGTGCCTGGTGACACGGCTTTAGACTTCAGCTTCACGCCCAGAGGGCTGACAGACACAATGGCTGAACAGTATTAGAGAGAGAAGAATCGATTTTACTAACGCATGAAACAAGGGCAGCATTTTTATGCTAAGCAATTAGTTTTTGGCAAGGAATCTCTTGTGTCGAAAGAGGAACCTTTTTTCTTGGTGACAGAGCAATTTTCTTCACTGGAGTTGAATGTTCTCTTCATAATCTAAATGTTTGGAGAATGTATGAAAGTAAAAAGAACAATAATGTCCTCTTCGGATGCCTTGTGACATCACAACAGATGGCATGCAGAGTGGGAAGGAAATTAGCCAGAGGGTCCTAAGGCTTTGGTTCTGGGTCCACATTTGGCATGTATCCTCTGAGCAGAAAAGGGGATGGGAGACAGGCTCTCCAGCCTGGATTTCCTCATTTCTGAAATGAGAACACCCAGAAGGAAAGCTCATGGCTGATCGAGGTTTTTCGGCTCTCCTACTGACATCTGGGTTTCCAAGTTTGACCCCCTGCATGTGTTTGGGACAGATGCTGAAAATAAAGTAATTTCTCAAAATCAGTCATGGCTACATTGATCTGGTCACCAAGGAACAGAAGGAAAAATAAAAATTGCCAACACACAGAGCTCCTCATGGCTTTGAGAAGATATCCGACCTGCTCTCCACCATTGGAAGCAGGGCTGTACCCACATGGGGCCTCTGGGATCATCACCTTGTCCCATTTCTGAGTAATTCCAAGGACAACTCACAAGGCCACAAGATTCCGACTCCTAGAAAATATTTTTCTTGAATTCAAAGGCCGTAACTCCAAGGTCTACAATTTTCTCTTCTAGAGGTGAATGATAACATTTTTTTTTCCTTTTACGTCTTGACCATCATTTTGATTTCTCGACTCCCTTACAAGTTTTTCACTTAAATGTACAATAGTATTTCTAAAGGGAAAAAGAAAGGCAGGGTGCCCAGCCTCGTCAAAGCCCATTTTCTACTACAAATCACACAGAATAAAGTGTCATATTATTCTTTTTGTTACGTATTGCCACACAGTTTATCCGCCCCCCCCCCCCCCCCCCCCCGCCCAGGTAACTCAAACCTTTTGCTATGAGAGCTGACTCCTAGGACACGTTTGGGGTTTATTTTATTCTATCTTGTTTGTCCTTCTTGTCTCCCTCAACAGCAGCGGTTAGAAAAGGGATACGTACATAGAAGATGATTAACACATTCTTGACAGTTGAATGACATGCTCATAGGGCAGCCCACTTCATGAATATCCAGTCAGCGACTCACCAAAAGACTATCACCCCTTTCTAGCCAAATGGCAGGGGAGGGTTCTAAGACAAAAGAGCATTTCCTTTAGATGTGCTCAGATTAAGTTCACATACCATCAACAGAAACAATTCTATAAAATTATAATTTAGAATTTATTCAAATGTTTTGTACATCTAAAATATTCAGAGCGTCATTGGGAACAAAGGGAAATAACCATGTTCTTGAACTACTATCAAAAGATGATTGTTGGGGTGCCTGGGTGGCTCAGTGGGTTAAGCCTCTGCTTTCGGCTCAGGTCATGATCTCAGGGTCCTGGGATGGAGCCCCACATCCAACTTTCTGCTCAGCGGGGAGCCTGCTTCCCCCCTCTCTCTGCCTGCTTCTCTGCCTACTTGTGATCTCTGTCAAATAAATTTTTAAAAAATTTCCAAAAAAAGATGATTGTTACACCTAATGTCATAGATTCCTTCATCTTCCGACTGGAAGTTCAACTCGTATGTCTGTTTAGTTTGGTTGCAGGTTGGGTTACAGAAAAAGGGGCAGATTTTCTGATTACCTTCTTACTGCCCAACCACGATGGAGCTGATCACTTGAATTTCAACCCTTAGTTACTTTTCTAATCATATATTGGCTTATTTCAACCAAAGAGTGTTACATATGCTCTTTACAGAGTCCGATTGCAAGAATATGGGGTTTCTGCCTCCAAGAAGAAATCACACAGAAATCCTATAAGCAATACCCCTCGTTAAAAATAGTAAAATCCATCTACATGAGAATACTTTGGATATAAACACCTTGAGAAAAACCAGAGAGTACAGAGGCAGACTAGCTTGCTGGTCAGTCTTCTGAGCACAGGATTGTATGGACCATATCCTGGTCCCTCGCTCAGAATTCGAATCATTATGTCCAGGGTCAGAACTCGGGAAATAATATTTCAAACTGCAGGTGATCCGTAAACTTCCGATTCTCTGCTCTACAATAAAAGTTTCAAGAGCTTTGACCAAGAGGGACAGATAGAATGAGTAGAGTAAGGTCAAACAAGGGGGAAACAGTGTTTTCCAAGATGCACCAAAACCAAAGCATGGTGCTAAGGAAAATCTACCCTGCATATTCAATGCTTCAGGCAGTGGCTAGCACCCACTTGAAATCAAAAGATGAATGAATGAACATGTTCCAGTCTCCACTGAATTCATCAAGAAGCAGTCCCTCCAAGATATGGCCAATGAACCTTGCATTTAATGCCATCATCATCTCTGACTCATTCTGCCTTGAACTTCCTAGTGATGGTTACCTTGGGAAATTACAACAGGACAAGAATCATATATAAGAGAATAATTACGGCCAATGTTCTGGGTCTGTGTGAATCCATATAGAGTGTGTCCGGCTAGGATGACGCGTGAAGAGCATTAACAGTTTATGGGGACGCTCCTAGGGGAGGTCTGTGTTCTCTCAAGCAATCCTCAAAAATCATTCTGTGAAGGAGAATGTATTATCATCCCACTTTCAATGGGGAATGAGGCTCAGAGATGTTGTATAACTTGTCTGGATCGAAGTCAAAGCTTTCGGAGCCAGGATCAGTGGACCCAACTTACTCAAGGCCACTTCTCGTACCAAGCTGTCAGTTCATTAGTATTTAAATAAAAAGCAAGCTATGTTTGCATAAATCTACTATGTGACAGTAATTTCATTTCTCCAAACTGCCTGCTATTTCATACTAGAGCAGTACTTTACAAATATTATGCATAATTTTTGAATATTAATGTATTTGGGATTTGATGGCGGGGAGAGGTCTCCAAAGCTTTGCTCCTTTATCTTTCCATATAAGGCAAGGATTACTATAGAAATATGGACTCTCTATGGGCTCATTATAATCTATGTGTGGCTTTGGGCAAAGAGCTAAATTCCTGACACACTGAGGATTCAGTGTTTGAAACGGGTGATTTGCTTTTCGCAAACTACATAAATACACCTTCAGGAAGATTCAAAGTGCCGCTATTCATTACAGCTTTCCTTCAGGAACATTCCCTTGCTGCAGCTCCATTCTTCATTTTTTCCTTCTGGAAATGAAGCACCTGGGTTTTATGTCTGTTAGAAGTAGAGTTAAATTATAGAAATTTTCCAGCTAGGAGAAAAGCAGCTCCTAGATTACTCTGATGACAAAAAGGAGACCTCTGCAAGCCAAGACCTATGAAATGAGCATTGAAGGACAAAGCAAGAACCTTTTCCGTGATTTGGGGGCAGAGTTTGTGAATTTATCAAAGAGCTGACTCTCATATCCATATTTATAAAACATACCACACCTCAATGACTATATTTCTCTTGAGAAATGCTCAGCCTGTCTTGAGATGTGAATAATGATGTAAGCTGAGGACAAGGAATACAGGTTTTTCCTTTTCCTCATGTCTGAAACAGGTGCTAGAAATTTAAATATATTCATTTGTCATTTGTCCAAAGCTTAGGAATATGTATCATCCACGATCTCTACTTTGTTACAAATAATTAAGTTGGTTAAAGAATATGAACATTATGTGGGGGAAATAGCACAAATACTATTTATTATGAGTAAGAAAATTACTTTCTTTGTACACCTGTGCTCAGAGTTGTTTTTTTTTTTTTAAGATTTATTTATTTACTTTAGAAAGAGAGACCACATGTGCTCAAGTGGGAGGAGGGGCAAAGGGAGAGACTCTTGAGCAGACTCCCCACTGGGGGCAGAGTCCCGGCTGGGGGAGGGGGTTCACTCTGAGACACATGAGATCATGACCTCAGCCAAAAGTAAGACTCGGACACTCAACAAACTGAGCCACTCAGGTGCCCCGTGTGCTCAGAGATTCTTAAACAGAATTATTTTTAACAACTTATAACTGAACTAAGCAGGGAGAGAACCACTTTTCTTGAGAGGCTCTAGCATAGCTCAAGAAAGCTAGTACTTAAAGAAAGCTTCATTAGACATGAAGGGAGAAGGAAAAGGAAACCATGCCATTGCTGTGGCCAACACCTCCTCCCCCACTCATATCCCCTCATCCCGCCATCTCAGACCACCTTACAAAGAAACAAAGAACCAGTTTTCAATTCAACAATTCATGGCTTATTTGGACCCAAAGGCTGGGAACCAATCTCCAGGACACTTTAGCTTTCTTTGCCCTGCCCTCACGTGGCAAGGAGCCATTTTGTCATGCCACCTCATGTCCATCTTGACCCTTTTTGGCTGCAGTCAAAAGAGCCCAAGACAAACTTTCCTGACTCCCTTGAGATGGCCATTATATTTCCATGTGGGATTTGGGGTACAGACCATTCCTCCAGCAATCAGTAGGACTATGGTGGTTGTCATGAGGGAAAGCACTTTTTGTAGTCTCCACTGATGCTACGGCTAAAGCCCATCCCTCTGCAGACTTACTGCGCTATGTTGATCTTACTCCTTTTTCCGGTACACATACCCTAATGAGGGAGACATGCCATCATGGAACATGTCCATTTTCGGCCTCAAGATACCAACACATCTCAGGAATAACTCAGATGTCCACTTTTTCCTCCCGTTCTTGTTCTAGTTTCTTACTACAATGGGTCCTCATTACCATTTGCCCAAATAGCTACCGCAGTAATTAGTTTCCTAATTAGTTTCTTCCAATCTGAACCCAAAAGCTATCATTTTATACTAACTTTCCAAAACTACAGCTCTGGAATGTCTGTAAGTCTTCAGTCGTTCCCCAGAGGCTAAAAAGATAAAGAGTTCACTGCCGTGGCCTCCAAGAGAGCCACAATTCAAACACCACCCATCCTTTCGACCTGTTTCCTATGTCCCTATTCTGGGTCAGCTGGATACTCACTCTGAGCTGACTGACTTCTCCTTTCCCACTGCACAGGTTTACTTATGCCATTCCCTCTGGCTAGCCTGGTTTTCTAACCAAGTTCTCTCTCCTTAAATCCTTAATAAAATTAGGTGTCTTCCCTCCTCTGTCTTGAAGCCATGAAACACTTTAATCCATCTTTTAGAATTCTTTCCTCATTGTGTCTTGAATTAATGTTAAATGGATGCTTGTCTTACCCAGGAATTCAGACGGACAGAAGCAACTCTATCTTATCCAACTCTGCATTTCCGGATGGATGACAGGTAGATAGTGACTGTGCTGAGTGAATCGAGATGACCTGGCCATAGTTATAACCTCACCTGCTTTATTTTCCATGCCATAGGTTTTAACTCCAAGGTTACAGGCAATAAGAATCAGTATCAAGGTATCAGAATGGATGTGCCTCTTCATCTACAAAATTTCTGTCCAGTAGAAATACAACGTGAGTCATATGTGTCATCTCAAATTTTCCAGCAGACACATTAAAAAAAAAACCTTAAAATAGATGAATTTTTCAAAAGATTTATTTATTTTAGTGAGAGAGAGAGAGAGAGAGAACCCTTGGAGGAGCTGGGGGAGGGGAAGAGGGAGAGAATCTTCAAGCAGACTCCCTGCTGAACATGGAGCCTGATGCAGGGCTCGATCTCAGGACCTATGAGATCATGACCTGAGCTGAAACCAGGAGTAGGATGCTGAACCGACTGACCCACCCAGGCACCCTTGAAATTTTAATATATATTTTCTTTAAACCAATGTGTCCAAAATATTTAAACATGTAATCAATATATGTCAATATAAAATACTCATGAGATGCTTTGTACATGCGAGTGCATGTGTGTTGGTATTTGACACTTACAGTACATCTCCCTGGGACTAGCCAATCCTACAGGTGGTTAACATATTAAACGGTGCAAAGTGAAAGCATGGATGATTGGAGCGCTGATAAATCCACTTCTCATTTAAAAATATATTGTAGGGCGCCTGGGTGGCTCAGTGGGTTAAGCTTCTACCTTCAGCTCAGGTCATGGTCTCAGGGTCCTGGGATCAAGCCCTGCATTGGGCTCTCTGCTCAGCAGGGGGCCTACTTCCCTCTCTCTCTCTGCCTGCCTCTCCGCCTACTTGTGATCTCTGTCAAATAAATAAATAATTTAAAAATATATATATATTGTATTCTCTTTTATTTTTCCTCTTCAGACCCCTCTTTCTCTCTCTCACTCTCACTCTCTATCTCTATCTATAGTGCTGAATCTTCCTAGGTATTCCCTGGCATATGTAAGTAAATGACTACAGAGGAATTTCTAGAAAGTGGGCAAGTACATATATGAGGCAGGCATTATGAAATTTCCTTATATAAACCTCAATCATTTGTAGGCAATATTAAAACTATTTTTTTAGTTTTGAATAAATGAAGCAAAGCAACAAATTGGTACTCCTTGAGAAAATGTAACATGCAAATTAGATCCACATGGGAAACAGATTGTGAGAATATTGTATAACTTCACCAAAATGTCTTCACAACATGAATTAGCTATTAAATATTATTCTGTTATAAGTAGTACAGAAGAGCATAATCCTGTTTTAATACTCTCAGCTTTATTTTCCTTAACAAACTGCTCTTTAAAGAAAGAATTTCAGAGGTGTCTGGGTGACTCAGTCCTTAAACATCTGCCCTGGGATGCCTAGGAGGCTCAGTAGATTAAGCGTCTGCTTTCCGTTCAGATCATGGTCTCAGGGTCCTGGGATGGAGCCCTGCATCAGGCTCTCTGCTCAGCGGGGAGCCGGCTTCCCTGTCTCTCTGTGTCTGCCTCTCTGTCTCTGCCTACTTGTGATCTCTCTCTATGTGTCAAATAAATAAATAAAATATTTGGGGAAAAAAAAAACAGTCTGCCTTTGGCTCAGGTCATGATCCCAGGGTTCTGGGATCAATCCCTGCATCAGGCTCCCTGCTCACAGGAAGCCTGCTTCCCCCTCTCTCTCTGCCTGCCTCTCTACCTACTTGTGATCTCTCTCTCTCTCTGTGAAATAAATAAATAAAATAAATAAATCTTAAAATAAATAAATAAATAAAATCTTAAAAAAAAAGAAAATTTCAATGTCATCAAAGAAGAGAATGATCATGAAAAAAAATTCATCTCTTGAATTTTACTCCTGACAGTTTGTTTTATAATTGATAACATTTATCTGTATCCCATTTCAGTGTGAGAACTTCTTGAAGACACAGACCATAAGTTTTATCAAATGTAGATGTTACTAGTAATTTTATAGTGTACCTGGCTAAAAAGACCCATTCTGTCATGGGTTATTCTTAGGTTCATTTGGGTAAATCATGAAGTAAGAAAAACAAATTAATAGACACTATTCAAATCTCCCCCCAAATACCTGCAATCACCCCTCTTTGTATCATATTGTTACAGATTTTTTCAACCCAGTAGGGTTATATGATGCTGTGTAGAAAGACAGTAGCTTTAGAGAGAGGAGCTGAAAATTCCGTCTCTACCATTTCTGTGCTGAGCTTATCTGGTGCAAGAACTTTCCCTTCTCTGAGCCTGCTTCCTCAACATGAAATCTATTTTTAGAACATAGCACTTAAGATTAAATGATAAGGGCGCCTGGGTGGCTCAGTGGGTTAAGCCTCTGCCTTTAGCTCAGGTCATGGTCTCAGGGTTCTGGGATTGAGCCCCGCATCAGGCTCTCTGCTCAGCGGGGAGCCTGCTTCTTCCTCTCTCTGTCTGCCTCTCTGCCTAATTGTGATCTCCGTCTGTCAAATAAATAAAATCTTCTTTAAAAAAAAGATTAAATGAGGAAACACATGGTCCTATCTAGTTAAATTCCCCAATCACGCATCAGCAATTTGGTCTCCTGTTCCTCAGTCTACTCCTTCCCATTCCCCACTAGACACTCCGTAAACTTAACTGTGGAATGTTGCCACTCTTGGAATTATTTATGGTTTAACAGGAGTTCCTGAAAACCAAAGGACCATTCAGATTTGGAAACAAAATAACCAAGAGTAGACTTCCTGGCGTGCTGATAAACATAGACACTTCGGATTCAGTGGAACTCTGAGAACTGAGTTCTGTGAAACTTTGCTGTCATCTACCCAGGACTTTCATCTCTCTCATTATTCATGCTACAGATGGTGAAGGCTTAATTAAATATTGCATTCATTTAAATTTTTTAAGTTTGTATTTAAATTCCAGTGAGTTAACACACCATGTAATGTTAGTTTCAGGGGTACAATATAATGATTCGTCACTTCCATACATCATCTCATGCTCATCACCAGGGCCCTCCTTCATCTCCATCACCTGTTTTCTGTTGGGGTCCGTAATCAAAGGAACGAGACTGAGACAAAGTGAAAGTTATGCAAAGCCGTATTCTATGCCAAGCATTAGAAGTGAGACTGACCGGCCAGGGCCGCCTCGGAAGAGAGCGACGACCTCCCGATCTCACAGGCTGGTTTTATAGGGCATAACCACAGACTCAAGGTACGTGACTTCTATTGTTAAGGCATTTACTCCCGGAATCGATACTGGGAACCATACCGGGAACTACTGGGGCGTTTATTCCCGGAATGAAGTCCGTGGATGTAAACAGCAATAGGGCTACCGAGGCAATATGGAGTTGCTCTGGCTAAGCAGGCCCTAATAGTTAAACAGGTTTTAACATTAAATTGGCCCTAACAGTTTCCTCCACCCCCCACCCACCTCCCCTCTGGTCACCATCAGTGTGTTCTCCAGAGTTAAGAGTCTGTTTCTTGGTTTGCCTTTCTCTCTCTCTTTCCTCCCCTACACTTACATGTTTTGTTTCTTAAATTCCACAGATGAGGGAAATCATATGGTATCTGTCTTTCCCGGACTTACTTTGCTTACCATAATACTCTCTAGCTCTATCCTATCTTTACAAATGGCAAGATTTGATTTTTTTTTTAAATGGCTGAGTAATATTCCATTGAGTGTATTTATTACTTCCCCTATTCATCATTCTAAGGACACGGGGGCTGTTTCCATAATTGGGCTATTGTAAATAATCCTGTTATAGACATCAGGGCACCTGTATTCCTTTGAATTAGTATTTTTGTATTCTTTGGGTAAATAACTAGTAATGCTGGATCGTAGGGTGGTTTTATTTTTAGCTTTTTAGGAACCCCCACACTGTTTTCCACAGTGGGTACACCAGTTTGTATTACCAACACTGCACAAGGGTTCCCCTTTCTCCACATCCTCGGGACACCTGTTGTTTCTTGTGTTGTTGATTTAGCCAGTATGACAGGTGTGAGATGGAATCTCACTGTGGTTTTGATTTGCATTTCCCTGATGATGAGTGATGTTGAGCATCTTTTCATGTGTCTGTTGGCTATCTTTGGTAAAATGTCTATTCCTGTCTTCTCCCCATTTTTTAATTGGATTATTCATGGTTTTAGTGTTGAGTTTTATAAGTTCTTTTTATGTTTTGGATTCTGGCCCTTTATCAGATATGCCATTTGCAAATATCTTTTCCCACTCCATAGTTACCTTTTAGTTTTGTTGATGGTTTCCTTTCCTGTGCCCAAGATTTTCATCTTGATGAAGTCCCAATCATTTATTATTGCTTGTTTCCCTTACCTCTGAAGACATTTCATAAAAGAAGTTGCTACGCCTATATTGCATTCATTTTAGATGGTCTTACAAGTTACTCCTTTCTTCCCAACTATATTTTAAAGTTTTTGAATGTAGCAACCTAGTATTCTACCCCTGGAGTCCCTATAGGGCCCTGGGCACAAAGTGGCTCACAAGGTAGGCATTTGAAAACCACTCTAGTTAATTGACTGACATAAACAAAAGAATTCCATTCAAACAAAGGCTATTGTATTGCATTTGGCAAACAAAGTCCACACCATTACAATGAGTAACTCTGAGGTGCAATAGAGTTATTAAAGCAATAATGGAAACAAATTAATTAATGGAAACTAATTAATTCTCTAAAAATACCTGGGAAGTGTTACTTTTGAGTGGAGGAAAAAAGGAAATGAAAGTAATTTGCCTACAAATGTCTGCTTAAGTGCCAGAGTTAGGACAGAGTTGCTTCGTGGAATTCCAGTTTCTACTCTAACTATAAATTATATCCCATAAAGAGATTTGCAAAGCCTAACTAAACAGGATGCTCATTTTAAACAAAAGAGAAAAAGTTTCTCACTTTTATTAAATAATTAATTATTGTGAATTAATCCGACAAAACATGAAAGCTTCAGTGCAAAATTTAGTTGGCCTATTCTCCCTTAGAATATACATGCAAAACTTAAGGGCACCTAAGGAATAATTCATCCTGCTCATATTAAAATGATTTTCTGTGTCGGTTTGCACTGATCCAGTCATTGTTTCAAAATTAACTTGACATTTGCTCATGAAATTTTAAACCACTGAAGACCAGGGTAAATGGCAGTACATGCCACTCAGGAAAAACACAATTTTGTCACCCCTCACCCTGATTTCTCTGTACCTCTCTGTGCTCCTACTTGTAAGTTTGTCCAATAAGCCTGTATCTCCTCGTTTGTGCCAGAAGGTTGTCAATGATGCTATCAGTTTCTCATCGACTTTGTATCCTTCCTAACAAGTAGTACACTTACCTGGAAACACACACACACACACAAGTATTTATGGAAAATTATTAGCACCTATGATTTCCACACTTACATACAGAGCACCCAAGGGGTGCTGAGCACTGTTCTTGGTGTTGCATATACAACCCAAACAAGACTAACTCAACACTTGCCTTCATGATCCTTTGTTTCTTATATGTACTGGACGGATGATACTGATGGAAATTAACAATAACTTAACAGTAATCAAATCAGGAAACTGACTTCAGTTATTAAGGGGTGCTGTAAGGAAAGTGAGACAGGTGGGTAGGGGGATACATTAGGAATGGCAGAATGATGTGTGTTGGGTAGAGTGTATTTACACAGGTTGGTTAGGGAAGACCTCTTTGAAGCCAAGATAATGAGACTCCAAAATGAATGATGAGAAGCGAACCATGAAAAGATCCAAAGAGAGACCATTGCAAGTGGTGGAAATATTCCGGGCAAGGCCCTTGAAGCAAGGAACAAAAACAAGAATAAAGAGTAAGTGTGGGGGTAGCATAAGGGAGTGGTAGCTGGCCAGGAGGAGCAGAGACATTGAACCTCATAAGTCACTGAAGGGATTTGAGCCCAAATGCAATAACTAGCAGGGACTAAAGGAGGGACCAAGACTGTGGTACCTGAATAAGGTTGTTTAAAAAGATTTCTCCACCTACTATGTGAAGACAGAACTGAGGAGACACCATCCAGGGGTCTAGATACAGAAGAGGGTGATTTGGGTTTGCACAGAATTGCCAGGAAGTGGGAACAGGAGATGCACTGAGGATGTGTTTTGGTGGACTGGGTTTCATGAGCCGAGGGAACAAAGAGAAACCAAGGGTGATTCTGTGGTTTTGCTCCGGACTGCAGGCAGACCAATGCTTCTGTTTACCGATGGGGACAAATGAAGAAAGAAACATAAACATTAGTACTGAAGACTGCAGTGATAAATGCCTCTTCAAAGAGATATTAGTGCTTCACAGGAAAAAAGTGAGACTCAGAAAAGTTAAGAAATTTGCCTGAATTTCTACATTTGAGTTGGAATTTGAATAAATTGTCTCATTTTTAAAGCACATGGCTTTCAAATTCTATTCTTCTGACCCTCTATGCGCTCATTTTTGAAAGAATGAAAACCTGAATAGACAAGTGTTCAAATTATAAAATGGATCATTGCTGGGGCACCTGGGTGGCTCAGTCATTAAACGTCTGCCTTCAGCTCAGGTCATGATTCCGGGCTCCTGGGATGGAGCCCCACAGCGGGCTCTCTGTTCAGCAAGAAGCCTGCTTCTCCCTCTTGCACTCCCTCTGCTTGTGTTCCCTCTCTTGCCCTGTCTCTCTCTGTCAAATAAATAAATAATTTTTTTTAAAGAAAAAGAAATAGGAGAGACACTATCCTGTGTGTCAAGCAGGTGTTGGTTTAATCATCTCACTTTACTTGGTGTATTTTTTAAAATGTAATTTTAAAAAGTGAAAGGCATAAATCCTATTTACAATGAGTTAATTTAGAAAGAGTGTAGTTCTAAAATATAAAAAGAGAATGTGATTTTCTATATTTAATGGGAAATACTGGGTTTCCAAAATTAATCTTTTTCTTTCTTATGAAAGAAAAAAAATGCTGTTTAAAGATAATAAAGTAATGTGGGTAAGTGTTGGATAAAAGCTTAGTTGTGTTCCATAAAAATGACATTTGCAAGGCAAGGGAAAGAAAAGTAAAAATAAACTATTAGGACTACATCAAAATACAAAGCTTTTGCACAGCAAAGAAAACCATCAACAAAATAAAAAGGAAACCTGCTGAATGGGAGAAGATATTTGCAAATGATACCTCTGATAAGGGGTTAATATCCAAACTATATAAGGAGCTCAATACCACTCAATGTCAAAAAGCAAACAATCCAATCAAAAATATGGGCAGAGGATGTAAAGAGACCTCTTTCCAGAGAAAACATCCATATGGCCAACAGACACATGGGAAGATGCTCAACATCACTCATCATTAGGGAAATACAAACCAAAACCACAAAAAGCTATCATCTCACACCTATCAGGGTGACTAGTATCAAAATGGTAAGAAACAACAGGTGTTGGCAAAGAGTGGAAAAAAAGGAACCCTTGTGCACTGTTGGAATGCAAACTGGTGCAGCCAATGTGAAAACACGATGGAGGTCCCCAAACCATTAAAAATAGACTAACTTGGGGCTCCTGGGTGGCTCAGTGCGTTAAGCCTCTGTCTTCAGCTCACGTCATGATCCCAGGGTCCTGGGATCGAGCCCCATGTCAAGCTCTCTGCTCAGCGGGGAGCCTGCTTCCCCTCTTTCTCTGCCTGCCTCTCTGCCTACTTGTAATTGCTCTCTCTGTATCAAATAAATAAGTAAAATCTTGAAAAAAAAATAGAACTACCTTATGATTCAGCAATTTCACTACTGAGTATTTACCCAAAGAAAACAAAGATCTATGCACCTCTGTGTTTACTGCAGCATGATTCACAACAGCCAGGAGATGGAAGCAGCCCAAAGGTCCAGTGAAAGAAAAACAGAAAGGGAAAATGTGATATGTATGTAGGTCTGTATACACGCATGCGCGCGCGCGCGCACACACACACGGGAATATTACCTAGCCCCCCCCAAAAAAGGATGCCATCACACCATTTGTGACAACATGGATGGACCTAGAGGGTATAATGTTAAGCGAAGTAAGTCAAACTAAAAAGACAACTATCATATGATTTATTTCATTTATGGAATCTTACAAAATCAATAAACAAACCAAATGCAGAATCATACCTATAAACAGAGAACAAACTGACGGTCGCCAGAGGAGAGGGAAGGACGGGCAAAAATGGTTAATGGGGTATCTTTGATAATTGAAAAGGACTATCCTTATCTCCAGAAAGAATTCTAAGTGTGAAACAAACCTAAAACAGTAGTTTCCCAAGTCAGTAATCGCATTTGAAAATGCAGGCTATTAACTTAGCCAGTTAAAGGTAAGACTGCTAAGTGAAAAGGCAATTTTTTTTTTTTTTTTAAGAACTGACACCAAGAATCTAGGTGAATTATGTTTGGACTTCTCTATTAGAACGTATCATAAAATTTAAAGAAACATAGAAGAGACTAGGGACAAAGGGCACCGTGTCACTCTTTCAACAACTCTCTAGAGGAGGGATATATCAGACTATATAACTCAGAAGCTTCTAGATGGTTTTATATCTTAAAGATGAACATGATAGCAGAATCCTAAGCAGCACCGAATCTGCCCATCTTAGTGTGGCCTGACAGGCACTCAAAAAAATTTGAAGTGATTTAGCATCTCCATTAATAAACCAAAGTAGAAAAATCCAGATGTCAACTGAATATATTGAAAGATAATCCAGGAAGCATGGAACACACACAGGGTATGGGGACAGAGCAAGTGACCAAAGATAAAGTGTAGACGAGGCAACCGGAAATGAGTGATGGAACGTGAAGAAATGTTGCTAACCAAAACTAAGAGATATAGATCCACTGACACCAGGTTTTGAATATTTTTTATAGGAGGGCCCAATTTTCCAAATAACTTATTCCGTAAAGTCTGAGGGATTGTCAACATCCACCTGTAAGAGGTAAGAGTGATAGAAATGGGAAAACTCCAAAGTCCTTGTCTCTATTCCATGAAGATGAAATGTCTGGGAGAGCCTGGATGGCTGAGCCAGTTAAGCCTCAGCCTTCGGCTCAGGTCATGATCCTGGGGTCCTGGGATTGAGCCCCTTGTCGGCTTCCTGCTCAGCAGGGAGTCTGCCTCTCCCTCTCCCTCTGCCGCACCCCCTGTTTGTGCATTCTCTCTCTCTCAAATAAAACAACAAACAAACAAACAAACAAAAACAGATGACATGTAAATAATGTGCCTGTTTTCCCTTGGATAGTCAGCATTACAATGGGAACGTCTCACTTAAGGCTTTCATCAACATGCAAAAATAAATGTATATAACTGCAGGAAGACCAAACAAAATTAGTGCTGTTTCAGAGTGGTAAAAAAAAAAAATGAATGATTTCAAAGTTCATACGTTTTTACATTTACCTTTTCATGAGAAACACTAGAGAGCACCTGAAACTTTAAGCTATTGTCTAAACTTGTTGGTAGCAAACTTTATAGGATTCAAGCATGATATTTCTATTTTCTAAAAAGACATCAGGTTTTCAAGCGAGCAATATTAAGTGAAATAGAAAGGTGTCATCAAATTTGCTAATAACATGGTATTCTAAACATTCAGGCTTGAAAATATATCCATTCTGATTACAAACCTACTTAAAAATGCAGATTTATCAATTCCCCGGACACAGAAGACAATAAACATGAAAATAACTCCAACCTCCACAAATACAATCACACTGGTCAAAGTTAAAAATTATTGATACAACCTAATTTTGAAAAGGACATTTAGGAATGGGATCCTGCGTGTTGAGATCATTGGCGGGAAGATACATTTGCTCAAATTTTCTGTTGGGCTGCTTAGAAGGATGCACCAAAGTACAAAATGGGTACATATCATTTGCCCACTGGTCCTTTTACTAGCACTTCCCCCCAAAAAAACCCATCTCACAGTATATAAATGGGTATGTTAAGGATGTTCTAGGAAATTTCTATCTTTTCATAAAATATAACATTATAACCTTTTTAAAAAATATATAGAAAGTAATATTATACAGCCCTATCTATATCTTTTTTTATGTAGGCAGGTGCCCATTAGACACCGTTGAACAGTAAGTTCATTTACATAACAACCTGCATAGATTGCATATATGTACATACAAATATTTACAATATCCTGAAGACTGTTTACAGGGAGTTATGAATTTGGGTTGAATTTATGTAAAATGCTGTGTTTGAGAATTATAGTTCTGAGGTCAGGGAGCATAAATTTATATTTCAACTTCACTTCTAACAAAGGGTTTGACTATGGGCAAGTCACTTAACCCCCTCAAAACCACTATGTTCTCACCTATAATTCAGAAATACTACTACCTACTTTGTGATGTAAAATTTTAGCCAAATACATGACATATGGTAATACTTGGTATCAGTTTCTATGGTTACATTCTTCTTTATTATATTCTTTTCATAACAATGAACATCTATACATATATATACATATATATGTATATATATATATAGTCTACCTGTAAAATACTTTACTCAAATACAGTTTTAATGAAAAATGAGATTATTTACATAATTCACTAAAAATTATTCTTATGACTAGTGTTAGTATATTAGAATTAACAGACTATTAATCTCTGAAATGGCCCCTTTCTCAAAGTTGTACAATTCTTTAACAGTTGAAGAACAGTCCTGGGTTCAGAAAAATTAAGAGGCCATGTGTGGGCTCATATAGGAGAGGTGGAGGGTTACCCACATGTCAATGTTCCTGTTATGATCATCATTCAGCACAGGACTTTCTTGGCTTTCTAAATTTTTATTTTAATTCCAGGTAGTTAACACACAGCATAATATTAATTTCAGGTATACACTATAGTAACGCAACACTACCATACGTCACCCCGGGCTCGTGACCACAAGCGCCCTCCCCCCGCACCTCGCCTCTGGTGACCTTCAGTGTGTTCTGTAGAGTTAAGAGTCTCTAATGCAGTTATTTTTTTTTAATATTTTATTTATTTGACAGAGAGAAATCACAACAAGGCAGAGAGGCAGGCAGAGAGAGAGGAGGAAGCAGGCTCCCTGCGGAGCAGAGAGCCCGATGCGGGGCTCGATCCCAGGACGCTGGGATCATGACCTGAGCCGAAGGCAGAGGCTTTAACCCACTGAGCCACCCAGGCGCCCCTCTAATGCAGTTATTATATATTCACTTTACCCTAGTTTTCCCAGCAACCCAGGAGAAATGGAGCGAATCACAATGAGTTCTAGCCACCTCCAGAAGAAGAAGAATTAAGTCTTATTGAGCAAGTTAAAGTCAAACCACCCCAGGCCAAATATAAAACATTTTTCTGTGGTGTGCTGGAAAGAATATCTTGATCCAAGAAGTGATTCCTATGGTAGAGATTTCAGTTTTTGTAGCAAGCTGTTGGGTAATTAAAAAACAATCACAAAACATTAGCAGAGCCTTGGAGCACACCCCAAACCGCGCGCTCTGCCCTTGTGCAGTGCTGGTCTTACCTCAACCTTATGGTAGAAGATTATTTTCTGGAGGGACCTAACCAAGAGGCTAGCTTCACAGTGAATGAGTAAATAAAACTGCAGAGAGAAGGCCAGGAGAAACTCTAATTTTAAATTGTGCTCCCTCTTATCACTTTGAAAAAAAAAGCAAAACTCTTATCTGGTGTCACAGTCACTGGGCACTTTGCAAAATATAGGCAGCATGTGTTTTCATAAATTTCTAGAGCTCAACTTCTTTTCCCTGTACCACCCCCCCCCCCCACCATGTATAGTGCTCTCTGGGGATCCACAGCTCCCCTCACATAGCAGGAAACCTAGTCATGAATGGTAGGAAATTTAATGAGACACAGCTCTGAAAAGAAAGCATCGAGACTGAATGCCTATTCCTCTAAGTAACTGTATCCTCAATAATGTGATATGGTGGTTAGTTATCCCTCCTGCCTTCATAGTCATTCAATCAAGCCAAGCCTGACAGCACTGGTCTTCATTCTGATAAAAGGTCCTTCATTTTCAACTAAGATCCCCCTACCTAATATCATGCATACAACACTGTTTCATGGAAAGATCTATGAAGTCTGCTTTGTATGCTTGTTTTATTACAGTCAGTGGGCGAGGGATCATCCTACAAATTCAACAAAGAAACTGAGACTTGGACAGATTAATGAACTTGGACAAGATGACAACTCCTGAACAATAAAGCTGAGGGGAGAAATAATGAGTCTAAAGCCCTCAACCAAATGAGTCTCAAAGCTCTAAGTACTGAAACACACAGAATGCCAGAAGGTCGAGTGTTATCACTGCCGCTATTTTGTAGAAATACCACACGGTTTATTTCTCTGTCATAACTTCCCTTCCATATAAGTGAGTGATTTAAAAGCATTGCTGGCAACACTTCAACTTTTCAAATGCCAACCACAAAAGGCCATAGTCACTGTGAACCCTCCCATTAGGAAATCTGAGATTAGTTATAACATCCAAACCTACTTCCACTGGGTCAGATTTACAATTGAATCAACATTTTTTAGTCTCCTTCAATGATGAAAAAAAAAATCTTTCACTAAAATGAAGATGTACATCACACTGTCATTCTGAGACATCAGAAATGTACTCTACACAAACAAGACAAAGACCTATTCAATCAGCCTTTGGCACTGATTTCTGGATTGAACCAAGATGCTTTCCCTTTTTTTTTTTTTTAAATAAAAAGTGCTTCTGAATTCCTGGAGCCAGAACTGACCAAAAGTCAAGTTGTTCTTGTCCTGAAAGAACTGAGAGAATAACATTTATAGGTGTGTGGATCCACACTCCACTGCCTACTATCAACAGTAAGCTGCTGGGGTGAGTCTTGTCTGTTGCTATTCAAGAGAAAGGAAATCTAAAATGCTAACATGGTGATTGGCAACCCTGGCTGACTACTTGCTACTGTCAAGGCGCTTACCCAGAAACAATATCTATTTGCTTTGACGCTGCCATGGGAGCTCATTTTGATCAAATGTTCATCGAGCATAATGGAAAAGCTTTTACCCGGTTCAACGTGTAAACATTTCCATCCACTGACAGTACCTAAGACTCCATCAGTCAAAGAACGTTCTAGATTTTTGGGGCCTGAAGTAATACCACTTGGGGAACGCTGCTGCAGTAAGAGAATACAAAATTACAAGTCCGAAATTAAACACTGGGTTTTGGAAAGTGCCTGTGCAAGTAAGGGGCTCTGACTTTAAGCTTTATTAGATTCATGAAAAATTGGCTTCTGTCTCCAGCAGAAGATTCTTGTGTCTTCGCACACTCACTGATGAAAAACATGCACCTGATTTGTTTGCAAAAGAACCATTACAATTATTTTATGGGAGAATTATAATGAATCTAAATAAACCAATTTAAACCAATCAAAAGGACAATTTACATATTATTCAGAGTTCAAGAATGGCAATCTACTTTTAGTGATTAAATATGTGTTCATTCTTACTTGGTCCATACTCAGCATTTAAAATCATGCATTAGGGATTCACAGCACTATATGTAGGCTTAGAGGGTAGCCATGGATGGGTTTGTATTTGCTGGATAGAGGAAAACAAGGGGCTGCTCAGGCTCTGCCTACCAGGCTTCCCAGTGTGTTAATCTGGATGCAAGACAGGCAAAGGGATGTAGGGTTGACTCATTTCGTCAAGATACAAAGGTTCTTTCTTAACAGTATGAGGCTCAAGTAATATCCCTAAACACCTCTTAGAAATTCTAGGAGAATCAGAGTGCTATGAATTAGGGAGTGGAGACAATCATCTGTATTGTTAAAATCTAAAGCAGGCTACTTTTGTCAAAGATTTCCAAATCACGCAAAGATGTCTTAAGAAGTATATTAAAGGTAATATCTTCATTTTTCCCACTGTGCTTGGTGCTTGTGTACACAATGGAGTTTAGAGGGTCCCCTTCCCTCAATTCCTAAGAGAAACAGCATTCTGCAGTAAGAAACCTCCTGGGAGGGTAGCCTGGTGGCTCAGTCAGTTAAGTGTCTGACTTCGCTTCATCTCCTGATCTCTGGGGTTCTGGGATCGAGCCCCCGCATCAGGGGGCTCCCTGCTCAGCGTGAAGTCTGCTTCTCCTTCTCCCTCTGTCCCTCCCCAGCTTGTCAAGCACTATCCCTCTCTCTCAAATAAATACATAAATCTTTAAAAAAAAAAAAAAAAAGGAAAGGAAAGAAACAGAAACTCTCTGGGGTAGGGTAAGAAAAATCAAAATTAAAATCTACTCCAGGGGTGGTCAAGCTATGGCGTGCATCAGAATCACTCAGAGGGCTTGTTAAAACACAGAGAGCTGGGCCCCCTGCACAAAGTTTAAGCAGGATCCGTGAAGACATATTTCTAAAGCATCCCTACATGATACTTACTGATGTGGCAGGAACACACTCTGAGAACCACCAGCACAGTCCATCGTGGTGTGGGAGGGGGGCAGTGTTGGCTTGGATGATGACCCATCAGCACTGCATTTTATGATCCCGGGATTCCAGTACACTGCCCAGACCTACAGCCAGGGACCCCATGCTCTGGCATTTATTACATTTCCCCAGTACACTCTGTAAAATATGGAAAGCCACTTAGTCTTAAACTATGACTTCCTTTTGTTACTCTCTAAAAATGGTCTTTAAAGCCTCTATTTCTGTTATTGACTGAAAGACTCCATATAAATGCAAAATATCATGGAGCACAATATAGGGCTGACAAAATGATTTCTGACAGATAGCTTAGGTTTTAAGATTGGAAGTATTGTCAGGAAACATTAAAAGAAACAGGCTTTACTGAGAAACTGACAAAAGTAAAATGAAACCATCAGTGTAACAAACTGCTCTCTGAAAAAAAAGATTTTTAATTTTGTGTGTTCAAATGTGACAATCTCAAGCCACATTACACAGTTCTCCCTTTTGCTAGAAAATGACAAACGCTAAACTGTGATGCCCGCTCGCTTTGTTCTCCCTCCTCCCCTGTAGTGCCTTTCAGGAAGCAGATGCAAAGTTTGATGCCTTCAGTTTCCAGGGCTTTCCGTCTCTGCCAAGCTGGTAGGCACATCACCGCTCCATAGTAACGTATGTGTTTTACATCATCTGATTATAGAAAGGACCACAGAAATTCAAGATCTGCTGGGCAGAAAATAAGAAATCCTCCCCAACTAAAAATTATTGTCTTTATTATCTCAATCATGCCTCTTTATAAAAAGCATTTTCTACGTCCCAAGTAGGTGCAGAGAGAAATTTTCCATATTACTATGGCCGCCCTGTTTTGATACTTTATCTCAGTTGCATCAAGAGTCCCAAGTTTCTACCTGCCTACATCTGAGACTCCATGAAAATATCCTTTAACTTCTCTTTAAGTAAACTGCCCCTCCCTCGCAGGGAACATTTCTCCTTTCCTCCTAGGCTCGTCTTTTTTTTTTTTTTTTTTTAAGATTTTTAAATTTATTTATTTGACAGACAGAGATCACAAGTTGGCAGAAAGGCAGGCAGGGGGGGTGGGGGGAAGCAGGCTCCCCACTAAGCAGAGAGTCCCATGCAGGGCTCAACCCCAGGACCCTGGGATCATGACCTGAGCCAAAGGCAGAGGCTTTAACCCACTGAGCCACCCAGGCGCCCCCTAGGCTCATCTTTTGATCTAACACCAATATCGTTTTGTATTTATACGGCTAACCATAGTATATTGACTATACAGTCAGTCCTATTACGATTACACAGAACAATATAATGTGGAGTCAGGCAAGTATTCTTATTTTATAAATAAGAATTTATAATTTATAAATTATTCCTGTTTTATAAATGAGAAAGTCATAATTCTGAGATACACACTTTTAGAGATTAAATATAGGATTTCTCTAATTATATTCTTTCCAATAAACTTTCATATATCTAAAAATGAGAATAAGAATGATGATAAATATATTTTTTAAAGATTTATTTATTTATTTGACAGAGATCACAAGTAGGCAGAGAGGCAGGCAGAGAGAGAGGGGGAAGCAGGCTCTCCACGGAGCACAGAGCCCGATGCAGGGTTCAATCCCAGGACCCTGGGATCATGACCTGAGCTGAAAACAGAGGCTTTAACCCACTGAGCCACCCAGGTGCCCCCCCTTTTTTTAAAGAGATGATAAATATTTTTATAATAATTATAAAGATCAGCTAATATTGGTGGGAGATTGTTACATGTCAGGCGTATATTCTTATTCACAACAACCTTAATTGTTTAGGTGACTAATTTTTCCATTTCACAGGAAGGCAAACCAAGGGCAGAAAATCTAAATAATTTCCCTAAGCGTATATGCTAGGAAGGGATGGACCAACACTCAAACACTCTGAGTGTCATCCCAGAACTAGGAGACACTAGTGACATATTCTAAGTTATAAATATATTTCTACATAAATTATATCACAAGTAAAAACATGCAGGCAATGTTAGATAGCAGAAGGTCCAAGTTCGGCAGATTGAACTTCTATGAGGAATCTACCTACCTCAAAACGCCACAGATAGTATAAAAGATGACAAAGTAGGATTATTTTTAATACATTTATTTATTTGGGGTGAGGAGGGGAGAAGGATAGAGAGAGAATCTCAAGCAAACTCCCCACTGAGAGCAAAGTATGACGTGGGGCTCAATCTCAGGACCCTGAGATCAGGATGGGAGCTCAAATCAAGAGTCAGCTGCTTAACCAACTGAGCCACCCAGGTGCCCCTCAAATTATTTTTTTAAGAAGCTTCCTAAAAAAGAGACTTAAGAGAACATTCAACAGGTCAAAGTCACAAATGGGTTAGGTATGTAATTTAGGACCCACAACAACAACAAAAAATGCAAACCCCTGTGTATATGGTGTATAACATATCCACATATACCATTTACCCCTTTATATCCTGTACTCTTATAGCGTATATATCCCAGTTTGGGTGACTGTATCAGGATCCGAGTCTTATTTATCACATCATCTTGCCAGATTCAAATTCATCTATTCATGGGGACATCAAAATGCTCCAGAAATATCAGAGCTTCAGAGGAGCACCTGCCAATTAAAGGAGTTCCAGTGTAAACAGACCTTACTACCGAGTCTCCCAGACCCAGCTGCCAGCACTCACATGTGTTTTTTTTTTTATTCAACACAACAGCCCCAACAGGGATCCTTTAAAAAATAATACTAAAGAAACAAATGCAAAGAAATTACACAGTTTGCCCAAGGCTACGTAACTGCTGTTTGGGTTGATTTCCGAAGCCCTAACCACTTTGTTCTGAACCCTGGACCCTCCCGTTTACTAGCCCAGCGACTGGTGAGTCCCCATACTTCTTGACCTAGGCCTTCTCGTTTTACACAATGGCACCTGCCTCATGCATTGTGACTGAGATTAATTGAGTTAAGGTATTCTAAGTATGCAGAGCACTGAACACAGTGTGTAGAACAGAGGAAGTATTTTACAAATGGAAGATACTATTACTACTGTAATTTTCTGGTTCATGAGCTTGCCCAGCACTGGAAACAGACCATCTTTGCCAGTTAAGTATTCAACAAAGACTCTGAAGTGGAGCATCTTTTCCCGGTATCTTGCTGTCTTAGGAGGCACAGACAAAGTACACTGAACACATCAATTTGGAAAAAGTTATTCTAGAGACACCAGTTTTCTTAACTGTGCCAGACAAAACATCTCTTCCCTTGGCTCTCAGCCCCTTCTCTCTTCTGGTCTTAGCCCACAGCAAGTAGTGGTGATCTCCAAATATTTGCTTAACTCCCAACATAAATTATGTATGGGTTTGACCAAGAACAAAGTTCAAGATCAAATCAAGACTCCAGTAAGTATCCAGAAATTAGGTCCAGGACTAGAGGTTTTTAAACTCTGTAAGGTTGTACCAGGCTGTCACTGATTTCCAAATGACAGGTTTTCACGTCCCAGCGTGCATGGGATCCACACCTACAACAGTCTCAGCTCAACTACACCAACAGCACCACCTTCCCATCCAGCTGCTGCCCCCTCCCTGCCAGGTGCTGCTCTTTCTCCCCTTTGCAACAATAGGGGCAGGCGCACCTCCAAGCCACCTCTGAGTATTACAAGGTGGCCAGAAATTTCCTAATTACCAGGTAGAGTAGCTTCTTGCGATCTTCATTTCCTTGCTGTGGGTACGGCAGAGGAGAGGACAGCCAGCAGGGAAGGTGCTGCTGGCAGTGGGCAAAGTGTCCCATACATTGTTTGGTTGCTTGTTGGTTTCTTCCTATTATACTGGGGGAGCCCCCTCCCCACTAAAGTAAAAATCACCTTGTTGTACATTTCAAAGTCAACTTTTACCACTCCATAGTTGTTTTAAAGTCACTGAAATTAAAAATTCCTTACTTCCTAACAGAAAAGTCAACAATTATGCAAGCTAAGTTTACAGCTGAAAAAAACATGAGGAACTAGGATGAAAATCCTTCCTATTGTGTCCTACCTCCAACCAGAGGAGACAGTGAGTCAAAGGCTTCATTTCCATCAAATTAAGGAATGTGTTCCTTGTACATGCACGCACATTTGAATCCAAAAAAAACTGAGAATAAAATAAATTGGGGTCTTGTTTGACGAACTAGCATACTATCCTGATTATCCACAAGGGGAAGATGAAGAATGGTCATCAAAGAAAAATAATTAAAAAACCCATGTCCACTTTTCAACTTTCACAAAGGATTCTTTTTTTCTCTTGGAAGGCAACACATGCCTCTACTTCTCAACTGTGTCATCCATTCTCTTTCCAAACGAGCAGTAATTGTCAATTTTCCATGGAGAGGAAGGAAGAGTCTCCAGCAAAGATAGGGCAACACTTGGAAAGGCAAGAAAGCAGAGCCCAGAAAGCCTCTTCTCCACCGAACTTAGGGTCTAATACTTGCCCGTCCTGGAAAAGCTTCGAATGAAATGCACCGGTGTGGTGGTGTTTTGTTTTTCGTGTGTGTGTGTGTGTGTGTGTGTGTGTGTGTGTGTGTGTGTGTTTTAAATCCAGTAATGGCATTTTGCCCCACGTCCAGCTGAATCCTGTAATGTGAAACTCTTAGCTTCTCCTCTAGGAGGAGGTACTATGCGAAGTAAAATCCCCTGGGGTAATGTGGTCTCCCTCGAATGCTTTGATGTACAAAATTCAACCTAACCACATAAGTGCTGCCCAGAAATCAGCCCTTGCTTACTCAGTCAAGTGCCCAAGAGGGGCTCTGACACAGCCATTCCCGGTGGCTTTCTCTTGCTTTTGGTGATGCCGGTGTGAGCGTGACTCAACCCTCTCACCCACATCATCAGCCTACGAAGTGTCTTCATAAAATCAGGAGGGAGGGACATGCGCACTAAGAAAAAATGAACAGAGGGGCCAACTGTAGTACAAATAGACAAAACTTCAAAAATGAAGTTGGGTTGGGGCGCCTGGGTGGCTCGGTTGGTGAAGAATCCAACTCTCGATTTCCACTCAGGTCACGATCTCAGGGTTGTGAGTTCGAGCCCCGTATGGGGCTCTGTGCTCAGCGAGGAGTCTGCTTGTCCCTCTCCCTCTGCTCTTTCTTGTATTTGCTCTATCTCTTAAGTAAATACATATGAAAATGAATAAATAAAAATGAATCGCATTTATGATGCTTTCAGTTGCCTCTGGTAATCGTCATGTTTTCTTCTTCTTTTTGTCCAATAGGACACTCTTTACCAAACCGAGGTGGCAACTTCTATGGAGAGGAAGACAGTGAATGCCTCATCTCTAACTCTATACCTTCATCCACAGACCCGCAGCCCTCTGCACGTCTGCCACCTCTCTCATGCTTCCACATCCTCCCCTCCCTTATACCTTCGGTACATATCACCTGACATCACCTCTCATCATTCTCCCCTCCTCTTTTCTCCCCGACACAAGCCAGTCAACCTGTCCTCTCTGCTGTTTCTCTGTCCAGTCAAACTTTCCCTTCCTCAGAGTTACTGATCTGTGCATTCCTTCTGCTGGCCATGTTGCTTCCAGCCATAGCTTGCTCCTTAAGCTTATAATTTAGTTATCTGTGCAAATGACAATACTCCAGACAGCTCTGCACTACCTCACCTGCCCACCCCAACCCCATCACTCTGCTGCCACCAAGAAAAACTATTTTTTAAAATACGAACTCCCTGTGTCTACCACTGGCTAGGATGCTACTTCTGTGTTATCAGTGGATTGTGTGAATTCTTTTCAATTTTTTTGATTTTTAATTTTTTTTTTTAATGTTTGGATTGTGTTGATTCTGCCAACAGCTTGGTTCCCAAGACCCAAGGCCATACCTAGAACAAAGCACACACTCAAAATGCTTGCCTGATGAATCCATGATTGAGTAGAGAGGAATTACTTTGTTGAAACTTTGGGTCCTGCATTTTAAATTTTAAGCCACGTGATTGTCTCTACTGTAACAACAAGAATTACATTGTGTAGAGCTCAGGTCTCAGCTGTAGTTGGCCCGTTAATTTGTGGCTGTAAGGGTCAATGCAATTTCCAGCAACTGGGCTGTGAGAAGCTGGACCAGACAGGCTCAATGCTCGTCCTATCTTCGACATTCTGTGAGTCAAATCTCATCTCCAGAGAGAGAAATTTCCAGGAATTGTCGGTCTGCCATAAGCTCCCTATCTCTGGGACTCAAAATTACATATTCTACACTTGACACTGAGGTATTTTTTTCTGGTTCACAGTGATAACTATCCTTGAAATTCTCTCAATTATCTTCATAAGATGCTTTTTCGGGAAGAAGCTTATGACATTTTATTACATCCCCACAGCGCCAGATATATAGCAAGTAATTTGAGTGCCCAGTTTGAGAGAACAATGAGAACATAGCCAACGTCACTTGAACTTCACCTTGTCAGGTAGGTGATATATTTACTAAAGGCTATATTTACTAAATGCCAGGGTTCATATTCCAACCCATAGATTCTAACTTTATAGCTGATGAATTTTGTATCAAATAAGATCAAATGTCTTTGGATTTAACCAGATGTTCTAAGAGGCTGATACTCTCCTAGTCTGAACGATGGCTATTTCACAGAAACTTGTGGGAACAAGTACTTCCATTCTCGAGGATAATTTTAGAACCGGCTAGATAAAATGACTACAATTAGTTTACACATTGGATATACCCGAGTCCAAGTTCACATCCACTTAAATGCTTAAATTGCTGGCTAATTGTGCTCATCTGAACCCAACAGGATAATTCACCTTCAGGCTTCTGAATCCAAGGCCAGTCCGTGTGCAGACTGAAAGGAGCAGGGAGGCACTCGGGCATTTTCAGAACTGACTGTCTTGTTTGGTGTATGATTTGTCCCCATTATATCCATGAAGAACACCGCCACTGGTTCTCTCGGTACAGCGATCGGAGAAACAAGGGTCTGTCTCTATACCCTCTCAGAAAGGGGTCTCTACTCCCCACAATTCCTGCACCAGCATAAGAGAACCATGCAAAGACAAGCCTCTCCATGTCTTCGGAGCCAGCTTGAAGACAAAGACCTTTGGGGAATGAATCCTCTAGAATTGTAGATTCACAAGAAAGATGCATCCTAATTTGGAAGGGCGGCATTCGGTTATTATTTGAAAGAATTTGGTATCCATTTTATTTTATCCTTTTTTGTTTGTTTCCATCATCAGTGATTATTTTGTGGGGGGATTTTGCTTTCAAGTGTTATTTACTCACTGAACTTTCATCAGGGAGCTGGCAAGAGAACAAATGACCTTTTGTGTGTAATGTTTTCAGGGATTTTCTCTTCCTCTTCTGGGTCAAACCATTCGACACAGAAAAAAATAAAGAAAGAGAAACCAGTAAATGCTCTTCTCCATGAAGCATAAATACAATTTTTTAAAAAAAGAGTGCAATTTCACAACCAATTACACTCCTAGCAAAACCAATTCACAACTAATTATTAGAGAAAGTTACAACCTTTTAAAGCATTGGTGTGAAGAGCTAAGGGAAAAAATAAGGTCTGAAGTGATATGGAAACCTACACATTAAGCATATAATCTATTTTCATTATGTGAACCAGTAATTTTTTTAAATATGCATCTCAAATTCAAGCATTTTACTTGTGGGGAAAAAAAAACCAAAATCATTGATTTCGATCATAAGGCAACAGAAAACATTTTAAGTATCTTGAAGCCTAATATTATTGATTCAGTCAAATATGTTTGATGTTCCTTATGTGTTAAGGGTTATGAGTTAGGTCTTAAACCTCCAAATGTGCCATTCTCAGAGCCTTTGCACCTGCTGCCTCAGGACCTTTGCACCTGCTGGTGCAGGGTCTTTGTATGTGCTTACTCATACCTGGATATTCTTATGCCCTCTGCCTGCATGACCTGCTCCTTTGCCTTCCTGAAATTTTGCTCAAATGTTCCCCTTCAGTGAGGCCTCCCTGACTTCATTGAGAACTCTAATCTTAACCCCATCCCCAAACTCCAGACATTTTTATGTCTCTCTCTACAGCATTTACTGCTTTGTAACACAAACTGAATTTCTTTATTTACTTTACCTGATGTCTAGACTCACTCAACGAGCACAGAAGGGAGACAAGGTTTTCGTTTTTGTTATTTTCTAGTTTTTCATTGGTGTATCTTTAAAGTTATTCCTGGGTGTCCCTCACGTATATTACCTTTGCAGAAGTCAACCCAGTGGCTGATAATAGTATTTGACGGGGGCAGGGGGGTTCTCTTCAGAATCATCCATATTCTTCAAATATTATTTGGAAGAAAACAAAGATCTTTGTAAAATTATGATTCCTTCTTTTGCCACCAAAAGCATTGCTAATATACATGTGCTTCTCCAACTTTGGGGATGGGGGTTGGAATACCAGCAGACAAAGATAATCGTTACTATTAGTGTCACAGCTGTGGTGTATAAAACCTCAATGCTACTGTGTTTCTTTAGACCCCAACATGAAATCTGAGACAATATATCTGGTAATTAAGAAGAAAAGAGTTTGAGTACACAGCCTGAGAAACTCCCATCTAGAATTAGCCCTAACATATTCTTTGGTTTAAAACGTACTTTTAAACTAATACACAGTGCAGGAACAAATATGCTCTCTGAAGATGTTTTTTTAAGTATGATGCTTAAATTTAAAAATAACCTTCATAGACCTAGATTATTCTCCACACTTCTAAATAGGCAACTGCACCCTGTTGGAGCCTCCAAAATTCAAGGGACTCCAGCTATGGCAATCGACAGAAAAGTTTCAGTAATCAAAGAGAGATGATACGTTTTCGGAAGATGCCCTCTGATGTATTTATCTTGTCAGTCTCTAATCAAGATAACTTCAGGGTCAGGAGTATAGCAGAGAACCAAGCATTGTGATACCCTATCTCATACAAAACACACACACACACACACACACACATGCACACATCCATATAAATTACTAAACAAACAGGAAGTTGTCCGCTATTCCTTCCTTAGAAGTCCTGGCTAATGGCAATTCATAACGATGATAGCATAATAATATAGTTATTTTCAGAAGCCTAATATGGACCATTCAGTTTGATATAATTTTCATCTCTCGGCCTTATGAAAAATAACCACCCAAAACATCTCCTTGTAAAAGATGAAAGCCTGCTATATAAATTCCTTTAATACGTTTCACACTTTATAGTAGCTTTTGCTATTAAACTAGGTCTGAATCACTTTCTTGTATAAACCTCCTAGTGATACTATTTTTAAAATAACCTATTTTTTAAATGGCAGTTTTGACCAATCTCCTTTATTTACATAATGCAAAAATGACTAAACACTCCATTCTACAAATCAGGATTAGGATTTAAATACTGTATCTCCTGACTGTCATCAGTTTGAGATGGTTCCTTATACTTTATACCTTGGATAACTTTCCCTAGATTTTTCTTTTTGAAAAAAATCTCCCACTCCCTGTCCGTGTAACCGTAAGTTAATTTGCTTTGTCTAGCTGAGTTTCAATTTCCACATCTAAAAGATAGGGATAATGCCCGCAACTTTGCAGGGCCCTTGATAAGATCCACGACAGCGTGTATCAAATACACTGCAAAACATCGAACATACAGTAGGTCTTCAGGAAAGGGCTGTTACTATGGAGAGCCTTGACCTTGCAACATAATGCTTAATTTTGTTTTCAAAAGTCAAGAGGGAAATCGTCTTTCTTTTCAGGGATTTCTAAACACACGATGTTTCTTCCAGAATTTACAGCAGAAGTGTTTCTCTGTCATATACCGCGACATAGACACCCTTCCCGAATCGCAAGGACATTTCTTACGAATTGGCATAGCGTCCTATTCTTGCCGCATGTGTTTTCTAATTGGTCTTTATTTTAAAACTGAGAAACAAACATTGAATTAGTTATATAGATATTATTTTGGGGGTATCTTGTTGAGTCAGTCGGTGAAGGATGTGACACTTGATTTTGGGGTTGTGAGTTCAAGTCCCACATCGGGTTGTGGAAATGACTTAAAAATAAAATAAATTATTTTCTTTCCACCCTACTGCATCTTAAAAACTTCAGAACTGGAGTGTTAATAATAACGTGTCCAAATTGATTCACTCGTTGCAACAAATGTACATAGTAATGGAAGACTTTTAAGTCGGGGAAATGGGATGGGGTGTATGGGAAAACTGTAATTTCTTTTGAACTTTTCTGTAAATCTCAAACTATCCTGAAATAAAGAGTGTATTTTAGAAAAATTGAATCAACTCTAATGAAATTAAATTTCAAGAGGCAAGTCTGTTGACACATCGGTGAAAATGGAGAACGGACTTTTGGAAAGAAGTAACATGTCTCATCTCTTAAATCAGAAGTTTAACTTTCCTTACAAATTCTAGGCATTAAGCTTGGCTTTTGTACAGAGGCTATGGATTTCTAGGTCATCGACATGCCATCTATAAATTCCCTCCAGCCCATCATCTTAACTGAAAACTTAATCAGCGCTCTGTGCTTTGGGGACAGTTCTTACTCAGAGAAAAGGTAGAGAAAGAAGTACCCACAGAGATGCCCTGAGTTTGTTTCATCCTTGAAAATGCTGCCTAAAGCCTGACAATGAACATAATGCAGAAGGCCAGAAGAGACAAAAAAAGCTGCAGAAATAGATTATATAAGGACCAGTGGCCTAAAATTAAATGAATCATTCCTCTGTTGTGGCCAAGTCAGTGGGGTGTTTCCTAGTGAAGATACTTTTGGAAGAAAAAAACAGTTTGAGTAACATTTGTTGGATCATGTGCAAATGTGTGATCAAGGGAAAGATACATTTAGTTACTTATCAATAAGATGGAATTATAGGGAAGAACCATCCTGTTTTATTGAATGTCTACCATAGTTAAGCAGTAGAACATTTGATAATGGACTGAGATACACAATTGTTCCCCAGACGACGCAGATTGTTGAGACAATCTTATATGGTTTGCAAATCAGTTTGCTTACAATTATCTTGTCCACATTAAAAAAAGAAGAAGAAAAGAAAGAAGCACGGACTTGAGAAGGATCATGGGAACAATTTCACCTTCCTTTATGAAGACCTTTTCACGTCTTCTCCTATTTGACAAAAATGTCATGTATAGGCGAACCATAAGAGACTATGGACTCTGAAAAACAACCTGAGGGTTTTGAAGGGTCAGGGGTGGGAGGTTGGGGGAACAGGTGGTGGGTAATGGGGAGGGCACGTTTTGCATGGAGCACTGGGTGTTGTGCAAAAAGAATGAATACTGTTACGCTGAAAAAATAAATAAAATGGAAAAAAAAATGTCATGTATTAAAACTTTCATTTGTTGCATAAATTTTTTTTTTAACAATGCAAGGGAAGGCAATTCATAAGACTAGCTATGAAGACAGTTTCATCTTTTCTCTGGCTTTTGAATTTCTCATTTGTGACAGTCGTTAGGCAAAGAGACTCTGTAATCTGGAACTGTCCCCCCCCCACCCCCCACCTCTAATGCACTAATCATGCTTTTTGACTTATGCATGCAATAAGGAGACAATCACCTCTAATGCAATCTGTTGTATGCATTATTTACACCCTCCAGTGCATTAGTAAGGGATATGAGGATTCAGGGGGAAAAATCAATGGAGCCTGCTTGCTTTTCTGTCCTGTGGGTATCATTGCATGTTATAGTATATAGAAGGCATTTTCCCTGATAAAGTCATAATGCAGGCTGCGCTTTCAAATTGTCAATGTATATATCCATCCCACTCCCCTCCCACCTCTAGTTCATTGATGTGTCCAAGATGTGATGCTGGAGACAAGCAGAAATCCTTATCTAGCTCCTGGACCAGAGGTCAGTTTACAATATATCTCTCCACCATGGTGACTTTGCTAACCAATTCTGTTCTACATCACCTGGTGTCTCTTCAAACAGGCAACAAATCCTTGTTTCTTTTAAATCAAACATCATTTTACTATTAAACCATTTGTACTCACCACTGAGGTTTCTTTGGTTTTTTGCTTTTTATACCTCTAATTTGGCTGAGCCAATATTTGCTCCTATTCCACTGGGCTTTTAACACTTAGGCTGACTCTGTTTACTGCTGTTGCCATTCATGCATATTCACTGGAACCAGATGAAATATGTTAAGTCGGCCGACAGGGAATCTCATATTGAGCTCACCCTGGGAACACGGCAGATATATTGCAATTTAGAGAAATAAGAATAAATAAATAACTAAATAAATATATATATTTTATATATATATTTAATTAAGCATGATCCTCATTTAGTAACAAACCTTCTATATTTGAATAGAACTCTGTGACTTAATTTGATTTTTTTCCCCTTGTTTCTTTGCCCAGATTAGCTCCTGAGTCTAACCACAATTTGGCTGGGAGACACAAAAGATTGCCTTAATTATTTATATTCTTAAATTCCTTTCATTTATTTATGCTCTCCACTTGAAAACATCCCATACAACTGGAGATGATTCAAACAATGCCACACCGAAATTTAATTATTTGTGAATAACTAGGCACTTTGAATATAGAAATTCAAAGGTTTGGTCTCTTGGTAATTTTTATTTAAAAATTAGGGATTAAGAAACAACAGTTCTTTCAAATAGGCCTACATCAAAATATATTATTTTCAGTACAAAAACACAGAAGGATAAAGAAAAAATATTATTTGAAAATGCAAAATAGAAAGAACAGTAAAAAACTAAAAACTGCAGATTAAATCCAATTTTTCTATTGATTTTTACATTACAATTGGAAGTAAATCCTAAAGGCTGTGTTTCTGAAATACCTTGGTGCGTAAGCATCACCCAGAAACCTTTCTAAAACCCATCCTCTAGCATCACCCATGGAAGTTCTGATGGCTTAGTTGGGGTACATGCAGGTAAGGCTGAGGACCTCTCTCTGAGAAGCATGTTTTGTTTTGTTTTGTTTTGTTTTGTTTTTAAGATTTATTTATTTAGAGGTGCCTGGGTGGCTCAGCAGGTTAAAGCCTCTGCCTTCAGCTCAGATCATGATTCCAGGGTCCCGGGATGGAGCCCTGCATCAGGCTCTCTGCTCAGTGGGGAGCCTGCTTCCTCTCCTCTCTCTCTGCCTGCCTCTCTGCCTACTTGTAATCTCTGTCTGTCAAATGAATAAATAAAATCTTTTAAAAAAAAGATTTATTTACTTATTTTAGAGAGAGAGAGAAAGCATGAGCAGGACGGGCAGAGGGAGAGAGAGAGAGAGAACTTTCCTCCTTCCCTCCATCCCTCCCTCTTTCCCTTACCTACTAATTAATGGAATGAGGGATGGTTGAGATGAGGAAATTAGCTGGTTGTACCTGAAGAAATAAAAACTAGGATTGCTGGGCGCCTGGGTGGCTCAGTCAGTTGAACATTTTCCTTCTGGTCAAGTCACGATTCCGGAGTTTCAGATAGTAGCCCAAATGGGGCTCCCTGTGCAGTGGGGAGTCGGCTTTCTCTCTCTGTCCCTCTCCCTGCTCTGGTGCTTTCTCTGTCACTCTCTCTCTCAAATAAATCAACTTTTAAAATAAGAACTAGGATTGTTTATAGTCAGGTCATTTCAGAACTAGGGGCTACCAGGTAACAGTAGGTTTTCTATTGGATGATGAAGACATGGAGACCAGTGGAGTGAATTAACCCTCCTCTCCCGCCTCCCCAGCTAAGTCACCAAGTGAAGAATTAGAACACAGTTATTCCGGCTCTTGAGTCAGAACGTTCCAGTATACTTGATTTTGCCCTCCTTGGCTGTCCTGCCTGATGTCCTATAGGTGCTTCTTTCAGAATTAGGGTTCTATCAATTCTGTTCAGATCTTAAATCCTGATAAAACAGAGAAACTTCAGGGAATTTTCCCCTGGAGATGGTGGTTTTTCTGGCCTTGCCAATAAGTTACTTGACTTCCTGTTTTATAACATGGTTACAGCCATTTTTCTTTTCACTTTTATCTCTGCGTTCCTTCTTCAATAAAGGCAGTCTCTAGTTGTCTTCTCAAGTTTGGCTTGCCAAGTGGACTGAACATCCCCAAACAATAAAATTGCACTCTAGCAAATAATGAAAAATAGATAATACCAAAAACATGTCAACGAGAGGAATGTGTTCTGTTTCAGGATGTCATTTTAGGGCAGCTAATCCACTTGGTTAGTGAGCTTTGATTTGAAAATATTCCTGCTCCTATAGTAAGGGTGTAGCCTCGTGTTTCTGTAGCAACAAAATGGTCCTAGGGAACTTGGAAAAAGTGAAAAAGATATGCCGACCTCAGTTTTTTCTCTCTTTCCTACTCTCACATAGTCATAAACACCTTAAATATGTTTGTTGCATAGAGAGTAAGTGTAACAGGGGCACCTGGGTGGCTTAAGCTGCTGCTTTCAGCTCAGGTCATGATCTCAGGCTCCTGGGATCCAGCCCTGCATCAGGCTCTCTGCTCAGTGGGGAGCCTGCTTCCCTCTTCTCTCTCTCTGCCTGCCTCTCTGCCTACTTGTGATCTCTGTCAAATAAATAAATAAAATCTTAAAAAAAAGACTAAGTGTAACAGTATTATCACCTTATCTTTGCATTTTTTTTTTTTCAACAGTTCAGTTACTGAACTGCCCTTAACAGGTGTAACAACCTACATGAGGCAAGAATCTTGTTCCATTTAGATAAACAATGGAAGCTCGGGGGCTCAGGAGTATTCAGAGAATGCAATTAAATTCACATGGGGCAATACTGCCAGGGCCTTGGTTGAAAACAGAAGCCTTATCATTCATGGATTCTACAAAGATTCATTCACTGAGGATCCACTGTTTTTAATCCCGGCACAACACTGGGCCCCTGGAAAGCAGTGATGGATATACTCTCTTTTTCTTTACAACAGAGTCTAATGGAGGAAGAAATACAAGTAAACTGATGAACTCTATGAAAATCCATGGGTGTTACTGGGTCACAGACACAAGATCAAGGTGGCATCTCCTGGAAGGTTTCCTAGAAGAGATGACTCATGGGCAAATCTTGAAAGACTAATTGAATGAATAAACAACTGGGATTTAATCCAGCAGAGAGCAGAGAAGGTGGTTTTGGGGAAAGGACAATAATGGGCAGGGATGCCACAGCAAGCATGCCTTCAGGGAAGAAAAGCAAGTCATTCTGTAACTCAGGAGCGGAGTGGGGGAGCGGGTGCACAGGACAACACCGCAGACTCAGGAGAAAGACTTTCTGTTCAGAACCAAGCTGTGTGCGGTTTTTCCTGAGAAACCATAGAATAACACATCACAATTTCAAGAAGGGGGTGACATGGTTAGACTTACATTCTCCAAGATCACTTTGGCTGCCTGTCGAGGATGGGATGAGTGAGGCAGAATTTGAAGCAAGGGATCCATTTGTAGGAGGACGAACAGGAAGCTAGTGGGTTGGGACTGGACTATCTCTTTTTGGAGCATGGTTTATTATTTCACACCTTCAACTCTAACCAATTCTTTTCCAGTTCAGCTTCCTGATTTTGATGGCACGTGAAAACATGTAATCTTACGTGATTTTCCCTGGTCAAAAAAAATAGTTAAATAACTGACTCTAAAAATCGTTGTGTTTTCTGTCACGACAGAAGGTGTAAACCAAGGTTTTATTTGGAGAGTTGCAGCTTTTATCACCCGTTAGTCCTTCTCCTTTTTGCAATTCTTAAATAATTAAGTAAATAAAAGTTCAGCAAAAAAGATTTTAGCCGTCAAAAGTGGTTCCACAAAATGGCCTACTTTAAGCAAAGTTTACTTAGACACTATATAGTGTCATATTAGTTAAAATGTGCCTTCAAAGAAAAAAGTGAGGTGAAACGTAAAAACTAATCAAATTAATCTTTACTGTCCTCATTATGCTAAACTTTACTGTCCTCACTATACTATTTTATGTTCATAGTTTGTTGATTTTAGCTATGCAACCCCCTTCAGTGGTTCAGATGAAGAAAACATGAAGTAATTTTAGACAGAGCTAAACTGTGTCTTTTTGTATCTGTAGTCTGCCTGACGATACCGAGCCACACTGACAATAGATTTTTTACCAGTAAAAACACTGCACAAGAAACTTCATGGTCGATAAGGGATGAGACTCCCATAACGCCAAAGTTCTTCAAAGCAGATAAAAGAAATTTGATTTCAGAAGATCACATGAACATTTCATAGAAGTTTTTAATTGATGACCTAGGCTGAGTGAAAATTAATTGGCATTTTATATGGTTTCTGGTGAGCTAAGGGAGTATGGTCACAATACCTAGGGAAGAGTTGATTTGATTAGATAAAGTGATTTCCAGACAATCTTTTTTTCTTTTTTTTTTTTTTAAGATTTTATTTATTTATTTGACAGTGAGAGAGGAAACACAAGCAGGGGGGATGGGAGAGGGAGAAGCAGGGTTCCTGCTGAGCATAGAGCCCAATGCAGGGCTCGATCCCAGGACCCAGATCATGACCTGAGCTGAAGGCAGATGCTTAAGGACTGAGCCACCCAGGTGCCCTTCAGGCAATCTTCTTAAAGAAGAAACTTATTTGTCTTGTGAATGTAACATCTGCAACTATGGTGATCTACATCAAATGACATGAAGAATTAGGGTCTCATTATTCCATGTGGGAAGCACAGAGCTAGATTAGCCTGCATTTAAGGACTGGAATGCCTAGACGCAATGTATTAGAAAAAACACAACCACCACCAACAAAAACAAGATGGAGTGCCCATTACTATCTAGTTCAAGGTTTTGGATATTCCTATTACTTGCTAAAGGTATACAAAATATAAGTGAAGCAGATACTTTAAAGATGACTTACATTTTTTGTTTTTTTTTTTTGTTTGTTTGTTTTCCCATTTAAGCAAACATGTTGCTGGACCAGTGGAAGGTCATTCAAAATGATTAAAGAATTCCCTAGAGTGTTTACATAATCAATCCTTAGCATCATCATCCTCTGAGGTAAAACTGACAGTATTTTCTTCCTCTTAAGAATCACTGGGTTACGAGAGTGTATATTTATCCAGATATAAAATAAACTATTTCTTTTTTTTTAAAGATTTTATTTATTTATTTGACAGACAGAGATCACAGGTAGGCAGAGAGGCAGGCAGAGAGAGAGAGGAGGAATCAGGCTCCCCGCTGAGTGGACAGCCCGATGTGGGGCTCGATCCCAGGACCCTGGGATCATGACCTGAGCCGAAGGCAGAGGCTTTAACCCACTGAGCCACCCAGGCGCCCCTAAAATAAACTATTTCTAAAGTCAGTTGAAGACGGGAAAAATGACATCTGACCAAGTACTCAGAAGGACTAGCTTATTCACAAATTTATTATCTCTCCCTTGCTAATAAAGAGAAAATTGGTCCTCAAATCATTGTCAAGGGAAGACTAAAATATACAATGACTCATTTAAGAAGATGAAGGCCAGGCACAATCTTGAAAAGAGAACCAAGGCTTTAACTATGGTTCATCTCCACAGAAGGAAAAAGAAAGTGCTTCAAAGAGCCCATTAGAATCTTTCATAATTAAATATGAAAAACTATCCATGATACAGTTGAAAGAACTTCACGCATTTCGTACTTTCCTAATGACAGAAGAGGCTCTAAATGAAGATTATAAATAGATCACGTGTATCAAGGACACCCCCTCCCAAGCTCTCAAATATCTTAACTTTGAATCCTTGCACCATAAAGCATGGAGGGAATATATATCTGCTATAGCAAATGGAAGATCCTCTCTGTCCAATAACTAAGCCATGCAGACATGTGTAATTTATTCAAAGGGATTAAAATCTTCATCCTCTTACTTAGAAATTGCTTATGAACAAATTCTGAATATTACATTATCCTTACATATCAGTGGTGGGTTACTTTGCTAACTCAAGATAACCATCAATGATCATCATTGAAAGTTTTAGTATATAGCAAGAATCGATTTTGAGGTTGAATGATTTTCTGTAATTTGAATAGCATCACTAAAATAAATTTAAGTTCTTCGACAAAGGATCTTTATACATTAATCACAAGTAAGGTCCATATATTAGAAGTTCATAAAAATAATCTGTGGTGCATGACATGGAGAGTTGTCATGTGAAATGTGGATGGGTTACAAGCATCTGTCGTGTGGTATCAGCCTTGTGGTGAATTATTAATAATGACAGCAAAAGGAATACTCACTGGGAAATGCATACTTTTTTTTAGAGGGGTGGTAGAAGGAGAGAGAGCGAGCAAATCCCAAGCAGATTCATGCCCAGCATGGAGCTGGACAGGGGCTCGATCGCATAACCCTGAGATCATGACCTGAGCCAAAATCAAGAGTCAGACACTTAACTGAGTTAGCCACCCAGGCACCCCATGACATGTGATTTTTTGTTTTAAATGAAGGGACAGTAATAGGGACTTATTGATATCATTAAAACAATTATAAACTATGAGACTATTTTTTCATATGCCTGAATTTAAACATTTCTTCATTAGTAAATGTTTTAAGAGTCTTCCTACAGACTCATTAGTTGACCCCAACATTTACTTCCCAACAGGAAATGTTATATCCAGGTTCACATTTTCAATGTTAGATTCTTCAGCATGATCAATCTGGGCTTCGTGTTTAAAACCATACTTTGCCCATAAATACATGTGATAGATATTAGCAGTTGCAAAGATTTCCATGATTCTTCTGTTCCAGCTGATTTGGAGGCAATGGCTTCGACCTGTGGATATACCCAAATGTTCTTCAGCTGAGAATCTTAATTGGTTGCGTTAGAGTCCAAATTTCCAACTGGCCATCCACTGTCTTCATGTTCAGTTTTATTTTCATTTTTCCAGGAAAGGGATTCTAAATTAGCCGTTAGGTGGTTTTTCCTAAGATTCTAAGGTTGTTCCTAAGATTCTAAGATTCATAGGATCCAAGAAAGTGATCCCATGGAACCTATCTTTGAGTAAGACAATTATAAACATATACTAAGAATTTCATGAAAATCCATCTAACCATTCAAAATTAATCATTTATATTAAAAATAGAGGCAACCTTGGGTAATGGTGACCTTGAGAACAGGGATTCTGCAAAATCTACAAAAGCTTCATTCCTGGGCATTTGGGCAAATTGGGAAGAGGAGTAAGGACCATGAACACCATGGTCACTCTGGATAGTATTTACCTATTTCAGAATGCTCTCCTTTTGACATTTGTACCAATTATAAAATTTTTTAATAGCGTTTTCAAGTGAAAATAAGTTTCAAGTGAAAATAATAGAAAATAGCAAAAGAAAAGGAAAAGCATAGCGCTAACGCAAATCTTGCTTTGAAAATCACATCCTTGATAAGATGACTTCATTTTTTTCCCAAACGAACTGAGACAGGAAAATCTAACTACAGTGAAGACATGACAGGAATGTTGAAATGTTCAGAGATTAAGGAAACTTCATACTTTCCCATGTTCAAATTCAGTAAGATAACAACCACATTTGATAAGCTTTGCATTCCCATAATTCCTAGCAGGGACCTGGGCTTGAGAAATGCTCACAGGATTTGTGTTCATTTGGTGACACACAGGGAAGGGACGGAATGCTATGAAAGGTGATACAAGTCCATTGCATTTAGTAAAGCAAGGTCTTGGCTTCAAATACTTCTGATGAAGTCTGACAACTCAATATTGTGACTTGGAAATAAATTAGTAACATGTCGCACAAAAATGATAACGAAACCCAAACGTCCCCTGCAAGAACATTTTCCCCATCCCGACTCATGGCTTATAAAAGCTTCTCATAGAGAGTCTTGGGCAGTGAGCCTTATCAGAAGGCTAAGAACTTGGTTCTTGCTCAGAAAAGGTCAGTAAGGCCACTTGACAGAAACCATGTAATCTCAGCCTTATCACCCTAAACTTTAGATACCGTGAGACCTCATCATTCAAACAGGAAAAGCCACAAGTTAATGACTCCTTCGAGCAAACAAGGACAGCTTAACTAGGCCACAAGAAAATACTAGAAGTACAGCATCTTCAAGAGGAAAATAATTTTCAAAATAGCTGTCTAGTGTGAAGACATTGCAATGTGACCTTTTTTATCCCCTAAAGTACAAAAAGGCTTTAAAAATCAGAAAATAGAGTAAATATATCCATAGCAACTAGTAGCTAAGTTATTGTAAACCAGGAGACGTCACGACAGATATATGAAGTCAGGCGAGGACAGTGAGGGAGTACAAATTATGCTCTACTTAAGAAAACTTGATGTTAGGGTGCCTGGGTGACTCGGTTGTTAAGCATCTGCCTTCGGCTCAGGGCATGATCCCAGGGCACTGGGCTGGAGACTGGCACTGGGCTCCCTGCTCAGCGGGAAGCCTGCTTCTCCCTCCCTCTCCCACTCCCCCTGCTTGTGTTCCCTCTCTCACTGTGTCTCTCACTGTCAAATAAATAAATAAAAATCTTTAAAAAAATTGATCAATCTTGGTGTCCCCCAAGCCTGAGGGCTGAAAAGAACCACATTCATGATCAGAAGACCATGAACAAAAGTGTCTATAGCCTATCTCCTAGCTTATTCTTGGGGAATGACACTTGAGGAATATTTGCCTCTTGAAATAAAATTTAATAAGAAAGTTTTCTGTCAGGTAAAATTAAAACAAGAAGCGAATACTTTGGAGAGGTGTTATTTTGGACTTTCACACACAAATACAAGACTTAGAGAGAGAGCACAAGTAGGGGGAGAGGCAGAGGGAGAAGCAGGCTCCCCCCTGAGCAAGGAACCTGAAGCAGGACTCGATCCCAAAACCCTGGGATCATGACCTGAGACGAAGGCAGACACTTAACCAACTGAGCCACCCAGGTATCCCCAAATACAAGATTTATACAGTATTCTGTGAAACCAACAAACTCATGTATAATTTTATGTAAATCAGAGTTGAGCCTCTAGAGGTTTGTCTAAAACTGAACACAGAGTTTCAAAACAGGTGTTATAATCAATCTCAGGCCAGCACACTGAAATGGAAACCAAAGTAGGTAACTCAGATATCTCAACAAATATAAGGTGAGGTGCCAGAATGCTTTTGAGATGTTTTATCGTGTAGTAGCACAACATGAAGATATTGACTGAAGGTCTCAGACATACAATTGACATCCAGAATTTATATAAACACTAAGCTATAAGAAAAAATAAAAGATAAGAGGAAGAACAGACATAACTCCTTCACTAATGACTTCTTATTGCACAGAATTTAAGACTCTTTTTTTTTTTTTTAAAAATATCCTAGTTTGTGACATGCCAAAATCCGTCTTAGTGTAGTGAAATGAGCCTTGGATTAGGGCTTAGATTCTGTTCTTAGCTTCTTCCTGTGGGCTCCTTAATGAACTTGGAACAAAATCCCCCAAATCTTTGGCTTGTTTTCTTCTCTATAAATCTTAGCATAAGAACATTACCTCAATCTACCCCATAGGGCAGTTATAAGGAATAAGAAATGTGATAGGGATTTGCAAATTTTTGTATAAGTCCACTGCAATTAGTGTTGAAGACAGTTTTTCATGTTGGACCTATTGTAAGATTAAAAACTCAAAAATAAATAAGTCCAACTCATACTATTTAAGCGGTTAAGATGCAGAGTCGCTATGTTCTATTTCCTGGAGACAGAAGCTCTTTGGGTAGTTCTGAGTCAAAAAAGCCAGAGACATGCCGGTTACCATCAGGAGGACAATAGAGAAAAGTCTCTTTAGTTCCTACGCCTGGAGAGACCTGTGGGTCATCAGCTCTTGCAACACTGTGTCTCATGCTGGCCACTGCTTTTCCAAAAGGTCAGGAGAGAATTGCAAACAATGTAGACTGAGCAGGTGTTAGGGAAGACAGACTAGTTTCTCTGTAAGGATAAATACGAAGAAGTCAACCTCTTTTGGTCTGGGAAATTAAAAGCCTAAGATAAAAAAACAAAAACAAAAACAAAACCTGAAGTAAGCCTTAATAGTCAAGAAGTGCATGAAGATGGGAAATAATTCACCAACTTTGAGGTGACGGCACTAAATCCTATTGGGTAAAAGAAGTAGAAAGAGGGCAAAAAAAGGAAACAGAGTAATCCCATACAGAAAGTTTTAAAAAATTATTAAGCTTGCTAATTTAAGAGGCACCCCAAGGTGTGTTCACAGGCTCGGGGCGGGGGCGGGGGGTGGGCTATGGAAATGGACAGATGATAAAAATTTAATGGACCAGTAAGAGAAGCTGGGGCATATCTCAGCTTTTTCAGACTGATTTTTAAAAGAAGCACTCATCAAATACCAATGGGAACCACGGTATGACACCGGTTGTTAACGAGGATCAATGTCCAAATAGAGCCAATCATGGGAATATCTAGATGAGAATGGCCTCTCTCAATGGCCTAGAAATATCAAAGGTTGGACTATAGGCACTAGTTGACCCTATGTATCTAGCTGACTGTAAATACTATAAGCTCCACAAAGGCAGCCTCTATTTTCCAGAAGGCTTGAACCATGTGAATTTCCTGATGCTCCATCATATTGAATGATAAAATTTGCAACTTCCTATGGTTCAACCTAAGAGTAAGAGCTTGAGCTCCTATTTATTTATTCACTTATTTATTTTTTTTTTACTACAAAGTAGCTGTACCTTTATTTATTTATTTTTTTTAATTTGTTTATTTACAGCATAATAGTGTTCATTGTTTTGGCATCACACCCAGTGCTCCATGAAGTACGTGCCCTCCCTATTACCCACCACCTGGTTCCTATTTATTTTTAAAGATTTTATTTATTTGACAGAGAGAGACACAGTGAGAGGAAACACAAGCCGGGTAGTGGGAGAGGGAGAAGCGGGATTTCTGCCAAGCAGGGAGCCTGATGCGGGGCTCAATCCCCGGCCCTAGGATCATGACCTGAGCTGAAGGCAGACACTTAACAACTGAGCCACCCAGGCACCCCACTGAGCCCCTATTTAAAATATGTTGATGAAGTGGGGCACTTCAGCAGCTCCCTGGGTTAAGCCTCGGACTCTTGATTTTGGCTCAGGTCATGATCTCAGGGTCCTGGGATGGAGCCTCATATGGGGCTCTGTGCCCGGCAGACAACCTACTTGTCCCTCTCCCTCTGCTCCTTTCCCCACTTGCTCTAATAAACACATAAAATCTTTAAAATAAAATATTTCGAGGAGGTGAATGAATTCACCCAGTTGTTTTGACTGATGTCTTTTATGATGTACTAAACATGAGTACACATGAACATTTTCATATGCTCGGTTGCCCTGCTTTGATCAAGCTAGACACTTTCAGGTTTAAAGCCTCTTGAACTTACAGGAATCACTTATTCTCTACCCAAGTACACGTCCTGGATGAATATAAAACTGGTCTGGAATGATCAATATTGTTCTCAGGTGCCCTACTGGTAGAGACAAGACTTCTGAATCCGAAACACGCGATCTGAGCCACGTGATTTGTACACATATAGGAACTGAGCTTGTCTTGACTTACAAGCAGATTTGTGGACAGAGGACAAGGGAAAAGCTTTTTTAAATGTAGAATGAAAATGCATCTGGGGAGTGCCCAGGCAGTCATTCTAGCCATGAGAGAAATTTTGTTTTGAGGAGCAGAGGTGAAAACTTTGATAAAAAAATAACATGAGATTTCTGTTGAAGGGCCCAAAGTTCTGGGTTGAGAATATAAAATGCATTCTTTATACATAAGGAACCTCGGAGGTTTAGGAATCCTCAAAAAGCACAGGGTGCCATCAAAGGTTTCACACCAGAGATAAACTGAGTTTAAAGAACATGTTTTAATTATTAAAAGACCACACTTCCTAAAATAAAGTATTTTAAAATATAAGGTGTTGCCTTAATTTCAATGATGACCAATTACATTTCTACACCTATGTTTTAAGCCGGCTTAAGAGCACACATAGCATGTCTAGAATTAAAAGGATTATCTACGGGGCACCTGGGTGGCTCAGTGGATTTAAGCCTCTGCCTTCAGCTCAGGTCTTGATCCCAGGGTCCTGGGATCCAGCCCCTCAACAGGTTCTTTGCTCAGCAGGGAGCCTGTTTCCTCCTCTCTCTGCCTGCCTCTCTGCCTACTAGTGAACTGTCTGCCAAATAAATAAATAAATAAAATATTTTTAAAAAAAAGGATTATTTACAAAAGAGGGTACCCTACAGTAAAAATGAGTATGAATCAGTTTAGGGTACCCTACAGTAAAAATGAGAATGAATCAGTTTAGTTGTTAAATATCAACTGAACTGAAAAACGAAATTTCAGGAGCTGACAGCCTGTTTTTTGGGGCTGTTTTCCAAGAAGTCCAAGGACTTCTTGGTCCTTCAGAAAACAAATGAAAGAAATATTATTTTGTGTGCTTATGTGCACAGCATACACACATATACAGATGTCCATACTAATTCCTACATTTTAATGGCATTATGACACTACATTATGACACTATATTACCATGTCTTAAAGGGACAGCATATGGATAAACTATATCTTAAAATAAACACATGACAAATTTGGCTGAAGGGACGCCTGGGTAGCTCAGTTGGTTAAGCATCTGCCTTTGGCTCAGGTCATGATCCCAGGGTCCTGGGATCAAGTCCTGCATCAGGCTCCTTGCTCGGTGGAGAGCCTGCCACTCTGCCTGCTTGTGCTCTCTCTGACAAATAAATAAAATCTTGAAAAAATATCAGGCTATTTACTTCACAAAGAGCAGTTATGAAATACACTGGTGAAGGTCTAAAGGAAAACAAATATATGTGTATGTATATATAATATATATAAATATAAAATATATATTTAACATATATGTTTATATACTAAATAAATATATATTTAATATTTATATATTACATTATGTGTGTGTGTGTGTGTGTGTGTGTGTGTGTGTAGAGAGAGAGCTGCAAATCAGAGAGCATAGAAAAGAATAGTTTAACCACTGAGTTTCTGAGCACATACAAGAGTGTTATTATGTAGCTTCTATTAAGGTAAATGACGGCCAGGCAGCTAAAGCCTATCACTATGCTAATTTAAAATCGAAATAAAACAAAAAAACAAAAACTCCATTTGATATAAAGGAAACCAACAGTGAAATCTCATTGATTTGAGATGCTAAATGTCATCATAAAGTCACTTTTTCTTGCAACCATTATCAGTTTGCTATCGATCACCTAGGATATGCCTGTGACATTTAAGAATCCTGTAGAATGGAGCTATAAAGAGACTCATCTGCACATACATTTGGAAAATGACAAGCCTAATCACAATTTCTTAAGTCTAATTTCCTATGACAGAACTCGTTACACAGATTTTCATTTTGGCAACTACATAAGAAAAGGATTCTGATAAATTATTTTGTTCTTGTGCTTCTGCTTAAAGTTTTTTGTCACTGCAACTTCTCTGAGAGATCAAATTCCTCTATATATTCTGCTGAAGCATATGCCCCAGAAAGTCATACACCAAGGAAGACCAGCTATCTAGGAAAATGGCTAGTTATTAAGAGAACTGCAGGGAACTTCTCCCACAACACATTCATTACTCACAGCAGGCCCCAAGACTATAACCCATTACATAACTGCAATGATGAGAATAAAAGAAAATCAATTAAAATACAGGTGGGGTTTAGTTTCAAGAAAATTGCTGAATTTGATCTTTATCCATCCAAGCAGCTTGCCTGCGGAGGGGAGAAGGATGCCATGTGTATTTTAAGTAGATTTTACACAATATTCCGTTTATTGAGTTTTTATGAGGCATTTAGGTGTACTGAGACCCATTTACAGACCTATCAAGGGCAAAGTCATCAAGGAAATGTGACAAGTATCTGCCAATAGGAAATAAAGAGGGCACCACTGAAGTCGAAATGCAAATTAAGGGAAGATTGTTTTTAAAAGTTTGCAAAATACTATGTGCTTACATTTTTTTTTAAAGATTTTATTTATTTATTTGACAGAGAGAGAGATCACAAGTAGGCAGAGAGGCAGGCAGAGAGAGAGAGAGAGGGAAGCAGGCTCCCTTCTGAGCAGAGAGCCCGATGTGGGACTCGATCCCAGGACCCTGAGATCATGACCTGAGCCAAAGGCAGCGGCTTAACCCACTGAGCCACCCAGGCGCCCCTGTGCTTACATTTTTAAGAATGTTTCCGTTAGCAAACTCAACACCCAAAGAACAAACAATCCAATCAAGAAATGGGCAGAGGACATGAACAGACATTTCTGCAAAGAAGACATCCAGATGGCCAACAGACACATGAAAAAGTGCTCCACGTCACTCGGCATCAGGGAAATACAAATCAAAACCACAATGAGATATCACCTCACACCAGTCAGAATGGCTAAAATTAACAAGTCAGGAAATGACAGATGCTGGCGAGGATGTGGAGAAAGGGGAACCCTCCTCCACTGTTGGTGGGAATGCAAGCTGGTGCAACCACTCTGGAAAACAGCATGGAGGTTCCTCAAAATGTTGAAAATAGAACTACCCTATGACCCAGCAATTGCACTACTGGGTATTTACCCTAAAGATACAAACATAGTGATCCGAAGGGGCACGTGTACCCGAATGTTTATAGCAGCAATGTCTACAATAGCCAGACTATGGAAAGAACCTAGATGTCCATCAACAGATGAATGGATAAAGAAGATGTGGTATATATACACAATGGAATACTATGCAGCCATCAAAAGAAATGAAATCTTGCCATTTGCGACGACGTGGATGGAACTAGAGCGTATCATGCTTAATGAAATAAGTCAATCGGAGAAAGACAACTATCATATGATCTCCCTGATATGAGGACATGGAGAAGCAACATGGGGGGGTAGGGGGATAGGAGAAGAGTAAATGAAACAAGATGGGATTGGGAGGGAGACAAACCATAAATGACTCTTAATCTCACAAAACAAACTGGGGGTTGCTGGGGGGAGGTGGGATTGGGAGAGGGGGAGCGGGCTATGGACATTGGGGAGGGGAGGCGAACCATAAGAGACTATGGACTCTGAAAAACAACCTGAGGGTTTTGAAGGGTCAGGGGTGGGAGGTTGGGGCAACCTGAGGGTTTTGAAGGGTCAGGGGTGGGAGGTTGGGGGAACAGGTGGTGGGTAATGGGGAGGGCACGTTTTGCATGGAGCACTGGGTGTTGTGCAAAAAGAATGAATACTGTTACACTGAAAAAATAAATAAAATGAAAAAAAAAAAAAAGAATGTTTCCGTGCGTGACACGAGGAACACATGACGCAGCTACATCGTCACCATTCATAATCTAGCAGGATGGTTTATAAAGACTGTCAGAGAAGGAACTGAAAGGGCACCAGTACTTAGAATACAGATCCCGTGAAGGTAGCTCTCCAAGTCCCTGGAGACTTCCTAACTGGGCTAAAGCTTCCTCCTCTCAATGCTGCTTTGAAGGACAACTTCTAGACCCATCTCTGCATTAGCCACCTTCTTCAGAACACTTTTGCCTGTTCCTGTCCCCGCTCAGCTGTGGCAGGAAACAGCGGGCTCAGAGCCTGAGTATGTCTTTTCCATGGGGCGTCCACCATCCCTGAGACCCCGAGCGGTACAGATCTGAGCTACTAGTACAGAAATGCAACACTCTTGGTGGCGGCTTCTTCGAGCTATGCCATCGTCCGGAAAACATTTGGTGACATCCACGTAAGCTTTAAGTCAAGCATGTAGTGGGAAGAAAACACGGAGACTCACTGCTCTATTTACAGGGTCACCTACCTGGACGTTGTGTAAGATCACTCTACAGTTTGCAAACATCCTCCCCATATGGCTGAAGAACAGTGCATCTGTATCAGTTAAAATGTTGCTAGCCATTTGCATCTATGCAGATCCTATTAACCAGTGGCAGGAATAGAAGTTTCCCTCACTGAGCTCACCTCCTTAGTTCCATCTTTCAAGGCTTTTCTTTTCTTCTTCTTTTTTTTTAATCGAAAGACTTTTTTTTGTAAGATTTCATTTATTTATTTGACAGACAGAGATCACAAGTAGGCAGAGAGGCAGGCAGAGAGAGAGCGGAAAGCAGGCTCTCTGCTCAGCAGGGGCTCGATCCCAGGACCCTGGGATCATGACCTGAGCCGATGAGCCACCCAGGTGCCCTTTCAAGGCTTTTCAACTCTGTGTTGTTTCATAGCTGGTATTAGGGATCAATGCACTCATCACCTTGACATGAAGGCTGTCAGGCAGGGCAGAGCCAAGTTCAAAACCCTGTTACTTAACACTAAAGGACAGCTCTCCAGCTTCACTGAGGCTGACACTGACCTGCAGAAGATGCCACACAGTATGATATTAAGTACCTGACTCAGGAATTAAGAACAACGGAAGTCAACACCAGCTGTGTCACTACCGTGTGTGTGTGTGTGTGTGTGTGTGTGTGTGTGTGTGGTGGTGTGGGTAGGATGTGTAGCATTAAGTAAGACACTCAATCTCCAAATTCCCATTTTGTCATCTACGAAAGAACAAATCACAGATATATGAGTGTTTGCAAGGTCCCGTGCAATTATGTGATCTAATATCCCTGTAATAACATAGATGTGGAAACAGGCTCAGGAAGGGTCCCACTGATTGATCAAGTCCATTCATCTCCCCCCAACCACCCTTTTTTAAGATCGGCGAAGATGGAAGACAATTACTAAGATAAAGATGGTGGGTTACAGTCATTTGCTATGGTTGGGAACAGACTCAACACTCCAGCATTCCTGAATCCTGTCTGCAAACCTCTCAGAGCCTCAGAGTTCTCAGGAAAAACAAAGGGAATAATAACTCCGAGGTACGAGTGCCAGTGAGATGAGCCAGATGGTCGCATGTGAAGCACTTGACCCTGTGCCTCGGAGGCACTGAGCGATTTGGACATTTGAGCCACTGTTGTAGTTTTCTCGGTGCGGACTTTCCACTCTCTTCCTCTCCTACCTCCTTTCTACCTCCATCTCCTACACTCTCTTCCTACCTCCATCTGGTCCACCCCAAGAGCATTTTCTGGGAAGACTTAGGGGAACGTCACATAATGTTTCAACAGGGAAAATGCTCTGTGCTTATACAGAAACAGGACGCTGTCGAATATGTCAGATGAAGAGTTTCAAAAGGAGAGTTGTCTCATTTGTCCCCTAAACCGACTCTGTGATTACTAATGAAGACTCGGAGTTGACCAGGGTCATGAGGCTGGTGTGTTTCAGGTGGGACAGAACAAGCCAAAGCCACAGAAGTTTCGGCAGGATAATCATTATCAGTAAAATGCTTATACAAGTTTGTTATGGTGAAGAAATTTTAATAAGAATTATCCTACATGTTTAATTTTAATAAGAATTATCCTACATGTTAGATTCATAAAGGAAAAAATATTTAAAAAATATTTTAAAAATACAAGTTAGCATGAGCTGAAGGGGACTTGGTTATCAGTTAAATGACATTTCTGAGCAAAGTGAAGATTAATTTATCGCCCCCCCCAAAAAAAGGTGGCGGGGGAGGCTTAATGCCTTCTTTTTTTCCAGAAATAAAACTTCATTCCCCTTTTTATGCATTTGAAAAGAACACTGTGAAAACTATGGGTAATCAATACAAATAATATTAAGCAATATAATACAGTATCAGAACTTTAAACCAAATGACAAACTTCACTGATTTTATTTGACTATTACCTATTTTCTTTATTGCTTTTCCTATTCCCTTAATATAATGTATCTTAAACCTCTGAATGGTAATCACAGATTTATTTGGTAAGAGATCCCAAAAGGATAGCATAAACAACCTGATATTGATCCATGAACACAGGATCTAAGAACTAGTTTGCTCATTCAGCGGTCTGCAGTCTGTCCTTTAATATAAGCACCCCTAGAAAACTACTATATCAGCAAAATTAAAGAGAAATATAGATCCAAGCAATAATCATGATTGCTTAAAAATCTAAAAGCCTAAGTATTCTAACTGTGAAGTTTCTCTTTATACCTAGCATATATGTGTGTATATATATATATAATACCATACTTACATATAAAATCAACCTATCCATCTATCTCATTTATTGAAATGAATAAGGGGTCAACTTGAGGAGCTGTCATAGCTAAAGATACTATATCATTACACATTGATTGTCCCTAGTATTGTGTTCTTGGCCAATATAACATTATGCATACTCAGCACCTTGAAAATTTTCAGTTGACTTGATGGAGATGTTAATAGTCTCCATTGATGTGAATGTGAAGGCTTTATAATCTCATGAAAGAGAAGTAGCCATTATATAACATGTCCACATTCAAAAGTCGCCTGCTTTAAAGCTAATGAGATCATACCATAAAAGTCTAGACAAATCATTGGCTTCCAGACACCCCTGATGGAACTCGATCACAGTTTACTCCCCAGAGGATTCAGCAACATGTCCAATTCGTACACACCCCAGGATCCCAGCCTGACATGTTTAATGGATGCCTAGAGTTACAGCAGAGGACCCTCTTGGTCCCCACCTTTGAGCCAGGTGACAAAACATTCATCTGGTTCTGTAAGTGAGAAAACACACACTTCTCTCTTGGGTTACTAAGGAACAGATCTGCAACAAAAATGGACTTCACAGAAATAAAGCCAGTCTTGGGGAGGGACACAGAAATAATTGTTAGAAATAACTGAACACTAGTTAAGTCTCTTTTTATATGCCTGAAATAATTTGACTGATTTTATGGAACTGTGGTAGCATTATAGACAGGGGACTATTAAGATTTCAGATAATGAACAGCCAGTCAAAAATCACTTACTTAGATGGATATGTTTGAAGGACACTAAAAAATCCTTTAGTTATTCTGAGACTATGATGTTTTGACCCTACCCCTCTGATGGAAGTGGACACCTTCTACCACCAAAATACGGTCATGATAATCAGTGTCAAACCACAGTAGATTACGTTCTTAAAAGGAACTCATTAGAATACTTAAACTGGCTTGGTTATCTGAGCTGCTGAGGGCTTCAGAAGTAGGACAAATCTTGAGATAATAATTAAGGTCAGTCTACAGCTCCAAGTGGTTCACAGAGATGTACCAACTTTTAACACTAACCTAGCAAAGATGACTGAAATTCCTTCCTTAAAAGACAGTTTTGCTTCATGCCCAAGCTTCTTAGAGGATTTTAGCATGCACATCTCAGGGTCCTGAGATCAAGTCCCATGTGGGGCTCCACGTTCAGTGAGTCTGCTTGAGATTCTCTCTCCCTTTCCCTCTGTCCCTCCCTTCATCTCAAATAAATAAATGGATCTTTACAAAATAAACAAATAAAAACACAAACAGAGTGATTTAAAGTTAACACTAAATAAACAATCACATTTCTAATTTAATGATACTGTACAAGTAAAGGCAATCAAAAATGGATAAAACTAATTATCTCTATAACGCAACATTAGAACAATCTGCATCACCTAGTTTTTCCGTTTTAATAAACTAAAAGCACATTTGCTTCCACTTATATATGTATATACAAACACATAATATCTATTTGATAGAGTGGCTGTGAAAAAAAACATAATTACTGAAATATAGAGATAATTCGTTTTATCTAAGTCAGAAAAAAGTGATACACACTGACATTTCTATAACACCAGCAGCCTAATTTAATAGGAGATAAAAACTGAACTCTTAAATTTTAAAATTACCTAATGGCTGCAGAAGATCAGATCAACTAATTCTTTTTTTCTTCTCTTTTCTCTCCCTACGAGCTGGACATTATCACAGAAAAGTATGAAGGGAACTGGCCGTCCTTTTCACGGTTAGGGATGCCAGATGCCAATTAGGCTTATGGGTTTTTAACATCATGCCTCAGTCAGGTATGGTAGGGTTTCCAGACATTCATCATCTTGCTTGTCCTTGGCAGCCAGTTCATTTCAACATCAAACTAGCCCTCGATTAGATCTGTGCGAGAGCCCAGCGCTGTGCTTCATGTCATACATTACACATTTCCATCTCTATTGCAGTCAGCTAATTGTGTTATACAGCTGCAAATACTTGGGATGGTTATGTTTTGCCCTGAACACACACAAAAAGAAAATGCTCCTTCTTTGTCCTCTGGTTAAAAATTATACTTGGGATTGAAGGTATCTGGACAGATGCATGATGGTCTGAAGAGGTTTTCATTCTTCCCCAAAAAGCATTGCAAAGATCAGCATGGGGGCTGTGTTACATGGGAAGTCCTGAATCTCAGTCTTAGCTTTGACAGTAACTAGATGCTCACTGGCAGACAAACGATTTACCCTAATATGTAGCTTTCTCATTTCAAAACAGGGAGACATTGACGCAGGATGTTTTCATACACTTGAGGAGCTTAAAACTAAGTTTAATCTGCCTCTGGATGCGAGAAACTGATGTGAAACTTGCAAATACATCAGGGGTTCTCAAGCTGGGCTAGTCCTGCCCATCACCTGAGGGGGTTTAAATACTATTTGTTCCTGGAATTCAGCTCCTAACAATTAAAGACTTCCTGTGGCATCGACCCAGGCCTTGATAGGTCTTAAAACCTCCCTGAATAATTCTAATACGCAGTGGGGGAGAGAGGTCTGGTCCCAGGGTCATTCTCAACAACAGCTCCTGCTCCAACCAGAACCCAGAGTGATAGGGATGCACGATCACAGCTTTATTTCCTAATTCATTCAGTAATCATTGATTATGTGCCTCTGAGGTGTTGTACGACATGTTAGGCACAAGAGATGAAAAGATTAAAAACAATGCCAAGCCTTGCCAAGAAGAAACCTGATTTCCACCTGTATTTCTAATGTTCTGTGACTGTTACCTAGATGGTAACACGATGTAGATCTAGCCCCTACTGGTCACTATCCAGCATTCCAGATCCAAAGATAGTGGCAAAGCTCAGTCCCTCTACTCTGTGGGTGGGGCTCTTTATTCTGAGGGGTTTGGGTTTGGTTTTGTGTTCCAGATAGATTTTATTTTAATAAGGGATATTGGCATATGCCATTGCAACAAAGTACAAAATGCACAAATGCTTAGTATTTATTTACTATTATTATTATTTTATTTATAAGGAGGTTCCGTGCCCTGCATGGAGCCCAACATGGGGCTTGAACTCATGACCCTGAGATCAAGACTGAACTGAGATCAAGAGTCAGAAGGTCTCTCTCTCTCTCTTGAAAAATAAAATATATATAATAAAATAAAATAAGTGTCAGACACTTAACTGACTGAGCCACCCAGGCACTCCTACAATTTAATTTTTAAGATTGGGCAAAATCACCAGAAAGAGGTTCTAAATTGGGTTGATAAGAGGGTTTTGCAACCCCATTATTACACTTTTTAGCTTATTTCTTACAAAAGAATCTGAACAATGGTATCCCCCAAATCAAAAGGAAAAACAGCTCCATGTAAAAGCCAGAAGCAGAGGCATATAATATACATGGTCAGACCACGAGAGCAAGTTCAGTTTTGTTCATCTCGACTCTTAGTTTTGCATTTGCTGCCATAATTTCTCCTGCCATTATTCCTTAGGACAACTGTCATTTAATTAGCTGTGCATGTTTCAGTATTGAGAGCTGTGATAAAGCACATTCCATTGTTAACTATCACTTTCCCTGAACTCTGACAAATAAAGTGGTCGTTCCTCAAAAACTCGCCTGCTCGTGTTAGAGGACCGTGTCTGGGCCGAGGACTGCCTTGTCATAGTCACCTCGGCATCCTTTATGGTCTTTCCGACTCTGCTTTTTTCAAGATCATTAACATCATCCCTTAAGTGATTGAAAGCCTACCATTCTGTTTACTTCCTGTACATGAGCGATTTGCCTTTCAGATCACCTAAGAAATTTCTAACACAGTATTTTCTGAATGGGATGAGGATGACAGGTGTCATGGAGAGAACAATGGGATCGAGTTCCAGGAACAGCTTTGCCATGGAGTTTCCTTCTGTTAGTGAAGTGGGGCCCCAGGGCCTAATCCGAAGGACCGGGCACGGGTCCAAACAAGGATTCTGGGACAAAGGGATCTGCGTGTCTCTCACAAGAATAAGAACTCCAGCTTCACCTGGGACAGAAGAGGTGTTGAAGTTCTCTGGGCACAAAAAAATAATAATAAAACCAGCTTTGTTTATTAAGTGACACAAGAAATATTAAGTCTCTAGGCAATGCATTTACTGGTGAGTGTTTCTTCGCGTAGATGCGCTGGGACACTAACTCAAGGTCCTCCTGACAAATACCTCACAGTGACCCAGAGGAAGGGTCCCCGGGAAAGAAGCAATGTTTGGCTGGAGTATCAAACAGGTGTCACAAGACCGCCAGTTAGAAAGAGACCTAGGCGGGGTGAGGACAGCCTGGGTGGCTCAGTTGATTATACATCTGCCTTGGGCTCCGGTCATGATCCTGGGGTCCTGGGATCCAGCCCTGCATCAGGCTCCCTGCGCCATGGGGAGTCTGCCTCTCCCTCTCCCTCTGCTGCTCCCCTGCTCATGCTCTCTCTCCCTCTCTGATAAATAAATAAATAAAATATTAAAGCAAAAAAAGAAAAAAAGAAAGAAAGAAAAGAAAGAGTGCTGGGTCCGGAGTTTGCCCTCCTGCCACGGCCACCAGTCTGATGTGTGATCTTGAGCATAACACTTAATCTCAGAGATTTCTGTTTTCTATTTGGTCTAGGATTCTTAATTTTCCAAAACAAAGCCACAGTTCCAGCCTTGGCCCACATCAGTACCAAGTACTCTGTGAATTGGACAAATCAAAAGCACATTTACAATCTTTTTTTTTCCCCAAAATCTTCAATTTCAAACCTTCTGTTGCTTTTTGATCTTTATCAAATTTACATTTTTTCTTTAGTTTTTAGATTTTACTTTTCTCCTTTCCCTTTTTTATTTTCTTTCTTTCTTTCTTTTTTAATATTATTTATTTATTTGTTTGACAGACAGAGATCACAAGTGGGCAGAGAGGCAGTCAGAGAGAGAGGGGGAAGCAGGCTCCCTGCTGAGCAGAGAGCCGGATGCGGGGCTCCATCCCAGGATTCTGGGATCACGATCTGAGCCGAAGGCAGAGGCTTTAACCCACTGAGCCACCCAGGCGCCCCTCCCTTTTTTATTTTCTTGCTTGTTGCCTTTTCAAGGAAGCTTCTGCCCTTTAAAAGCTTACGTAATTGCTGAGAACCGAGAGAGAGAAAAAGAGTTTCTCATACCAGACACTGATTTATTCAGATGCTTTAAAGTTTTGTTTGATGTGAATTAGGGCGTAAGATGCAAAACATTTAAAATCGAATTTATTCTGTCTTTCTTTCCCTCCTTTTAAGAAATGACTCACCTATGTTGTAATTTGTGCAGTCGGTTTGGTAAGCTTTCAGTATCATTGTTGCTGTATCTTGATACACTGTTTTTTTTTTAACAATTCTACCATTTAATTTCCACCTAAAAATGTTTCTTTTCAAAATGAAAAAATAATTCTTGAGATAATTTCATGTGAAAAAGACATGACAGGAGTTAAAAGGTTCATTCACAGAAAAAAATAACGGAATATCGGACATGCTAATAAGGTTATCTTTGACCAATGTTGTTCATTTTCCTTCTATTTTCTGTACTTTTCCAGCACTTTATAGCACCCATAGATTTTTATAATTTTTTATAAGAAAAGCTATTCTATCTTTCCTTTTTTGTTAGGATTTATTTGAGAGAGAGAGAGCACATGAACCTGAGTGAGGGAAGGGCCAGAGGGAGAGAATGGGAGAATTTCAAGCAGACTCCCCACTAAGTATGGAGCTCAATGTGGGGCTCGAACTCAAGACCCTGAGATCATGACCTGAGCTGAAATCAAGAGTCAGATGCTTAATGGACTGAACCCTCCAGATCCCCCTCTACCTTTTCTTAAACATTGTAGAGATTCCAGGAATAGATTAGGTACCTAAAAAGAAAGAGTTAAGGGGAAACGTATAATCATGTTTATTTATTTAAACAAATTTCTAGGATGCAGCAGACATCATAGATAATGACCAACTCTCAAGCTGTAGAAAGCACCACAAGGTCCATGAAAAAGCAGGCCCTTGTTAACACACGGTGTAGAGTCAGTCAGATCCCAGCCTCTAGAAGATCAAAAGCCTAAGAAATAGTTCCTGACTTTAAAGACCTGCTGATTCATTCTGGAGATGAGAAGGGATTAGAAAATACAACCTTCCCGGTGTGACACAGGCTTGGAGGGCTGTGTGTGTGCAGAGGATGGTTTATTCGTGAGGAGTTGGTCCTGACAAGCTCAGGGAAGGAGGAGACACTCGTCTGGTATCTGAAAAAGCAAGGGGGCCATCCAGGTGGAGACGTGCAGCCAGAAAATGAGGACGGCACGGGAGGCCCAGGGAGGGGTGAACTGGGAGGGTTGCTCAGGTACCAGCGTAAGTTTGAAAGGTCAAACCAAGAAGTTTCTAATCAAAGGCAGGCGACTTGTTTTGAATTTACTCTTCCCCATTGCTGCTCGCTCGCAGACGCACAAAGCACATCTGACAGGAGTCCCGTGCCCCACAGGTGCGTGCAAGGAAGTCAGATATTTATTGGCTCATGGGAGGAGGAGGACCAAGGACACACAGTTCAGGAGAGAAGACCCACAGAGAGGCAAGGAAGATATAAATCATCCATCAGTGAACGCGTAGGAAATCAGGAACACCTTACTTTGTATTAGTGAAATAATTGCAACCTTACAGAAAATGTTACAAGGTTGGCACAGATATTTCCTATATTCTTTTCCAGATTCCCATAAGTCACAGGTCTTCTCACAGTTCGCGAGATGGGTTAGAAGGGGGTTACTGGGGAATGCCCACTCTGGAGGTGGGGCCCTGGGTGAGGAAGGCAGGCTGATGCTAAGCTTCCACACAATGGGCCAGCAAAGATGGCTGTGAACGAACATGCGTGAGGCACCCCAGCAGAGGGATGAATGCAAGAGGTCTTTCAAAGAGGAAATGTTGGGGTTCGGTGCATGGATACCATTGGAAGACACAAAGGGACATCTGCAGTACGTTCCCAGGGTAGGTGGCCAGGAGAACAGCACCATGGCAGGGATGTCTGTAGTGACCATGACCCAGATGGCAATAGAACATGTGCATGCGGAGGGGGCCAGCAGGGGGTGCTTGGAGGCAGCTGGGCCTGTTAACCTTCAGCTTCTCAGTCCACACCTTCCTCCCAACCTTCTCTTCCACTTAAGCTTTTTCTGTTCCTTCCCTCTATCAGCTGCTAGCCCTGTCTCCTCTCTCCTTTGACATCCTCTTCCCTATCCATTAGATCTTGCATCATTTATCATAATGGTCATAAAATAGGGGAAAAGGGGGTGGTTTTTTTGTTTTGTTTGGGGGTAAGGGGAAGAGGAAGAGAGAATCCCAAGGAGACCCCCCACTGAACACGGAGCCCACCTTGGGGCTCCATCCCAGGACTATGAGATCAGGACCTGAGCAGAAATCAAGTGACAGACACTTCACCAAGGCACCCCATGAGGCGCTTTATAAAATGCAGAATGACCACACATGGAATAAAATACTTCATGGAATTTTAAAAATATGTCCATTATGTGCTGTCAGAATAAGTAATTCCAATTCCACTGCAGAGTGAAAAAGCAGAAAGTAATTCCTCTGCAAATCCGAGCAAAATCCCCAGATTTTTCCTCACCTTGGGCAGCCCTTCTTAATTAAGCTTTACTATGCATCAGGATCAACCAACAGATTTGTTAAGACAAAGAGATTGCTTGCTTTGCCCCAAGAATTTCAGATTCAGTAGGTTTGAGGTGGAGTTCAAAGACTGGCATTTCTAACAAATTCTCAGGTGCTTCTGATGCTGCTGGTCAGCGACCACACTTTGAGAACCACTGCCATACAGCGTGCCAAGACACTCCATTAATTCTCTCTAGTAAGACAGGTGCATAAAACTAGGGAGGAGATGCAGATTTTTAGAAAAGGGGGTCGGGGCACCTGAGTGGCTCAGTCGGTTAGGCGTCTGATTCTTGACTTCAGCTCAGGTCATGATCTCAGGGTCCTGAGACTGGGTCCCGCATCAGGCTCCCCACTCAGTATGACTCTGCTTGAAATTCTCTCTCTCCCTCTTCCCCCCTCTCCTCTAAGGAAAAAAAAAAAAGAGGGTAGTTTACTAATTTTATTTATGCACCTTTTTTTTTTTCCATTTTATTTATTTTTTCAGCGTAACAGTATTCATTCTTTTTGCACAACACCCAGTGCTCCATGCAAAACGTGCCCTCCCCATTACCCACCACCTGTTCCCCCAACCTCCCACCCCTGACCCTTCAAAACCCTCAGGTTGTTTTTCAGAGTCCATAGTCTCTTATGGTTCGCCTCCCCTCCCCAATGTCCATAGCCCGCTCCCCCTCTCCCAATCCCACCTCCCCCCAGCAACCCCCAGTTTGTTTTGTGAGATTAAGAGTCATTTATGGTTTGTCTCCCTCCCAATCCCATCTTGTTTCATTTATTCTTCTCCTATCCCCCTACCCCCCCATGTTGCTTCTCCATGTCCTCATATCAGGGAGATCATATGATATGCACCTTTTTTTAAAATTTACATGAAGTTAATATATTAGTAAAGAGGTACAAACAATAAGAGTTAGTTTTAGAAAGGTTTATCAATAGGCTGCCTTTGACAGTTTCATCAAAGACATTTGGGTTGGGTAAAATCAACTAAAAATAAGCTAATCATAACTTGGCAATTTGTATCAGTAGGAAACAGAGATGATCCTACATAAGGGAGGAGGAGGGTGTTTAATTGTGATAGATTAATGTTTCTATGCTTAGGTCTGCTTTTGCTGTGTGAGCACAGCACACAGTTACTATCCAAAAACTACTACTAACTTCATGAGTACATTGACTTGTGCCATTTAGAAAATATGTTTGGACTTGGTCTAAATAAAGTGGATTGACTAAGCACATTGACCTTCAAGTCACAAAGTTTCCAAAACAGTCCCTGACCCTGCCAAGGAAAACTCAGGTATTTTCTGTGATAATTCATATTCAAATAAAAGGCACATCAATTATTGTAATAAATAATGACAAAAATCAGGTAGCCATTTTCTTGCACATTGTCCACATAATGTGGATTTGTAGACCTATGTGTAACAAAGTCAACAACCAACTATTCAAACCAACTTTTATATTTTGAATCAAACCTAAACATGCAATATGTATCACCAGGTTTCCTTAGATCAAATTAGACATTCACTCCTTTGTTAGTTAAAAAATAAATAAATAAAATTGCTCCCTCTCTCTTTTGGCTATTTTATTGAATAATCATGACCATGATTTTATTGGGAAGGGTGGAACAGCTTTCCATTTTTACTTTTACCCACTATAAATACTGACAGTTTCTCATTATGCAAAATAATCTGTATTTAATTAACAATTAGCTTTGAAATTGAGTTTGTAGGCTTATTGATCACTTATTTTAATTTTTAGAAACATGGCTATGCTCACACACACACTAATAAACAAATAAACCAACACAGTTACAATTTTAATTGGGCATTGGAAATTCTTTCCAATGATCTCTTTTTTTGTTCAGTCTGTAAGGGGTTTGATAAACCTGCTGGGATTTCAGCCGTCTGCTTGTAGCCTTGATTCAATGTCCTGAGACCAAGGTCTTTGGCCTCCCAACACAGATTTTACCCAGTAATGAGCTTTAGGAAAGAAGATCTGAGTTTGAATTATGATTTTTCCTTCCTATGGCGCTATGATTTTGGATGAACAATTTCCCGTTTCTTGCCGTTCCACCTCTCACCCCTCATCTGGGAAATTACAGGTCTGAGCTAGCTAATGCTGATAGCACTTTTACCTTCCTAACTCGAAGGCAGCACAAATATTCCACAACCATTTTTCAGCTATGCCATAGAGGTCTTCACCCACAGCTGGAAGCTATGCTGGTAAAGAAATGAGAAGTTCCAATTCAGGATAAATTAAGGGTTTTCAGCCTTTCTTTAAAGACGTATGGATAGATACACTTGGCTTCAGAATATACAGTACATGATTTGATAAAATACTCAGTTTGCTAGAGATAGCGGTATGTTGCTGGTAAAAAGTTCAACAACTGGCTTTAAAAATAAACAAACTATGAGTTGCCATATTTGCTGGGGTTTTGTTTGTTTGTTTGTTTTGTTTTGTTTTTTTGGTCATAAATACTCCTACCATGGCTAATTTCAAGCTTCCAATACAAAATCACTGAACACTGAGAGTGGGTGCAGGACTGGCAGGCTGGCCTGAGGCAGCTTCAGGTCACGGAGACCATTAACACTTCAAGTCCCGGACCAACGTCCTGTGCTACTCCTGATTTTCGGTGAGACTTTAAGCAAGTTATTTGATCTTCTTAGACTCTTATCTAAAATAGCTCTCGTTTCTTATCAAATTTTAGAATAATTTCTTATCTACCAAGTGTGGGAACGGCACTTCCTCTATCTTATGTGGCAAAAGCATATCATATAAAAGGATTGTGAACAAGTTAAAGTCCTCACCAAATACAAATCACAACTACTATTGCTTTTACTATAAGAGAAAAGGATTTATATTTGATAAATGCATTTTTTTTTTTTTTGAGAGAGAGAGAGACAGAGGGAGAGAGAGCGTACCTGTGAGTGGTAGGGGAAGGGGGAGAGGGTGAGAGAGAGAGAATCCAAAGCAGGTTCCATGCCCAGCATGGAACCCAACACGGGGCTTGATCTCAAGACCCTGAGATCATAACCTGAGCCAAAATTGAGTCAGGCGCTTCACTGACTGAGCCACCCAGGCACCCCATTTGATCAACTCATCTAAAAATAACTTGTAACAAACTCTAGCTACAAGTCTTCTAAGTTTCTTTTAGTTGCAAGAAACAAAAATCTACTCAAGCTAACGCGACCAACTTTTGACAAAGAAAATCAGGCATTTTCGTGTCATTAGAGAACGTGAAAGCATCGGCCACTGAGGTCAGTCTTAGTGGCTCAGAAATGTCGGACTCTGTGTCTCTGGCTCCCTCCAGTCTTCTCTTTCTACGCTAAGAGTTTCCTGGTCCCCAGGCTCCTCTGTCCAATCATGGGCTCTTCGTTCAAACTCGAGAGAGAAGGACAAAGGGAGGGGATGTGAGGAACTGAGAGGGAGAGGGTAAGGAGGGACGGACTGATTTAAAAGTTGAGCCACCTCATGTTGTTAGAACAACCACATTAATGACCGAATAGATCTTTTTCAGCGAAAATGTTAAAAAGGAACATTGATTACTATTGGTCAACAACTAGAGGCTCCTTCCCTGAAGTCACTGATGTTTTCTTGAGGCCAAGAGCTATTTGTCAGTGACAGGAAATCTGGAGAAACACCTAATTAGCACCTGCTTTGCTGAGTGCCCAGGTCATGGTCCATGAGATTCAGTGGACGCATGAACACTGCTTTATAAACTTACTACAGGGCACCTGGGTGGCTCAGTCGTTAAGTGTCTACCTTCAGCTCAGGTCACGATCCCAGGGTCCTGGGATCGAGCCCCACATCAGGCTCCCTGCTCGGTGGGAAGCCTGTTTCTCCCTCTCCCACACACCTGCTTGCTTCCCTCTCTCCGCTGTGTCTCTCTGTGTCAAATAAATAAATAAAAATCTTAAAAAAAATTTTTTTTTAAATAAAACAAAAACTTACTACATTTTAGGGGTGCCTGGGTGGTTAGGTCAGGTAAGCATCTGACTCTTGATTTCAGCTCAGGTCATGACCTCAGGGTCGTAGGATCAAGCGCCATGTCAGGCTCCACACTTAGTGGGGAGTCTCCCCCTCTCCTCCCTTTGCCCTCTGTGCATGTACTTTCTCTCTCTCAAATAAATAAATCTTGAAGAAAAAAAACTTACTACATTTAAATTAATGAAACTGTAAGTTCATTTGGAAGTCAGAAGTAGCACTGATGGAACCACTTGTAAGTCCCACGCTTTAGTGACGTCAACCGATACAGTCACATGAAAAACGTGTGCAAAGTTTTTTCACAAAAGGCAGGAATGTGTGGAGCTGCAGGTTTGTGATGGAGAGTAGTGTCTCCTGAAGTAGGATGACCTTCGTGTCTCAGCTTTATCAGCACTTTCCACTCCTATCCCCTGAAAATACAACCACCTTGAAGTTACCGCAACCCTATGACAACAAGAGCCATCCGGCCGTTAGAAGCCACCTCCCCCCTCCAGCCCTGGGGCCCCACTGTGGCTTTAGCAGATAGAGGTGGCAATGCGTCAAGAAACAAGCCGGACAGAACACAGACTAGGCAGCCATCCTTTGACAATATATTGAACAAAACCGAGCTTAGCTGGTATGTAGCCAAGGGCATTGTATCTCACAGACTGGGACCAGCCCAGATCATACGCCCAGCTGGTCTTTTTTTGTTTTTTCTTTTTAAAGATTTTATTCATTTATTTGATGGAGAGAGAAATCACAAGTAGGCAGAGAGGCAGGCAGAGAGAGAGGGGGAAGCAGCTCCCTGCTGAGCAGAGAGCCCGATGCGGGGCTCGATCCCAGGACCCTGAGATCATGACCTGAGCTGAAGGCAGAGGCTTAACCCACTGAGCCACCCACGTGTCCCCTGGCTGGTGTTTTTTAAAGAACTCCCTCTTGGGTCACAAATCCCAGGGATAAACGTGAAGAGCTTAGACAAGTGGCACACTTGCTCTGGTATAAAATATATAAATGCACGGCCTTAGTTGGACAGTGAAACAGGGTAAGGCATTTGAGACGGGTGGAAGACACAGTTTTTAATGCCAGATCTGACTTAAGAGCCAAACCCCATGTGAAACTCAGTGAAGCAGACGAGGCCATATCCAGAACTTCCCTTCTAAGGATGATGGTGAGTGTGTTCTTGTGTTACTCACTGAACACAGTCACACATTGCCACGAGAATTCTGTTGAATGTGGTCACAATTATGCCGACGAGTTATCGTAGTTCTTTTAAATCTGTGACTTTTAAGGACTGACTGCACATTTCAACTTGGAGGGGTAGGGGGAAAGGGAGAGCCACTGTGGATTATCCAAGGACCATTTATATAGCAAATGCTCAAGAGCAGTTTGATTTTTATACTGAGGTATAAAATTGAAAACCATTATGGAGGGATAGTATTTTGTGTTATTAACCTCTTTTTTCTGGTCTCAGTATTGACCGTCTCTTCTCACCCCAGCTCCGTCAGAGAATTGGCCCTGTGCTCAGTGACTTGATAGAGGGATTTGGCTGGGCAGAAGACAGAAATTCCCTGCAATTCTCTCTGGCCATGTGTTTCCAAACTCCAGGCTGTCAAGAAAATTTAAAGCATTGCAGAACCAGTAAGAAAAATAGGATCAGGACAGAGAGCAAATATCTTGGACAAAACCACATGGGGAGATGGGTTTCTAATCAGATCAAAGACATATCCTGGGCTGGGGGTTGGTGGTTGGGGGATGGGCACAGAGAGGGAATGTTCAAGGAGAAAGTAAGGGCGTTTGGCAGACCTGCTGGTGGCACTGCTGGGGACGGGGAAGAACTGGGTGGTGCATGTGGGCACATGGGTCCCAACTGCAATATCAAAGATGGCTGCTCCCAGTATGGAAAATAAGGAGCCAAGAGCCACTGGAAGCCATGTTGACAGTCACGTTAGCTGGCCCCTAGGTGGGCGGGTGGCTCAGATACCAGGTGAAGATGGCAGGGAAGAGGAGGTGGAGAGTAGGATTTGCACAGGGGGCAGGAGAGGTACTCGAAGCAAAAGTTCACTGACAGAAAATCAAGGAAGCACAGTTTTTGTCACCAAAGATGGTGGTGCACGATTTGTATCGGTCATATAATGTATGCATCTACTCTATGAGGGCAAAATGAAATGATATTCTTCATCTAATAACTTAAACATAGTAAATCAACAGCATGCTTATGAAATGGTAACAGTATTTAGACCCTAGGGCCGTTACACACTTCTGGGAGCCCCAGTAAATAACCATTTCCTTAGGAGACCGACATTATTTGAAAAACCAACACACTTGATAAACTACTTGAAAATCATATAAAGGGCAAATAAGGGTTATACATTTTCTTAGTCTTATGCCTTACATTATAATGTTAAGATGCTTAAGGAGGCATGAAAAATGGTGTTAATATTAGGAGAAGAAGCAAGTACTAATAATTAAATACTATTATTTAAATAGCCAGTAACCAATTATCTCTAGACTGGTGAAAAGTACAGCAAGGGAAAAAGAATAATCATAACTAATTAAATTAAAAAAAAAGCCTTTTGATTCCTAATGTCATTAGACTACCGTCTTCAAGTGGCAAGCTGTACTGTAATAACCATCCCTCACATCTAAACAGAGCTTTATTAAGTGCTTGTGCTTGCAAGATCTGTTTCAATTTTCCTAACTGGGTCAGATGTATAAATAAATAATTTCAGTAGTGATAAGTGCCACGAAGAATAATAGTAGAGGACCAGCGGGACTCTGTGTGTGGGGGTGTGTGTGTGTGTGTGTGTATTGCTACTTAGTGGTCAGAAAAAAAAAAAAAAAGTGACATTCTCACAGAGTGGAAGGAGACACAGGGAAGAATGTTCCAGAAAGGGAAGAGCAAGCATAGGATCCAAGACACCAAAGAAAGGGAGTCTGGCCATAAAGACGTGGGGTCAGAAAAGCACTGGAGAAGCCGGACTGTTAAGGGTCGAATTCAGGATGTTCTATTTGAATCTGGGTATGATCATGAGTCACTGAAGAGCTTCAAGCAGGGCCCAAGATCTGAGTTAATTTTTTACAGCATGACTGGGCTGTGGTGTGGTAAGTGAGGGTGGCAGGGCCAGAGGGAAACAAGCAGACCACCACAGTTGTAGCCACGAGAACGGTGGCCTCTGCAGGGGGTAAGCGGTGGATGTGAACACCAGGGTTGGATTCTGGATCTACTGGGATGGTAGAGTCAACAGGACTTCTGGGATATCAGAGATGACAAGTGGGGAAATGAGCGGAGTCAATAGTCTGAACGGTGGAGGAAATGGGATGCCACCTGTTGGCAGAGGAGATTGGGAGGTTGAGGGACAAAACAAGAACCCAGAACAGCGACCGTCCTACGCTCTGCACATTAATTTCAGTGCGTGTAGCAGAACTACTCCCAGAACCTCCATTGATTTTAATGCAGTAGGTATGACCTGTCTGGAGAATGACACTCAGGGTCATTTGCTTTGGGGACTAGGTATGTGGAACTGCCCTTTTCAGATTCATCTGCCTATTATCATGAATGTTCTGACTTATTGATCTGGGGGTTACCTCCTAAGGATTAAAGACTTTCTGACTCTGGTTGTCCTCAGCATGGACAATTCACCAACTCACATGGGTTTCATTAGCCCTGTGCCAGAGCGATGCCCTCCCAGGGAAGAAGGCTAGTGACACCTGCTCAAAATTTTAAGTCTCTCACCTGCACAGAGGAACTTGGATTCACCTCTGAATCCCACTTTTTTTTTTTTTTGCCTTATTGAATGTAAGTTAAAACAAAAAACAAAAAAACACCGCCACTACGAGAGGAGATAATCAATTACAGTATTGACGAGGGCTCACTGCTGTGGCCATCTCTCCCTGTTTGAGCAGAGTGATTCTAAAAGGCTCTTCTCATTTGTCTCTAGTTGATCTTGAAAGCTTCCTGATATTTGCTTCCACAAACTTAGAAGCATCATTTGAAATTACAGGAACTATTATGAAGCTCGGCAGGCTTACCCCAGCACACTGCGGGCTTGCAAACATCAACTGGCAAACTGGGAATGGTCAGCATCCCCCAGCTGGGAAACACTAGATCTTACCCTCTTCAAGTCAGGGACATTGAGAAAGAGCCAAATTCATAGCGTGACTGCTTTAAAGATGGATTTTTGTATTGCCTAGCTTTCCCTTTCCTTAACTAGAGAGGCATGCGTCTGGAGGGGTCTGAACATATCTTTCAAACAGATATAACTCCTCTTAGGGCAAAGGGAACAAAAGGCTCTGTGTAGATTTACTGCTGTCTTCTCTAGGATCTGTAGTATACTTCCCCAGAACTTGGGTACTATTGCTTACTTACGAGATCTCGAAACCTCTAGAAATCTGAATCCCTCCACAATGCCTCAAACGCTTTTGCATTCATGATTTTCTATTGAATGAGTAAAGGCTCATATTTCACTTTATGCATCTTTTTTTTTTTAAGATTTTATTTTTTATTTATTTGACAGAGAGAGATCACAAGTAGATAGAGAGGCAGGCAGAGAGAGAGAGAGAGGGAAGCAGGCTCCCTGCTGAGCAGAGAGCCCAATGTGGGACTCGATCCCAGGACCCCGAGATCATGACCTGAGCCGAAGGCAGCGGCTTAACCCACTGAGCCACCCAGGCGCCCCCCACTTTATGCATCTTAACAAATTCATGCTCAGTAAATCTAGCTTTACACACCATGTACTTTTTCTTTTTATGTGAAACAGACATTATCACTTGCCAACGTTGCTCATTCCCATCAGTTCTTCAAAATCCACCTCGACTCACTTTTCCCTGTGTGATCTCTTTTTTGACTCCCCCACATACTTGCAACACCTAAAGTCTGGGCCAATCATCTGACAATTTGATCATCTAGCTGAATTCTCGCTCACATGTTGAAGTCTTATCTCAAATTGGCTACTACGGCCATATCCTATCTGCCGCACACCTACATCTTAATTTATCCCCTAATTCTTTCTCGGTATACATTAAGATTGCTTTGCTCAGCTACAACTTTATAAAGGTGCCACAGAGAAGGTGAGACACACTGTTCCATCCCACTAGAGAACAGGGCAATAGACTGGTGACAAGGTGGATGAAATAGAGAGGAAAACCCCCCCCTAGAGCAGAAAACCCAAAATTACTGGATTAAAAATTATATTTAGAAAGCATGTCTGAACTGTTGGGAGGAAAAGGAAACCATGGAGAAACCAGAAATAGGGAACAGATATAATCAAATCCCAGAGATGCTCAGATTCCTGCGAATGCTGACTGAAGACAACGGGATAGTTTTGAAGTTCATTTTTAAAAAGCCAACTACATAATCTGGAGAGATGCATGCATGTGATAAAGCTAAAAGGAAAGCAAGGAACTTGGTAATAGAAAAGTCCAGAGAAATCATGACTTTAGCGTAGGAGATGAGAGAAGAAGGCACAAGACTCAAAAGTGTGAGTGATGTTCTCTGTAGGAGCTCTGTTCAATCCAGGTACAACAGGGGCCAGATGTGCAAACCACTTGGGAAATTTCCTAGTAAAATTTTAAATAAAAATTTTAAAAGTAAAAATGAAATTTATTTTAATGATTTCTTTAACTCAATATGTCCAAAGTAGGGTCATTCAACATGTAAGCAATATCAAAATGACTCCTGGGATAATTCACCTTCCTTGTTGCTGGATTCTGACTCTTTATAGTCAGGTTAGTATGTGTTACTTATAGTGTATTTCAATTTCAACTGGCCACATTTTTAAAAAAGATTTTATTTATTTATTTGTCAGAGAAAGAGAACACAAGCAGAAGGAGCAACAGACAGAGAGGGAGAAGCAGGCTCCCCGCCGAGCAGGGAGCCTGATGTGGGGCTTGATCCCAGGACCCCAGGATCATGACCTGAGCTACAAGCAGACGCCCAACTGACTGATCCACCCAGGCATCCCACAGCCTCCCCACAATTTAAGTGTTCTAAGCCAAGTGCCTTGGCTACTCCAGGGGACCGCACAGTTTTAGATCTTAAGATTAATGGTATCTTGTTATTTCTTAAGCTGTGCTATTGCGTATATATATTATTTTAGGTACAAGGGAAATACCTTAATATTTACAGCCCCCTTAACAATGAACATGTTCTTTCCCCCTAAATTCTAGCTGTGTCAATACTATTGTTTTCCCTCTCTTCCGTACTCCAGCTCCCCCCCTTTTCTTGGTCTCTCAGCTCCCACCCTCTCCCCGCTCTTGTCACATTCTCAAATCCTTTATGGAATGTCCTCTGTATTACATCTTTGATTATGGAGGAGTCTGATACATTTATTTCTTGGATCTGCTGTTCTAAAGCCTTTCAGGAAAGTCCTTTTGTTTCCTTGGCACACGCACACACACATACATACACACAAATTTATCATGAACTAAATATGGGCTTATTTTTTCCCATGAATGACATGGCACCAACTAGGCATTCCTGAAAACAGCATTTCTTTTTAAAATCATGATGAAACTATGACTTTAAAAGCTGAAAAGGAAGAACCAGCTTCTGTGTGAGCACTTGTAATGATGATGGCAAAGACAACTTTAAAGAGAAAGCTCTCAAGAGAAAGCACCGTCAGGGATATCAAGTATAATAAAAGTCCTTCCTTTCACACTGGAGTCCATTTAGACTCAGTTTCTACAGATGCTCAAGAACAACGCAGACATGGGAGATCACGTGCACACCCCGAGTGTTGGAGTAAAACTGGCAGAACACAACTGAGGTCTGCACCCGGTGGCACAAAGCTAGCGAGCTGCCTGGTTTTGTTGGGCATGTGAACTAAGGATAGTTTTACATTTTATAAATGATTGGGAAAAAAATCAAAAGAACAATATCCTGTGACACATAAAAATGAAGTAAAATTCAGATCCCTCTGTCCATAAAGTTTATGGGCACACAGCTACGTCCTCTCATTGACACACTGTCTCACAGCAGCCGTGGTGAGGAGTTGTGACGGAGACTAGTTAGCCTAAGGAGCCTAAATTTGAGTATTTGCTCCTTTAAGCAAACGTTTGCCTATTCCTGCTTTAAATCACCATTCTGCTCAGACAATAATCAATTTTCCATATAGGGACAAAAAACCCAATACAATATAAACTTTCTGAACTATGGAAAGCATTAACAAATAATGGGAGAGTGATAAGTGAGTATTGTGGAGGGTTTAGTTTTGGGTTTATGCCTGGAGCTACTGCCACTCATCTTGGATTTGCCAAATTCAGGAAAAGGAGAAACCAGGTGTGGTCACAGCCCTGTCATCCCCTCACCTTGTCGATGACCTTGAGAGCATCAGAGCCTCCAGGAACTTCTGTTGATCTCTAAGGCAAGAGGATGTAAAAGTTAGGTCAATGTCATGGTCCTTCCTAGTTTTATGACAAATCATGGAGAGAATTACTGAAAAAAGAAACAGTCAAAAATAATAGACAACCAGGGATCCTGGGTGGCACAGTCGGTTAAGCATCCAACTCTTGATTTTGGCTCAGGTCTTGATCTTAAGGTCCTGAGGTAGAGCCCTATGCTCAGTAGGGATCCTGTTTGAGATCTCCCACTCCTCTCCATTTGTTGATTCCCCCTCCTCCCCTGCTTTTTGTCTAAAAAAATAAATAAATAAAATAAAATAGATAACATTGATGCTAACTAGGTCAGTTTCAAGCACTGGGCCGTACGTCTGCAGAGGTGGGCAAAAATTTAACACGCCTGTTGTAAGTTCACTGAGATAATACACTGGGGATCTGCTGGGTAGAGAGCAAGCCCTTACATATAAAATATAGCTGTTAGATGCTGGCGAGGATGCAGAGAAAGGGGAACCCTCCTACACTGTTGGTGGGAATGCAAGCTGGTGCAACCACTCTGGAAAACAGCATGGAGGTTCCTCAAAAAGCTGAAAATAGAGCTACCCTACGACCCAGCAATTGCACTACTGGGTGTTTACCCTAAAGATACAAACGTAGTGATCTGAAGGGGCACGTGCACCTGAATGTTTATAACAACAACATTCACAATAGCCAAGCTATGGAAAGAACCTAGATTACATCTTCTTTATCCATTCATCTGTGTGTATATATACACACACACACACATACACATACATACAATGGAATACTATGCAGCCATCAAAAGAAATGAAATCTAGACTTTTGCAACAACGTGGATGGAACTAGAGGGTATCATGCTTAGTGGAATAAGTGAATCAGAGAAAGACAACTATCATATGATCTCCCTGCTATGAGGAAGTGGAGATGCAATATGGGGGGTTGTGGAGGTTGCCAGGGGGAGGGAGAGTAGAGAGAGGGTGGTTGGGTTATGGACATTATGGACGTTATGGGGAGGGTATATGCTATGGTTAGTGCTGTGAAGTGTTTAAACCTGGCGATTCACAGACCTATACCCCCTGGAGCTAATAATACATTACATATTAATTAAAAAATAAAAATAAATAAAATGGAAAAAAATGCAGCTGTTAAGCTGACACCCATCACTCTCATCAGGATCCCACAGGGGCTGAGGCAGAAAACTCACTGTCTTGACAACAAATGCAGATGCCCCCACCAAGCTGAGTCCCTGGACAGAATGGCCACACTGTGCCTGCTGTTTGCTGCCATGTGGACGGAAAGACTGAATTTTGGAGTGTCAGGTAACAATTTGGACTTTTTTTCCTCAATCTTTTCTTCAATCTTTAGTAATAGTCTAACTCTGAAGTTTCTAAGTAAATAATTTAGGTAAGAACGCAACACCTTAGCAACAACACATTCCAGAATTCCCTGTGATTGACACTATTATGCCAGTAAAATCAGCCCATTTTTTCACTGCTCCAAAAGTTTGCTTGAAGATGGGACAGTGGAAAATGATTTCCGGGAGACCAGTCAATTACAGTGAAATTTCAGGCTTGAACAGATTCACAGGAAACATGTTTATTATTTTCACCTGATTTCTACATACACTCACTCAGAGACACCCCTCAGTATCCCCAAAGCTCACTCAAGAAGAAAGGATTTGAACATGCTGAAGAGTCAAGGAGAGTCACAAAGGTAGGACAGAGCTATCTACTTGGAAGAATGGCACAGAAATACTCCTCTCTCACCAGACTGCTTTCTCATTCTCTGTGTCACCCAATGAAGGAGGAAAATCAATTTCATTACCAAGCAACATTTTCAATCACAGCCCTCAAACTGTTCAACATTAGAATTAAGGTTCTCCAGGTGTTTTTGTGATTGGTCTACCTCCATGTCTACGGGATGGTTTGAACATTTTTGTTTGGAGAAAGGAAAAGGAAATAGCACCAAGTTGGGAAAATGTATCTACCAGAAAACACACATCCATGTGTTCAATGCCATATGCAAAGATTCCCCAAAGTTCAGTGCTTATATACTAATGTGAAATTAGAAAAATTCCCTGAAATTATCTATTGCCACCAACCCACGGAACTAACAAACAAACCATGAACTTTCTAAATCTGTCTTTAAATGCAGTCAATTCAGTTAGGAATAACCACAAATAATCATCCAAAAAGGAACTGAAAAATTCCTCTTAAGTCCCCATCTGTTGGCTACAAACTAACTTTTCTGCCTCTCATGCTGTATCAGAATAGAAGTATATTAATTAAATGATTGCAGAGGAAAAAAAAGCAGTTATGGTATTTTGCATACCAAAGGGCCCTAAAAGATTTAATAGCCTTATGGTACATTGCAGAGGAGTATAAAAAAGAGCAACTTAAAAAAAAATTATTCACACCACTTTCACTTATAGTAGTGAAATGACTAATTACTTGCCAAGTTCTATTTTTAGCGAATTCTCTTCAAGAAGCTCAAAGTATTTTATAGATCTCTCTAATTGATCTTTTCCCTTTTACAGATGTTAGTTATTTGTAAAATTAGAATTGCCAGGGAACAAGAAGTCAAGGCGAAGAGACATGAGTTGATAAACCAGCCAAGTTAAGGGTAGAGTTCAGAGGACAATCCTGCTGTGTTCTGTCTCCTCAGCTGTGATCTCTATTATTTTAAAATATATCTGGGGGTACTAGAAAGTAACTCACAATGCTCAATCCTAACCATTTTCTTAAACAGCCTTACAGAAGAATAGTGATATATTAAAAACTGTACATACTTAATGTGTATTATTTGATGAGTTTGGACATAGGCATTTCCAACAACTAACTTTATTTTTTTTCCATTTTATTTATTTTTTCAGCGTAACAGTATTCATTGTTTTTGCACAACACCCAGTGCTCCATGCAAAACGTGCCCTCCCTATTACCCACCACCTGTTCCCCCAAACTCCCACCCCTGACTCTTCAAAACCCTCAGGTTGTTTTTCAGAGTCCATAGTCTCTTATGGTTCGCCTCACCTTCCAAATTTTTTTTTTTTTAAACATATAATGTATTTTTATCCCCAGGGGTACAGGTCTGTGAATCGCCAGGCTTACACACTTCACAGCACTCACGATAGCATATACCCTCCCCAATGTCCATAACCCCCTCCCCCTCTCCCAACCCCACCTCCCCCCAGCAACCCCCAGTTTGTTTTGTGAGATTAAGAGTCATTTATGGTTTGTCTCCCTCCCAATCCCATCTTGTTTCATTTATTCTTCCCTTATCCCCCTAACCCCCCCATGTTGCATCTCCACGTCCTCATATCAGGGAGATCATATGACAGTTGTCTTTCTCCGATTGACTTATTTCACTAAGCATGATACCCTCTAGTTCCATCCACGTCGTCGCAAATGGCAACATTTCATTTCTTTTGAGGGCTGCATAGTATTCCATTGTGTATATATACCACATCTTCTTTATCCATTCATCTGTTGATGGACATCTAGGTTCTTTCCATAATTTGGCTATTGTAGACACTGCTGCTATAAACATTCGGGTACACGTGCCCCTTCAGATCACTATGTTTGTATCTTTAGGGTAAATACCCAGTAGTGCAATTGCTGGGTCATAGGGTAGTTCTATTTTCAACATTTTGAGGAACCTCCATGCTGTTTTCCAGAGTAGTTGCACCAGCTTGCATTCCCACCAAGAGTGTAGGAGGGTTCCCCTTTCTCCGCATCATCGCCAGCATCTGTCATTTCCTGACTTGTTGATTTTAGCCATTCTGACTGGTGTGAGGTGATATCTCATTGTGGTTTTGATTTGTATTTCCCTGATGCCGAGTGACGTGGAGCACTTTTTCATGTGTCTCTTGGCCATCTGGATGTCTTCTTTGCAGAAATGTCTGTTCATGTCCTCTGCCCATTTCTTGATTGGATTGTTTGTTCTTTGGGTGTTGAGTTTGCTAAGTTCCTTATAGATTTTGGATACTAGCCCTTTATCTGATATGTCATTTGCAAATATCTTCTCCCATTCTGTCAGTTGTCTTTTGGTTTTGTTAACTGTTTCCTTTGCTGTGCAAAAGCTTTTGATCTTGATGAAATCCCAATAGTTCATTTTTGCCCTTGCTTCCCTTGCCTTTGCCGTTGTTCCTAGGAAGATGTTGCTACGGCTGAGTCGAAGAGGTTGCTGCCTGCATTCTCCTCAAGGATTTTGATGGATTCCTTTCTCACATTGAGATCCTTCATCCATTTGGAGTCTATTTTCGTGTGTGGTGTAAGGAAGTGGTCCAATTTCATTTTTCTGCATGTGGCTGTCCAATTTTCCCAGCACCATTTATTGAAGAGGCTGTCTTTTTTCCATTGGACATTCTTTCCTGCTTTGTCAAAGATTAGCTGACCATAGAGCTGAGGGTCGATTTTTGGGCTCTCTATTCTGTTCCACTGATCTATGTGTCTGTTTTTGTGCCAGTACCATGCTGTCTCAATGATGACAGCTTTGTAATAGACCTTGAAGTCCGGAATTGTGATGCCACCAACTTTGGCTTTCTTTTTCAATATTCCTTTGGCTATTCGAGGTCTTTTCTGGTTCCATATAAATTTTAGGATTATTTGTTCCATTTCTTTGAAAAAAATGGATGGTATTTTGATAGGGATTGCATTAAATGTGTAGATTGCTTTAGGTAGCATAGACATTTTCACAATATTTATTCTTCCAATCCAGGAGCATGGAACATTTTTCCATTTCTTTGTGTCTTCCTCAATTTCTTTCATGAGTACTTTATAATTTTCTGTGTATAGATTCTTAGCCTCTTTGGTTAGGTTTATTCCTAGGTATCTTATAGTTTTGGGTACAATTTTAAATGGGATTGACTCCTTAATTTCTTTTTCTTCTGTCTTGTTGTTGGTGTACAGAAATGCAACTGATTTCTGTGCATTGATTTTATATCCTGACACTTTACTGAATTCCTGTACAAGTTCTAGCAGTTTTGGAGTGGAGTCTTTTGGGTTTTCCACATATAGTATCATATCATCTGCGAAGAGTGATAGTTTGACTTCTTCTTTACCAATTTGGATGCCTTTAATTTCTTTTTGTTGTCTGATTGCTGAGGCTAGGACTTCTAGTACTATGTTGAATAGCAGTGGTGATAATGGACATCCCTGCCGTGTTCCTGACCTTAGCGGAAAAGCTTTCAGTTTTTCTCCATTGAGAATGATATTTGCGGTGGGTTTTTCATAGATGGCTTTGATAATATTGAGGTATGTGCCCTCTATCCCTACACTTTGAAGAGTTTTGATCAGGAAGGGATGCTGTACTTTGTCAAATGCTTTTTCAGCATCTATTGAGAGTATCATATGGTTCTTGTTCTTTCTTTTATTAATGTGTTCTATCACATTGATTGATTTGCGGATGTTGAACCAACCCTGCAGCCCTGGAATAAATCCCACTTGATCGTGGTGAATAATCCTTTTAATGTACTGTTGAATCCTATTGGCTAGTATTTTGGCGAGAATTTTTGCGTCTGTGTTCATCAAGGATATTGGTCTGTAGTTCTCTTTTTTGGTGGGATCCTTGTCTGGTTTTGGGATCAAGGTGATACTGGCCTCATAAAATGAGTTTGGAAGTTTTCCTTCCATTTCTATTTTTTGGAACAGTTTCAGGAGAATAGGAATGAGTTCTTCTTTAAATGTTTGGTAGAATTCCCCTGGGAAGCCGTCTGGTCCTGGGCTTTTGTTTGTTTGGAGATTTTTGATGACTGTTTCAATCTCCTTACTGGTTATGGGCCTGTTCAGGTTTTCTATTTCTTCCTGGTTCAGTTGTGGTAGTTTATATGTCTCTAGGAACGCATCCATTTCTTCCAGATTGTCAAATTTGTTGGCGTAGAGTTGCTCATAGTACTAACTTTATTTTTAAAGATTATTTATTTATTTATTTGAGAGAGAGAGAGAGAACATGAGCAAGGGAGGAGCAGACTCCCCGCTGAGTAGGGAGCCTGATGTGGGACTCGATCCCAGGACCCCGAGATCATAACCTGAGCTGAAGGCAGATGCTTAACCCACTGAACCACCCAAGTGCCCCTCAACAGCTAATTTTAAATACAGCTCATGTGGCCCAGCAGTTTAGTCAAAATCTATTATTACCAAAAATTTAGGAATTTTTCATATCAATTAGAGGATTAAAAGAAATTTTGAGAGATCAATTATTCAATTAGCTAATTTTCATTCATTTACTATGTATCAAGTAACTATCAGCAGAATAAACATGGTCCTTATCCACAGTGAGCTTCTGATTGTACCCTCAATTAAAATAACCTTCCCTAATTTTACATGTCTCAATAAGAGAAGAGAGAAGAACCACATGGTCCTCTCAATTGATGCAGAAAAAGCATTTGACAAAATCCAGCATCCGTTCCTGATGAAAACGCTTCAAAGTATGGGGATAGAGGGAACATTCCTGAACTTCATAAAATCTATCTATGAAAGACCCACAGCAAATATCATCCTCAATGGGAAAAAGCTTGCAGCCTTCCCGTTGAGATCAGGAACACAACAAGGATGCCCACTCTCACCACTCTTGTTCAACATAGTATTAGAAGTCCTAGCAACGGCAATCAGACAACAAAGAGAAATAAAAGGTATCCAAATCGGCAATGAAGAAGTCAAACTCTCTCTCTTCACAGATGACCTGATTCTTTATATGGAAAACCCCAAAGACTCCACCCCCAAACTACTAGAACTCATACAGCAATTAAGTAATGTGGCAGGATACAAAGTCAATGTACAGAAATCAGTGGCTTTCTTATACACTAACAATGAAAATACAGAAAGGGAAATTAGAGAATCGATTCCATTTACTATAGCACCAAGAACCATAAGATACCTGGGAATAAACCTAACCAAAGAGGTAAAGGACCTGTACTTGAGGAACTACAGAACACTCATGGAAGATATTGAAGAAGACACAAAAAGATGGAAGACCGTTCCATGCTCTTGGATTGGAAGAATAAACATTGTTAAAATGTCTATACTGAGAGCAATCTATACTTTTAATGCCGTTCTGATCAAAATTCCACTGGTATTTTTCAAAGAGCTGGAGCAAATAATCCTAAAATTTGTATGGAATCAGAAGAGACCCCGAATTGCTAAGGAAATGTTGAAAAACAAAAACAAAACTGGCAGCATCACGTTACCCGATTTCAAGCTTTACTACAAAGCTGTGATCACCAAGACAGCGTGGTACTGGCATAAAAACAGACACACAGACCAGTGGAACAGAGTGGAGAGCCCAGATATGGACCCTCAACTCTATGGTCAAATAATTTTACATGTCTAAAGAAGATTCCACACTTTTCAAAAGTAATTCAGTCCAATGTTAACAGCTTTTAATGGACATAAAATCCTTCCATATCTGACATGAGTCTTTCATTCTATAACCACACTCTGTTCTTCTTCTTGAACATTCCATGGACACAAAGATTAGGTCAATATGTGAAGATCAGTCAGAGGATTGTAGAGTATTAATTCATTTCCCCCAACCTTCTCTCCCCTAGACACCAAGTCTCTCCTCTAATTATCATAGTGAATTGCCAGATAATTGGGTTTTTTCCTTGGCTTTTCTTCATGTTACAGTGATTTGTTTATCTAAAAATATTTATTATGTGTGCATGTATCAGGCACTATGCTAGACTCTAACAATATAAAGGATTACCGCACAGACTGGCCCTGCTTTCCTCCTGTGATACACAGAATGCTGTAGTAACTGTTTCTCTCTTATTGATAAAAGAGAGATTGGTTCATATTTGTTAAAAACTCTAAACTCAGGGTGCCTGGGTGGCTCAGTCAATTGAGAGTCTGCCTTCAGCTCAGGTCGTGAATAGGGAGTCCCGGGATCGAGTCCCACATCGGGCTCCCTGCTCTGCAGGGAATCTGATTCTCCCTCTCCCTCATCTCCTTCCCTGCTCACTCTCTCTCTCTCTCTCAAATAAATAAATCATCTAAAAACAAAACAAACAACAACAACAAAACCTCTTAACTCTCCTACTCACTGTTTTATATTCATTCTATATATTCTATTTTAATATATACTATATAAAATATAATTAATTGTATCTATAAAAACACAATTTAAGGGCACCTGGGTGGCACAGTTGGTTAAATGTCTGACTTTTGGTTTTAGCTCAGGTCATGATCACAGGGTCCTGAGATGTGGCCCCACATCAGGCTCTGCACTGGGCGTGGAGCCTGCTTAAGATTCTCTCTCCTTCTCCCTCTACCACGCCTGCTCTTTCTCTCACTCCCTCTCTCATCCTCTCTCTAAAATAAATAAATAGATCCTTTAAAAAATAATAAAATAAAAATGATAACATATATGTAATATACATAAAACTATATCTAGATCTAGAGAGATAGCAGTGTGCTATTTTAAGTTTAGTACCATGCATCCCTAGTGACTTAAACTTACCTAAATCTGTGTTAACCAAGATACTGGATTTTTTAGGCACAAAAGATTTCATCATTAGGTTCAGAATGAACCACCCCTACCAGAATCTAGGATGTTAGATGCCATTTGACTTCTCTGGATCTCAGTTAAATCATCTGTAAAAGTAGCATGTACCTCATGGGATTGTTGTAAAAATTAAACGAGATTGCTAAATTCCAAGTGCCTAGAACAGGTAGAAGTACAATAAATGCTAAGTTTTCTTTCTTTTTGTCTGTGGGTCTAAGACTGAAGTCAGCTGTGAACACATCCAGTCATTTTGTCACCTGGGTCAGATGTTGGCAAGTTTTGTTGAGACACACAGTAGAACGTCCCACGCTCAGGGAAAAAAAATAAAAGAAAGGTGAACTGATTTTAAAATCGCTGGTTTGGGATTTTTATTGAAGATGGCGGGGAAGTAGGAGGAGGCGCCATTTCAACCTGTACCCTAAAGTGAGCTGATTACCTACCAAAGAACTCCGACCACCCATGAAATCAGCCCGAGATCAGAATTATACACGTCTGGATCTCTACAGGAGCAGAAGACGCCAGTGGCAGGTAAAGCCGACTGGGAGCATCGGACTGATATCGGAAGATAAACAAAAGGGGGAGGGAGCCACCAGAGGTGACCGATTGGAAAGTAACACCCCAACACGAGAGTGCTCTGCGCGTTAACTTGGAGTCTGGTTGAAAGCACTCAAAAAACAAACAGCAAAGGATCGCGGTGGGGGGGGGTAATAGTGGGAACCTGGGCCGTTAGGGTCAGGGACCTAAGTCCCCGGACCCAGGACAGCCTCCCCTGGCGCGGAGCCAGAGAGAGTGCGGCGGAGAAATCAGGTCTCGGTCCCTGAGCCGCGAGTGCACCTGAACGCCAGCGCGCCTGAGAACGAGTGGGGTCTGGCTCCGGTGAGGGGCTGGGAGCCTGGCCTGACGGCAATCCTGAAACACGCGCGTCCCACACCCTCCCTTGGGAAAGGTGCTCATAGGCGCTAGCCTGGAGCTCTGGCAGCAGGAAAAACCAGACATTCCCAGCCCGGGACAGCGGGAAAATCTCAGTGTGCGATCTCTGCTCGGAACCTCTCTGGCGGTCTGGAGCTGCCTAGACAGCCACAGCTGCCCTGGTTTTGGGCACAACGAGGAGCTCCTGCATCCCCAGGGACAGTGACCCAGAACCAACTCTGCCAGCAGCTTTTGCAAAACAGTCTGAGGCTTCTCTCTGAGAGGGAGGTTGGGGTGCTGTTTGCTCTCCTCTAAACCTCCAAAAACCATCAAAAGCTGTCAAGGCGAGAGAAAGCAGATGAAAGAACATAAAAACCCCCAGAGAACAAAAGGCTGAAAAAAAAAAAAACAGTTTCCTGAAAAAAAAAGAGCCCACCCCCTTGAGGGGAGTGGGAGGACCTAACTCAGGGAACATCATTGTCTGAAAACCCACGTGGCAGGCCCCTCCCCCAGAAAACCAACCAGGAAGGAAGGAAAAAAAAAAAAAAGACTACAAGAGAACAACCACCACTACTTCATAAATACAACTTTTATTTTTAACTCTTTACCAATATTCTGGTTCTTTTTTTTTATACATACAGATAATTTTTTAACCTATTTACCATCACACTGAGATGTCCAGTACATCAAATTCTTTAATAACCTTCTAACCTGAAATTTTTGAAACATACACCCGTGTTTTTCTTTTGTTTTTCTATTTTTTTAATTTTAACTTAGTTTAGTCTAGTTTATTCTTTTTTTAATTTTTATTTTCTACTATACATATAGAGTTAAACTTCAAGGTAACCCCCTTTCCCCAATCAATGCTACCCCTATTGGCAAACCAGTTTCTAATCCCCCTGTAACTTAGGAAAGTTGAGTTCCTTAACAAAAACATCAAGATACCTTCAGGAAGAATAAAAATAACCTTCCTCACCCACACTGAGAATCTATAACCATTCTCCCAATTTTTCCTTCTGTCAGTGTTTCTGTGAATTTGTGTCTGTCCTGACAATATATAAATCTTATACTTGGGGTTCTTTCTGAGGAGGTTTTTCCCTTTTTTTTTGCTTATATATACATATTTTTTTCTCTTGTCATATACTTTTATCACTCTTTGTCTGTCTGTTTTTGTTTGTATACTCCACAAATCTTACCTTGTGGCCCATTTGGGCTGAGCCTTCTCTTATATCTTCCCCTTTTTTCCTATCTCTCTCTCTCTCTTTTTTTTTTTCTTCCTTTTTTCTTTCCCCTTTTTTTTTCTTTCTTCTTCTCTATTTCTTTTTCTTTTCTTTTTTCTCTCATTTGGGTGGGGAATCCTGATTGCACAGAAGCGTTCCAGGGTGCACATTGACTGCACCACAATCGATAAGTCCAGCTGCATTTGTTTAGTCATCTCTTACCAAAATGACTAGGAGGAGGAATACCCAACAGAAGAAAAATACAGAGGATGGGCCTTCTGCAACAGAACTAATGGCTATCGACATAGACAATATGTCAGAAAAGGAATTCAGACTAACAATTATCCAAGCAATAGCTAGGTTGGAGAAAGCCATGGATGACCAAACAGAATTGATTAGGGCAGAACTGAAAGCCACCAGGGATGATGTTCACAATGTTAGGGCAGAACTGAAAGCCACCAGGGATGATGTTCAAAATGCTCTCAATGAGTTCCAGTCCAATCTAAATTCTCTAAAAGCTAGGGTAACTGAGACAGAAGATAGAATTAGTGATCTGGAGGACAAACAGATAGAGAGAAAGGATCAGGAGGAAGCCTGGAACAAACAGCTCAGAAGCCACGAAAACAGAATCAGGGAAATAAACGATGCCATGAAACGTTCCAACGTCAGAATTATTGGAATCCCTGAAGGGGAAGAAAAAGAAAGAAGTCTAGAAGATATAGTGGAAGAAGTTGTCTATGAAAATTTTCCCAATCTCACGAATGGAAACAATGTTCATGTACTAGAGGCAGAAAGATCTCCTCCCAAGATTTTAGATTCTCGAAAGTCCTCACGGCACCTTATAGTTAAAATGGGGAATTATGTTTCAAGAGAGACCCTCTTAAAAGCAGCTAGGACAAAGAAGCTTCTTACATACAGAGGAAAGCCCATTAGAATAACGTCAGACCTTTCCACAGAGACCTGGAAAGCCAGGAAGGGCTGGCAAAATATATTCAGAGTACTAAATGAGAAGAACATGCAACCAAGAATACTCTATCCAGCAAGACTGACATTTAAAATGGATGGAGAGATAAAGAGTTTCCAAGACTGGCAAGGCTTAAAAGACTATGCAACCACCAAGCCGACACTGCAGGAAATATTAAGGGGGGTCCTATAAAAGAGAAAAAATCCTAAGAATATCATTGAACAGAAATATAGAAACAATCTATAGACAGAAAGACTTCAAAGTCAACACGATGTCAATAAAAACCTATCTCTCAATAATCACTCTCAATGTGAATGGCCTAAATGCACCCATAAAACGACACAGGGTTGCAGATTGGATAAAACGACAGGACCCATCCATATGTTGTCTACAAGAGACCCATTTTGAACCTAAGGATACACCCAGACTGAAAGTGAAGGGATGGAGAAGCATCTTTCATGCCAATGGGCCTCAAAAGAAGGCCGGAGTAGCAATTCTCATATCAGATAAATTAGATTTTAAACTAAAGACTGTAGTCAGAGATACAGAAGGACACTACATAATTCTTAAAGGGACTATCCGCCAAGACGATCTAACAATTGTGAATATCTATGCCCCCAATATGGGAGCACCCAATTACGTAAGAAAACTATTAATCAAGATAAAGAGCCATATTGATATGAATACAATAATAGTAGGAGATCTTAATACGCCTCTCTCAGAAATACACAGATCATCGAAGCAGAAAATTAATAAAGAAATAAGAGCATTGAATGAAACATTGGACCAGATGGACCTCATAGACATATACAGAACATTCCACCCTAAAACAACAGAATACTCATTCTTCTCAAGTGCACATGGAACCTTCTCCAGAATAGACCACATACTGGGTCACAAAGCAGGACTCAACCGATACCAAAAGACTGACATTATTCCCTGCATATTCTCCGATCACAATGCTTTGAAACTGGAGCTCAACCACAAGGAAAAGTTCAGAAGGAACTCAAACACCTGGAAGCTAAAGACCACCTTGCTTAAGAATGCTTGGATCAACCAGGAGATCAAAGATGAACTTAAACAATTCATGGAAACCAATGAGAATGAAGACACCTCGGTCCAAAACCTATGGGATACAGCAAAGGCGGTTCTAAGGGGGAAATACATAGCCATCCAAGCCTCCCTCAAAAACACTGAAAAATCCAGAATACACCAGCTGTCTCTACACCTTAAAGAACTGGAGAATCAACAATAAATCAAACCAACTCCACATGCAAGAAGGGAAATAATCAAGATTAGAGCAGAGATCAATGAGGGAGAAACGAGAGATACAGTAGAACGTATCAATGAAACTAGAAGCTGGTTTTTTGAAAGAATTAATAAGATCGATAAACCATTGGCCACACTAATCCAAAAGAAAAGAGAAAGCCCAAATTAATAAACTTATGAATGAAAAGGGAGAGATCACAACTAACACCAAGGAAATAGAAACAATCATCAGAAATTATTACCAACAGTTATATGCCAATAAGCTAAGCAACCTAGATGAAATGGATGCATTCCTGGAAAGCTACAAACTCCCAAAATTGAACCAGGAAGAAATTGACAACCTGAATAGACCGATATCTAGTAATGAGATTGAAGCAGTGATCAAAAACCTCCCAAAAAACAAGAGCCCAGGACCTGATGGATTCCCTGGGGAATTCTACCAAACTTTCAAAGAAGAAATAACACCAATTCTCCTGAAGCTGTTCCAAAAAATTGAAGCAGAAGGAAAACTTCCAGACTCTTTTTATGAAGCCAGCATTACCCTGATCCCCAAACCAGGCAAAGACCCTACCAAAAAGGAGAATTTCAGACCAATATCACTGATGAATATGGATGCAAAGATTCTCAACAAGATCCTAGCAAACAGGATCCAGCAGCACATTAAAAAGATTATCCACCATGACCAGGTGGGATTCATCCCTGGGTTGCAAGGTTGGTTCAACATTCGCAAATCAATCAGTGTGATAGAACACATCAATAAGAGAAGAGAGAAGAACCACATGGTCCTCTCAATTGATGCAGAAAAAGCATTTGACAAAATCCAGCATCCGTTCCTGATGAAAACGCTTCAAAGTATGGGGATAGAGGGAACATTCCTGAACTTCATAAAATCTATCTATGAAAGACCCACAGCAAATATCATCCTCAATGGGAAAAAGCTTGCAGCCTTCCCGTTGAGATCAGGAACACGACAAGGATGCCCACTCTCACCACTCTTGTTCAACATAGTATTAGAAGTTCTAGCAACGGCAATCAGACAACAAAGAGAAATAAAAGGTATCCAAATTGGCAAGGAAGAAGTCAAACTCTCTCTCTTTGCAGATGACATGATTCTTTATATGGAAAACCCCAAAGACTCCACCCCCAAACTACTAGAACTCATACAGCAATTCAGTAACGTGGCAGGATACAAAGTCAATGTACAGAAATCAGTGGCTTTCTTATACACTAACAATAAAAATACAGAAAGGGAAATTAGAGAATCGATTCCATTTACTATAGCACCAAAAACCATAAGATACCTGGGCATAAACCTAACCAAAGAAGTAAAGGACCTGTACTCGAGGAACTACAGAACACTCATGAAAGAAATTGAAGAAGACACAAAAAGATGGAAGACTGTTCCATGCTCTTGGATTGGAAGAATAAACATTGTTAAAATGTCTATACTGCCTAGAGCAATCTATACTTTTAATGCCATTCCGATCAAAATTCCACCGATATTTTTCAAAGAGCTGGAGCAAATAATCCTAAAATTTGTATGGAGTCAGAAGAGACCCCGAATTGCTAAGGAAATGTTGAAAAACAAAAACAAAACTGGCAGCATCACGTTACCCGATTTCAAGCTTTACTACAAAGCTGTGATCACCAAGACAGCGTGGTACTGGCATAAAAACAGACACATAGACCAGTGGAACAGAGTGGAGAGCCCAGATATGGACCCTCAACTCTATGGTCAAATACTCTTCGACAAAACAGGAAAAAATATTCAATGGAAAAAAGACAGTCTCTTCAATAAATGGTGCTGGGAAAACTGGACAGCGATATGTAGAAGAATGAAACTCGACCATTCTCTTACACCGTTCACAAAGATAAACTCGAAATGGATAAAAGACCTCAACGTGAGACAGGAATCTATCAGAATCCTAGAGGAGAACATAGGCAGTAACCTCTTCGATATCAGCCACAGCAACTTCTTTCAAGATAAGTCTCCAAAGGCCAAGGAAACAAAAGCAAAAATGAACTTTTGGGACTTCATCAAGATCAAAAGCTTCTGCACAGCAAAGGAAACAGTCAACAAAACAAAGAGGCAACCCACGGAATGGGAGAAGATATTTGTAAATGACAGTACAGACAAAAGGTTGATATCCAGGATCTACAAAGAACTTCTCAAACTCAACACACACAAAACAGATAATCATATCAAAAAATGGGCAGAAGATATGAACAGACACTTCTCCAACGAAGACATACAAATGGCTATCAGACACATGAAAAAATGTTCATCATCACTAGCCATCAGGGAGATTCAAATTAAAACAACATTGAGATACCACCTAACACCAGTTAGAATGGCCAAAATTAGCAAGACAGGAAACAACGTGTGCTGGAGAGGATGTGGAGAAAGGGGAACCCTCTTACACTGTTGGTGGGAATGCAAGTTAGTGCAGCCACTTTGGAGAACAGTGTGGAGATTCCTGAAGAAATTAAAAATAGAGCTTCCCTATGACCCTGCAATTGCACTGCTGGGTATTTACCCCAAAGATACAGATGTAGTGAAAAGAAGGGCCATCTGTACCCCAATGTTTATTGCAGCAATGGCTACGGTCGCCAAACTGTGGAAAGAACCAAGATGCCCTTCAACGGATGAATGGATAAGGAAGATGTGGTCCATATACACAATGGAGTATTATGCCTCCATCAGAAAGGACGAATACCCAACTTTTGTAGCAACATGGACAGGACTGGAAGAAATTATGCTGAGCGAAATAAGTCAAGCAGAGAGAGTCAAGTATCATATGGTCTCACTTATTTGTGGAGCATAACAAATAACATGGAGGACATGGGGAGATGGAGAGGAGAGGGAGTTGAGGGAAACTGGAAGGGGAGATGAACCATGAGAGACTATGGACTCTGAAAAACAACCAGAGGGTTATGAAGGGGCGGCGGGAGGGGGTGGGGTGGGGTGGGAGGTTGAGGAACCAGGTGGTGGGTAATAGGGAGGGCACGTACTGCATGGAGCACTGGGTGTGATGCCAAAACAATGAACACTGTTATGCTGTAAATAAGCAAATAAAAATAAATAAATTAAGTAAAAAAAAAAAAATCGCTGGTTTGGCTGTTCCTATATCAACAGTGACAACAGGTATATGAAAATTTGGGGGGATGAGATCATATTTAGAGTTCAGGAAGTGTATAATGAGATGCCCGGGGATTCAAGTTAATGAGAGAGTGAGCCGTGCTCTACTCTCAGGAGGGAAAGTACTACTTGGAAAAAGTTTAATTGAAATTATTTTCCGTTTTCTATAAAATGACGTTGAATAATGCAAAGTTTGGTTCAAATAGATCTAAATAACAGGACCAGATAGTCTTCTTACACTTTTCTCAGCTTTTCTCCAAATGTCAGAAGGTTCTTAGATTTGTGGTACCTTGGAAAGAGAAAACAGAGTAGAATGAAACACTCAGTTTTCAGTCCTTATTCTGCCATTCATGATATGTGCGGTATCAGGCAAGTAATTCCAATTTTTTGAGACCAGTCTCTAGAAAATATGGAAAATGTATTCTTTCCTCATAAGGTAATTGAAAAGGTTAAATAGGAAGGTACCTAAGGCACTCAAGGCTGGGTTCCTGGTCATTTTCAACTCCCTTGGTACTATTCGTCTAGAACAAGGGCCATAGGTCAAGTGCTCAGCCAAACAGTGTATGTTACCAGCCTGACTCAGTGTTTCAAGCTGAATGGCTCAACATCATCCATAAAATATTGCCACCAGAACAATAATAATGGTTGGGCCTTACATATTTTCCAGGCTTCCTGAATTACGGAGCACATGGCTTCCTTTTTTTTTTTTTTTTTTAATATTTTATTTATTTGACAGAGAGAAATCACAACTAGGCAGAGAGGCAGGCAGAGAGAGAGGAGGAAGCAGGCTCCCCGCGGAGCAGAGAGCCCGATGTGGGGCTCGATCCCAGGACCCTGGGATCATGACCTGAGCCGAAGGCAGAGGCTTTAACCCACTGAGCCACCCAGGCGCCCCCACATGACTTCCTTTCACAGAAAGACTAACTTAAGGGAGTTCTTCTTTTGAACAATGAAGCCAGATTAAAATACATTTCCCTTTCAATCCTTATAGCCAAGAATAATAGCAGACCCATGAGAAATTTCAAAGGGCTGATTATTTTGTTTGGCAACCCGTCAGCCTTGACCAGCCTTTACCATTACGAGGGATGTAGAATTAATAAGCCAATATGTCATTCTTCTTTTGACACACAAATAAAATTTAAGAGATGCTGACAGCTAAATTTTTCCATTCGCCATCGCTTCTAATCCACTCCCAGAGTATTTTCTCGCTTCTATTTCCTCTTCTGCATTTTATGCTCACTGCCCTACTTTGGGTCCTCATTATCTTCTGCCTGTGTGTGCCAATTTCAGGGACTTTTTTTTTTTTTTTCGGGCTTCTTAGCATCTATTCTCAACCTCCCCAATCCTCCCCGCCCTCCCCCCCACTTTGCTGATAGTGGAGCAAACTTTCTTAAAGATCGCTCAGACCCTTCTGTAGCTTCACAAATCAATGTCACTGATTTAAAACTCAAGGAGCCAAGACCCAGAAGAGAAGGAAAGTAAAGAGAAGTCAGCTTGGCCTGCCAAGGAAGCACCCCAGAGAACATGCCAGAGTTTCCCCTGAGATCCAAAAGGGCTTACTCCCTTGAGTAAGAGGAGGCAGAAAGAGATCAGATTTTACAAAAATGAAAACGTGGGCTTGAGTCAGCTCAGCCTCTAACCCGGTTAGACTGACCTGCCCTTTCTGAAACAGCCTTCCAGATGAAAGTGAAAATCCTCTCCGGAGGAAGAAAAGATTAACCAGAACTTCTTAAAATGTTTCTGTATACAATGCTGAAAAGTCAGTAGGATGTTATCAGGCACACAGGAAACAGGCCCAAGTGGGAAAAATAAATACAGAAACAGAGCTGTGGGTGGGCTGGATAGGAGAGTTATGAGACATAAACTTAAGCAAAAACAAAAAACTGTGATTAGTATGTTCAAGAAAACAGAGAACAAGGCCATTCAACCCAGAGCTGATCCTGCCTGAGTCTTGTCCATCTCAGTGAATGGCACAACCATTTAGTCAGGAAAATTCCAGCAGGCGTCTTTGACTCCTGTCTTTCCTTCAGTCCCCAAATCCAATCCCATGTGTCCATTCGCTAAAGCCTCCTCCTGTCCCCCCAGGTGGCCCTATCTTTCACCACCGTCACCGGTCAGCTGGGCTCCTGGGATAGACACGTACAGATCCTCCCAAAGCCATTCTTGCTGCCTTACCTCCTATCCCTCACATGTCAACCAGACGGACTGTTTTCCTAAATCAGACCATGCTCCTCTTCTACTAAAGATGCTCCAATAACCTCCCATTTTTACCACGAATAAAATGGAAACAGTTTTCTGTAGCCTGCAAGGGTCTCCACAATTTGGCCCTGTCATTCTTCTGTTCCAGCGGCTCTCAGTCAGGGGTGACTTGGCAGTACTGTGGATATTCTGGTTGTCACACTGGGAGTGGGAGAAGGCTACTGGTACCAGATGGGTGGAGGCCGGGCATGCTTCCAACCACACTCTAATCCAGAGGACAGCTCTTCCCAACCAAGAAGGGCACAACCTAAAATACCAAGTGTGCTTAGGTTAAGAAAGCTTTGTATCCTATGATAAGTCTATCAATAGTCACCTTGCTCTAGATCATCTGCTTTCTTTCTTTTTAGTGCGAACTCAACCCATGCTTACCTCTAGGCCTTCTGAACCTATGACTCCCTACCCCTGGAAGCCTCCACCTTCCGATCTTCATGGCACTGGCCTCTTGCAAGATTCAGGTCCTGGGTCATATGACCTCCCTCCAGAGATGCCTTCTGTGATCGTGCCTTCCAAGACACGGCCCTCTAGAGCTTCTGGTTGTTCCTTCAACAGTCTTTTCTTAACCCACAGCATACTTACATGCATTCGTCCCCTGTCTACTCCCCCACTAAAATGTCAGCTCAACCAATGCACAGACCTCCTTTACTGTATTCACCTATTTCCGTTGCCTCCAATGGGACTGAGCTCATAACTATTTGTTGTCAAAACTCTTTGTTGTCAAAAACTATTTGTTGAACAATACCAAGTCAACATAGGTCTTCACTGTCTTGGAAAAGTTGCAGCTAAACTGTGCTTCAGTCCCAGGTCTGCAACCAATGGGTAGTCATTCTTCTGAACATTTCTCCTTCCTATTTACACCTCTCAGAATTCAATTCAATGTCACTAGAACTCGGCTGTGTCTTCTACCATATATTTATTGGGTATTTGTTATGTGCAAAGAATTGTTCTGGGCATAACATGGTCACATAGATGGCATACTCCAGTTCAACAGAGGAGGAGACAGATGAGGACACTTTGGCAACATTCTTGAAATGATACATCAAGTCATTTTGAAACAGATGGATAAATGAGAATTTCACTGTAGCTGCTAATTTCAGACAAATGATACTATTTGTTTACTTACTTACTTGCTTATTCAAGGTTGAACAGTATTAAGACTTCACCAGCATGTCAGCATGATTTTCCTATCAGGACCAGCCACAAATAGTATTACATAGATCCCCCATGATTCATCCGTTCTGCAGTGTTTGCAGACTTTGCCCATTTCTACAGACCTTTTTCTTCTTTACTGACAAAAATGGCCCACCTAAAATTTAAGGACAACTTAGGTCTATTAGAAATGGACACAGATGTAAGTACTAGCAGTAATGTCTCTGAATGTCTTGTGAACACAATAATAATTCTTTATTTCTTATATTATCCTCTTTGGTTGTTAAGGTAATATACACCTTAGATATGCCTCCTATAAAATGTACATGACTGTGCATACAACACAGTTGTGTCGTCTTCCTTATTGCTGTATAAATGTATTGATTCCAGTGGTTCTCATGAGGAGGAGGGAGAGGCGACTTTACCCCTCAAGAAACCTTTCACCTATGTCTGGAGAAATTCTGGTTGTCATAGGTGGGGATACGGTACTACTGACATCTGGTGGGTAGAGACCAGGGAGGCAGCTAAATATCCTACAGTATACAAGACCCCTCACCCCCTTAAAGAATCATCCAACCCCAAATGCAAACAGTGTGGAGGTTTAGTGCTCGGATTTATTCCTAAATCCAAAACGCTTAGACTTAAATCCCTAAATAAATTTCCACCAATGAGAAGTCTGAGTCATTTTTCTGAAGCTTGAAAACCTGGGGACACTCTTCTCCTTTGTGATGTGTGACCCCTGACCAACCCTTCCCAAGATCCATCAGATCCACCCAGATTTTAAATCCGTGGAGGCCAGTCATCCTCCTCCTTCCTGATTTCTGCAAACCCTTAGCAACTGCGTCCTTGGTGGCTGCCACTTTGCCACACGTATTTTGACATTTTGCAGATCTCAGCTGGGTTCATCTTTAGAAGCTCTAGGATGGTTTCATCAAGAACATGTACACCATGCATTGCCCTTACCTTATGGAACAAACCCCTGCCTTTCTTCGAGCTAACAAGAGGTTATGAACTTTTTACTTGGATGGTGACCCTTGGGGCCACAGCCATGTTTTTAACTTTTTGGGATAAACGCTTATTGGGGTTTTTCTTAGTGATTCATGAAAACCAGAACATTCATACCAAAGGGCACAGGTGGAAGTAGACAGCTCAAGAAAACTCCAAACAATGGACACAATAACGTAACAACCACCCAGACCAAGAAACGGGAAATCCATGAGGACAAGGCAAGTCCCTTCCGTGTCCCCTCGGGGTTACTGCTCCCACCAGCTTTCCCCAAAGTCATTCCTTTAGGAATGTCACACCGTTGTGGCGCCTCAGTTTGGCCTATTTTGGTTCTTTGAAGTGGAATCAGTATATATCACTTCATTAAGGATTTTTTTTACTCACTGTTCTAGTTTTGAGTCCGTCTGTGTCATGGTGCATAGTAATAATTCATTTATGTTCATTGCTCTACAGTATCCCATCGTAGCAATAGCCCACTATTTGTCTATCCTATTCCCGTTGATAGATATTTGAACTGTTTCCAGTTCACCGATGATCTGTGATGATCTGTGATGATCACAGATGATCGTGGGGTGTGTGTGTGTGTGTGTGTGTGTACACCCACACATTTCTGTCAGTATATGTTTTAGTAGATACGGCCAAATGGTTTTTAAATGTAACACTCCCACCAGCGATGTACTCACATCCTCACCAGCACTGAGTACTGCTGGCCTGTTCACATAGCTGCTAGGGAGCTACTAATATTTCATGACTGGTTAATCTCCACTCCCCTCCTGTGACCACCGATAAGGTCAATGGGTTCATGTGTTTACTTCCTATTTCATGTTTTCACTGGCCTTTGGCTATCATTTTTTTGAAAATAGGATATTTAGGGGCACCTGGGTGGCTCAGTGAGTTAAAGCGTCTGCCTTTGGCTCAGGTCATGATCCCAGGGTCCTGGGATCGAGCCCCGCATTGGGCTCTCTGCTCAGCGGGAAGCCTGCTTTCCCCCATCTCTCTCTGCCTGCCTCTCTGCCTACTTGTGATCCATGTCTGCCCAATAAATAAATAAAATCTTTTTAAATAAATAAAAATAAATAAAAATAGAATATTTATTCAAATGTTTTGCTCTTTTGTATTAGGCAATATCTTTCTTACCAACTTCTAGGCCTCTATTTATACATTCCATATGAGAATCCTTTGAGGAAAATAAAGATGTCAAATAGCTTTCCCCACTCCCTGGGCTGTCTTTCTGTTCTCTTGGTTGTGACTTTGGATGACTAGAAATTCTTAGTTTTAATGTAGCCCCATTTACCAGTGTTCCTTAACTTTGTGTTTTCAATCAGTAAAATCCAGTGAAAACATCTGGGCATAGGAAACTCTCCTGAATCTTGGTGCATATTTTATGATGTTTTCAAGGGTGTCCTCCATACCATGTCTTATTTTATTCAGCAGAAGAGCCATAATCTATAAGTCCACCAAAATCTTACATCCAAAGACTGTACTGTTACATACTACGTAGTAAATCTCAGCTCACTGTTAAACCATATAAAGGAAAAGCTTCAAAATTTCTGTCCAAATCTATACAATAAAAACAAAATTATATAATATTGTAACACCTTTATTTTCCAGTAGCATTCTTGCATATATATGCACGCAGTGATTATTCACTAACAACCTCTCAGATCATATAGCAAAAGTATCTTAATTGCAACATAGGATATGTAATGCTAGTTTACTTAAATGGCACTGCAACATTTGATAATTCAAGTCATTGCTTAAAGAACATAATTAAAATAGCAGAAATTAAAATTGACTGTATAGCCAGTCAAGAAACTAACGCTTAGGAAGTTATAGACCTACGTTCTTGCTGCTAAGTGAAGACTCACAAATGCAGAATTCCTCCATTATATAATATGGGGTAAAGTACCAAGTGTAATTGTTAACACATACAAACATATACTTTCAACCACTTTTTGTCAATGAATTATTGTTTTCTATAATGATCTGCTTATCTAAGTAGTTGTCTTCCTTGGGCTGATTTGGATCTGAAAGTATCTGTTATCCGTGTAAGATAATTTCATTGTTTCCTTGTTGTCTTTCATCCGAGTATAATTTGTATACATGTGTACATACACACACACATACACACACACACACACACACTCTTTCTACATCTGCAATAGACTTACAAGTTAAATTTGTCTCTAATGAAATTACAGAAATAGAGATCTTAACTAAGTTCCTTTAATAATGCTATTAACTGGTAACTATATTTCCCGATTACAAAGTTTTATTTTAATTATTATTTATTACAAATTGCATGTTACCCATGCAATCAGCACATAAATTGGAGATTAGCACATATAATGAAATCATAAAGGCCGAGTGTTCTATTAAATTACAGTGAAGAACAGGAAGTTCTTTTCTTGTTTCCAAATGGAACAGCCTCAGCAGATGGAAAATCAGATAGTTCTATATCAAAGTCCACCACAAACTTGTCAAATTAAATTGGGGAAAAAATGCCTTGGACCTTAGTATGGGCATGTGTTCAAGGACCCCCAGGAGCTTGTTACAGGATGTGGGAACTTCTGAAATCGCTGGTAAAGATTTTTCTTTTCTACAAAATGCATATAGGATTCTCAAAATATGAGGCATGTCCTTAGTTTTATAATCAAGATTCACCCTAGTCCTTCCCAACAGAGAGGCTGCATTATCTGCAAGGAAGGAAGGAAAAACAGGTAACTTTACAACATTACAACATTTACTTCTTAAAGCCCCTTTAAGCTGCCTGATTGTTTTCACTACTTTCCAGAAAAGCACAGGATTATCTTGTACATTTGTTTTTCAAATGAAATGCAACAAAACGGTGAAGGTTATGACCCTTTCTGTCCTTAAAGCAATGACAAAAGGATGTCAACACCTGCCCAACTTGTTGAGATCCCTCATTCAAACTTACAGATGCTGAGCTCTGGCTGGGTGGCAGGCACCCTCCTTCCCCAGTACCTCAGCGGCTTAGTGATCCAGGCTTGTTCCAAGTCCTGAACTATTTCGAAAACTAGAGAATCCCACCTTGATGGAGACATAGAATCAAAGTATAGCAAGATACTGGAGGCACTGTATTTGGTGGGAAATAAAGGGAAAGAAACAGTTTTGTAGTTGAGTTTCTTGATAAAGCATCATTGCTTTCATTAGGATTTGAAAAATGAATCGAAGTATGGTCTTTCCCAGATAGAGAAGAAAAGCTCCACTTTTTGGCTGATCTGAGAAAGGTATTTCCTATCACTAAGCTTAAATTTAATGGCATTTAACCTAAAAGTCCATCTGTCCACAGATTCAAACTTCTTTTGGTCCTCCTTGACCTGCCTTTTGGCATCTATGTGACACCAAGAAAGTTCTTTTATTTTACCTTAGTTTTCTCATGGGTTTATAGTAACTGTCTTCTCACAGTTGTGAGAATCAGATGAAATAATGTATTAGACAGTGTCTGACACATAGATAAAATTCAAATGTTAATTTACATTCTCCAAAAAATAAAGACAGATCTGATTTGGCCAGAGTAGTAAAGTTATCAAATTACCAAGTGATCTACTTATGTATAGAGTAAACATCAGTCAAGATTATGGAGTTGATCTTAAAGAACAAAAGAGTGGACAGCGGGATTTGAGAACTAGAAATTAGGGTATCCCTGTAAGTGTGGTTCAAATGCAAGAGTTAGCAAACACAAGATTCAGATTCTGCAAACAAACATGTTTTTGAATTCTCCATTTTGCTCTGCGCTCCCAGGAGCTCATTTCATAATTGAGTCAGACCTAAGAACACAGTTATTTATACACAGTTCAAAATATAATCATCAAATGTAAAACAGGTTTATATAAACATTTCCAGAAACCGTGCCCGTGAATGTAATATACATGCCGTTATTGCCACAAAGCACCCAGAATTCCCTGCGTGAGATGAAATTATAACAATTCATCAGCTTTTGTTTCTCCTGGAATTAACATTCCAGAGGCACTGCAACTCATTTTGGCAAAAGGCATCTTCATTTACTTCAACTTGATTTTTTTTTAAAACCAGGAGGAAAACAGACAATAGGGAATGATGGAAGGATTCAGAGGTTGATAGCTGCAGCCTTTCTAAGTGAAGGCATTTGGCACCTGCTGTTTATATTACTGATGAAAAACATGAAGGCTGACTCGAACGTAACTCTCCACTTCCTAACCTCATCAGTGCACATGGGTGGACGTGGGCTTTCAAGACAGTTCCCGATAACTCGGAGATACACGTACAGGCATGAGGAGCGTTATGTACATATCCGTGTACGTGGATGCATTTCTGTATGTAGTGTTGAATCATTCATACACGATACACACACTCCGATGTCTTTGCCCATCCTTTGCCAACCTGTCCACTGAATCTGGAGTAACTAGAATTTAAGCCCTCAACTCTTCCTCTTATCCAACCAGACTCCTCCCCACAAGGACAGGAACTCTGTCCCCAGTCTTCAGAGTTTTGTCCTCTGCCCCTGCTAGAATTTCCGAGCCACAGTTCAGTAAACGTTTCTTGAATGAACTAACAAGAAACATTTTTCCTGTTTTCTTTGCTGCAGGTACCACACCATCCTCTTAAATCTGGTTTTGCCTTAAATTCTTAGATCCATACAATGAAGCAAAAATTATTCCCAAACAAGGCAACTGATGTTCAGAGAGATGTAAACCAATCGTATCAAAAGTCACAGCATGAATTAGAGGCAGGGCCCACCAAGGCTTCCTCTGGTTGTGATTTCTGCGATTGACCATTGGGAATGATGCGTGTGCACACTTGCATACCCTTAACTGGTGGTTGTCAAGACTGTGAGGAGCAAATCAGCTTAGCCATGTGCACACGGGCTGGAAAGAATAAAACACTGTCTAAGTAGGAGGTGTGATTACTCTCACGCCACACATGTAGGGGCAGGATGTGTGATCAGCAAAGCCAACTCCACGGCTGGAAACGGCAAGAGTAGGAGCGCCCGAGTGCCTGACCTGACCGGGACAGCTTGAGGACTTCCCTCCCCATGGCCAGCAGCAACTTAGCCGGCTCATGCAAGAAAAGTGACCTGGTTGCTAGGGGAAGTCCACTCCTGGTCTTTTGATCCGATGAATTTGTCCATTATATAACAATAGTGAAACGCCTACCAGGGTCCCTCACCGATTATGCTGCTAATGACACTAGCTGCAGACTTTTCAAGGTGGGCTAAGTTAAAGGAGATACAAACTGCTAACTTTCAGTATTTTAAGAGATGTTTCTTACTGTTTGCTTTTTTTTAATTTTGGAAGACTTGTGCAGCTCACTTCCTGAGTTGAATAACTCTTAAGACAGGAATTGCCCCTTGTATCTGGCATCAGTAATTACTGCTTCACTGGAATATTACTTGCAATGAGAGAACAGGCTCTCAGTTTGGGGCATTAGCATCTTCCTATAACAAATGCTTAAGGAAGCTAAGGAGAGTCCGGCAAAATAAATGACAGGGAGAGGAGTTACCACAAGCAATAGCTTCAATATACATTATAAAATTATTTTCTCCTAATAAACAGTCTGGAAATAGAGAACTAGATAGAAAGAATATTAAGAAATCTCTGTGGGTTTGTTCAGGATGAACGAGCAAAGGACAGTTTTCCTCTCTGATGCATCACGCCTGAAAAAGCAGCAGCGGGAGAGGGAAGGAAGTGTCACTAACCAGGGCAGAGCTCCAAGCAGAGATGCACCCATTATAGTACAGGTCATCCCCTGGCTTCCAATCCTGTAGTGAAAGGGGAAACCCCCTGCAAGCAGGTCCCAGATCTCCTACCCCAAGCCCCAGCACCATCAACCCCAGCACCGCACCCCAACTCTAACAATCTCCAGCGGCATGTCGACATAGTTCAAAGAATATCGACACTTTGGACTTAAATCTCAATACTAGGATTTCTCATCACCTGGCTGCATGCAGATGGCATAAACCTTGCCTCTGGTTTTCTTGTTTATAAAATGGAGATGAAGCCACCTTCCTAACAAGATAGGATGGGACAGCACATGGAAAAGTCCAGCATGGTGTGCGGTCTGCCTCGGGTACTCAGAGATACTGGCGCCGTGTGTAACGCCAATGACCAGCCCCCTGCCAGTCATCTCACTGTTCCTCACAATGGCCTTTTTGGACACGCTCATGGAGCCTAATTCGTAGGAATTAGAACAGTGACATTGAACTTCTGTGGCAAAATGGAAATGGAATCTGGGTCCCGATTTCCACCATGGGTGATTTCCTCGTGTAGCTCATTCAAAAATTAATCACCTCTTGCACAGCACTAGGTCCTGTCAACGCACGTATATTTCTAAAATATTTACATAGCCTAATACACACCCATACATATTTATTTTTCCCTTGGTGTTACTGGGCTTCTTTAATGATTGTGTCAATCAGGGCTTATTGTGAGAATATTCCAATACACTGTTTGAAATAACCACTCAAACCATTACAATGTTGTGAAGGAGGCACCACCTGTAACATTCCTAATGAATATTAATGTTCTTTCATACTTGGCTGGCACTGACATAATAGCAGTTATCATATAGCATCAACAATTTTAACCAGGGTACTCTGGAAAGTCATTTAAAATCTGAAATGCCCTCTAGATTACATTTGTGGTCCATACACAGACATGAAGTCAGCTGTGATCAATATAGCTTAGAGTAATACCAATGGACTAATGTCATAATAAAACGGGATTTGAGAACAACTCATTTCCTTCTACTGCTTCCACTTTTATACAAGGTAGATTAAATGTCTTCTAATTTGCTCAGTTTGGGTAAAGAGATCTATAGGAACAAATTTCATTGCTTTTCAATCACATTGAGTAAAACGAACAGAATTGGATGGAAATAAAGAGAGCTAAAACAAGAGCAGTATTTAAGTTCAGAGACAGTTTTCTTCCTTTTGAGGAAAGATTATAAGAAGACTTTGTATCTATTGGACGGATCTACAAAAGTAACCTGATCGTTCAGATGTGACAAAATATTTAAGGCAAAAAAAAAAAAAAAAAAAAAGTCACTCTCATAAGACAAAGCATGACCACCTTAGAAATATTTCAAAGTGATCTTTTGGTGTTACATGTCTAGCCATCAAAACTAATAAAACACAGCACAGGTCCTTTGATGACTTGTCATTAATGTATGGGATAGTCATGCTCCTGTTCAAGGTTCTTTATAGCTTAAGCAACTAGAATCACTTCTTAAGGTATCAACATGGGAGTGTCTATTTCCCAAGGTATCTACATCAAGAGTGGGGCACCTGGGTGGCTCAGAGGGTAAAGCCTCTGCCTTCGGCTCTGGTCATGATCCCAGGGTCCTGGGATAGAGCTCCCCGTTGGGCTCTCTGCTCAACTTCTCCCTCTCTCTTTGCCTGCCTCTCTGCCTACTTGTGATCTCTCTCTGTCAAATAAATAAATAAAATCTTTTTAAAAAGAGGTAAAACCTAATGATAAAGGTGTCAGTGACCCCTCTTGTGATCAATTTATGCTAAAAACATCAGTAAATTTCTTGAGCATTAACTGCTTGTCAGGTCCTATGTAAATGCTTTAATTGTGCTCCGAGTCAGTCTGTGGGGTAGTAGCTACTATCAGTCCCCACATGTTACAGACAGGGAAGGACAAGGTCAGGTAGCAAAAAAAGTTGGGATAGGAGTCTAGCTGCCTGACTTCGCAGCCCATACACTTAACCATTAAACTACTGCTTTCCAATACTGTATTCATCATTCCTTGTCTTAGATATAAAAGCATTTAAGTTTAAAATATGGTATTTGCAACTGTTAACCTGTTATAATTTCCTGAAGCAGAAAGAAGTGGACACAACAGCACAGCAAGCTCCACAGGTAATTTGCTTGAAGTTAAAGACTCCAGAAACAGATCGAAAAGGAGCAGAGCGCAGCTGAGATGTGGATCTCCCTTCTCTTCAAATCCATTCCTGTCTCAGAGGGGAATTTCTATCTATTGGATTTCAAATGCACTCATCTCGGAAAAACAGAAATATGTACATAATCCTAAGGCTGATTTATGAGCCAAGCAACAGGGGCTGAAAATCAGCAAACTTAGCACAGTCATTTAGATTCTTAGTTCAGGAAGAAGAAGGACTTAAATTCACAATTCAATATGAATCTCTAGACGACTAATCTTTGCAAATTGCATAAAACAACATCTGCTGTTAATAACTCAGTAAAATATTTTATAGGTCATAAGCCTGATTCCATTGATGATCAGAGTAATCGTGGGATTTCAATAGTGTCATTATTCCCATTCTACACTAAGAAATTAAAGCTCAGAGAGGACTTATGTGATTCACCCAAGGTCATACCAGCGCTATATTAGTAAAGATGAAATGGATTTCAGTTCTTTCAATCCTAAATACTATGCAATTTCTTTCTTCCTTTCTTTCTTTCTTTCTTTCTTTCTTTCTTTCTTTCTTTCTTTCTTTCTTTCTTTTTTAAAGAGTTAGTTATTGATTGATTTATCAGAGAGAAAGAGAGAGGGAGCACAACCAAGGCGAGTAGCAGGCGGAGAGAGAAGCAGGCTCCCCACTGAGCAGGGAGCCCAATGTGGGACTCCATCCCAGGACGCTGGGATCATGACCTGAGCCCAAGGCAGATGCTTAACCGACTGAGCCTCCCAGGCACCCCTACTACACAATTTCTAAACCCTAGGGAATTGGGGCAAAAGAGTATAGGTATAAAAACACAAATGCATTCCTTGTATCATCAACAGCTCGAGATGCATACCCTACAATGGCAGGAAACATGTTATCTTCCTGTGCAGCCTGGGTGAGTTCAGACTTGAACTCAGAGTCTGCCCTTGGCACCATGAGCACAGCATGTAATGCCTGCGGGCCAAGAGTGTCTGCCTGCACCAGGGAGAGGACTGTTCTGACTGGCTCAGAGAGCTAGCCTAAGCCCTCTGGTCTCTGACTTCAGTGGCCACAGAAAGAAGCAAGTGATTCCTCAAAATACAGCTGCTGGCCTCCATCTAATGAATTTGGAATAACTTCAGGTCTGGGTACAGATTCATTCATTCACAAAATGGACTCAGACTGTGAATACTCTGTGGTCCAGGAGAGAAGTCAAGCTCATGTAGAGTTCATCTTTATTCTGTTTGTCTTAGGAGTCACAAAACACGGAGAATCTGATAAAATGAATGACTCTTATAAAAGTACACGGGACACAAAATGCTGTGGACAATCTCCACGAACTGATGGAGCTACAAAGCCGACCTGTGGATACCTCCTTATTCAGGAAAAAAACATTTTGCTGTAAAGGTTAAAAAAAAAACTGTTCCCATATTTGAGCAAGCTACTTTCTACATCTATTTAAGAAGAGCCAAAACTTAGCAAATGAACGAAACGAAAATTGGGTGAATCAGCTTCCCCACGAAAGAGTCTTCTGTTCCGGAATCTGAGGTGCAGAATGGGAATTTTCTCAAAGAGCTAATAGTGGGTCCATTCCAGCTGAATGCTAAGGCCTTTTGTCAAATAACAAGTACTATGAAAGCTTTCCTGAAAATTTCACCGACCTGGCAAATAGACAAGAAGCCAGCACAAACACAGTAACAAGAGGAACGAACAAAGCAGAGACTCATAGGGAAGCAAGGGTAGAGAGATCTTGGATGTCAGTACAGGGCTCCTAGGAGCAAGATCCATGTGCCCTGGGAAGAGGGTCCACAGGAACCCATCCAGCAGGCTGGGTGACATACCCAAGATGAGAAGGACCCAACCGACACCTGACTCTCCCTGAATTTTTGCATCATGCCCCATGTTCAGTATGAGCACTCTAACTATAAAGTCCTTTTCAGAGATGCCAAAAATATAATTTATCTAGTGGTTTCCTCCATCCAGTAAAACAACCTACTTGAGTAAAGGTAACAATTCCAGTCTAGTGGGCTCCCGCATTCTGTTATAGCCCTTAAAATCAATAGAAATTTAAGCATACTTGAACAAAATTTCATCTCAGTTCACAAAGAAAAATGATTTGTTGGAAGGGCATCATAGGATTCAGAAATCACAGGGAGACCAGGCTGTAGGAACGCATAAAGATGGGAATCGGGGAGCTCTGAGCACTAAGTCACATATATCAATGGACAGTAACCTAAAAGCAAATGCAACTCTGATGTTTCTCTATCTTTGTGTCTCACTGTTTACCGTCCAAGTTGAGGAGGAGCATCGGAATGGCCTCACTCGAGTCACATGTTCACCTTCGACTAGAAATGGAAATGCTTTGAAAGATGGCTCCGCCAGGACCCCATGGAATGAGGGGCAGTGAGGAGAAGCCCTGCACCAGCAGGGGGGAAGGGGATCCTGGGTAGGCAATACAACACAATAGATGCAGAGATTTCCTCCCTGGAGGTACAGTAAGTTGCCTTAAAGGATATCCAGACCCTTTATAACATCACCAGCTTCAATAAGGCCCATGCAATATGTCAACAGCTCTATACCAGCCTAGGTGTTAGGAGAGGCTGGTACCAGAATCCAGTTTCTGGTATCTGAACCCAATTTATTTTTTAAAAAAATATTTTATTTATTCACTGGAGAGAGAGAGAGAGAGCACACAGCAGGGGGAGGGGCTGAAGGAGAGGGGGAAGCAGGCTCCCTGCTTAGCCGGGAGCCCCAAGCAGGACTCAATCCCATGAACCTGCAATCATGACCTGAGCCGAAGGCAGATGCTTAACCCACTGAGCCACACAAGTGCTCCCAAACCTAATTTTTTGATACCTAAACTATATTTACCGCATCTCTCAAGGCTTTCTATACAGTGACTCTCAATCCAAGTGATTAACAAACGCAAAATACAATCAGAAAAAGACCGCGCATGAAGGGTGATTATAGATTTTTAAATAGCGGCATTATGTAGCAAGCTAGGTGTTGGGTGGCACCAGTGGTTGGAAGGACTGTTGAACTGCCAAGATCAAGCAGAAACAGCATTCAGGAGGGACAGCCAGAAATGCTCCCTTCCATTCCCAACTGCTACCGGGAATGCAGACGGGTTTGCTTTCTGACATGACGTCAGGAAAAATCAACACCGAGGAAAAAATAAGCTTGAATACATATAGTCCCTAAGTAGCAAGAGAACAATAAAAAAACCAGCACTAACTGCTAAGTCTGAAGGAAGCAAATAAATAAGGAATCATTAGCACAATTTTTAAGAAGGAATTCAATGAAAAGGAAAAACAGCTATTCCATGTGTCCACAATGATGCCTGCTACCGAAAATTTCAGGGGAAAGTATTGCGTTTGCACTAATGAGCTTACTTCCCTGCTGCCCATTTTCACACTTAACATGAATAATGGAGACCATGGAGAAGCGAATTTGGCCTCCATGTCGAAGTGAGATAATTAGGTGAAATTGCATGGTAATTCCATCAGATAATTTAAAATCCAATTATAATACACAAAATATCCTTCTTTCTCTGAGTGCCTCTCATCTGAATCTTTCTTGGGCTTATTTTCTATGTAATGTTTTGATTTCTGTACTGGAAGGCTCCGAAAGCGCCTTCCAGTTAATTCCAACCGATCCTAAGCTGATGCCTAGTACTGGCTATGTGCACACGTCACCGTATAGTCACGGAATTCTTTATGCAAATGTGTGTCCCACCTGACCCCAGCACTCAGGTGCGAGGCGACTGGACAGGGAGTAGGTGCCCGACAGGACCCGTCCACAGCTGTTTGTCTGTAACTTAAGCTGACCTCAAGGGCATTTGCCAGGCCAAGCATTTCTCCTTGGAGTTTTAAGGAGAGGCTGAACCAGCAGGTGGGAAAGTGACACTGAAGATTATCTGGGAACACAAGGGCGTGTACACACACACGCACACACACTAGTAGTTACCACACTACAGTAAAAGCCACAAGGCAGAGGCAAGGGGAGTACTGCTAACAGAGGAGAAACAACAGAGCAAAGGTTAAAAGGATGTCAGAGAAGCAGGAAAATGGGTGAAGGGGAGTAAGAGGCACAAACTCTCAGTTACAAAATAATAAGGTCAAGGTGATGAAAAGCAGAGAATCGCTCTGTATGGTGACGGGCAGTAACCACACTTAGCTTGGCGAGCACCGCACTGTGTATCCAGTCGTCCACTCAGTAAGCTGTACACTGCAGACAAATACAACACTGTGTGCCAATCACAAATTAAAACGAGCAGGGAATGAGGAGGATCTGCCCCTAACGTGGGCGTGGAGATCAACATCTTGAGAAGGCATGAACATATCCTGTAAGGCATTCCAGGCTTCCATGAGCCTTGGACAAAGTGGTTATTTCCACAATTTGCAATGATATTCTAATCCTGAGGAGCCCAAGTAAAGCAGAAGATAGGACCATCTTCTGACTTGCTGACTTCCCCATGTAACCCGTTTATGAAGTTCTCCCAAGGTTTTTAAATAATAAATATCTCCACAGAGTGCATGAGGCATGTTTGGGGAAAGGGAAACTGAGCAACAGGACACACACACAGAGCAAGGGTAAGAAATGCAAATCACTCAAAAACCTGAGCATTCCTGAGCATTTACTCTTATTTAAAGTGCAAAAATAGGGGCACCTGGGTGGCTCAGTGGGTTAAAGCCTCTGCCTTAGGCTCACTGTCGTGATTCCTGGGTACTGGGATCAAGCCCCACATTGGGCTCTCTGCTCCATGGGGAGCCTGCTTTACCCTCTCTGCCTACTTGTGACCTCTGTCTTTCAAATAAATAAAAAATAAATAAAAAATAAAATAAAGTGCAAAAATGGAAGAACAAAGAGTGTTAGTCATTCATGTTTTTAATAATTTGCCTTGAAATAAAGAAGGATGATGACTGCACTCAGTACGTAAGCCAGATCTTTCCAGGAGTTTGACATATAGTGAAGTCCGTCTTCTTTATCAAAGGAACGTTAATGTGGGAATGTATTATTCATCTTGAGTGGAATTGGGTAAATCTAGGCTCTAGGACAGACTGAACATAGTAAATGGTTTCATGTAACAAAGAACTCTATATACAAAATGGTAAAACAATAAAATGTCAAGTTCTTATAATGACAGAGGGAAATATTACAGCAATAAAATGTTGAAATAGTGAGAAAACCTGTCTCTCCTCCACTCAACTATACATTCAGGTTTTCTCTTCCACATTTTCTATCATTTAAATATATAGGGGTAACTTTTCAGGGACACCTGGTGGCTCACTTGGGGTAAGTGTCCTACTCTTGGTTTCAGCTCAGATCATGATCTCAGGTCATGGAATCGAGCCCCGTGTTGAGATCTGGGCTCAGTGGGGAGTCTGCTTGAGATTCTCTCTCTCCCTCTCTCTTTGCCCCTCCTCCCCTGCTCTCTCTCTCTCTCTTTCAAAAAAAAAAGCCAGGGTATCTTTTCAAATGTTGTCAATCCGAAGTTAATAAAGTCTCATAGGCATAGATGTCCCGTGTTAAAATTTCTAGTTAAGGTTTGATGAGTACTTATTTGGAGTGAGGGTCTGCACTAAGGACTCGGTATTTGCTGTTCAGCTGTAACAGGACGTCATATTCGTGTCTGCATTTTAGAGAGGAGGAAACTGAGGGCCAGAGGTCAAGCCCCATGTCCAGGGTCTCAGAGGTACAGGGTCCCAGACCTCACTGTCCTCCTGCAGTGCCTGATCACCTCCAGAGTAGCAGCACACGGAGGTACAGTCTGGGTACTGCACAAAAAACATCGCAGCAAGCGAGCTCAAAGGGGCTGGAACCCACAGCTCTCCAAACCACATGCCCTGAAGCCCGGCGGCAGCAGCCAGGAGGAGGCGCTCACCTTTTTCTCTGCACAAATACTCATCAGCCATTATGTCCAGAAAGATGCCTTCTACTATCCCCCACTGTGAGACCGCTGCATGTGGGCGGCTGCGGCCTTGTTCCCCGGAGGCGGGCCAAGCACCTCGACCACCGCACGGCCCCTTCCTGTCTAAGAGCTCTGCCCCAGCTCCCAGAAGAAAACTGCAAAGTGCCCTGGACATACCAGTATTTGGGTTGTCTTACCCGAAGCCAAGCTGGCTGACCAGCAAAGGCATTACAACTCTTGGTTCAAGAGTATTACTTAACATACAGATCACTTTCCCTTTTAAGAGTCAGAGCACTGGGGCACACTGGGGCACCTGCGTGGCAAAGTCAGTGAAGCGTCCGACTCGACTCTCGGTTCTGGCTCAGGTCATGATCCCAGGATCCTGATCTCAGAGTGGGGAGATCGAGCCCTGCATCGGCTCTGTGATCAGGAGGAGTCCACTTGAGTTCTTTCTTTCTTCCTCGACCCCTCCCACCGCATGCTCTCTTTCTCAATAAACAAATAAAATCTTAAGAAAAATAAAAGTGAGAGCTTTGTGGAACAGAATGGTGACTGGCTTTCTCTAACACAGGAACACAGGTCAGGTCTAGCCTGAAGGGGACAGAAGCCTTTTTTCTCCTATATGGGTATTGACTATATATATATATATATATATATATATATATATGCATGTGTGTGTGTGTGTGTGCCTGTGTATGTGTATATTTTATATATGTATATGTAATATGTCAATAATATAGATTACATATATAATATGTCATGTATCATGTTATATATTTATGTCATAGTATATACAATAAATAATATATATATAATAAAAAATTAAAAACCTAGAGGAAAAGTCTTAAGAGAATGAAGACCTGGTTTTACCTCAGTACTTCCATTATTTGGTATACTTTCTCAAGCAGTTAATAGCCTTAATAATTCAACAAAAAACTGGCAGGGACAAGAAAACCTACTAGCTTTTACTTTGCTTACATAACAGGCCTGTGGTTTGATCAGGGTCCTGGAGACATCATTCAGCCATCTAAAGTACTAAGTGCAACATTAAAAATTCAGCTGTGGTAGATCTTGGGCAGATAGTGCCTTCTTGTAAAACTTCCAGAGGAAGAATTCTACATCTTCTGTTAAACATAAGCATCGCTAGATTCTTCCATTTGAAACTAGATCTTATTTTTCCTGTGATGATTTCTAAAAGCCGACACTAAGTAGTTATGTATTTTCTCAAATTCTATAAACTAGGGCATCTTTGGAGGTTGCAAGACAATGTGGGCTTTGGGTTCATTAAAATTAGGAACTGCCCTAATCATCTGCATGCCTTTTGTTCCCAGCGTGGCGTTTAGCACCTAATTGGCCCTCCAAATATTTTTGAAATGGGAAAGAACCACCCCAGAACAAAAACTCTCAGCTTCCCACTGCTTAAACCAAGTCCTTCAAGTCCTGGAATGGCTTGCCCATACTGCCCAGAACCAGATTCAAGAGGTAAGAACAAGGAGATGCCTACTGAGGCTTACCAGGAAGAACCCATTCCCAAATTCATTCAGATGTAACCTAGAACCGTGGATTCTTATTTTTTCCTATCATATTCTCCTAAGTGTCACTGAAGAGTCGTGCAAAGCCATGGATGGCCAAATCTGCGTTGAACAGGTTGCTTCTCTCAACTGTAAGTCCCATGGGAGCTGGGTCCCATCCCAAGCGCTAGATCAATTATTTCTGGAGACAGTGATTGGGGTCAGAGAGCAGATCCCCTACTTGGCCCCTACCTGGTCTACAGCCCATCTTGCTCTATTGTTCTGCTCTCCAAGAAACGTCAGCCTCCACTAAATTTGAGCTGGCTTCACACCCACCTCTGTAAGGACCATTTCTTCGGGAAGTCTCACATTATCATGGCACCACGCTACTCTCTCCTGACATCACACAACAGAGCTGTAATTCTACATTAAATAGTCTGAGTGTTCATTACTCTTCCCTTCTCCCACTAGTTTAGAAGCTGCAGGACAATTTTTCTCACTGCCATGACTTCAGCATTTCATGAAAGTCCTGAAACATAGTAGGGGCCCCATTCACATGTATTAAATGACTCAATGGATGGCTCAAAGGAGAAGAGCTGGGAACCCAAAGAGTTGTTGAGGCAACAAATCTAAAGAGGGAAGAAAATCATCATTTTTAAGTCAATTAGATGTAAGATAAGAATTAGTAATAAATTCAAGAAAACTCTGATGGTCAATGTAAAACACTTGATTTCACCAATAATGAAACCATAGAGAGGCTAATTGACTTTATGTAGTTATCACAATTAGTGTCCATGGACCTGGGTCTGAAACTCAGATCTCTCATTCAAACGCTCTTTTTTTTTTTTTTAAGATTTTATTTATTTATTTGACAGACATAGATCACAAGTAGGCAGAGAGGTAGGCAGAGAGAGAGGGGAAAGTAGGCTCCCTGCTGAGCAGAGAGCCTGATGCAAGGCTCGATCCCAGGACCCTGAGATCATGACCTGAGCCAAAGACAGAGGCTTAACCCACTGAGCCACCCATATGCCCCTCAAATGTTCTTTTAAGAACACATTTTCAAATATAACGAAAAGGCCCACGCTGATGAAAAACAATAGCTCCTTTTAACTCTTTGACCTCATTTTGCAAAAAATAGAATCAGTTGAGACTGAAGGGGCACATTGAATTCTAGTTCAACTGAAGAGAGCTTATTTTTAGAAAGAGCCTAGAGTAAGAGGGTTCCCCTTTCTCCACATCCTCTCCAACACACGTTGTTTCCTGTCTTGCTAATTTTGGCCATTCTAACTGGTGTCAGGTGGTATCTCAATGTTGTTTTAATTTGAATCTCCCTGATGGCTAGTGATGATGAACATTTTTTCATGTGTCTGATAGCCATTTGTATGTCTTCGTTGGAGAAGTGTCTGTTCATATCTTCTGCCCATTTTTTGATATGATTATCTGTTTTGTGTGTGTTGAGTTTGAAAAGTTCTTTATAGATCCTGGATATCAACCTTTTGTCTGTACTGTCATTTGCAAATATCTTCTCCCATTCCGTGGGTTGCCTTTTTGTTTTGTTGACTGTTTCCTTTGCTGTGCAGAAGCTTTTGATCTTGATGAAGTCCCAAAAGTTCATTTTGGCTTTTGTTTCCTTGGCCTTTGGAGACATATCTTGAAAGAAGTTGCTGTGGCTGATATCGAAGAGGTTACTGCCTATGTTCTCCTCTAGGATTCTGATAGATTCCTGTCTCATGTTGAGGTCTTTTATCCATTTCAAGTTTATCTTTGTGTACGGTGTAAGAGAATGGTCGAGGTTCATTCTTCTACATATCGCTGTCCAGTTTTCCCAGCACCATTTATTGAAGAGACTGTCTTTTTTCCATTGAATATTTTTCCTGTTTTGTCAAAGATTATTTCACCATAGAGTGGGAATGCAAGTTAGTGCAGCCACTTTGGAGAACAGTGTGGCAATTCCTGAAGAAATTAAGAATAGAGCTTCCCTATGACCCTGCAATTGCACTGCTGGGTATTTACCCCAAAGATACAGATGTAGTGAAAAGAAGGGCCATCTGTACCCCAGTGTTTATTGCAGCAATGGCCACAGTCGCCAAACTGTGGAAAGAACCAAGATGCCCTTCAACGGATGAATGGATAAGGAAGATGTGGTACATATACACAATGGAGTATTATGCCTCCATCAGAAAGGATGAATACCCAACTTTTGTAGCAACATGGACGGGACTGGAAGAGATTATGCTGAGCGAAATAAGTCAAGCAGAGAGAGTCAAGTATCATATGGTCTCACTTATTTGTGGAGCATAACAAATAACATGGAGGACATGGGGAGATGGAGAGGAGAGGGAGCTAAGGGAAACTGGAAGGGGAGATGAACCATGAGAGACTATGGAATCTGAAAAACAACCAGAGGGTTTTGAAGGGGCGGAGGGGTGGGAGGTTGAGGAACCAGGTGGTGGGTAATAGGGAGGGCACGTACTGCATGGAGCACTGGGTGTGATGCCAAAACAATGAACACTGTTATGCTGTAAATAAACAAATAAAAAAAGAAATAAAAAAAAAAAAAAAAAAAAAGAAAGAGCCTAGAGTGAGGACATCCACGTATTTGTTAGGAGAAAACCACCCAGGATGCGGCTCCAAAGTAAATTACAAAACTGGGAATAAGTTAACATGGTTTTATTAACACAGAGCACCTAGTCAGCTCTCAAAAAAATGGTACTTGCCATAATGATCATTATCACCACTCACAACACTTGTAGAACACAGAGGCCTGCGAGGAAAGACGATGTGAGGGAAGTTCGTCATCGGCGGTGGTCTGAACACAGGGGTATATCTGGTAAAGGTTGACTTGGTGGGCACTTGGGGGCCAAAAGAAAAATCACATCCTTTCAAGCCAAGGGCACCAAATGCTTTCAACTTCTCGATTTTGCCAAAGGACAGCTGGTTCTGTGCACATTTCCATTAAGAGAATAGGGCCCAAGGGGGATTCGAAAACTCTTCACACTGCCGCGGAGACTCATGGTCTCCTGCTCTCTATCGGGCGGATCACAGGCGTCTGTGGATTAACCCACAGGGACAATGCTGCACGGAGTCTAACTCAGAACTACGCTGTCTGCAACCCAATTACACAGCAGCCCAAAGTGGCTCTGATTTCGTTTCTAAGATCAGATCTGGGCCTCTGATCGCACCGAGAAAACACCTAGAAACCCAGCTTCTATGCCGCACAGATTATACACGTCGACTTAGTCAGTCATGAGATGAAATCTCCACAGGGCGGAGTGCATGGAGGACATTACCGGTCCCACAACAAGAACACCACATTCTCTGCTCCTGTAAGTTCTATCACCGCACCACACGCCATCATAGTAGATGCTTAAATAAGTTGGTAAAAATAAAGTAATTCACACCTAACTTAAAAAAGTATTAAGCCTCAATTTACACAAAACTGCTTAAAATTTGTATGGTCTCTAAATTTACTTTTCTAATTTGATCAAAGTGGCCACATGGACTCTGAATCAGGTGCACAGAAGGACAACGACCGGGAGTCATACCTACGCCACTTAATTAAGACAAAGCCATTACTTTCCTTCTGTACTTCATGCTGGCCGCAGCCGGCTGTCTTAAGCCAGTTAAATAATGTACTCCCTATCTCACTGTGGACATTTTTACATTGTGAAAGTCCTGCATTAATGTTTTGACTTTCTTAACCTTATGTGTAGGATTTTTTGTTTTGTTTTTTTTTTAAGATTTGATTTATTTATTTACTTGAGAGAGAGAGAGCTGGAGAGAAAGCATGCAGACAGAGAGGCAGAGGGAGAGGCAGACTCCCCACAGAGGAGGGAGCGGGACATGGGGCTCGATCCCAGGACCCTGAGATCATGACCTGAGCTGAAGGCAGATGCTTAACGCACTGAGCCACCCAGGTTCAGGCTCAGGCTCAGTGTATTTGGGAGGGAATCAGCGCGTAGCATTTTATAGCTTGGTCCCTGAGACAGCCCTACTGGGAACTGAGGTAATATTAATAATACATAAATTAGTCCTTTTTTCAAGTTTTGAAATACTATTTGGACCTCATTTCCTCATTACTTTCATAAACCTGGTGGTGACCTCTTTTCTAGAAATTACCACTCTATTTGGAAAGATACCTTTCCTCATGAATTAATCCAAATCTGAAATCAGGCTGTTAAAACAAAGCAAAACAAAAAAAAACTGTCCTAGAAGTAGCATTCAAGTTCAAAGCCGATATAAAAGATTTAGACACAACATCTATATATCCTGTAGACTTGAACACTTGAACTTAATTTAATAAGACAAATTAAAAAAAAAAAAGCTGTTCCATCAAAATCTTTCCCTACACTCACAAAGTAGCCTGACATTCAGCAAAATGAACAGTACTTTTTTTTTTAAAGACTTTTAAAAAAAGATTTTATTTATTTATTTGTGAGAGAGAGAGAGATCGAGAGAGAGCACAAGCAGGCAGAACAGCAGGCAGAGGCAGCGGAAAAAGCAGACTCCCCACTGAGCGGGGAACAAGATAAGGGACTTGATCCCAGGACCCTGGGATCATGACCTGAGCTGAAGGCAGCGGCTTAACAAACTGGACCACCCAGGCATCCCTGGACAGTACTTTTTACCAGCTTCGCAGGGCTCACAAACAGTGTTACATTGCAAGATGTTTCGAGAGTAATGGGAAACCATCATCTGCTCCTTCTCCACAAAAAATGGCTAATTACAAATAGCTTCACAGAAATACAACTTTATTATAAAACCGAAACTTGTGTTTTGTATTTTTTTTTCTAATCACAAATACCACTCACAGAAAAATACTGAAGGCACACATTGCCTTGAAGACTACTGGTTTTAGATTTTAAAACATAAACACGTAGGTAAGAACTGAACCATGCAACATGATTCAAACACAGGTTCTTCGTCCAGTTCACAAGCAAGTAAGTTACACTTTGCAATTGCCATCTTTGCCTGCTTGGCGATATTCACCATCCTCACCTGTTCTGGACTGTTCATTTTAGGTCCCAGCTTCCCCATTCCCACCAGGGCAGTGAGAAGAAATGATCTATTTCATCTCTGTATTCAGTTCTCCTAAAACTCTCCTGGTGTCACGGATGCCACTTTGGGGTTTCTCTGCTGAAAGGCAGACGTATTAGTGGTTAACAGATTCTGACAATATCCAACCTATTTATTAAAAAAAAGGGGGGGGGGTTGCTTTTCACTCCTGCATCATCAACTCTTTAAAAGACACTATGCAGAAAAACGTACCCTACCCAGAAGAAATAGAGCAGTGGATTTGAAATAATTCAATTTTTTCTCTGTGTTTTTTCTAAGACTAAATCAAAGCAAAGGCAAGACAACTTCAAACTCTGAAAAAATCTATAATATGAGCTGGCATCCATTCCAACAAGGCTGCCTCCGAGTTGGTGCCCACATCTAAGAGCCAGGAATCTGGAGACCCTGTAAATTTGGGTTAGTTCTCCAAAGGTTTATTTCAAAATACTTGGAAAGAATTTATAGTCTTCTAAACCTGGGCCATTCCTTGAACTACTGATTGAGCAAATGATGACATATTTTCTAATAGAATTTGAAGTCTACCGGGTAAGACAGATGGGACACAAATAATAGATGACTGCCTAAATGGTCTTAGGCAGAGTGAAGCCACCGATTTTGAATTTTGCAGTTTTGAGAGATGCCTCTTATATTCTGCCCACGTAGCTCCGTTTAGGGTAGAGAAACATACCCAGATTCAGGAGAAAGAAAGCAAGGAGAACTTCTTTGTTTTCAGCTTTAATTTTTCCCCAGAAGCAACAATTTTGTATCATGTATATGAAAATAAGGAGGTGTTGGGGGGGAGAGCATTTGTTTTAATACCTCGAAGATTTCTTTATTCTTCGTGCCTATTGCCTGTACCAGTCAAAAATAGTCACTTTATTTCTTTATCTTTGAAACACAAGCTGTTGCCTGATCAGAGTTGTCTGTCTGCCTTGTTATTATTTCAACTTTATACAGTGGAGTAGCAACAACAAAAAATGAGATTTTTAACTAATCTTATAGTCCTTTTGATTCCCCTGGGTTCTTTTGATATCAGCATCAACCGAGTTCTTTTGTAACAAGCAGAATCCTATGATTAAGAGCAGCTCTGGATTTGGAGAAAAGGTGAAAATTACAGGACCAAGTTTTAGAGTGAAGGGCAAGAGTAGTTAAGAACGGTCTAAAGTTTTAGGACGGAGAGGGACTGAGGAGGTCAGTTCAAAAATCAGGGTATTGACAGTCTATTAATGTTACAATATAGTTTTATATTTAAGAAGCAGAAAGCAACTGCTACTTTTATGGTACAAACTATAAAGAAGTTTGGTTTATGGGGAGCCACATAATCTAACTCCATAGAGGGCACAGCTAGGAGCCTGCAGGCAAAGAAATGACTCAGGCAACTACATCAGATTTAAGGATTTTTGTCTCACCAGCTTTTATTGCTTTTCACTTATATACTCAGAATAACCGTTGAGTGAAATACTTTTAAAGTGAATTCAAAATACAGTTTAATTAGGTACCACTGTTCAAGAACAAACACATCCTAAAATTTATCCATGCAGTTAATATTAGAGCACCAAAACAAATGGAAAACAGTAGCATGTAACAGAGGCTGTATGGCAATTCTGAACTCACGGCGACCACCAGTAAAACCCAGGAGCAGCTAAGACACGCTGACTCCAAACTCAGTATTTATTTATTTATTTATTGACTTTACTAAATTTCACTGAATTTCCCATGGTTCTCATCAGCACCATCAGTGTTCCAACGAAGAAATCTTAACTCCTTTATTTTCTCAAAGCAAAACAGATCAAGTAATACACTTGGGTCTATTCACTGAACAGCTAAAACTGTTCAGTCGCTAAAAAATATTGCGTGTTGACAGATCTGGAGGACTATGTCACTGCATGAGTACCGCGTTTAGTCGTACATTATTATAGCAATGGTGATGACCTACTTCAGGAAGCCCTATCGTGCAATTACAAATAATCAATCTACTTGTTACATCTAGTTAAAGACCATCTCTTTACCTGCAAGATAATACTTTAAATGTTCTAAAAGTGGTCAAAATCCATGCTTGGTAGAGTAAAATTTTTCTTTTTTTTTGTATCTGGGAAATAAGATAAAAAAAAAATTTGCTAATCCCATTTTGGGATAAAGTTTTTAAAAACCAACTGGATGACTGGTTTGAATATTTAAGGGAAGTACTACCAGCAAGAAGACCAGAGCACAGGTCTATAAGAAAAGGTGAACTTGGGTTCTGAGGAGTGGACATGACATGGTCGGGTTAAAGTCTTCTACTGTTGGGCAAAGGAAACTTTTTTAGGGAGAAAATAAAAACATAATAGGTGACTTAAGAGAAACAATCTTTTTTTTTTTTTGTAACATAACTGCGTGCTTTATTGAGAGAGAAACAATCTTTTTTTTAAAAAAATATTTATCTATTTTAGAAAGAGCATGAGCTGAGGGAGAAGCAGAGGGAGCAGGAGAGATCTGCAGGAGACTCCCTGCTGAGCAAAGAGCACCCCCACCCCACTCCCCACGCAGGGCTTGATCTATGAACCCTTGAAATCATGACCTGAGCCGAAACCAGGAGTCAGACATCTAATTGACTGAGTCACCCAGGCACCTGAGAAATAGGCTTTTTTAAAACCACTGACTCATTTTTAAATGTACAATTCAGTGGTCTTAAGCACATTCATATTTTGCAACAACCACCACTATCTATTTCCAGAACTTTTTCATCTTCCCAAAGAGAAATTTTGTATCCATTAAACAATTAAGGTTCACATTGCTCCCCATCCCCAACCTTATGGAAGCCACTCTTCTACTTTCTGTCTCTATGATTTTGCCTGTTCTTGGTAACTCATATAATGCTGAACATTTCCAAGATTCACCCATGTTGTAATATGTATCAGAATTAGAAGAACACCTTTAAGATAAACAAAAAGGCAGAATGATGTCTTCTTTTACTGAGCAAGGACTTCCCAAGAAGAACTATCTCAAAGTGGTGCTATAGTCAGAAAATGAAACAGATTTAGCATAGGCATTTCTTTTAAAGATTTTATTTCTTTATTTGACAGAGATCACAAGTAGGCAGAGAGGCAGGCAGACAGAGAGAGAGGGGAAAGCAGGCTCCCCACTGAGCAGAGAGCCTAATTCGGGGCTTGATCCCAGGACCAGAGATCATGACCTGAGCCAAAGGCAGAGGCTTAACCCACTGAGCCACCCAGGCGCCCCTAGCATAGACATTTTTAATGGAGAAAATGAAGTGACAATAGAAGAAAAAATACTTTTTTCAAGTTTTTCTTTCTTTTTTTAAAAGATTTTATCTATTTGAGAGAGAGAGCACAGAGTGAGAGGGAGAAGCAGACTCCCCAATGAGCAGGGAGCCTGATGTGGGGCTTGATCCCAGGACCCTGAGATCATGACCTGAGCCAAAGGCAGGTGCTTAACTGACTGAGCCACCCAGGCATCCTCAAGTTTTTATTTTGTTAAGTCATCTCTATGGCCAGTGTGGGGCTTGAACTCATGACCCCGAGATCAAGAGTTGCTTGCTTTTCTGACTGACCCAGCCAGGTTCCCCAGAAATAGACTCTTTTAAAAAAGTAATGATTAAAGAAAATTTATATAATAATCCATTTTAACACATTCCTTATTTTTCATTAATTAAAAGATCTAATAACTTTTTATGGACTTGGAATTCATTCTAGTATTAGTCACTTACAAAAATCATAGTGTGTTCATGAAAATTTCCATTCAAAATTCATTCAAACTGTACACCACCCTACTGTAAAACACACATCTGATCATATAGCTGTTGTTTAATTTCTTACAAGTTCAAGTATCTCTTGAAGAAAACATTCAATTATATTAACTGTTAAAGTATATTAAAGCTTAGGAGTCTTCAACTCATTCATTTGACTTCCTCTGCTGCCTGTATATATCTTTCTCTTTTATTTAGCCAATTAAAACCAAATGGGAAATTTAAAAACATGGAATTAAATCAGTCACAAAAGGCTATATTTACATAGCACAAAGGGAAGTTTAAAAGTGGCCCCTTTACGGTTTCCTTGATTACCTTAGGATGCTGGATTGGCTCACGATCAGATCTTTCACTGATGATTTCCTTGATCAGCTGCAAATAATCATTTGGCCTTGTGTTGAAACAGAGCCTCAATACTGGTGTTTTAAATGGAGATTATTTGGTTATATTAATCAGATTGGTATCTTTTTCTAAGAAATTAAAAAAAAAACCTCCAATAAAGACATTTTACAAGTTAGCATCTGCCTCCCCAAACATTAAAGAGACTTCTAGAAGGAAAGTTTTATTCAACTTGGTCCATTGGCTTCATCTATCCCTACTCAAAACTCCTCAGAACTAGACTTCATATGGATAGAGACATTCAAATGATTTCCCTTGCTCCAATTTTTAACCATATCCTTATCACGATTGGGTGAAATGCAGCCAAGGGATACACTGACCTGATCTCGATCAGAGCATGGCAGCCATAGGAGCTGAACTGAAACTGGAAAAACTGGGAAGGTGCTATGTTTGGAGTCAGAAAATAGTTGTTCTTTCCCTAGGAAAACCAGTGCTTTCACTCTGCTCACGACGAAGGAGTAGGTGCTTAAAGGAGAAAAGGAAACAAAATAGGAGGATGTCTCTAAGAGTCCACATAAAGACAAGACTGCAAAACCCAATAGTAACAAAACATTTGCTACAGTCCATTCTCTACGATTTTAGAAGGATGTGATTCAGAAAGGCTTTCCAACCTGGCAGTCAGTCAAATTATACACTTCATCTAATCCCAGCTGAACTATCTGCTCTTCCACAGAGAAGAAAAATATTGCTAACTTAGTAAGAAAATAATATAGCAACAGCTACACTACCTCTTTTTCAATAATTTTGAAGCAGCGAACAAAGTATCAAGAATAGGAAGTTTCAAACAATAGTTAAAGGGATGCTCAGAGCCATTTCAAAAGCCTTGAATAAGTTATTGACTTTTTCAAGCTCTGTTGTTGTTTTTTTTAATCTGTCAGATGGGTTTGAGAAACTTTGGGTTAGAGTTTTGCCAGTATTCCTTTAAATCCATACTTTCCAAACATTCCATGAACTATCTCCTAGCAGAGGAGAGGGAACTCTACCCCGGGTGGGGGGTGGGGAGGTGGGGGATGGGTCTGACAGCACGTCTCAAAGTGGTTAGAAAGTATTTCAAAATCTATCTCATCTTAACATGTATCTTTCATATGTGATGCATAAGGTATCTCTGTGTAATATAAAAACCTCAGCCGAAGTTATCACCTGAACTAGGGAATTCAAAGGTCTTCATCAGACCTACCCTGTGATTGGATGTCTCTCTTAACCACGTCCATCTTTGAAATCCTTTAGAGGGATCCCCATGAGGTCGTATCAACAGGCTGTGTTTTTCAAGGACCAGCCTAATGCCTCCGGTCATCCCTGACGGCAGTCAAAAGGTTGTATATGATCGTGGACAAGGGCATGGGTTTTGCAGTCAGGGTCTGGGTTCAAATCCTGGGTCGAACATTTATAATGAGTGCGGTCTTGGGCAAGTCACCCAATATCTCCGTGCCTCAGTAGCCTACCCTTTAAAATAATATAGTAGTCCTCAGCCCTTAGACTGTTGTAGTGTATGAATTAATATGTGGGGCCTTTGTTCTATCAGTGCCTGGAATACAGAATGTATCCTGTAGGTATCAGACATTGTTGCCATGACTGCGGTTTTTTAAAAATTCAAACTCACTGAGAAAAATCAGGAAAATGGGCTGATCCTATTACCCTGCCTGCCTTCCCCATCTCCTAGTCCAATGATGCTGTGAGAATGAAGAGAATTTTTCACAAATTAAGTAAAGCAAATAAGTCAAAATATGCACAAAAAGTAATAAGCTTACTAATTTAGAGTCTAATGGACAGTCTGAAATAATAAAGATAGGATTCAGAATCCAAATTAAGGAATAGAGAAGTAAAAGCAAATTGTGATTGAGAACTATTATTTTTCTACTAAAACTGTTTTGATTTTTTTATTTCTCTTGGAGGCCAAAATCTGGTGTCTCTTTCACTGAGATAATCAAATTAATCTTTGATCAGATCTAGGACACTTGGTTTCTCTACCATATCAGAATTCATTCAGTATCAATTTCTATGCAATCTTTCATCCTGATTTGCTCAAATATGATGTAGCTACTTTCTGCTTCTGAGATAGAAAATTTAATAAAATGATCTGACAGTGCTTGGCTTATAATTTAAACAGTAATACCATGAAAGTATTTCTAACCACTTTATCTAAAATAAAAGATTTTATTTTCTTCCACAAAATAATTACAAATACATATTCTGGACTAGTTTATCAAATAGGAGGTTTACTATTTCCAAGCGTAAGAGTAATTTCTGCTCAAGAAAATTCTAATAATCAAAATAATATCAAGGAATTTAATTACCAATAATTTTAGCCGTAATTAACATCTGGTATATTTCCTTTAAGTTACTCCAGGTATTTTTTCTTCCATTTTATCTACAGGTACCTATATTTATAGTATATAGCTCTTCTTCCAGGTCAAGCATTTTGTAGAATTAAATAAGTATACTTAATATATTAAAATGGCATCTTTATTTAAAGTACATTTTAATATATTTATATAAATGAATGTTTATATAAACATTTTTATATAAAATATTTATGTTTATATAAAATATTTAAAGTATTTGAATAGCTTCCAGTTACTGTCTTTGTTTCATTTATTTTTCCCTTTTAAGCATTCTGAAAAACACCTGCATACCTATTTTTTTGCTGCCTCTCAGACCATTTTCATAGACTAGGTTGCTAGAAGTGGAGTGACTGAATCAGATGATATGAATACCTTAATGCTTCTGTCTACATAAATATAGCTCAACTGCTTTCTTGAAAAAACCCTATCAACCAATACTGTATGAGAATTCAGGGCTGACTGGGTGGCTCCGTTGGTTAATCATCTGACTTGATTTCAGCTCAGGTCATGATCCCAGGGTCGTGGGATAAAGCTTTACATCTGTCTCTGCACTCAACATGGCATCTTCTTGTCCCCCTCCATCTGCTCATCCCCCTGCTTGCTTGCTCTATCTCTAAAATAAATAAATCTTAAAAATATATATATGGGGGTGCCTGGGTGGCTCAGTGGGTTAAAGCCTCTGCCTTTGGCTCAGGTCATGATCCCAGGGTCCTGGGATCGAGCCCCACATCGGGCTCTCTGCTCCGCAGGGAGCCTGCTTCCTCCTCTCTCTCTGCCTGCCTCTCTGCCTAGTTGTGATTTCTCTCTGTCAAATAAATAAAATATTTTTAAAAATATACATATATATACACAAAAATTCATAGGTCTCTGCACTGGTATCGACATTGTCATGAAAGCACTTTTTCAGAATGATCTATGAGCATTATTGATTAATGAGCAGTATTTTCCTTGAGCTTTTTTTTTGTTTTTTTTTGGACTGTTCTGAGCCTTGAATAGTGTGTCAGTTACTTATTAGAAGTGACAGGTGCGTTAGCCTCTTTATGCCTCAAATTCCTCATTGGTATAAAAAAAAAACCACCTGTGTGAAAATCGCACTATCTCACACAGATACTAACCCAGTACCACACACAGAGAAACACTCAGTAAATACTGGGGGCACCAAATGATTCCTAAATCCTATCTCCAGCCTCACCTTGATGCGATATTATGTATTTAAACTACACACCTTAGTCTTCCTTAGGTGACTCACTAAATATGTATTAGGAAATGCAGTGTATCTAACAGCTACCGGGCAAGGACCACAAATACGGAGCCCCTGGAAGAATTCCAAAATAATTCTTGCGTTTTTATTTTAAAACCAAAGAGATAATAAGATTATTGTTTACACTGTGAAGACAATCCTCTTTGCTAGAAACATAACTTTGTTCCAATGAGCGGAGATTCTGGCTGAAGGCCAGAGGGAATACTCGGCCATAATCCTGTCTGGATGCCAGAAACAGCAGCGTCTCCCACCTTTCCGCAGTGTCCAGAAATGAACTGGGCTCTTGTGCAGGACGAACACCTACTTTTCCATTATTCTTGGAAGAAAGAGCTCCAGGGGTCATCACTGAAAGGGGGACCAAGTGGCAGTAGGAGCACAGTTTGGGACAATGAGCCCTCACTCAGTTGAACCCCAGTAAATGGCCTTGGATGTCCCCCCAATCAGGTGAAAGGGAGTGAGCAGATCTCGAGCATTTTTCGAGTCCTTCACACACTGTAGCTCTTAAAGCAGTCCCCGCTCTGTTCCTTTTCACTGAATGTCCATCCAGCCTCTTGAGCATCACCCCAATTCCCCGACCGGGATACTAGCACAAATGTACTCTCCAAAGTACTTCCAGCCAGCCCTTGGGATGAAAATCAACTCAACTGAAGTTGTTTCTGGTTTTAAAATCCACCGGCTTTAAGAGAAAAGGACTTAATGAGATAATCTGACATCCCCTAGCACTTTAGCACTTTTAAACTGTAGTGTCATCAGAGGTACCAGGAGGGGGAGGGCCCCTTAAATCAGTTTCTCAATCAGGTTTAAGGTGTAGCCTGAGGATTTGCATTTCTATTAAGCTTCCAGGTGATGGTGATGCTGCTAGTTGGGGAGACACCCTTTGAGAACCAGGGATGGAACAGTTCCTGCCTACCCTCTGAGCTGGATGCTTCAAATTCTCTAGTTCCACCTCAATTGTTTAAATGTCTGCCTTTGGCTCAGCTCAAGGTCTCAGGGTCCTGGGATTGAGTCCTGCATCAGGCTCTCCACTCAGCAGGGAGTCTGCTTCTCCCTTTCCCCCTCCCCTCCCCCCTGCTCATGCCTGCATGTGCTCTAATAAATAAACTGTTTTAAAAAATTCTGTAGGTACACAAATTCATCCTGTTCTTTCTTGCCTGTATGTTTCTGCACATGCTAACTTTCCTCTCCTACTTGGCATGCCTACCCTTTCTGCCCACAGTCCCAGCCCCCAGAGCTCCTGAGTCCCTGTGAGAGCATGCATTTCCTCCTCTCCCATTGTGCTCTTGTCACGTTGTGCTACAATTGCCGCATTATTTACACTCTGGAGTGGTCCTTGAAGGCCACTTCGTCTCTTATCTTTGTCTACTCAGTACCTAGGAAAATACCTGACCTGGGGTAGGAAGGCATTCAAATATTTTCTCAGTGAGTGCTGGTGACTCTGTACCAGGCACAATGACTACTACCTTGACATCATGCCAATGACAGTTATAGACATAGATTTTTTTTTTAATCCACTTCCACGGAGTGATTAGTGGGAATATCCTAGAAGGGCCCATGTGCCTTCTGTCTGAGTTGTTGTAAACAAAAAGCTGACAAGACTTCACCCTACCCCGGATATATTAGAGAAAGAGCCAGAAGAGGATGAGCAAGTGAGGGAAGAAGGCAGCCTGGGGCTCTGGCTCTGGGGTAACCAGAGACAGGGTGAACACAAGCAGCCAGGAGAGGTGGAAACTCTAGAAAGCCCTGTGGCGGACCCCCAGGCTAGTATTTTTGTCCTCTGGTTTATCTAGAGGCAGTGTGACTGTTTAAAATTTTAATGCTACTGAGCTTTCATCCAGTGACATTCTGCCTGCTATTGGATTGAAGATTTAAAGATCAGAATCTGTGAAACTCATCAAGGCACGGGTATGTTTCAGCTCTATGAATGCTGCCCCACCAGCAGCCAGCCGTAAATACAGATGTCAAAGTCGGCTGCGTCGCTGGGCTCACAGAGCCATCATCCACCAAATAAAATACTTCCATTCCAATTATATTCAGAAAGAAAATCTAATTCCTCCAACGTAATGAGCTTTTCACACTTCCAAGGCAAAGAAATTTTTGCTAAAATGCATTTCTGGCGTGATAAAGATTTAGCTGGAACCTCGATGCTCTGGAAACGCAAGAGGAATCAGACCTTGCAGCCCACTTACAAATCGACCGTACCCGAAGTACATCTAGAGAATTAGGTCACAAAGTTACATGCAAAGCTCAATTTTCATATATTAAAGAAGGAGTGCCACAGTAAGAATGTTTAGAACACCACTCATGCTGGGGTCGATGTTTCGTGTGTTTTAGTGAGGCTGGGTGGGGTTTTCTGGTCACTAAGTCAACCAGAGCTGACCTGTCATTTATCATAAGTGTTAGGAAGAATTCTAATTAGATTGTGAGAATTTTCCCACCGACTCCATTGATCACCGTATGGTTTTATTTTAATCCTAGAACAATGTACTATTAACCCTTGGTAGAAAACAGGTACTCAATAAATGGTAGTGGAGTGGAAATGAAGGTTCTTTGTTAATTTTTGCAATTCTAGCAGTATGGTAGAGATGTTCAGCTGTTTCTGGATCATGACTATCTGTGGTCCCCAAATATTGGGAAGAAAAGTAATTCAAAGGCTAACTCAAATACTTTAGTATATATTCATGATAACTGCCATCATATGATTTCTGGTGTGTTTCCAGTTACACTGGTTTTATTTGGCAGGGCTATTTTCTCTAAATTATTTGCCAGTAAGTCATGAGCTCTGTTGCCCAGAGAGTTTTTGGTTTAGCTTTCCCATTCATGAGACAAACTTTTTAAGGTTATCTCAGTGGTGGTTTGAACCTGTTTCCGTTTGATCTGATTCTTCCTTCACTTTTTTTCTGTATTGTATTCACTTGAAGCAAGTCACTAGGTCTAGCCAATACGCAAGGGAAGGGGTTATTTCAGGGAAGTGAACATCAGGAGTCCGGGGGCTTTGGGAGACACACGGACCTCAACTACACAATTTTCTATTAATTTTCATGTCTTATCTGTGACTCCGACTAACTCCTGCTTCCTATAATGTTTATTTTATACTCGACTCTAGCGTTCACACCTGTACAGTAAAATTCTCTATATTTCAAGAGATTTCTATATTAGTAGATGTAAAACACCAAATATATCCCTCTTCCTCCCCCCCAAAAAAAATCCAAACTCCAAATATCCAGGTACATTATAATTTCTCCTAACAGACATAGGTCGAATTGAAATTCATAACTTTCAAATTTATTCTTATTTTTAAAATGAGGATACAAGGATTTAGAACTGTTTAAAAATTGTATTTGACATTTTTATAAGAATTTAGAACTTCTAAGCTGTGGTTCAAATTCTAAATACCCTGGGGGCACCTGGGTGGCTCAGTGGGTTAAGTGTCCCACTTTTGATTTCAGCTCAGGTCCTGATCTCAGGGTTGTGAGATCAAGACCCACCCAGTGCTCCACGACCAGCAGGAAACCTGCTTTGGATTCTCTCTCTCCCTCTGCCTCTATCCCAGCATGATTCACATGTTCTCTCTCTCCGCCGTAACAGGTGCTATTGGCTTGGCAGTGTTTGTAACGTTAGTATACTTTTAACTTCACTTTTTTTTTTCTTTTTCAACCTAGTAAAACAAATTATGGACACCTGTGCTCCTTGCATCTAGCAAATGTTCCTTAACATCTATAAGGATCTAATGATACCTTTATAGTGGTGAGCAGAATAAAATTAGAATTCAAAGACAGATCACCCCTTGAAAAACAATGTTCAGCAGAAAAATAACCACCTCAGGGCACCTGGGTGCCTCAGTGGGTTAAGCATCTGCCTTCAGCTCAGGTCATGATCTCAGGGTCCTGGGACTGAGTCCTACCTCAGGTTCCCAGCTCAGCGGGGTGTCTGCTTCTCCCTCCCCCTGCTTGTGCTCTCTCTCTCTCTCAAATGAATAAGAAAAAAAATTTTTTTAAAAAAGAAAATCTTAGAAAAAGAACTACCTCGTTACAGAATTTAAGAATTCCAGGGTGACAAAATAGCGAGCACTTGGAATTGAGTTACAAGATTTGGAAGTAATATCCTTTCGGCAAACAGGCATGAACTTGTTTCAAGCCAATGTGCCTTCAATGGTGTCAAAGCCCACTAAGTAAGCTCAATATGTCCTTCATTAGCCTTGACCGGAAAACTTAAAGCTCTCCACAGAGGAGAGGACCAAGCCACAGAGGATGCACCACTTCTCCCTAAAATGACATTTCAATTTGGAGATCACTCAAAACACAGAGAGGGCTAACACAGGGCTATCATTCAAAGGCCAAAAAAGGATGGACACACCACACTTTAGTCAAATGTCAGGCAAAACTTAGCGAGTTTGTATAAATGTACTTAATCAAGAACAAAAACCAAGGTAGGTGCTTCAGAGAGGGATTTTGAGAAATGGGAGGGGCAGGCTGATACCTATCTATAAAATAAAGAAAGGAAAAGAGACCTCTTGTTTTTAGGAGAAGGGGGGCATATAGGGGAAGCCTGGTAGGGTTAGCCCCTCTCACACACCTGCTAACAACCAGAATTATGCTACATTATAGCACATTCAAGCCATCACGTGACGACAACAACAGTGTCTACTCTTTTCTTGCAGGCATGAAGACAATGTGAAAGTAGCCCCTATCAGCCTGGAAAAGAAAAATGAGTCTCGCATTCCTTTTGTTTCCAAAGGAGCCTTCACAGCTCACCATGTGCAAACCACTACAAAAGCAAACAATGTAACTAAACGTGTTCTGATATTTACTTAGTGACAATGTGCTCTTTACTGGAGTCTGTAAGCACATGCTCAGGAATCCTGCCTCACTTGAACATCTTTAATCACTTTTTATTATACTTGGGTATTTGCATGTGGGCTGTAATTCTTTGTAATGTAATTTTCTTATTGTTTATTTAAGAATCCATACACTGAGTGAGGCTTGTGAAACCAAGCTATGAAGCAATCTAATTACTTCCAAGTTCTGGTACACAGACGCTTACTGCAAATGAGTTCTGTCTAACCATCTTCAGGGAGAGATTTGTTATTCAAAACAAGAAAATCCTCAAGGCAGGAACCTCGTTGTCCACTAATCCTGTGAATAATTCCAAGTGGTTTCCTTCCAATAATTGGAACTCCAAAGGAAATGTTCCCAAGTTTATTGATGTAACCATAGTCAACCAAAAATTTAAAAAGGATAACCAAGACACTGTATTTTCTTCTATATTTTAAAATATATATTCATATATACATCGAATTGTGGCCAATAATATGGCTAAAAGGTACCTCTCTATGAAGGAAGTCAATTACACTATAAGCCTGAGTAGGGGCGCCTGGATGGCTCAGTTGGTTAAGCGTCTGCCTTCAGCTCAGGTCATGATCACAGAGTCCTGAAATCAAGCCCCCCAGTCTGCTCCCTGCTCGGGGAGACTCTGCTTTTTCCTCTCCCTGTGACTCTCCCCATGCTCCTTCTCTCTCTCTCTCTCTCTCTCTCATTCTCTCCCTCTCAAATAAATGTCCTTTTTTCTTTTTAAACCTTGAGTAAAAGGCAGGTATTCGATTTTCTATTTGTCTAACAGAACTGTTGGCCCTATTCCTTAATAACATGGAACAACATTAAGCTCAACTTGCCTAATACCCAAAGCTTTCGATTTTGCACCCGTTTACTCAGATTGCTTACCCCTCTTCACTGCTCAATATTAATTATCTATATCTCCAAAAGAAACAAGCAAGATGCCTGGTCCAGCTGGGGGGATTAAGAATAACAGAAGAGCAACAGAAAGAAATGCTTCCAGTATGGAAAAAGAAGACTATGGTTTTCTGTACAAAGTTAAAAAAAAAAAATACAGGCATCGCAATTCTGATTTGAGATGCATTCTTTTGTTCAGTTGATTTAGGGAACATAAGCTTATGTAACATATTCCTAACTCTCTAGGGTTAATTCATAGAGAAATTCAGAGTTTAGCAGTGAGTCTCACTTGGGGGCTTTCAGCTAGTAGTTGCTCAATAAAAATTTGATTGAAATAAAGCACACATTTAAAGATACAGTCAAGGGGCACCTGGGTGGCTCAGTGCGTTAAAGCCTCTGCCTTCAGCTCAGGTCCTGATCTCAGGGTCCTGGGATTGAGCCCCGCATTGGGCTCTCTGCTCAGTGGGGAGCCTGCTTCCTCCTCTCTCTCTGCCTGCCTCTCTGACTACTTGTGATCGATCTCTCTCTCTGTCAAATAAATAAATAAAATATTTAAAAAAAATAAAGATACAGTCAATTAGAAAATATAGGTGATTTCCCTTTGAGAGTCCAGAGGAGCTGACCCTTAGATAAAGACACAGATCACTTTTATATGCCAAGATTGCATTTAGGGCCACATGAAAGGGTATCAACTTGGCAACTGGCTATTCCCATACAAGAGCATCAGCCAGGCAAGTCTGGGTTGAAACCACATGACTGAATTCTGTCCATGCCGTGGCCCACTTTGAATACAGGTTTTCTATCATTAGCCGGCTCAGTCAGCTCATCCGTCAGAATTACTTTGACCTTATCATTTCATTGCATCAACAATATTTTCAGAGTCACAAGTAGAATAAGATGAAAACAAAGCTTAGGAATATAATTACTTTACAGCTACTCCTCCTCTATTTTCATGGGTCAGAGAAAAGTCTTGCTTATAAATCTGCTTAGATTATTAGTTTTCCGAATTAACTCAATATCAAGAGGAGGGAGGGGAACCTTTAAAAGTACTGTCAAAACTTAAGTGTATCAGTGAAAACATCATCATGGTATCTGTAGATATTTTCTCTTCAGTTCGTTTAAGGTCCTGCAAGAGAGTATTGTAAAGCCTTCATAAGCAGTAATGGATACTCCAAATACATCATTATCAAGAAATCTCCACAGTTCACTCGCAGGAACACGTCTATGAGAGCATTTTAGCTTCTGGGAACATCCTTGAAAGTGCCACAAATTGAATTCTTTATGCTGAGAGTACCATCCCTAACCTCCAGGCTGTTCAATACAAGCTTCTAGAGAAACGTGGAAAAAAGCAAAGTGGAAATGTGGAAAAGGTAAGTAAGGCATCATCTAGACCTAAAAAGGTGGGAGAGAGCATCCTTCACGAGGCACAAACAATGACAAAATGAGAATGAAGGAGGAGAGTACTGAGTAGGGCCTTGAACGGGCAGAGAGGAGACAGACTTCTGCACATGGAAGCCAGTCTGAGTGGGAAGATCGCCCTACACGAAGATGCCAGCACAGGGAACATTCCGGGAATCTCAGAAACCTGTTTCTCAAGTTATGGGATCATTATGGCAGTTCTCCTGGGACAGAAAGCCATCCAAACAATCACGATTTATTGATTTCATATTTTTTCTGGCACAAAGTCAGCGCCTGACATAGAACGCCTCCGTGGGCCATGAAACGGGCCTTATTGTTCCTGTTTGACAAAGGTGGAAAATTTTGCTAATGTCCGAAGGGAATCAGCGTTCCACCCTTTTGGGATTACTCAAGGCCCTTGTCTGCTGAGCTCCAAGCCACCCGGCCTGCAGGAGGGCGGAGAGGCTGGAACCACAGCCTGGGGAGTCAAATGAGTGTGCCATCACCAGAACTCTCTCTCAGAAAAGGTGGAAAGGAACACAGTTAAACTGGTATCTAAAAGCAGGGTAGACATAAGGGGAAAGAGATAGGAGACCACCCCACAAGGGAGAGGGAAAGTTCCAATGGAGGTGATGCCCATGTGGCCGCCCGCGTGAGGAAAAGGTGACAGAGTCACAGACGGCAAACTTCAGTATCCATTCAGGTGGCTTTGCTTCTCCCTCTTTATGCTGTGCCTCCCCCTTGGTACCTAAGTTGGGTCTAAGTTCCCCGCTCTCTGTCCCCAAGCCAGAGTCTGTCAAGGTGAGTAGGGGCCACACTGAAGGAAACTGGAGGTTAGAAGGGAAGGTGGAAAGTCATTGGATTCCTTACGCCCGTTTTTACCATGTCTGCCTCTAAGATTTTCAAGAGATTTCCAAGAATTCTTTAAGACTTCTTCTGAAGTACAGTCATAGTGGAAAAACCTAATTTCTCTTCAAGTTATGAAAATGAACTCAACATGGGTTTTTTTCCTATGATCTTAACCTTTATTATTTTTTTTTTCCTTTAAAACAGGTCCTTAAATGCTGACAAGCTTCTGTGATTCACAGGAGCATGACGTTATATTCACAATTTGCTGTGACATTTGAAAATCCTGTCAAGGCTTCATTGAAAGTACTAAGCAGAAAATACTAGCACTAACACAAAAACAAATGAGCCTTTCTTTAATTATTAGTCAGTTCCAAAGTTGTTAAGATTTCTCTTAAGAGGAATAAAAATGAGGCACCTGAGTGGCTCAGTCAGTGAACCATCTGCCTTCAGCTCAGGTCTTGATCCCAGTGTCCTGGGATCAAGTCCCACATAGGGCTCCCTGCTCCGTGGGGAGCCTGCTTCTCCCTCTGTCCCTCCCCCTTGCTCATGAGTGCTCTCTCTCTCAAGTAAATAAATAAAATCTTAAAAAAAAGTGGACTAAAAATAGGGGGTAATGGAATTAAACCAAGAGTGACTTACTTAGGATGTAAAATTCCAAGTAGACCCATAATAAGGAACGTTTTAATCAACATACATGCATAATCATGACTTCTATTAAAGCCAAGAGTCTGAAGAGTCAAGCAGCGTCAGACCATACAGATATTCAAAGCTCGCTCATTTTCCTACTCCTCCATGTCAGCCCTTCATATCACACCAATTGCTTTCAAAAACTGGCTAAATCTACTTTGTATGAGTTCTAGTGAGTGCTGTAGACATTCCACACTGGCCGTACCTGTGCTATCCTGACGGGCTTTCTTTATCTGTAAATGCACGCCCACGTGCTTTGACGCTCAGTGGGTCTTCTGTCTTTTCTCCAGGTTCCCATGTACCTAGCCATGCATTAGAGAGAGAACGTTCAGGATAGTTTTCTCATTTTTAAGCTCTCTTTCCAACATTTAGATACACTGGATTTTGGCCTCCATGAACCAAACCAAATTTTTTTCTAAAATAAATTTCATTTTATTTTTTAGTGTTCCAAGATTCATTGTTTATGCACCACACCCAGTGTTCCGTGCAATCCGTGCCCTCCCTAATACCCATCACCCGGCTCACCCCACCCCTCTCCCCTCCAAAACCCTCAGTTTGGTTCTCAGAATCCACAGTCTCTCATGGTTTGTCTCCCCGTCCAAGTTCCCCCAATTCACTTTTCCTTACCTTCTCCTAATGTCTTCCGTGTTATGCCTTATGCTCCACAAGTAAGTGAAACCATATGATAATTGACTCACTCTGCTTGACTTACTTCACTCAGCATAATCTCCTCCAGTCCCATCCATGTTGCTACAAAAGTTGTGTATTCATCCTTTCTGATGGAGGCATAATACTCCATAGTATATATGGAACTTATCTTCTTTATCCATTCATCTGTTGAAGGGCATCTTGGCTCCTTCCACAGTTTTGTGACTGTGGTCATTGCTGCTATGCACATTGGGGTACAGGTGGCCCTTCTTTTCACTACATCTGTATCTTCAGGGTAAATACCCTGTAGTGCAATTGCAGGGTCATAGGGTAGCTCTATCTTTAATTTCTTAAGGAATCTCCACACACCTTTTTCCAAAGTGGCTGCACCAACTTGCATTCCCACCAACTGTGTAAGAGGGTTCCCCTTTCTCCACATCCTCTCCAACACTTGTTTACTGTCTCATTGATTTTGGCCATTCTAACTGAAAACCAAATTTTTAAAAAATTTAATAAGAATTATGTTTTTTTAAATTTGCTTTTATGTTTATAGTCTATAATAAGCATTCTGAATTCTGCCTTCTTTTTATCCTTTTTGACTGTCCGCTCGACCTCATTTAATGAAGAAATATTAAGGCCCTGGGATGTCTGGTGGCTCAGTAGGTTAAGCCTCTGCCTTCGGCTCAGGTCATTATCCTAGGGTCCTGGGATTAAGTCCTGCATGGAGCACTCTGCTCAGTGAGGAGCCTGCTTCTCCCTCTGCCTGCCAGTCCCCTTGCTTGTGCTCTCCCTGACAAATAAATAAAAATCCTTAAAATTAAAAAAAAAAAGAAAAGAAATGCTAAGGCCCCAAACCATATTTACAAGTCTCCCCATATTATCAAAAACCCCTATTAATACCTTCCTATGACGATTCTCTCTTCTAAATGTTCCATGTGAAAAAGAAAATGTGTTTTATGGGCTTCTAGATAGTACTGGGCCAAACCCAAATATCAGAGCTGCTCTATGATGGTCAAATCCACCAAGACTCTTAGCCTCTGGCCTTCTGATCAACATATGCAGCTTTTCCTTTTAGTTCCCAAGGAGGTGATCTTAGCTGCCATCCTCGTTCTGTTGCAAAGGCTAATGTCTGAACAATCCCAAATTATAACTTATATATTTAATTATAATTATACGAATTACGAATAAGTGATACTTTGAAGGACCTACGTGGATGGACACTCCTTACTGGTAAAGCAACGCAGAGGGGCACCATAACTAGCAATGGGAGGACTCCAGTAGAACCCCTTTTGGAAAGGAAGATGATATCAGGAGGGAGCTTATCTGTACTGTGGGTATCAGTTTATGAAGCTCATGTTAAAATTTGGAAACGGTGCTGGGTAGTTTATCGCATGAGCTAGCACGGTTTTCCAAACATCAGTCGCAACTGAGAATCAGTTTATGGGACAAGCCGTCCAACCTCCCTCCCCCAAAATGCCATCAATCTATCTGACTTCCCAGCTCATCTGGTAGAGAAACCCAGAGCCTACATAACTAATGCTTGAGACATTAATGTCATCGCTGTCAATAAATCAAACTCGCAAACATTTATTTATTTTTTGAAATGATTCTGCTGAGCAATTAAAATCAATCAACATAATGATTCCATCCATTTTAAGCTATTGGTGACTCAACTCAGTCAAATGTCTAAGTCCTCAAACAGAAATGCCAGCATGTCGTTGTAAAAACTGGCAACAACCTGGTTGAGATGCCCCAGCTTAAAACTGAAGCTGAGCCAAGTCAACCAGCATATTACAGATCAGCACACCTGTAAAAAGACCCCAACCTCTCACACGTCCTGCTATTCTGGTATAATTAGCTCTGTTAACAAAGGGCATGCGTAACAGCTTCTAATTCACAGTGTCCATAAATGCAAAATATTACTATTCCAGCTCGTGTTATCAAATTGCATGGACCAAGAAGAATGGCACATCAGGAGCAGAGAAGAAACCACTTTTTAATAGCAAACACCCAAAAGAAAAACACCGGGAAACGAGGACTGGAATAAAGGGCACAATCCCATTACCACACGACTGAGAAGTTCAAAGAGAAAATGAAAACAAAATCCAACCACCTTGACCCACCTGACCTTAAGAAGGACAGAACCCCACTGCGATTATCAACACATAATCAACTTTCAGAACGGAGCGTGTTCACTGGAAAGTGCAACGGGATGATCTTTCCTTTTAAAACATCCAGGAAGGGAAAGAAGAAAGTGCAAAACATTCAGAAAGTATTCTTTCCGGGTAGGGGGTGATAAATGATTTTTTACAAATCTTTATAGGTGGATGCTTGGGTGGCTCAGTGGGTTAAAGCCTCTGCCTGCTGCTCGGGTCGTGATCTCAGGCAGAGAGCCTGCTTCCCCCTCTCTCTGCCTGCCTCTCTGCCTACTTGTGATCTCTCTCTGTCAAATAAATAAATAAAATCTTTTTAAAAAAATCTTTATAGGTACTTATTTTCTAACCACTGTTATGGTCAAAAAATATTTAAAAAATTTTTAAAGACGTGTTCAATTAACTCAAGGAAGTATTGGGGGGAAAAGTCAATACAGAAAAAGAGACCTACTGGTTTTATAGTTATTTACTATTGTTTTCGGCTGAGCCATTCTGGTTGAAAACCAGGAAGCACAAGTAGGAGATTAAGAGAATCAGTAAATAAAAGACCAGAGCTCACATTCAGTATTTTCTTCTCCTGCCTTTTCAAACCTTTGACTCTTCAAGTGACCTGATCTGTTTTTAAAAGGCCTCCAGACCCCTACACGTCCCTTCCACGTTTATTTATCCAAAACCTAATGAGACACAAAGGGAGTTAATTCTTGACATCTCCTGTCTCGCCCAAACTCAGATTTGAGCTTCAGAAGATGTTTCCCATTTCAGAAACTGTATATCTCGATCATCTTAGAACTTTCCAGAATACATTTTGTGCTGCACACAGTTTGGGCCATATCGCGTTAGAGAGACTCCTTCCCCTTTTGTTTTCGGCAGTTCACTCTGCTCCGAGTTATGTTCAAGCTTCATGGAAAACAGTGATTGGATGCATGTCAGCGGCGAATTCCATGTAAACTGCTTTATTTCTGCCTTAAACTATTAAGTGACAGTGAAAGGCAGTAAATAGGAGTAATTTCTACAACTCGGGGCAACTAACTTTAGGGAAACCAAGAACTGCTAAATTCAGATAGAGATAAAAGACCAAGGTTTAGGCGGGAGAAATAAGGAGTTAAATCTGTTAGAGTGGGGGGGAGGGGGGAGGCAGACGAAGGATTTCAATCTTTCTTGTAACTGTGGCCATCAACAGCATCTTTATCCAGAAAGAACATGAAAGAAAAGATTCATGTTCTCTCCGGAGGCATTCAAAGGGGACAAACTAATGGGACACCAGAAGTCTTGAATTTTTAGGCTACACCTTAAGATAACAATTCCAGGTGTCATTTGTCTGAAATATTACTTTGGAAAATAATTGACATTTTAAAGGTATGTCCAACAGTTAGACATCTACTGTTCACTTGTCCGAGACCCTGATGCTCTAGGCACCCACTCAGGGCTGTGCTCACATACCACAAACACACCCATTTCTCATGGCCATCTTGAGAAGTCAGTCCAGGAGGGAGGGGGGACAAGATGGCTCAGTCGATACAGATACTCTTTGCTTTCGCACCGTCTAAAGGCTCGCCCCTAAACAGAAGTGCGATCTCCTCACAGCCCCAACATCCCTACCTGTGTTAGGGCTTCTTGGACCATTTCATTCAAAGTGTTCATCTGCACAACTTTTCTGGGTAAGGGCAATGGCGAAAGGATATAATCAGTCACCCCTCTCCATCCCAGTGCAGCAGCTCCTTCTGCCCACAGGTCCTGTCCCTGCATTAATAAAACCGCCTTTTTTGCACCAAAGATGTCTCAAGAATTCTATCGTGGCCATTGGCTCCAGACCTCACCAACATTCCAAAACTATATCGTAAGTACATGGAGATATGAAGATAGTTTATCAAGAACTATCACTACTTAGGTATGTAAAATGCCCTTGGAATTAACTAGAGCTGTGTTATCTGAACTCCCCACCCACCCCCCAAAAAAGCTTTATAAATGCTGAACCCAGGGATAAGAGTAAGAAAGCTTGAAGAGTAAGGGGTACTAGACAGGGTGCCTGGAGGCTGCTTCCCCATCTGCAACCAGCAAAATCTATTCACATAAACTCCGTACACAAAAGTACTCAATGCGATTTTGCTTTAGACGGAAAACAAAAAAAGAATTCAGCCACGAAGATAGTTTGCACAATCCTGTTGGATCCTCTTCAGAAAACTTACAGACAACAATGCTTTCAAGTCAATAAAACGTTGCCGTATTACAAGTGGGAGGAATTATGAGGGCATCACGTACATCCTGTTAGAGGACTATCCTTTAGGGAAACGAGGCGTAAAGAACACTTAGCTGCAGAAGACACCATCGGGCTTCCTAAGCCCCTGCCTTTCGCAGCCTCTCCTCCCTGCCTTTCTGAGCAGCGGGCACTAATTTCTAGGACCTACTGCTACCTTCACAATAAAAACTCAGTTCCTTCAGACCCGGGCAGAAATGAGCAACCTGCACACCAGACCTCAGAAAGCTACGTGTCTTCGTTCCAAGCAACTCCCCACGTCTTCCTCGTCTTCTAATTATGAGACGTTAAGAGATCAGCAACCACCTGGCACTGCTGAGACTTTCCCCGTAACTTTGATCGGTGACCACCTTCACGGACTGTGAAGGACCTTCTCCACTGCTGGTCCATTGGATTAGATTTAACCCAACAAGGAAATACACTCTACTTATTCAGATTATCTCCAAACCCCCTGTTCTTTAAACATGCCAATCCATATTTGTTTTTACCTAATCCAAACTACATTCATGACTATAAGAAAGAACAACAAAAATCAAACAAAACTCTTTTTTTTGTTGTTTTCCTACCAACATCTTAGCCATCAGATTCAATAAATCCAGAAGCCGTTCTTATGAACATAGCCCAGCAGTCCATGATTTTTAAAATTTTTTCCTTGCCTCTCAGCTTGTTCTTCTTTTAATTTTACTTCTCACTATTCTTTTTTTTTTAAGATTTTATTTATTTATTTTGACAGAGAGAGAGAGATCACAAGTAGGCAGAGAAGCAGGCAGAGAGAGAGAGGAGGAAGCAGGCTCCCTGCCGAGCAGAGAGCCCGATGTGGGACTCGATCCCAGGACCCTGAGATCATGACCTGAGCTGAAGGCAGTGGCTTAACCCACTGAGCCACCCAGGCGCCCTCTCACTATTCTTCAAAAGAATATGTTAGTATCGGCACAATGCTGGTAGTCTTCTACTAATGTTGTGTTTCACTCTTTAAAAGAAAAACACAACTTAAATATCTTAAGTATCTCTTAAATATCTCTGCATGGCAGCAATAAGATAACGAGGGGAAAAAAACCCTACAATGATGCCCAGAATAATAGTAATTATTATTGTGTCTGTCATTTTTCTTCTAAATACCTCAGTGTTGACAATTCAATGCAGGTAAGAGTGTGTTGTTTGAAGGTTAATACAAATTAAGCACCTGCCGGGTGTAGATCAGCGGCCCCTGCTTGCATGATCACTTGGAAACGTATCCAGTCAACAAAAAGCTTCCCGAAAGCAGAGCGGGATATGCTCAGATCAACCAGGAAATTGTGAGACTGTTTTCCTCTAGGGAAATCAAGAGTAAATGTGTTTGTTATGACCCTTGCTTTTTTTTTTTCATAGATTTGTTATGTAAAAGAAAAATAAAATGAGAGCTTCCTTGATTAAATGTTTCTCAATTGCTGTTTAAATTTTTGTAATTCTTACTTTGAAGAAATTCACAGACTGATATATTCCATAAAAGAGACATGTGACTACATAGTGATGTCTTAAATGTTGCACCGTACAGGTGCATCGTATGAGACAAAGTATTTTACACTACAAAAACTACATCCCACGACTGGTTCAGATTGTTTGTTATGGGTCTCTAAGGCTTTAAGCTTATGACCCTCTCTTCATTACATCACAGGATTCATCCTTTTGTAACAGATGTACTGAATGTGGGTCCATATGTTCCAGTTTAAAAAATTTTAAAACCCACAATTATAACATGCTGTGTCACTTTTTTGTGGAAACAAAGCCTGAAGCTTTAGTTCAGTGGAAATGGCCTTGTGGATGTATTTGTGTTTAAACGCAACGGGAGGGACGCCTGGGTGGCTCAGTCATTAAGCAGCTGACTTCAGCTCAGGTCATGATCCTGGGGTCCTCGGATCCAGTCCTGCATGGGGCTCAGTGGGGAGCCCGCTTCTCCCTCGGCCGGCTGCTCGCCCTGCTTGTGCTCTCTCTCTCTGACAAATAAATAAATAAAATCTTTTTAAAAATGTAAAAGCTTATGGTAGGAGCAGAGCAAAACAGTATCATACTCATACACCTCCACGAATCACACAGCTACTGGTGGCTTAAACCCAGTTGCTTTGGTAATGAACTGAGGGCAACACCACGCCACGGCCAGAAGCACTGAGCTGAGAGCATCACCCACAACCTTCAAATGTTCTCCGCTCTCACTTGTTGCTCCCTTTAAGTACCTATCATAGTCCATGGATACGAATATTTCCTTTTAAAAATAATAGTAATTACATAACATACAGTACTGACCTAAGTTCCTACTTTGTTTTCTAATTACCTCTTAGCAAATTCTTGAATAAGTTAAGGCACAGTATCCCAAAACATAAACAACCTTTACATCCTGTGAGACCTTTTCTTTTTTGACATCAGTTTCAGTTATTTATTTTTTAACATAAGCTCTATGTCCAAAGTGGGGCTTGAGCTCATGACCCTGAACTCATCATGCTCTACCAACTGAGCCAGCCAGACACCCCTGGTGGGAGCTTTTTATGATGCATGCCTTTACAGAAAATTCTGTAAGATTAAAGAAGCTACTAAAAAAGAAAGAAAAAAAAAAGGCAAAAAACAGGGGCACTGGGGTGGCTCAGTGGGTTAAAGCCTCTGCCTTTGGCTCAGGTCATGGTCTCAGGGTCCTGGGATCGAGGCCCGCATCTGGCTCTCTGCTCAGCGGGGAGCCTGCTTCCTCCTCTCTTTGCCTGCCTCTCTGCCTACTTGCGATCTTTCTCTCTGTCAAATAAATAAAAATATATTTTTTAAAAAAGTAAAAAATAAATCAGCCTTCCTTGCCCATCCTTACATTTACTATTAAATTATCTGGAACCTTAAAAAATAATATCCCATCAGTTAAAGCCTGACTATTCTCTAGATATAGGGAACACTGAAGGTACTCCATTAATTAAAGGAGAGAGGGAGCATAATTTATCTAGCCACGAGAAGGAATTAAGTCATATTGCCTTCCTTTGAAGAGAGGTATTCCCTTCCTCCCCCAAAAAACAAGGCCAACATATGCCTATCAACGGAGCCTCAACTGAACTCAAATCATTTTTTGGAAGTAGATAAATATAAATCAAATAAATTCCAATTACAATAATTCCCATTAGGACTAGAAAAAAAATCCAACCTATAAACGAGAAACATTGTAGGGGCACCCGGGCAGGCTCAGCCCTCAGAGCAAGCAACTCTTTATCTCAGGGTTGTAAATTTGAGCTCCCCTGTTGGGTGAAGAGGTTACTTAAGAATAAAACCTTAAAAACAAAACAAGTGTCATTTACTGTTTTCCTCTTCTCTGAAATTCACTTTTATTTCACTTAAACAATATAGAAATGAGATGAAATAGCTTTCGCATATGTGTTTGTTACTCTGTTACATGGCATCATGGTTTCCTAGTGAATTGATTCCTTTAATAAAGAAATGTTTCCCCCAGGGATTACATAACTAGATTTAAGTTACTAATTCCACAGTATTCCCTAATAGACAAATGTGATAAGAACATTTTACTAAAAGGAATATTGTCTAACTCACCGAACAAAGGTGCCTGTTTCCCCAGGATGGGGACAGACACTGTTTCGTTGTCCAGGATGACAACTCCCGGGCTGTTTTTCTGGATTGTTCTTCTGTAATCAGGGTCCAATTTCTAGTCATCATCCGCCTGAATTTACTTTGTTTCTCCTTTCCCTTCAGGATTCTTGGGAGAAGGCATGTGTTAGACTAGGAGAATGCAAAGCTTGCATCTTTTTAATTGGCCTCGAAGGCAGAATGGAGACATTCTTATTAGCCTGCTTATCTCCTGCACTTCCTGTGCTGTGGCACAGGGAAAGTGACAGTCCCCGGTCTGTGCTGCTCATTAAAACCCCAGGTAATAACCGCATATAGGACAAACGTTGGTACAGGCAGATTTCCACAAGTGAATGTAACTACATCATAAAGGATGCTTTATTGAAATAAACAATGATACTTCCTCAAATGTGTCTAACTGCTTACATCTTCATTCCATTGCCTTCATACTTAAAGTTTATAGCCACTAGAAGAGCTTGATCTAGAACTCCTTTTTATTAATAAAATAGGCATTTGTTTCTTCTGTGCCTTCATTGATAAAAGGCACTGTTTTCATTTGAAGAATCACTTTTAGAGGACACAGGTATTTGAGCAAGAACTGTGACTCAAATCTTTAAATTTCTTTTCCCCATTCTTTAGTGGTTTTTGTTTTGTGTTTTCTTTTTTGGACCATTGACAGATTCTTCTCAATCAAGTTCAGTAACAGATTTGAAACAAAGCTACGCAGGAATGTACAAGCCATTTTATCTCATAGACTCAGATTTATTTTAAAAACCCAAAAATAAACTGATAAATCCAAACCTTAGATATTTGTTCTTAAAATATCTATAACAGACTGAAATATCTTAATTAGTCAACTCCCCCCCCCCATACAAATATCCTGGGAAAGCTTAGGTAAACTTGAAAGTATTCAAAAGTGAAGGCAGAAAGATATTTTTAGCAGATGGTACTGAAGTCATCACTTTCCTGCAGAATGGACTTCTTGTTGAATGTTTAGGCTCTTTTATGTTAGTACGTGAGTATTTTAGTATCTGAGGAATGTTGAAATACTTGCTATAAATAATCTAAGAAAAATAATTACTCAGATATTTTGCTCAAGTCAGTTCATTAGAGTCTCACACCACCCCTCCCACCAGACAAATTTTGCAGATAATTTTCTATGGCTTCAACTCAATGCTGGTATTGAGAGGTTTTCCTACAAAGGAAAGGTCTGGGTTTTATTAGAGTCTATTTGAATGAGACTGAAGAACACGCCACCTAAGGTTGGGGGATTTGTGATCTAGACACTCAAAGTAGGAGGAACAGATGTCAATTTCGTATCTTCAAGCAAAAATATCCCCAATTCATGTACAACTGTAGTTGGGAGCAAAGAGGCATAGAAGTCAACCTCAAAACAAACAAACAAAAAAAAAAACAAAAAAACCCTAGGTGGTTGTGAGACTACATGTTTGTGGGGAATCCAGGTAAAACAAGACAACAGCATAAATGTCCTTGCGAACTCACACGCCGGGCATGGGTCACTGGATCCCTCACTCACTGTGAGGCAAATGCCTTTCTATTCTCTTTTTAGGTTTCCAGCAACTTCGATGTTTCCGTGTGTGTGTGTGTGTGTGTGTGTGTGTGTGTGATTTTAAGAGCTCTGGGCATAGACGCAATAAGTTGATGCCGCCCTAGCTGTGAGGGTAGTGAACACTGAAACCTCCACCAGAAATGACATTTTAGGAAGAGAGGATGGTAGCATGCTTCTGATTCAGTATGGGAATTGAGGAAGCAAGAGTTCTTTTTTTTTTTTTAAAGATTTTATTTATTTATTTGACAGAGAGAGATCACAAGTAGGCAGAGAGACAGGCAGAGAGAGAGAGAGAGAGGAGGAAGCAGGCTCCCTGCCAAGCAGAGAGCCCGATGCGGGACTCGATCCCAGGACCCTGGGACCATGACCCGAGCTGAAGGCAGAGCCTTAAACCACTGAGCCACCCAGGCGCCCCGAGGAAGCAAGAGTTCTTAGGGATGGATCAGAAGTCCCTAACCTTTGTGGGGCTTCAAAACGGATAGTAAAACTCTTTTAGCTATGCAATCCCAAAACATTTAAATAAAATGTGAAATTCAAACACTCATGGAGATGTTGTTTGGTGTTGTGGAAATCAGATATAACAGTTGATTTTTTTCCTCCCCGTGGCATCTGGAGGGTTTGTGATGGGCTGGGCATCCAAGTGGCCATGTTCAAAGACAGTTAAAGAAAACTTGCAGGTGTTTAAGGCACGAAGAACCTCAAGACATTTGTTACACTTGGTTCCCACAAAATGTTACTTTTATGTATTTTGATATACTCATTCCTCTAAGGGGGAAAAAAAAATCAATGGTGCTGTTTTATGAGATAGGAATAGATTCTGAATATAGATTTCCTACACCATTGTATGAGGTTTTCTTTCGAGTCATTATGGTTTCAATTTTAAAATAGTTATTCTTGGTGCTATCACATCGCTTTCCCAGTGTTGCCGTCATAATCAGTGGTATACATTCATTTACTTCCAGAAGAATGCCAGCTGATCTCTCCCAGATGAAAAAGCAAAGGACTTGTTTCAAACGACTATGGAGATTCTTTCTGGCGAAGCATTATGAACAAGTGTATCCTATTTCACATCATCAATCAATCTATAACTTTAATAAGAAAACAAAATTTTTGACACCCTAAGTAAAAAAAAAAAAACAAAAAAACAAACAAACAAACAAAAAAAAAACCCCACAGGTTATAGGATCATCTTTGCTAGCAGGAAGTCACTGAGATTTATTTATTCATGGCCTGATACAATTTCCAAAAAAAGTGCTCTTTTGAACAAGAAATGACTCGTATACATTGAGGAGCTCTTGAATGTTACCCAGGATTTAGTTACCACTGTGAGATTAAAAATGCATTAAAATGCTCCGCGGCTTTCAGGCTGGCAAGGGGAAAAGAAAGGAGAGAGGGATCATGAAATAAAGTAGGCGATGTTGAGAGAAAGGGGGTCACAACCCATGTAATTGAAAAGAAAGAGGCAAGGACAGACAAGCCATCCAGTAGGACGGGCGGTCTCCTAGGACTTAGACTATTACACCCAAGTGGCTGAATCCATTTCATAAGTTACTCTAAATGGTCATTACCGGCGAAATGATGGTTAAGAAATGGACAAGAGTTGACAAAATCCTGAATCCTGAGAAATGACTGGATATAAAAAACCAAATAAGGACATTTTGAAATAACACACATAATGAGTAAGATAGCACGGGGTCGGGGGGAGGCGTGGCGGGAGTGTATTATATTCTGTAGTCATTTGGTACAAGTAGCATTCTTAATGGAATCTAATCAGAATTATGAAGTGATCAGCTGGAAAGTTTAATTTAAACATAAATTTAAAGCGGTACTTAAGGATCATGGTCACAGGTGTAATCTCCCTGGATAGTGTAGGAGACAGGACAAAAGGTCCTGAATAAGAAGTAATCATTATTCACACCTTATAGTTCTTTACAAGACGTTCAGAGTATCTTGGTAATAGATATTACTCACTACTCATGCAGAAACCTCTGAGCACCTATAAATGCAAAGATGGGTCTGCACTCCATCAAGCTTCGATTCTTTTCTCAATACAACCTCCACATCTTAAGTAGGCACTCTGAAGACACACACACACACACACACACGCATTCACACCCGTGCACAGGCGCCTTTTCTGTGTCTTTGTTAAGAACACGCTCCATTACTCATTTTCCTTGACGTAGATGTTCTGACGTCCTCCAAATGGTTAGGATTATAATTTGCATTCAACACCTACTTCCGTCTCACTGAATCAGATCCAAAGTGTGCGTTTAAATTTATCAAACATGAGTCCAATAGCTACGGCAGATGAACACCATTTTATATGAACCTAATAAATTTCACAAAGCAAAGCAATCAGCTCATGAAAAAAAAAATCTTTGCCACAATATTCATTCAAATACATTATTGAGTCTATCTAAAATATTTCTTTAATAATTCGAAGCTTCAACAGATGAAGCACATGTTATTACCAACTGTTGACCTTTCTGGAATCATGGTTTTTCATTAGGATTAAATGAGCAGTATACAAGGCTAAAATATTTTAAAATATGCACAATTCACTATTTGCAATTCTGAGAAAGCCTGTTTTAATCAAAATGTGTTATTCTGGCCTTCTGACCTACAAGGAATGTATTTCTCAGAAAAATGCAGCCTGATAGCATAATCCGTTTCACTTAATAGTGTCACGATGACTCTTTTTCCTACTGAAGGCACTTTTTACGGAAGTTCAAGTTGCGGCAGCTTCTGTTACGCTTCACGGGCTTCGTTCTTCTTTGAGCCGTGTAATTAAGTGATCACATACAATAAAAACCAGGTGGGGCCAGTCATTCAAAAGAGTTTTGTGCTTTCAAAGATCAAGACTCAAATGTCAAGAAGAACTCATCCTAGGGGTGCCCCAACAGCAACTGAGGTCCCAAGGACTGACTTCAATGAGTAAAAAGGCGATTCACTAACAAGGCACAGAGGACAACTTCTGGATGCTGGCTGGCCACGTGTTTACAACCCAAGGTTCAGGGTCATACTGGTATCCAAAGGCCACACTTCTGAGAAAAAGAACCCCAATGTACACAACACTCAAAGGCATCCAGCTAAAACTAATTGAGAATCTGTCATTTCTGCCAAAAGGATTTTTTTTTTTAAAAACAAAACCTAATCAAAGTGATTTGTGGTTGCCGTCATCTACAGGATTATGGGTCAGAAGATCATTTCCCAACATGAAATACAGCTGCCTAAAGACACAATGGACCTTCCACTGTTGGCTTTTGCATTCAGCTCTGTTTGTTACATACTCATTCCCTCCCGGAGTCAGGAAGGAGTACTTAAAACAACCACTTCCCCCACCCCGCAAGGATTGCAGCTGTTTCTACTGAGTAATAAAAGTTGCCAGAGAAATCATATATACACATACATGTAAAATTAGGGAAACAAGCTGCTTTATTGCCCCGATTTAAAATAAGCTCAATCAGTAGAAAAGAAAAATACTATAATATACAGCTTGATGAACAGCTGAAGACAAGAATATCCTCAGACACGATTTTAGAATTCAGGCTATATCTCGCTCAATGATGTTTGAATGAGATGAAGGACATTTCTCCTTTAAATTTTTTCTAAACCACTGAATGAACACGTGGAATTTATGGGGGGATGTAACCCAGAATAGACAGATTTGTAAAAATTCCTTAAGTATTAGCATGAGGCTTGAAAGGCAGAAAAGGGGAGGTCTCGCTGCTGTTCCGTTTATAAAGTTGTAACATATTGTAAATCATCATCGATAAGAAGTCTAAGTTAAAAGAACAACTTCCGTGAGTCAGTGATAAAATTTAAGTTTCTGCAGAACAGATTATTAACCCTCCCTGACAAGGGCAAACCAAACCAATATATCAACCACAGTGCAAGGTAAGAATTAAAATATCGATTCACGAAATCATGAAGATGAGATCCAGAGGCATGGTGATCAGTATCTCAATGGTCCAGGGGAAAAGACATCAAAGTATTGGCAAAATAAGAAAACAGTCTTACTTTTGACGGTCGCTGTCCGGGTACAGTTGTAAAGAATCGCCAGCTCGCCGAACACTTTCCCTGGACCCATGGTGCAGAGTTTCACGCCTTCTTTCGTAACCTCAACCTTACCATCTAAAACAAAGAGACAACGCCATTGTAAGTGTTTGCCATGCTTCATTTCACTTGTTGCATTTTCAATATGCAATGAAACTCTCTTTAACCCTCTTTAAAACTGCAAAGCAATTACCAAGGAAGACCAAGCCATCATCCAGATGCTAGGCAAAAAATGGCAATAAATCACATTAGTTCAGAAGTCCCATCCCTCTTTAAATTAATCACTGATAAGGGATGCCTGGATGGCTCAGTCGGTTGGGAGTCTGCCTCCGGCTGGTGTCATGATCCCAGGGTCTAGGAATAGAGCCCCGAATCAGGCTTCCTGCTCAGTGGGGAGTCTGCTTCTCCCTCTCCCTCTGCCTGCTGCTCCCCCCGCTTATGCTTATGCCCCTTCTGTCAAATAAATGAATAAAATCTTAAAAAAAAAAAATCACCAATAAGATCTGAAGTAAGACTGAAAGAGAGCCCAGGAAAAGGCAAAAAGGTAAACATGTGTTTTTCCAAATATTATATAAGAAAACTATGGTAACTCCCATTTTAATGTCATTTTGAATCTGAGAGAAAACCTGAGTAAGTGGGCGGTTTTTCTACAGCACACTTCACATGTGGGAATTCTCATTTGGGTAAAGCACAGCTATTACAGGAAAGGAGATTACTTTGACCCTTGGGCACTGTCTAATTGCAGCTCATGGTATCTTTTTATTTTTAAGCATCTTATCTGACTTGGGCACGACTGTTTTATCTGCTTCCCAGTCCCACAACACTGGCCATAAGGAAAAATAAACTAGGAAGGTTGTGGGGGAAAGAGACATTAGGACCATTTATGTTCCACAAAGGGCTTGGAAAATGAAATGCTAAGGAAGGAAAGAGCCAAGGACACACCGGGTTACAGTTTGTTGCCTGCGAGGAAGGCAAATGCTACCCATGATGGAAATAAAAGAAACGGGTTTTTTAAAAAGGTACAACTATATACACTAGAAATTCCCTTACCTCACACAATGGGGGGTAGGGTTGGAAATAAATGGACAACACAATCCATTCTAGACTAATAGCCCCCTCCCCACTTCTATTATTCTTCCAAGTTACTTATCCACATCTACGGTAGAACCTTCTGGTGGGCTTTAGCTAGTGAATGAATGAAAGGAGCTAATGCTACCAGGTTCTCTCCAAACTTCAGACCTACACGCATCGACTTCATCGTTGTTCTTGTATCTACATGTTCCCTGTAATATTTAACTTTTCAGAGTTTGGGCTTTAAACATACTCCCACTTAAAAAAAAAAACAAAACAAAACAAAATCAACCTCGTTTCAACTAAGCAATAACATCTGTAAAACAGAGTCAACGTGGGCACCTGGGTGGCTCAGTGGGTTAAGCCACTGCCTTCGGCTCAGGTCATGATCTCAGCGTCCTGGGATCGAGTCCCGCATCAGGCTCTCTGCTCAGTGGCGAGCCTGCTTCCCTCTCTCTCTCTGCCTGCCTCTCTGTCTACTTGTGATCTCTCTCTGTCAAATAAATAAATTTAAAAAAAAAAAAAAACAAACAAACAGGGTCAACGTGCTAATTTCTTCAAACACCTATTGAGATAAAGCTGCAATATAGAAAACATTTGGGAAAAGTGTAATCCATGTTCCAGTCATGTGAGGTCAGCCCTTCAGAGAACATTGTTCTTTCGACCCTGAAAACCATTTCATGTAAATGCTATCAGTGGAGAGAGAATCCTGCAGTAATTAGGACACAATTTCATATAAGATCTATTCACTCCTCTTAAACTGTGTGTGTGTGTGTGTGTGTGTGTGTGCGTGTGTGAGTGTGTATGTGTGTGTGTGTGTGAGTGTGTACCTACTCTTGGCATAAAGAAGTTACTCAGGAATGAAAAAATCTGACAATTCTACAAGTTTGGACATACTTTCCTAGGCAGGTTTGGCCCCTCAAAATTTGGTCTAGCTTTGTCATGCCCTATTTCTTGACTGCAGAAAACCAAACTCTTTCTCGTGGTAGGTACATCAATACCAGTGCAGGAAATCCATATTTTCATAAGCCACAGATGTCCCCCTCCCTTCCAAGGGTAAGCCTGCTTCCTTACAAATTCCATCTGCTACTTGAGAATGAGAAACAGGCTCAGAACTTAACATGGTTAGATTTCCAAGTCATTAGAAGTCAGACCAGGAGTTAAATTCTGGTTTTCTTATCTGTTCCTTAGGAGTCTTGTGACCGTGGGCAAGTTATTTATATCTTCAAGCCTCGCTTTCTTCATTAATAAAATAGATGAAAGAAAAGCACATGTCTCCTCAGGTGGTTGATAAAATGAAATGATTAAAACAGGGTCAATGCTGAGCATGATCCCTGGCTTACAACAAACGGTCAATGAATACCAGCTCCTACTACTGGTATTATTTTTATTATATTTCTTATCTAGAAGGAGGGAGGGCTTACTGGATCTTACTGAAACACAGGATTTCATTATCTATTCCAGAAACCAATGGAGTCCATGTAGGTTAGTAGGCTTGTGTTTATTTTTCAATGGAAAAGTATTTGTATCAGATTCTCTACTGGCGGGGGGCACGTTTGAGAACTTTTGCGCTCCAATCAATATCATACCCAAAGAAGACAATGGCCTGCCAAGAAGTCACACTGATCTGTATCCCCTTTGTGCTCTTCCCCACCTGGACACATGCAGGCAACATTTGACAAGCATTGCTTTAGCAAGTACAGTATTTCGGGGCAGACGCCCACGAATGACAAAGTGACAACTTTCCCGTGGATTACAACATTTTTTGGACTTGAAGCTCTAGCTTCAATGATATTGAAGCAGCTCAGAGCAAAATGAGCAATGCCTACAGAACTTCCACATGTAGCTGATTTTGTACCCGTCCGGTTCTCTCGCTCTCCCTGGGTCCTGTAGCTGGAAGTCTTCGGTGGAAAGAAACCCATAGGAGGAGCAAGACGCTACAAAGAATCCTGCTGGAAAGCTTGGCCATTAGGGCTTCTCAACTAATAAAAGACAAGAAACACAGCATTCTCATTTCTAGCTCAGTGGTTTCTGAAGGGGTTTCTGTGGACCTGCCACATCAAAGCTAATTAATAAAATGTAGATATTCCCCGCGCTGGGAAATTGTAACTCCACAATGACCACTGTACTGGGTTCTGGTGCCCTTTACTTCTCTGAAAAACCAGGCTCACAGAGCAGTGATTGATTTCAACTAATAGGAAACCTTGAACCTGATCGTGTTTCCTTTGGGATATGACCTCTAGAAAGCTCACAGCCAGAATTACCTAAGACTCTGGGGTTGGAAATGTGTGCACAAATGCATTTCTGGTTCTAACTCATTTTCCTGATCTTATTTTCTATTTGCCTAATTTGTTCATGTCTCACTCATTTTTTAAAAAGAGGGATATGAATAATTATATACATATCTATGTATAGATGGATATAAAGATAGGTATAAATAAGTCTATATATGATAAATATGCACATATATGAATAATTAGTGCTGGTAACAGAAGGTTATAATCCATATTAATTAGAATAACAAAAAAGTTTAAGAAGAGATTTACTGGAACAGATTGTGTTTGAGAAATTGAAATTTGAATGTAAAACATCTTTTCCAGGTTAAGTTAAATACTACAAGTTCAGTATATTCACAATAGCCCAGGAAGGAAGGAATCTAATCACATATCATGGAGAGTGGTCCAGGAAGCACTTTTTCTTTTTAATGATCAGAAATATCTAAATGGTAAACAGAAACACAGTGTTGGTAAAATGTTACTCTGAGTCACAGTGTGATCACTTTTCCTTCCTTCTACCTGCTGTGCGGGTGGAATAAGTAATTCCCGGAGGCACGATCCTCTGGGTGCTAAAAAGTTAGGTACACACACAGCATTAACCAAGAGTTGTTTCAAAGACATTCGCAAACGTTGATTTCCAAGAGCCCAGGAATGCAAGTTATTGATGTGAAGCGTGAATTTGGTTAAGCTCATTCACTGTGCCACACAGCAACCCTGAAGCAAAATTAGAAGTGATCACCCACTTCCAAATGATTTCCAAGTAATGATTTTCCAAGTGTGTGGTCTGCCTATGAAACCTAAGGATAAGACCAGCACAAGCTTGTTCCATACACTCCTCCTTTGAAGCATTAAGGCCATCTTGAAGCCACTCCCCATGTCTCGGACTCCCCCTGCCCCCCATCCTTTTTTCCACTCTCTGGCTACCTTTGAGGATTGGTTTAAATTGACTTATCTTTCGGACTATGTGTTTATTTTGGTGGTGAGGGGAACAGTGTGGGGTAAAATACAGCACGCTTTTGCCAGAGGCCTCTACCAACCTCAGAAAGAACCAAGCTTGGAGGTTTCAATATAATTAAAATTTGCTATTAACTTCAGGAGCGCACACTGATGAATTTACTTCAGGTCAGCACGGATTAACGTAACTTCTATTCCTCTTAAAGAAATTGCAGAGATTCATTAGCATTTATTCGTGACTGCTTAATACTTTAATTTTCAAATATGTTAGATTCCAAATCAAAGATCTTTTTTCCTTCAAGAGTAGCAGGAAGACATTTTCAGAACATCCTAGTAAAGTTCTAGACTTTTCCATTAGTTTCCCTAACTGAACTCGACAGAGACTAGAGGCTATCAGAGCTGTTATTTGGGGGAACTGATGACCATCTAAAATGTGGCATACATCCTGCTTTTGTTCTTTTCATTTGCTTTTGCTTTTAAAAAAATATATATGAAACCATGTTGGCATCATTTTCACTATACACTCTCCCCACGTAAAAAAAGAAATATCCAGATCATTTTTATTTGGATTTTACAAGACTGTCATTGTTTCCAAGAGAGGTGTTGGAACAGTCGGCTAATACAAGATTTCACGGTGACAGTTTCACTCAGCTCTTATCACCCCTGCAATTAGTATGATTAATTGAATGTTTTATCATAGTACCTTGAATGTATTGCTCTTAAGGATTTAATTTATTTGAGAGTGAACACATGAGTTGGGGGGGAAGGGGCAGAAGGAGAAGCAGGCTTCCCACTGAGCAGGGAGCCCCATGTAGGACTCAATCCCAGGACCCTTGGATCATGACCTGACCCAAGGCAGATGCTTAACCAACTGAGCCACACAGGCACCCCCTTGTGTGTATTTTTTATTCTGCTTCAGGTACCATATGCCCACTGGTGATGGAACGAGCTGAGTCCTATGTCCTGACACTTGCCACCTTGACCAAAAATCAGCCCACCTCCTGGTTTCTGGCATCACGGTTCATGTAGCACCCTTGGGAGATGCTAAGTATGAAGAGATCCAATTCAAAGTATCTATACATCTATACTTCTGTCTCTTTTGTAAGAATTAGGAGGCCCTATACATAAAAGAAATGGAGTTTACAAGGAGACCCTGAATCACCTGGCTTTGTTCATCTTTCTGGGTTTCTCACTACCTGCGGTTTTGTACCATAAGGACTTTCACGATAGGGCAAATCAGCTTAGAGATTTATTATTGGCAGGCAGAACTAGGGTGGCTGGTGATAACCTAATTACGAATGCTCTGTGCTTCATTCCAGTAACCTTGGTTGGAACATTCAGGACAATTTGGCTGGCCATTACAGGGAGACAGGTGTTCTATCAATGGTCGCATCTAGATAAGACCTCCCATCCCTTCCGTCCTCCCATCTGTCTGACCACACCTTCATGATTGGGTAGGTTTGAGCCCACAGCTGATATGTTATGAATTCTCTCCAATGGGTTCCTGTAGTTGCTAAATTCCACAGGAATATCCAGCACGTGATGGTTGAGCAGGTCCCCACCAGCAGGGGCGTATTTCCTCTAGGAGATGAGGCTCACTTATAGATCTCTCCTTTTTTCTTCTTTCAGTTTTATTAAGATGTAAGTGGCTTAGAGCACTGTGTAAATTTAAGGTCTACAGAAGGATGCCTTTACTAACATAGGATGCTAAGTTATTACCACAATAAATTTAGTTAACATCCATCATCTCACAAAGATTAAAAAAAATCTTTTCCCTCTTGGGAAACATGAGACTTCTTAGGCCCACTTTCTGCTTTCCTAATGGATTAGGGATACCAGGATGTCTGACTTGCCTCCTAGGGTTATTTTAGGTTGGGGGTATTTCACATGGGGAAAAAAGCCGAAGTAGCTAAGGCTGCCATGGGCTACCAGGAAAATCCATCCAATTGCCAGGGACAGATTATATTCTTAGATATTTCCTTCAAACCTGTAATTCATTTAGCTAGGTCTTTTCTCAGCCATTGTAAGAGGGAAAAAGACAGCCTCACCAGGAAATTTGAGTTTGTTACTGAATTAAAGAATGACAGTAGGTCAGGACCTTATCCGTTTCCCCTTCAAGATTGCTTTCAAATCCAAATAGGTAATGGTCTCCCTGGACCTATACCCTTGCTCCTTGGAGGAGGTCTTAATCTGATCATTGAAAATCATTCTTTGGCCATTGAATGAAAGCCAGTAAGAAACTGCCCTGTTTCAGCACAATATATTTCTTCCAAAGTTTGCACCACCCATTTTTCATTAGGGATTTTGCTTATTAGTTTTCTCTTGGAGGATAGCAGGGGGAGAGAAGGGTTTGTTGCTGTTGCTTTCTTTTTTCTCCCTAAACTATTGGTGCTATAGTTTCTTTGACCATCAGGTTCTTATACTACTTTGGTTAGGACCAAACTTCCCATTCAAAGAAGTCACTTTTCTTTGATACCATCATAGCAAAAATTCTTCCAGGGAGCACAAAATTACTAGCTACCAAATGGAATAAGACAGAGTCTGAGGTTTAAGAGGTTTGTTGAAGATTTACTGACAAAGCACGGTGTGGCAAATCAAAAGAAACAGAGAAATTAGCCTATTTTGTAAGATTATGGAGCTGGAGGGGATAATCACCAGAAGAACACAGACATGATTAAAAGATGATGCCCCTGGAGAGGGGGGTTATGACGAGAAGACTGAGCCTGCAACTGTGGCTTTTCCTCATCAGTGTTTCAGTATTATCTTGCTACCACATGCTCGTGGCTCTCCAAATAAAAGAATGTGAACATTTGGGCAGCTTTCAAAAAATATACATTCTCCTCCCCACTGGAGACAAGATGCATTAGTAAAGACCAGGAACCCTGTGGTTACATTTCCCCTCATTCTTATGCTTGTGGGCACTGTTATCTGTGTAATGGTTTTTCTCTTTTTTTTTTTCAGCACATACGCTTGGTTTATTAGAGTTTATCGTGAATTAGGACTTTTAACACTTCTCAGATAATGAAAGTATTTAAAAACTTAAAATTCAAAAAAAAAAAAAAAAAGAGGTTTGTTGAAGATATAGGAGCGAAGACCTTTGTTTCTTCTTCTATTAGGCAAATCTGATTTCCTTTCCAGTCATGACTGCTATAAATAACCTTGACACATTTTTTTCATTACACTAAATTACAACACATCGATATATATTTGAATATAAAATAAAATCATCATAGTTACTATTGGGAATGAGAGGATCAGAAACAAAAATGAGGTGTCCAGAACAAAGAACCCAACTGTCTGACTTATGGGGAAAGAGAGAGAAAGACAGAACCATGACATCCACATCCAGACACTTGAACTTCTTGTTCGTTTGTTTCTATCTCTGCGGTCATAGGGCATATGCACATATTTACAAGAAAACCTATATGAGGACACAGACTAAAATGTAAGCAATTTGGATCTACAGAATCATTTGAATCATCAAAGTGGAAATGTGGAATGAACAATTCACATCGCAGCATTTCTGCCCTCGGAGATATTTAAGGAGAGAGCAAACAGAAATGATCGTAGATGGGTCAACCACTCATCTGCTATGAACAGGATTCTGGAAGTATTTCACAAGCATCCTAAGTCCATAATTTTTATACACGCTGTGTTTTAAAACCCAAGCACTTTAAAGTACACAAAAAGCACTAGATGAATGCCTGTGGACTAATTTCAATTTCCAGTGATAAGAAAAGTGAGGACAGAAGACAGATAGACACACACTGGAAAGAATGAGCGGACTGCTCTTTCCCTGAGTCAATGAGAGTTGAACAGATAAGTTGTCTTAATTAAGTCAAGTTTATTAAGCTGAATTCCAGCAATACATAATGCATTCTTGCTCTATCATTTCTATAATTCATGAGCACCTACAATTAGCCTCAAAAATTAATGACCAGTTCTGTAGTTCCTTAAACACAGGTGCATAGCAAAACTACCACTAACACCATCAGAATTGTGGGCGCCATAATGTTTTTGTTTTGTTTTAATATCAAGCTTGGGAGAGTCCACTGCACGTCTATAGCTCTCAGTTGGGGGGTTATTTTGTCCCCAGGGAATATTTGGCAATGTCGGGGAACATTTTTGGTTGTCACAACTCGGGGGCAGGGTTTCCTACTGGCATCTAGTTGGCGGAAGCCAGGAATGTGGCTAAACATCCTAGAATGCCCAGGCAGACCCCATAACAAAGCACCATCCAGCCCCCAATGACAGCCGTGCCCACGACGCGGAGAACACCCGATATAATCCATGCACATACAAAATACTCTACATGTAAAGGGAAATTTTTCACTTCCGCTATTTGTTATTTAACCTCCACCAGATGTAAATTGCAAGGTGAAAAAAAAAAAAAAAAAAAAAAAGGTTAACACCAGGTTACAATACTGAAACAAACCGCACTGCCCCTGAATTGAATCAAGCCACAAAGCTATTTACTGGATAATTCTCCCCAGCAGATGTCATCTGAAATAGACATACAGAACATTTTGAAGCAAGACTATCCTACTGAGGCTGGAGAGGCAGCCTTTTCCAGACACACTTGAGAAGAGGAGTGCCGGCTGGGGCACAGACTGGGTGGGGATCTTGAAGAAATGATCAAACTCTGTCTTGATGATCTCACCACAGATTTGTGATTATAGTACCTTCTTTTATAGGGTTATGATAATTAGATAATACTTGGGGTGCGATGAAGCAACAGATGGAGTAGATCTTAAAATTTCCTTTAGACAAAAAAAAAAAAAAAAAAAAGGCAGCTTAAGAAGGGCTCAAGGAAGGCTCCCAAGGGTTTGGTTTATCATGTTTAGGATCTGGAAGGAGCAGAGGGATACAGGAGCCAAGGAAGGGAGGGGAGAAGGGAAATGGGCAGGAAGCTGGGGATTCCCAAGAAAGGGGCCAATAGGAAAGTTTTCAGGTTTTGGGAAAAGCGGTGTCTAATGTACAATATTCAGCTATTTGTTGCCAGAATTAATGTTCTACCTTTCTCCACAGATGAGTTTGCTTCACACATTTCCGGTGCACAGGATTTGGGAGAGGGAAAGCCCTCGTTGGGAGGGTGCCTTGCTTGGAAGGGTCCAAGAGGAGTCAGGCAGGTAGTGGAGTGAAAAGAGCAGAGATCCGGGCGGAATTTTGTAAACCACGCAAGTGTGAGAAACTGACAAGGGGAGTTTGCAGAGCTTTTAGGGGAGGGTACCAGCCTTTACACATCAAAAGAGTACTTCACCCAACCTCACCTGAGGCTGGAAACATATCCATAGTCCACAAGTGAATAAACGGGGCTTCAGTCAGAAAGGAGCTCTTTCTCTAAGCTCCTTGGCACCTTTGTTTAGCTTTGTAAAGGCTCCTCCGAGGCTGGAGGAGGGAAGATTTAGAAATGAGAAGGTCTAAGCTGCCTCGCTGGTTCTCACTGCTCTGAATAGGGCGATCTTTGGGCAGTTTCTGCCTCCTCTTGATAAAGATCACCACCTCCCGCCTCCTAGGATTAACGTGTGAAATTTACGTGAACGCCCGGTGTGTGCTTTCACAAATGTTAGTAAGTAAGCCTAAACTGATGGAGGGCAACCACTTAATGCCTGCTGGTAAGTTAGGAGGGGGTTAGTAGATACTCACTGGTGGCCAGATTGAAATATCAGTGAGGATGACCACCACTGTGATCAAACTTGCGGGGAAGACCGGATTTCATTTTAATGAGACTGCCTATGTCGTCTGCAAGAAAAATTTTAATTATATTGCCTATGTAGTCTGCAAGAAACAACACAAATTAAAAGTGTCAAATAAAGAAATAAATAAATAAAAGAGTCACACCTCCACTCCACTTACAGAAGTATTTCTATACTTTCTTTTACCCGGCAATACACATCGTCCAAGGAGAATTTTTTATTGGACGGTTTAAAATATCTACCCTTGATAAAACATGAAGCATGTATTTTTTCCCCTTTACACAAGGTCAGGATTCTCCAGAGTAAAGGGTGAGCATTCACTTACCTCTGCATTTTTAAAAAGCAGAGAAAATAAGTAACAACCATGTACCCCGTAAAATACTTGAAGCATCTATAAAAAGATGGAAAAGAACATTTGAATTTATTCTCTTGAAAGCTGTTGTACAAATGGATGGGGCAGGCTGGGAATGGGAGGACTGGGTTGGAAATCTACTGCCTGTACTAAGAAGATGGCGTTCACCCTCCTGTAAGCCAAGAGGCAGAAGAAGGTGGAGTCCGGGTAGTAGTTTAAGAGAATCAGAGGGTCGAAAAAAACAGCCAACGCTCCTCTCCGGTACAGTCAGGGGCAATGGCAGAATGCATGTCCTGCACATATACCGAGGACTTAACTGATGAAGGGATAAGCCAGAGCACACATTGCTCAACCACACTGAGGAACGGAGTACCCATGCACGCGACGGCATGGCCGAACCCTGAACACGTATTAAGTCAGTCAGTCACAAAGACCACGCACGGTAGTATTCCGTCATGTGCGGCACCCAGAATGGGCAAATCTTGAGGGACAGAAAGTACACGAATAATTGCCTAGGGTCAGGAGGGATGGAGGGGTTCAAGTGTGGCAGTTCAGGAGTACAGAGTGTCTTTTGAGGGGGGAGGATGAGATCTTCTAAACTGGACGGTGATTTTGGATGGTTCTGGAGGCACAACTTTGAATATTCTAGACCAGATGGAAGCAAACACCTTAAAAGGGTTAATGGTATGGGATGTGAATTATATCCCAAATAAAGCTGTTCAAAACATGGGGACTTAACACAGGCACTTAGTAATTGCCCAACTCGAAGACTAATGTAATCAGTGTTTTATTATCCTTTACATGAACGTTTAGGAGTCAGAAATGCTTTGGCTTCTCACTCTTCCTCAAAAAACTGCTCTTACTCCCTTTAGGGCAGTCATACCAACCCTCGTCATCATGGGTGACCTCATGTTCCTTCCCAAATCAGCATCCATCCCTTCCCAACTTCACTTGGTGACTAAAGAGAGCAAGTCATCTGTGTATCACACAAGTGATGCCTACAAACACCTCTTAGGGTCACACTGTGTAAGACACCCAATTTTCCCCTTAACTGAAATTCTATCATAAGACCTTGTGGATGATGGACGCAGCCCCTTCCCTGGATTCTTCACCCCCAAACTATAAAGCAAAGAGAATAAAGCATCTCCCTTGACTGTTATTCTGATAAAACATCCCCGTGCTCAGAAATTCACACTAGTCTCTCTGGGATCAAACCAAAATTCCTAGCATCGTACGTCTAATCTTCGCACAAACCTGGATTTTCTCTAAGTTAACCTGATTCTGAAGCCTCACAGGTCATTCCAGATTTCAGACTTCATGGTTTAGTTCAACGGTCCTTAAGCAAATGGAATTCAGGGGGCTGAGAACTTGGATAAAATCTTCATATTGTTTTTACTAACTTCTCAATGAAACGGGGCTTTTCCACTGTAACAAACCATATTATGGTTTAATAATATTTATGATGCTGTCACCAATAGGAATCACATTTTGTTACTATATGGCAGTTATAGATATTTTTATCTTTTTTAAGATTTTATTTATTTGCCAGAGAGAGAGAGAGAGAGAGAGAGAATATGAGCAGGGGGAGGGGCAGCCTCCCCACTGAGCAGGGAGCCCTATAGGTAACACAACTGTAGATATTTTTAAGTATTGTTTATGCTCATTCCTTCAAACTCATGGCAGTTATTAGACACAGATGTTATTATTGACTGTGTTAAAAAATTCACATGTTTTAGTGAATCACAACTTTTTAAATTTATTGATTTTTGATATAACTAGTTTCCTTGGAAATTTAAAGTAGCCAGTTTTATGCACTTAAAAATATTTTGAAATGAGGTCCCCAGGCATCAGATTTCCACAGGGGTCCCTGGCACAAAAAAGAAAAAAGAGAAAAAGTAAGAACCCCTGGCTAAATGAATAATTGTCTTGATTCCTCATGGAATCTTACCAGGGTGTTAATAACTATCATTGACAGCCCAGAATTTATCCAAGAGAAAACAAAGCAGATTTACAACAAAACAAGCTGAAGCAAGACAAACTTGTAGGATTACTTGTTACAAGTCAAAAATCATGGATCCCATCTTGTTTGCCAACTGATGGTAATTGGTTCCCTGGCCATCTGGCCTGCCTCTCACTTTAGAGAATTATTTTATTAGAATATCTTCAGTCATAGGACAGGGGAAATGTTAGCTTAATCAGCCCAAATTCAATAATTTAAAAAAAAAAGCAAAAAACTAGATATACTATTTAAATGGAAACTATAAAAACATAAATTTTACCTTGGATATTTAAAAAAACTTAATACATCTATGTTAACCACCCTTCCAGTGCATTGAGGAATTTTATAAAGAAATCCTGTAGGCTTAAAATATTTAAAAGGATGTGAAGTTCCACCTAGTCTTGAGCAGTAATGAATAAATTTAAGAAATTAATTCCCATAGAAAAATATTATTCCTAATGACTTATCACCATCCATGAATAATTTGTCCCGATCTTAAAATGTCCTAAATCATTTATGTTTTGAATTCAAGCATCTCTAGCTGATATCAAGGTCTATATTTATTTTTCAGTTTTTCCTGATTTGAGTTCATCCCCTGACTCACGTGAAGAACAGACCAGTCTTCACTTGCGCAACCAGTTTATTTTTTCTTTTATAAATCTTCTCTTTCCCACACCCACTCCCCAGATAAGTAAATAGGAATTTGCACTCTGCCTCCAGACAGGGGAGGGATTACCAACAGATCGAAAGCACAGTAGATGATGTTTTACATTGTGGAGATTACAAAACAGACGTTAAACTAAGGCTATGCTTCCGTCCAATCGCTAGTGTTACAGAAAAACTGGGATACAAACATAGAAATACTACCAGAGACCTTCGGCATCTAACATTACGATTCAGAAGACAGATTCCATCAAGAAGACTTCTGGCTGCTTTTAAATTATGCTTGAATACTAAGAAAACACACTGCCTTGTGTCTTGCAGCTGCTTCCCTGGGAAAAATAATATTAAAGTTCACTAGCCCTGGGCCTTTGGTTTTTATGCTCTCCTAACAGACTTTGAAGTCCTTGGTCTCTACTGGGAACATATAAAGTCAGCAAGGATGGCATGGGGCCAGCGGACATCTCCAGGATTATCCAGAATAAAATTAAAGCTCTTCAGTGAGACGGCGACAAAAGGGCTTACATAAGTCTTTCACATTTCCCACATATTTTATTCATTACAAAGGAAATCTGTGACTTTCCCCTGCTAACACAACTCTGCCGAGAGGAGAAAACACTCGGGACGTGGGATTATTGAACCCCATTTGGGGCACTATGCCGGTTTGATCACAACAGAAATCTAGTGGCTAGAAGCAGCAGGTTTTTGGTGAGGGGAAAGATGAAACAGGTCCTGGAAAATATTTCCCCTTACCAGCCCCCTGCAAAAAAAAAAAAAAAAAAAAAAAAAAAAAGCAATGAATCATAGCTATTTATTATTAGAGAAGGTAGCTTTAAAAAAATTCCATTAATAAAGATGTCTATTTTCTTAAAAGCTGTCATTGGTATCTGTCAATCAAAGACCTGTGCTTTTAATATGCTACGAAGATCAAGGCACAGAGACACACTTTTTGTTGTTTTGTTGTTATTGTTCATTTGCTCTGGGGGAAAAAAAAATCACAGTCTGGCATCTGAAAAATCTGTTTGGTAAATGAAGGGGCATCCGTGTCTCCAACTCTATGGACAGAAAATGCAGTCAGTCCTAAAGAGGAACCTGGTTGAATTTCAAAAGGTAACACTCACCCTGTTGTGCGGTCATCATGACAATATCAAAATGAATTAAACACAGGAACAGAGGAAAAACCCCCAGAGAGGATTCACACCCACGGTGAGACACATACGTTTCGAAGCCCAGACCACAAAGCAAACAGAAATCCCTACCTAATGGAAAAATATGAATGTCAACTTGATGAATGATCGCGTGCTTACAACGGGCAGAAAAACGTGTTCAGTTCCTCTCTGTGCCCAGTAGGACTACAGAACACCCTCAAAGGTATTAAATCCTGGGTTGAACTTGTCCTTATTAATGAGCCATCATTTGTGAGCTCAGATTTTATGGCCATATGCCAGGAGATAATGAGACGTTCACAAGAATATTCTGAATTGGAGCATTCCAGCTTTCTGCGATTCCACCAAGGCATGTTGCAAAACAAGTCCTCCCAAGTTGCTGTAGCCATGAACTGAGATAGTTAGGACTCCCTGCCGAAGAGACTTGGACAAAACTCCAAGCCCCCCGTGTCATCTCTAGTGACGGGCAGACAGAATATAGATATTACCCTAGAAAAGGTGCAGGGGAAGGAGAGCCAGAGAAAAGCCATAGAGAGAAATGGGAATGATGGCAGGTGAACTGTGGATTACCAGAAGAGAGAAGGTTCATGAAATAGGACACAATGTAGCGAAGAGAAGAGATAGTAGGTTAAAGTATCAGAATGAACAGTGCAGGGTTTCCAGTCACCTGGAGTTCTGTGTTGGCTATTGGAAGAACTTTCGTTCTTGTGTAAGTCTTCTGAATGCCCCCGGAGCTGAACCCGCAGGCGTGCTAACTCTTGCGGATGGTCCTTCATGGAGCTCTTGAGGTACAGAGCCTAAATGGTAGCTTTGTGTTGGTATCTGATTATCCACAGTCCCTGAGAGAGTGGCCTGGTGGGGGGCCTTGGCTGGCCAGGTGTCAGTTACTATCCAGTCCTCAACTTCCTGTTTTTCAAAGTCCCATTTCTCATTTGCCTTCAAAAGCTGACCCAGTCTAAGAGGAGGCCATCTAGCTGGACCTGACCTGAATGACCACTGGGATATCTTACTAATGGGTATGTTAACATGCTTGGGTGGAGGGGTTATCCCAGATCCCAGTGTGGATATTACAGAATGTGTAGTATATGGACCATTTTACTTTTCCCAAGTCTGAAACATGACGAGTTCTCAAACCTCTGGCCCCAGGGGTGCTGGAAAGGGGCCCGCAGACACGTACTCTGCTGTTCTCTGGATGAGGCATTTCCCTTTCTTGTGAGGGGTCCTTGTGTGACCCTCATCTAGGGAGAAGTCTGCCCCTCGAATGGGATACGACTGACAGCAGGGAGCTTGGGAATGTGTGTGCACTGAAATCTGCTTCTTATTCTCGTGGATTTTCCCATAAGCTCTGAGGATGGACCTAATAAATGCCCACGGTGAAGGGAATACCATTCTGTTTTAAGAAAATCCAGGACTTTGAGTCAATGAACATATTTACCTCTGGACTTTCCTTCTTAAGGGCTGGGACAGTCTTTTCAAATGTATATCCTAGTCTCAAGTGTCTAGCACGAAAATGATAAACGTTTGCTGCTTGAACATTTGGGCAGGGTTCAGGGGTTAATGTGAAGATCTTTGTTCAGACAGACGAGCTTTTTTTTTTTTTTTTTAAGGGACCATTTTCGGTGCAGAGGAAGAGCTGCCAGGCTATTTTTAACTGACTTATTCAGGCAGGCAGTTGTAGATGGTGGAGAATTTATGTGTCCAGCCAGATAAGACATTTTAAGACCTATGAGTCTTCCCCAAACATAATGTTATAAAATGTCCTTTTGCTAAAAATACTGGAATCAAGTAATTATCTACTTTTGAATTTTAATGAATAGGCCATCTGTTCACTCAAATTGAAAAAATGAAATTTTTCTACAAATTAACGACTTGATGAGATATCCCTTGTGACTAAGTCAGCTTCACTGTTTTTTGTTATATTCAACCTAAAGAGGACACACAGCATTTTATATCAAGTTGCATAAACTAGAGTATGGAACAATGTTTTTCCATAATCATAGTATCTGTTGGACAGGCCAGATTTATTATCATCAAAGCCTAATTTTACCAAAATTTCTAAGAACACTATTAGGATCAATCTCTAGGAAGAAAAATGTGTCTGTTTTCAAAGGTGATGAGGATGACAACACTGTAATTCTAAACATTAACGCTTTATGGGTTATCACTACAATGATGAACAATTGCTTTCCATCTCTTTACATTTTTTTCCAAGAACATTTTGTTTTCTTTGTGCTGTGCTCTCCAATATGGGAGCCATTTGCCACACGGGGCTATTGAAAAGTTACTCCAAAATAAGTAAAATTTAAAATTCAGGTCTTCAGTTGTCATAGACACACATCAGACGCTACACGTGGCCGCCATATTGGGCAGCGAATACTCCTCTCGTCCTTCAGAGAGTCCTACCAGACAGCACGGCAACATCCTTCATTCTATTATAAACAAGACAACAGGTCCAAAACAAAGTTACTTATTCTAATCTCCAGGTCTCCAAACCAAGACTTAACTGAATTACAATTTCAGCTCTCCCAGGAGTGGACTTTTGCTCCAATAAACTCTGAAAATGTTTAATATGCCCCCAGTTTATCTTTTAACACTTCTAACAGTCATCCCTCTGAGGAATTCTTTCTTTCAGCAAGGAAGAACTTGCCACTTGGGCTCTCAGCAATGTTACTTTAAAACCATCCCCAAGATCCCCTGGGCACCACACATATGCACGTAATGCCTTCAAAGACCACCCCTTCCTACAATTCAGTTGATTTATCTACCATCTCTTACAGTTTTTCAAGTCTTTGGGGGTGGGGAGACAAGTCGTGTAGGGTATAGCGAAACAAAAAAAAATCGGTGGCACATTATAAAGCATGCAAGATGGCGACATGACTTTGGCAGAAAATGCATTTCATTCATACCAGCCGCTGAAGCTTTCAGTCTAATTAAAAATGAAAATACTATTACAATCTAAAATTACATCTACGTTATTGAATTAGTATGCCTGATAGGGCAGTTACGGAAAGTATTCAAGATGCTGCCTTTTAGAAATGAGCGTGCATGGTTGCCCCTTATTATCTAAATAAAGGCAGGTTCTCTACATTTAAACTTATTCAATACCAGCTCTAGATTTGTATGCCCCTGTCATGTGGGACTTCACCCATAAAATGGATTTTTTTCCCTTCTAAGTCTGACCTTTAACTTTGGATCCCATTTACCTGCCCACTCCCTTGCCTCCAATGCATGTAAACACTCCATAGCAGCCTGCCCCAAAACAGGATTTAATTCTTTGTCCATGGCTCTTCTTTCCAGAAAACTCCATGCTAAGGCCCTCACTATTTCCCACAGCTCACCCATTTCAACATAATCTCGCCTACAAGCTATTTGTAGTTCTCCCAATTAGTAACTGGTAGGAGGACTAAAAGCCCCCTATTTCCACCACCATTTATTTCTTCCCGTACTCTATCTCTCTTTCTCTTCATGCTTCTTTTCGTGCTTCTTTATATAAAGAAGTGTCACCTTCGCCCACCAAAGGCACTTAGTCTTGTCTTTAAAAAAAAGTCTTTCTAGCAGTTAATGAGTACACAAGGTCTATTTTCAGATCAAACTGGAGTCCATTCTTTGCAAGGAGTGGTTATATTTCTACTACCTTACAGATTATGGGTTGCCTTATTGAGGATTTGACTAGACTTTAAAATGGACAATAGTCGTTCCATGTTCGTCTCTAGCCACACTGCATATCAAGTTTTCAGGGCTGATGCATATAACCCAGGTCAAACAAACCGGGAAATCCGAGGGTGGGGTGGGATTCTCTGCAGGTGAACTTCCCTTTGTTGAGAGGCTGGGCTTGAGGACCACTATAACCCTTACAGTGTCTGAGAGAACAAAGGAGTCCCATAAGCAGAGGACAGAGCCCACATTTGGGTCATGGGGGTGGAAACAGAAGGGAGGGCTTCTGTGCTGAAGAGGAAAACAAGTTCCATGGAAACTCTGTCTTAGAGGACTAGAACAAGGTCATGGGCACTAGTAGGGTTGATAGCATCCACTTAGAGAAAAAGGCAACAGGAAAAATTCACAGGCAATAAAAAGTTGGATTCATGTAAATATTAACAAGTGTCCTCAACGTATAATGTTCTTTCAAAAGCAAAGATATTAAGGCAGGAGTTGGCAAGTTTTTTCCTGTAAGGGACCAGACTGTAAACATTTATGCCATATAGTTCTTGTTGCAGCTACTCGACCGTGTGGTTGTAGCATGGAAGCCATTAGAGACGACACATAAATGTATGAGCATGGCTGTATTCTAATAAAACATTATTTACAAAACAGGGAGAGGGCCGTATTTGGTCTTCTGACCATATGTGGTCTCTCCCAGCATTAAGGAATATGATAGGACATTTCTTTATCTTTCATTATTTTTTTCATAGGACATTTCTTTGAAACTATGAGGATTTATTGTGTTTTCCAAAGATCCAATAAAAATATGGTTTCTAGTTTTTAACTTCTTTAAATCTGGCCAGGTCCTATAACTGCTTTGACCAGTAAAATATGGTGGAGACAATGCTGGCCTGGCAGCTTCCAGCTTCTGCTTACTGTCTCTGGGAATGCTTCCCCTGGGAACCGAACCACCATGTGGGGAGATACACAAGCTATAGCTGATATTTAGATATTCCATTTGAACTCCAGCCAACAGCTGGCACCAGTCACCTACATGTGATTGGGTCATCTTGAACGTCCAGCCCGGCCGAGTAACCAGATAACTCTATCCCCAGCTGTCATCTAACTACAGTCATATAACAGATCCTACCCAAGAAACATCTACTAAACGCAGACAACCCACAGAACTGTGAGAAATAAATTGTTTTAAACCACCAAGAGGTTGGCATGCTACAATGTAAGTAGAACAACTTTTAAAAACTGATCGATGCCACTTTTTCTGCTAATATAAATGCTTTGAACTAGATAGAAATTTATTAATAAGTAGACAAAGGCAGGTGCTTTTTTATTCCCCCCAATTAGAGGAATGTATTTCTTCTAAAATTCATGGATAAAACACACTTATTTTAAGCCACAACCCTAGGGCACCTAGAAGTACAATGGCTTTAATGTTCAGTAAAAAATCCATTTAAAAAGTATCCCAAGATTAATGTGAATAAAGAAGAATGTTTTTATGATCATAGAGAAATTTAGTCATATTTGTATTGTGCAGGGAAAGAAGTCCTGAAAAATTGCTTCTGTGGCAACTATATCTTCATCTGTTGCAAATGAGGAAGAGGGATGGTTTGGAGTCAGGAAATACTGTAATCCTGAAACTAACGCAATTACAATCAAATTAGCCGCTTGATTGAATTAGGTTCATCCAAATTAGAACTTATTTTCCTTGAAATAATTAGAACCAAGTTTTCTTAGAAACTTAGTGCTAACAATACATAATGTTTCAGAATTAACACTGTAGCACTTAAACAAGGGTTGTTTCTAAAAACTGAAACTTTCTGCACAAAGCCTGATTTGGAGTGGATTCTCAAAATCTGAATGGTTGATGAGCTCAGTGGTCCATAAATAATCAAAAATATTGAACAAGTGAATTTCAGTGAGTAAATTAACATCTTTTCTGGCAAAAATAATGAGAAGAGTCCAACCTCCAAGTTTTAAGTTAAATAACAATGGATAACTTCCACTGGGGAGATTATTAAAGTCAGAAAACGAATGTTCTTCTGACAATTCAGTAAAGAGACAGATGCTGAAATCAGAAAGAAAGAGCCTAAAGGCAAATTGACAAGTGAAGAAGACTTAGATCAGCCAACTATGAGAGTGACTCATTTTAGGCTTAATTTCTCCTTCATAAATTCACGATGCATTGGGGTGGGGACTGGGCGGGGAGGAAGTACTGACTGGATACAACCCAGAAGTGGTCTAACCACAAAGGAGAGACTAGCCCTTAGGTTTTCTGTGCTTAGTTGCTACTTTTCCTCAAACTGCCCTCTGTGACCACCATCCACTGTCAGAACAGAATATAGGAAGGAAACTTTCTCTGGAGAGCACATGCAGAACTCAGAGGCGTGTTATAGGATAAAGTTACAAGGAAGTATCTTACTCTGGGAAGCAACAGAATTTTTTTTTTCAGTTGTCTCACATTTCTCTTTTTAAAACCTTAATGGATTTTAAGATCTCAAATCCATGTATAATATCTGTTCTTTTCCTGATTTTATAGCCTGCAAACATATCCTCTTTTCAGTGGCATTCATTTGAGGTAAAGCCAAGAAAATCCTACCCCTGGAATTTCCCCCTGCTTGGCCCTCTGGGTTGGTCTCTTTAGATCATCTGTAGATACCCCTCTGCCTTTACCAGAGAAGCATTTTTGGAAATCATCCTTCAAGCAGAGTAATGCATTAGCATTTTATCATAGTGGAGGCGTCAGATCCCCAAACATGAGGATTTGACTTTTTGCCTTATAGCTACATTTTAAGTCAATGCTATTAGGAACTAATGTGCAATGATCACAAACTCTAGCGCTGATTTTGAAATTGGTTACTGTGTATACATAATCATAATTGAGTTTGGATACATCCCTCCAAATGTGCTGCTTTCTGCATGTTAATATTGAAGTTAATATTTTGAAACTGGACCCACTCACGTAAGCTCTTGAAATCTTCCATTATTTCCCTCTCTAATTTCAATATTTCCCAAAGTAGAAGAACGATGATCTTCACTTTGTGGTCTCTCATCATTTAAAAAATGAAAAACAACCTAAAAGTGTTTCAATTAAAATCTCAAAGACCCCAGCATCACAGAGCTGCAGAATCGCGTTGCATATCTGAAACGAATGTAGCACTGTGTGCTAACTAGACTCAGAAGTCTCAAACATTAATAACACTATAGTGTAGAGGGCAGAGCCAGAAAAATATCTTGTCCAATTGCATTTCATCTAATTATTTGTAAGTTTCCTACTATGTCAACCTTGTTCTTTCCCTGTGACCTAATTTGGTAATATTCCTTTAGTATCTTTTCTCTGACTTATTTCATTACTGTGCTGTTCCCTCTATAAACTTTTTATAATAAAAAAATCTCCAAGACAGTGTTACCTAGTTTACCCTGAGAAATAGGTTTTGTATAGCATTTTACTTAAAAACCAAGCTGCATTATACTACTTAGAGATACAATGCAGCATGAAATATTAAATGGAACGTCATACTTGGTGTCAAAAGAACTTAATTCTTGTCCCAGCTCAGTAAGCTGACCACACACATTCTTGTACTCTCCCCTGGCTTCTGCATTCATCTACACAGTGATCCCAGATAGTCTCAAGTCCAACTCTAGGATTATGGGATTCCTAAATGTTTACTGAAAAAGAAAATGAAAAGTCTTGTAGAAGGTAAAGCTCCTTTTTAGTATCTTAGTTTTAAAGAAAGCACTTAAAGAATTTTCTCTCCAAGTTTAGTACAGCATTCTCTAGAACATGTGCAGTGAGAGCTGGCATTTTGTTCATCTGAGAGACTGGCTTCCCAATATCCAACGACTTCTGCCCCTTCACCCATCACTTGCACAGAGAAACACAGGCAGTTCTTAGAGCTCATTGGTCCAACATGGCTCCTGGGTTCTTCAAATTCCATCTTGGAAACCTCAGAAAACATCCTGCCCTCAAGGGTCTAGAAGGAGCTGGGGGCTGATACATATATGTATATGTATGTGTGTGTGTGTGTGTGTGTGTGTGTGTGTATGCATATATATACAAATATATATATACATATACATATAAATATATATACACATATACATATACTATATATATATTTGTATATATACGTATATATATTTGTATGTATGTGTATGTATATATATATATATACACACATATATATGTGTATATATATATATAGGGTCCGGCTGGAATTGTAAACTGCTCTTTGCTGAGGAGGTCTTACCTGTCTAGAACATGTTGAAGTTACTTCTCTACCTCGAGTGTGTTTGTGGAGATGCACTGATAGCTTTAACTTTTAAACAGAATGTGGAGCCGAGGTCTGCAGGTGGGACAGAAGCTCTCTAGTTTGGAGAAGAGAATTGTGGTAACGTAGCAGCACCATCAACACAAGATGGGAGACCAGAGGCAGGGAGAGAGGAGTGCTGTGTTACTCCAGGACGGTAACCTCAAGGTGGGTCACAAGTCAGGGGCGGTCCTTACAAGGAGGTGGGGTAAAAGAGGTCAAAGTACTCTTTTTATAAGACAGATAAAGAGTGAGGAGCAAGAGAGGGACAAGAAAACTTCGAGCCTGGGGCCTGACATGGGGCCCGATCCCACAACACTGAGATCATGACCTGACCAGAAACCAGGAGTCAGAGCCCCTCAGCTGACTGAGCACCCAGGCGCCTTGAGAGATCAAAGCGCCTTAACGTCTGTTTATCTCAGTTGCTTGGAACAACAAATAAAATATCCAGATTAATTATCCGAACCTGACAAAGAGCCTACAACATAATGCCATCACAGCTATTCCACGATGATTTATAAGCCATGGCCAAGTGCAGGAATCATGGCCCTCATTTCCCACCTCTTAGCATATGGCCCTACCACACCAGGAGGCGGAAGTTGAGTGGCAGGGGGGTTTGTAAGGGGAGCAAAATTTTCCCTGAAACCACCCATTTGACGACAAATGGTGATTTCCTATCTAATATGCTTCAGGATGAAGGTCAGAAATTGCCAGTGGAAATTTTTGGAATTTCTACTTTTTTTGGAAAAAAACAAAACAATTAATTGTTGGTTCCAGGTGGCTTTTCACTCTTTCAATTAATCAGATTTGCTCTTTCCTGCAATCCGTATGCTTCCCTAGAGAAAAATTAAGTCGCCTATTTAATCTGTGAAGTTGCTCATTTATAAATTTCCAATCTGAAGTTCCAGATCTGTAAGAAATTTGGCAACTGTGATGTTGTAGGCCTTCAAACTTCCACCATGGAAGACAGGTCTCAGAAGGACAAAGCCTTGGTTGCTCAGTAAACATGAATCCAATAAGAAATAAATATAAACTATAAAAATATTACTCAACCCAACTATAAAAATGATTACCCAGCCAGGTAATCAGGTTCATGACAACCAACGACAAGGCAGGTTGACAGTAGGACCCATGATGTGACGTGTAGAAGAGGATACTTAGCTCTGTGATCTTCCTCCAAACATAACATCACCCCGGTCTAACCATGTGAAAAAAACCCCAAACTCCCCCTGAGGAATATTTTACAAAATATCTGACTGGTACCGCTCAATATTATCTAGTGATCAGACACAAAAACAAAAAACATCTGAGAAAGTGTCCCAGCCAAGGGGAGCCCAAGGAGACATGAAGACAAAATATAAAGTAACATCCTCAGCAGGATCGTGGAATAGAAAAAGAACATTAGGCCAAAACTAACAGAATGTGAGGAAAGCCAGGGCTCTCCTCACTGGTAAAGTATTGATATCAGCTCATTAATTGTAACAAGTGTATCACATTAACAGGAGAGGTTTATAATAGGGAAACTTGGTACAGGGTGCATGGGGACTCTATACTCTTTTTTTTTAATGACATCATTCTTAAAAGTTTATTTTTAAAAATAGCATGACTTGCAACTAGTGCTTTTCAAACATAAATGGACATGCTCATCCCTTAGGGATCTTGGAAAAGGAAGATTAATTACAGTAGGTCTGGGCCAGGGTCTGAGAATCCCTATTTCTGGTAAGTCCCCAGGTAAGCTGAATGCTCATCCAAGATCCAATGTGAGTGGCATGTTTCTTACTCTAGTGCAGGGTTTTCCAGGCTCTGCCTGATTAAGATTTTTGCCTGGATTATTGCCCGGGACATTACAGAATATTTAACAGTAACTTTGGCTTCTATTCACTAGAGGACAAGAGCATCTCTTTCTTCCAGTAGTAACAACCAAAAGGGTCATCAGACTCTGTCCCCTGTGGGGAAAGGGATCACCTTCATCGGAGAATCATCAGTGTAGAGCATTCATTAAAATATGACTTTTGGGAGCTACTCAGAGGGGGGAAATCCTGTTTATTCATTTATTTGCTAAATACTTGAATGTTTCGCATGTTCTAGGCTTCCAGAAAAGTAACTATAATTATTTTATCAAATTAAGTTGATAGGTATTATCAACTATCACTGTAAAAACAGGATTTAAAATATATGGTTTCTGTTCTCCTAGAATTTACCATTATGTCAAATACACAGGACGATACATTTGTGCTGCTCAGTACCCCTGGAAAGAGATATTATCCCAGTTCAGGAAATCAGGCTTGTACTGCTCCTTGATCAGCACCAAAGGAAAATTAAAGAACAAAGATCAGACCCAGGTGTTCCAAATTCTAACTCCCCATCACACCATTAATTCCTTTCACAGGCAAAAATTCTCTCTCCTAGTTAGGCTTTCGGGGAAAGAGAAAACTTTACCCAGACAATAGGAAGGACGGAATTCAGGCCCTCAGCGACGTGGCTCACAAAGATGCCAGGAGACAGGACCTAAATAACAAAGCCATCGATTGTCAGGGCGGTGGACGGAAGAGGGCAATGGCGTCACCTCCCGAGCTCTGACCTTTAGCAACAGGGCCGGGTTCGAATTCCGTCTTGGTAACTCTGAGTCAGGCAGCCTCCATCAAGGCCATTCACTATTCCAAATGCTCCGTCTTTTCCTCTCCTAATGGGGAAAAGGGAAGGTAGGTTACCTGTCTCTAGCAATGGCCAGCTGGCTTCGGCCGATGACTGTGTGCTGGGTGCAGACAAGGGGGGGTTATTTGTTCCCCTGAGTAGAGTCTGAAGTCTCGACTCCAGAGCGCCAAGGAAACCTGCCTTTGGTTCGGAGGCTCACACCTGGAAGGTCACCGTGGCCTTCTAGCCAGTTCTCCAGGCTGCTTTGACACGAGGGCACCCTCCAAGCCTCGGTTCCTTTTTAAGAATTCATTCGGAGCCACTGTTCTGGGTGACCCGCAAAGTTGAAGTCAGTGGGCCGCGTCTTGCTTGAGCTCCACGGGAACACTGGCCACACACTTCCCCTCTGAGCTGCAGGAAGGAGGTGGGATCCAGGAGGTGGAATCCAGGAGCTGGGGTCAATTTCGTCTTCCAGCTACCAGCCCCCACCACCCCCCCAGGCGTGCTAAGCGCAGTCTCAGTGGGCGGGCAATGGAACGCCCAGGGGCAAGGTGGGGATGTGCACAGCCAGTTCTTACGGACTTAAACACAGAAGCCCACGCAAGCCAGAACCCCAAAATCCTCCCTGTCCTTTGGCTCGTGCCTCCACATACAGTCATTCTTCAGCAGCCACAGCTGATAATTACCTCGCACCTGCCATGTGTCGGGGACGCGCGTGAGAAGAACACGTACGGTAGACTCTCCCAACCTCCCAAGCAGCCTGCGGAGGAGCCCCTATCTTTGCTTTGTTTTACAAGCAGCTGACCATCAGGGGGTTAAATGACACAGCAAAGGTCCCAGTTCGTGGGCAAGCCCATTTAAGCCTTATCATACTTTAGCTCCTGTTCAGTTTCTTCTGGGAGTTGGTCATTGATTTGAAGGTTCTCGCTGTACCACTACACAGGATGCTAAGAAGGAAGTTTTAAGAAAATATCAGGAGGAAAAAATGGAATCTGAACATTCTCAAGAAGAGAGCGAGTGAGCTCGGGCACCCAAATAAAACCATACAGCTCCCCTTACACTCGTGTCCCCTCCCCCCACCCCCCCGCCGGGGAACAGCACGTGGTATGAAGTCACCTGCTGACTTCTCTGCACTTGCCACCATCCCCACCTGCCAGCATCTGCTACTGTGAGCCCTGGGGGCACAGAGAAATCGGGTGAAGCACAAACACGGTCTCCAACGTACCCTGAACATGGGCGCGTTCCTCTGTGCTCTGAACCAAGCGAGGAGAAGGGGCGAGGGAGAGAGAGACCCAGGGTAACAGATGAAGAGAACATAAATGCACATACCTCCATGGGGTGAGAAAAGAAAGAGACGGGCGGATGCCATCCAGGGCTCTGCCTGCTTTTGAGTCAGTAACAACCCGAGGAAAGATAGACAAGTGGGTCTGCCTTTGTGAACCAAGAGTCCACGCCTGTAGTCAAGCCCCAGGGAGGTTCCAGAAATGCAAATGAAGGCCAATACTGCCCATAAAGGAAAGACCCTAATATCAGTCAGCTGGAAAAGCGACAAACAACCCAGCCAAAAATGTTGGCAGGTTTCTCACACCCAAGCTGCCGACCACTGTGTAATTAAGTCGGAGTTGGGCTATATACTGGGCATTTTTAAGATTTTAGTTATTTGTTTGACAGAGAGAGAGCGCGAGCACGCACAAGCAGGGGGCACGGCAGGCAGAGGGAGAAGCAGACTCCCTGCTGAGTAGGGAACCTGATGTGGGACTCGATCCCTTATATACCATGAGTTTTACACCAAACACCTCCACAACCACGCCAATGAATGCACCTATAGTCCCTGCTTTCTCAACCTAAACTTACACCCCAAGTCATCCAGACACCTCACTGGGCGAAAAAGAAAGGCGCTTTTAAAAATAGTGATTAAAATGTTCTTCTTTACACGCCAATGAGAAGGCATCACATTTCATGCTGGAGCATCTCACCATGGACAGCATGCTTTGTCATGGATCCCTCCAGTCTTCTGGCGCGCCAGGCAGCAAGGGCTTGACGCGCAAATAGTTTAGGGACCACTCACTCGGCACATCCTTCTCAGTGCACTCGGGAAGGTAAGTGGCATTTCCCCATCTGAAAGGACTTGCTCTCACACACAAACACACCTCAGATCACGGAATCTGCCGGGGTGTCCCCTTCTACCGCACATGCAAGGATACAATAAAACCTCGGCATCCAGTGATCCCTAGAAATGACTTCGGGAGGGTGAGGAGGGATAAAAACACCACATGTGCTCATCTGCTGTTAATTTTAAACAGCTGATTGTCCTCAAGCCTGTGATGCCCTATTCGACGGCGATGTTTTCATCCAAGTGCTGAGTTCAGTGTTACGGAAGAGCCACGGGATGAAAACTGCCTTTCTGTCTGAGCAGGTGCTACAGTTTGCTCCTGAATCGATCCCAGGGTGGCTGCTGTATTCATTTAGAAAGCCTGTTTTTTGCCAGTGATCCTTTACCTAGAACAATTTCCACTCCCCACCGACTGGCAGCTGATACCTTCGTCAATGCCAGAAAAATCCCATTTTCTTACGAGGCGCCATTTGCCCCCCTTCTGTGGCTACTTTGTCTTTTGACTTTGTGACTATGATGAACCGGCAGATACACTGGCTGATGGCAGAGGCCTGGACAGGACAGCAGAGAGATTAAAAGGTGGCTTGCAGCCTGTGAGATGGATTTGAAGGCACGATGCCCTAAGGTTAAATCACCCCCAAACCATCTCCCAAGGCTGTTTATTTCAGGAGCCAGGCACCAGCTGCAAAGCTCGCTGGCCTTGTTGAAAGATGCATGCCTTCTCTGGGAGGCACTGCGGGGCTGTAATGCACGGGGGAAATCACTCCCGGGGTGCGGTTAGAAACTCTGGGTGTGCGTTATGAGGCTCTGTGAACTACTAGCTGTGGGACCTGGGAAAGTCCTCTCAATTCCTATTCTGTTTCCTTACCTCTCCAGTAAAGAGTTCTGTTTTGTTTGTTTCTGAGAGAGAGAGAGAGAGAGAATGTGAGTGGGGAGGGGCAGAAGGAGAGAGAGAATCTCAAGCAAGTTCCATGCCCAGCACAGAGCCCAGTGCGAGCTAGGGACTCTGCGATCGTGACCTGAGCCAAAATCAAGAGTCGGATGCTTGACTGACCAAGCCACCCAGGAGCCCCAGTAGTACAGGTTCTAATACCTGCCTCGACTGTGTGATGATAGAGAGAAATGATGGATGAGGCTTCCATAGAGAAACTAAGTATCATTTATCCCATCAGAGTACTACAGAAGATGTCCGTGTTATACTGCTAGGTACTGTCTGAATATCCCAAGTTATATGGCGGACGGAATTCCTACCTTTAAACATGGCTTTATGCATGGATCCCACACAATTGTCACCAGGACTGGGGCCTCCTTTGCATAGTCCTAAGGCAATAATCTTATCCACATGGTGGGATCTGTAGGGCTCTGACGGGTCCTCATTACCATTCGCTGACTGGTATTTTACCGTGAGAAAATCAGTCCTTCATGTTGGCTAAAAGCCAAATCCCTAGCAAGGGAACACTGTGATTTTCATCATTCATTATCCCTTCCTAGCAAGGGAACACTGTGATTTTCATCATTCATTATCCCTTCCTGTGGCTTTAATTCTCAGATTAGCATATTAAACAGTGGTCGTGTATTAGTTTCTCTGTACGCAATCTGTAATCTTTACAACAAACCCTTTGATGGAGAAGGATCCCAAGCCTCCAAGAGGGCCCTAAAAATGCTCAAGCTAGTGAATGGGGCAAACAGGATTCAAACCATGATCCATCCGGCATCAAAGCTCATGCCCTTTGCCTCTTGCGTAGAGGAGTCTCACTTCCCCATTTCTTACCCTTCCTTGTCAGCTTACCCAGCTACCCAACCACTGTCTCCATCCAGGCAACAGACTCCCCTTTCTTATGCTTTCCCTAATCACGTGCATCGTTTCATTTTCTTTGTAGCTCCAGAAAACGTTCCTCAAGAACTTACTCGTTGCCAGGTTCTCTTCTCCGATAATGTCGCAAGACGCGCTTGGCCATTTTAGAGAATTTTTGTAGAGAATGTCCACGCTGTAAGGAAGAATTATTTATCATTTTCATCAGGCCTCAGTGTCTGTCTTAAAAAGCTGTATGTCCCATTTTCTGAGGTGCTGGTTATTCCATTTTTCCAGACCTAGAAAAGTGTGGTGATGCTATAGAAGGATAGTTGTATATCCTCCAATAAATGTCATGAAAGATGCTCAATTTCAAGGACAGGGCAGCCACGTAGACATAGGAAGGGCAGAGGGAAGATGTGGTGGGACAAGCCCAAGGAACCCAACAACCTGTGTGTTTGCTGGACACAACGCCCATCTCCATAGGCAGTCACCATCTTCTACAGAGTGTGTTACAAATACAGATGTAAAATTATAAGCAGACATCCTGAGGTCCTTGAGCCCTGTCCACCGCAGACATTTCAGTAGAAACCATTTTCCAGCGTCTTGTACCACTTGGTGATCTGTTGCATTTCTCAGTATCAGGCAGGGTTCTTTGAAATGCATTAGGAATTCACATGGCACATTTTATTCATCTGTTTAAACATCTGTTGGACTACGCTGCTCAACTTGATTTCGTGTTTTAATTCCTGAAGGTTTCCCTCCTAAATCTCTAAGTTGCAAGGTTTATTTATTTATTTTTTCATTTCTCGGTTTTACAAAGTACGAAAAGGTATTCTCTAATGACTGATGACTTTAGATATCTCCTATGTGCTCATTAGTCACTCTTTTTTTTTTTTTAAAGATTTTATTTATTAATTTTGACAGAGAGAGATCACAAGTAGGCAGAGAGGCAGGCAGAGAGAGTGAGAGGGAAGCAGGCTCCCTTCAGTGCAGAGAGCCCGACGCGGGACTCGATCCCAGGACCCTGAGATCATGACCTGAGCCGAAGGCAGCGGCTTAAACCACTGAGCCACCCAGACGCCCCGCTCATTAGTCACTCTTATATGGTCATTTGTGTATCTTCTTTGGCAAAGTATCTGTCTATTCAAGTCTTTTTTCTACCTTTTTAATTGCAGCATTGACCTATTATTGAGTTGTAAGTGCTATATATAGAAACTCGATACAATGTTTCATCAGATACATGATTCATAGATATTTTACCCTACACTGTGGCTTGTCTTTTCATTTTCTTAACCATGGCTTTTCAGGTAAAAAGTTTTCACTTTCAATGAAGTTCAATTTATCAAATTTTCTTTTATGGATCATTCTTGAGTGCCATAAATAAGAACACTCTGTCCAACCAAAAGTCACAAACATTTTCTGATTTCTCATAGAAGTTTTATATGTTTCAGTTTTAAGTATAGCTCTAGACCTGTTTTCAGTGAATTTTCTGCATGCTGCAAGGGTTTAAATTCATCTGTTGGTATGTGGACATGCAATCGTCCCAGCACAATTTGTTGAACAGACTATTCCTTACCCATTGTATTGCTTTGGCATCTTTGTCAAAAATCGATGTACATTAAACAGAAGAACGTCTCACTCTCAGAGTGAGCCCCACTTACATCACTATCACACTGTCTGGATTAGAGTAGGTTTCTTATATAGTTTGAAATCAGGAAGTATAGGTTCCTCAACTGTATTTCTTATCAAAATCATTTTGATTTTGCATATCCATACACATATGTTTTAGGATCAGTTTGTCAATTCTTTAAAAACAACAACAAAAAAAGGCCTGCTGGGATTTTATTCAAGATTACCTTACATTGAATCTGACATCTTGACAGGACTGAATCAACCCACGAATGTCTATCAATGTATTCAAATCTTCTTTAATTTCTCTCAAAATCTTTTCATTGTGTAAGTCTTGCCCTTCTCTTGTTAAATTTATTTCAAAGTATTTTAATATTTTTTTCCTATTACTGGGAATGAAATTGCTTTCTTCACTCTCTTTTCCAGTTGTTCATTGTCAGTATATAGAAATACAGTTGGCTTTGTATATTGATTTTGTATCCTGTTACCTTGTTGAATTTATTTAGTTCTAGTGTGTGTGTGTGTGTGTGTGTGTGTGTGTACGTGTGTGCGTTCATTTGCGTGGGAATGGGTGCACGCATGCGCGTGTATTTTTAGGATTTTATGCATACAGAAATCACATCATCTACTAACAATGACAGTTTTATTTCTTCTGTTACACTCTGCATGCTTTAATTTCTTTTTTTATTGTGTTCCTAGAATCCAGTACAATAAGGAAGTGATAAGAGTAACACTGTACCTTGTTCCTAACATCAAAAGGGAAAGTAGGCAATCATCACCTGTATGAAAGACGTTAGCAGTCCGTTCTTCAGGGGTGCCCTTTATCAGCACAAAGAGTTTCCTTCTGTTCTTACTTTACCAAGATTTTGTTTTCATGATCAGAAGATAGATTTTGTCAATTGTTTTTTATGCATCTATTGAGATGATCTTGTGGCTTTTATCATTTATCCTATTACTGTAGTGCATTATATTAATTGATTTTCTGATGTTAAGAGCTTCACGTTCCTGGAACGCATCCCATTTTGGTCATGGTGTATACACCTTTGTATATATTGCTGCATTAAGTTTGCTAATATTTTATTGAGGATTCTGCTTCTATATCAACGAGGAAGATCGATCTGTGGCTTTCTTTTTCTCTGATGTCTTTGTCTGGCATTGTTATTAGGCTAATTCTGGTCTTAGAAACAAATTGGGAAGAGTTTCATCCTCCTCCAAAAGATTTTGTGAAGAATTCATGTAACTTCTTCTTTAAATGTTTGATAGAATTCACCAATGAAGTCATACAGGGCTAGCTTTTCTGTGTGTGAAGATTTTTAACCAATAATTCAATTTCTGTACTTGAAATACCTCTGTTTAGGTTTTGAGTCAGTTTTGGTAATTTTGCTTACAAGAATTTGTCCACTTGAGTTCTCTGACTTATTAGTATTTAGCTGTTCATAATGTTCATTATAACCTTTTTACTCTTAATGGGGATAAAATGATACCCTCTGCTTCTTTCCTTGCTTGGGTGTGGAGTTCTCCCCCTTTGTTGTCTTGGACAGTCTAGCCAAAGGCTTGTCAGTTTTATTTTGTTGTTTTTTCATCTCATTGATTTTTGTCTCATACTTTTAAAAAAATATTTTTCTTTTCAGTTTCTGTTTTAATTTTTATTATTTCTTTCCTTCTGATTCCTTTGTGTTTAATTTATTCTTCTCTTATGGTTTCCTACTTACGTGGTATCTTAGTTTACTGATTTGTGTTTTTTCTTCTTTTAGGTATTTTTAGTGATACAAATTTTCTTCTAAGCACTGCTTTAGATGCTCCCATAAATTCTGATTCTGTTTTCATTTCATTCAGCTCACAATATTTTCTGATTTTGCCTGTGACTTTTTGTTTGACCCATGGGTTACTTAGAAGTTTGTTGTTTAGGGGCGCCTGGGTAGCTAAGTGGGCTAAAGCCTCTGCCTTCGGCTCAGGTCATGATGTCAGGGTCCTGGGATCCAGCCCTACATCAGGCTCCCTGCTCAGTGGGGAGCCTGCTTCCCCCTCTATCTCTGCCTGCCTCTCTGCATACTTGTGATTTCTGACTGTCAAATAAATAAATAAAATCTTAAAAAAAAAAAAAGTTTGTTGTTTAATTTCCAAATGCTTGGAGATTTTTCTAAATTTCACACACACATACACACAAAACAAAAACAAAAACAAAACAAACAAACAAACATCCCCAAGAAACAAAAAACAAAGAAACAAAAACCACTTAGAGTGGTTCAATCCCTTTTCCACGAGTTGAGGTTTGTTAACTGGAATGCTACATAAATGTGTGTTCTACTGTCTTTGGGTACCTGTTCTTAGAAGCCAGGTCAAGTGTGCTGAGTGTTGTTCAGGTTTTTGACATCCTTGCTGACTTTCTGTTTAGTCGTTCTATTAATCATTTAGAAAGAGGTATTCAAGTCCCCAAATATTATGGCTGAATTGTGTATTTATCCTTTCAATTCTATTTCTGCTTTGTGTATTTTGAAGTTCTGTTTTAGGTGTGTATACATTTGTAATTGCTCTATCTTCCTAAAGAACTGGCTTTTTTATCATTATGAAATTTCCCTCTTTCTTTCCACTAACATCTTTTTTCCCTGAAGCTATTTTTCCCCCTGATAGTTGTGTCGCCCTTCCGGCTGTCCTATCATTAAGGTTTGCATCATGTACCTTTTCCATCCTTTTCCCCACAACCTGGTTTTGTCTTTGGATCTAAACTGCATCTGTTGCTGAAAGCACACCGTTCTGTTTCTTATCCACTCTGGCAATTTCTTCCTTTTGACTAGAGTTGTTAATCTAGTCAATATAATGTCATCTCTGCTATGGCTGGATTGACTTATGCCAGGTTGCTGTTTATTTTCTATATGTCTTATGTCTTTCTTTCTGTTTCTCTGTTTCTCTTTATTGCTTTTTTTTTTTGGTGTTAATAGACAATTTCCTATGTACAATTTAAACTCCATTATTTTTGTTTAACTATACTCTTTTGAGTCATTTTCTTAGTGGTTCCTCCAGGGATTACAATATGTAACTTAAATTATCATCGTCTACTTCAAATTAATACTTAGTTAGATCCAGTAAAAGAGAAACTTTATTCCAATATAACTCCATTTTCTCTCCACTCCTTTATGACACTATAGATATGTACTACATATATCTACATTTAATCATTTACATAATCTATATATATAATCACTATCTGTATTATAAAATATATATCTTCTATATAAACATATGAACATAACGTATATAAAATGTCATATATGTTAAACATTTTATATACTTTAAAAATAACTTTATAATTACAATTTTATGCAACTTTATGTCTTTTCAATCACTTACATGAAAAGGAGGAAAACATGAAATATATGGTCTTCTATACTTGCCAACATATTTATGTTTTCTGATATCTCTTTTTCCTCATGTACATTCTAGCCACTGTCTGCTATCATGTCCATTACCCTAAGGAACTTCTTTTAGTAGTTCTTGTAAGCCATGTCTGCTAACAGCACATTCTCTGTCTCTGTTTATCTAACCATATCTTTGTTTCACCTGCAATTTGGAGGAATATTTTTGCAGGACACAGAATTCTTGTTTGATAGTTTTATGTTTTCTTTTTGTTTGCTGGTTTTGCTTTTAGCAATTTTCTTTACGCCTCAATGCTTTCCAGCCCTACTATTTTTTTTTAATAAGACATATGCTGTTAATCAAATCGTTGGTTGTCAGTATAGACGGAATTATTTTTCTCTCCCTGCATTCAGGATTATCTCTTTGGCCTTCAGCAGTTTGACTAGATGTGCACAGGTATAATGGTCTTTGTGTTTCTTCTGCTTGGAGTTTGTTGAAATTTTTAGATATGTCAATTAAATTTCTTTTTCAAAGTTATGAAGTTTATAATTATTTAGTCCTTCAAATTTCTGCCCCCTTTTCTCTCTTGTTTATTCTCTAATGTGTATGTTGGAATGTTTTATGGAGTCCTAATGGTCTTTGAGACTCTTCATTTTTTAGTATTCTTTCTCTTTCTGTTCTTCAGGATGAATAATTTCTATCTTCAAGTTCACTGATTCTTCCTTCTGCCATCTTGAATTTGCTGGTGAGCTTCTCTAGTGAATTCTCCTGTTCGGTTATTATATTTTCAGATACAGAATTTCCACTGTTTTAAATCATTTCTTTGTCTTTACTGATGTTCTGTATTTGATGAATCATTATTGTCAGAGTTCTTTAAACATATTCCTAATAGCTAATTTAAAGTGTTTGCATGATAAGTCTAACATGTACAGCCTCCCAGGCAGCTTGGCTTTTTCTCTTTAGAATGGGTTACACTTTCCTGTTTCATTACATGGCTCATGATTTTTATTTTTATAAAAACCAGACACCAAAGGTAATACAGTGTAGCAGCTATAAATTTTGATTTTTCTCACTGCAGGTTGCTCTATTTAAAAAAAAAAAAAATTATTTATTTGAGAGAGGGACAGAAAGAACAGGAGCCGGGAGTGGGGGGCAGAAGCAGAGGGAGAAGCAGACTCCTGCTGATCAGGGATCCCCACGCAGGGCTCAATCCCAAGACCCTGAGATCGGGGCCTGAGCTGAAAGCAGATGCTTAACTGAATGAGCCACCCAGGCGCCCATGGAGGTTGCTCTTTTTGATGTTTTATTGCTGTTACTCTTAGTTTCGTTAGCAACTTGCCTGGATTAATTCTGTGGATTGTATCTCCCTCGGAAAGTGTTGATGTTTCTGCAAAAATTTTTAGTATCTTATTTTTATTTTTAATTTTAGCTTTCTAGGGATTGCTGCTGTTTCAGGACAGCCTCGTCATCAGCCAGTGACTGATGAGAGCTGCACTCAAACATGTGTGGGTTGGGGAACATAGTTTAAATCTGCCCTAACTTCCATGTTCCCCTGGGCCCTCTTGTGTCTCCTGTTTTGGCGCGTGGGCAGTGGGACCTGCATCTCTCCCAAGCACATGCACAGCCTTGTACCCATGCACAGACTTGCAGACCTACAGGAATATGTGAGACCTTATCAGGACACACTGATGCTGTCTCATTCACTAGATCTCCCTATTAAATTTTTGGCAATGTGCTATTCTGTTGCTTTTCCCAACAAGGACAACAGGCTAGCTGCAATGCTGACCTTCCCCTTTGTTCACTACCCGGATCGCTACTGTTTCTGACAATGCCCAGAGATGCGTAGTTTCTCTGTTCTCTGCACCAAATCAAATCAGTCCTCTCTAGTAACTAAGCACTGGTTTTCACAGGCACCGGGCCCTGGTAGAATTCCCACAATGAACTACCTGGTGGTGATGAGAACAGCCCCAGGCAAAAAGGCCACACACTTCACCTGTTCTTATAAACACTTCTCAAAAGATCATATGTCCTTGGCCAATTTTCAGACTCCTAAAATAGCTGTTTTGTCCATTTTTGGAGGGTATTTTTCTCCCATTTGTTTTTATGAAAAGAACTTGCCAGTCTCCTCACACTACTATTCTAGAAGCCCCCACATCTTTTTTCATAGCTTCATCAGGACTTGGTAAAACCATCAGTGGTATGAAAATTGAACTTTCCACAAAGCGAAATGTTTGCAGAAAAACAAGAAACCACACACGAGGAATAAGAGTTCAAGAGCCAAAGTCCCTTAAAATGGTGTGCTTTTGAGGATTTTTGAGGTTGGCAAGGTCACAGTTTATTGCTAGCTTACCTCAGTTAATGAGAATTTGGCAAAAGTTTTCCTACAAGACTAAGAAACAAAAGCCATGGTTTGAACAACTGCACAAGGAAAATGTGTGGAGAACAGAATGCTATTCAGGATATGACAGGAATCCCTAAACCCGGGAAGCAGCTCTAACTCAAAATCGGTTTAGAATTCATCTGCTCAAGCAGGTTGTTCATGGCCCTAGGAACCTTGGTGTTGTCCTGTCCCTGCTTTTTCTGTGCTCTCTCCATTGGCTGATAGGACTTGACTCATATCTGTTCACTTCCTGGGTCATACTGACTCACAACCTGCAGTGGCTCATGGCCTCTACTCTTTTCTTTTGATGTCCCCTCTCATTCTTCCCACTGGGTGTTGTGACACTATGCATGTCCCACTTGCAAGCGCCACAAAAAAAGGGGATCTGATTGAGTTTCATAGGAGCGTTCCCTAATATCTACCATGCATATTAATGAACTGAGAATTCTTGCAAAATGAAGATTTTGATTCAGAAGGTCTGGGGTGCGGCTAGAGAGTGTTCTCAGTGGGGCCTGTGCTGTCAATCTGCTAACCCCACTTTCACGAGCAAGGCTGTAGTTAGCGCCTATGAGCCTAGGAAAGATTCAGCTCCTGGACGGAGCACCTAGAACAGGTGTGTTGAAGACCCCAGACCAGGTGTGCAGCACATCCCTCAGCTGTGGGCTGGGCCGCAGGAGTATGTGGAGCAAAAAAGCATGGTGCTTTGCTCTATCTATAAAGAAAGGTTGGCTCTAGAGGTGGTGGACATTCTACACAGTGTGTCCAGTATAAATAATTCTTGGTGTGCTAGTACTAAGTGGTTCCTTTTTTATCTTTGCTGATCAAGGAGAGTAACTCCCCTTAAAACTTAGTTAGTCTGGGGGTTGCTGGGGGGAGGTGGGATTGGGAGAGGGGGAGGGGGCTATGGACATTGGGGAGGGTAAGTGCTATCGTGAGTGCTGTGAAGTGTGTAAACCTGGCGATTCACAGACCTGTACCCCTGGGGATAAAAATACATTATATGTTTATTAAAAAAAAAAAAATTTGGAAGGGGAGGCGAACCATAAGAGACTATGGACTCTGAAAAACAACCCGAGGGTTTTGAAGGGTCAGGGATGGGAGGTTGGGGGAACAGGTGGTGGGTAATGGGGAGGGCACGTTTTGCATGGAGCACTGGGTGTTGTGCAAAAAGAATGAATACTGTTACGCTGAAAAAATAAATAAAATGGAAAAAAAAAAAAAAACTTAGTCTGCAGAGGACCCCTGGCCAGTCTCCATAATACCCAAATTTCTCAAGGAAAACACCTGTCTTTTTTGGCTTTTCAGAATGGAAATGAATTCAGAGTATTCCATGCCTCCTTTTTCTGTGTCATTAGAGATTAGGTCTGTACAGTTTTAAGCCAATTATACAGAATCCCTTCTAACTATCCAGTACCTATGCACAAATGACAGTTTCATCTCTATCCATCTGTTAGTATCTATCACCGTAGTTTATAGGACTTTTTCATCTTTTAACTAACTTAATTAACGTTGTTGCACGGCGGCATACAGAAAGAACTTTTTCTTGTTCATCTCCCAAGGTGCCCCTGGTGCCAGGGCAAGGCTTGGTTACACACCTAACCTTATCCTAGTGTGCATCTGAGTCTTCTGGGCCTTTTCTACAAAACAAAGAGCCTCTACAAGACTCTTCCTAAGATCCCACCCCATTACATTTAAAATGCAGATTTAGGGGCGCCTGGGTGGCTCAGTGGTTTGGGCCGCTGCCTTCGGCTCGGGTCGTGGTCTCGGGGTCCTGGGATCGAGTCCCGCATCTGGCTCTCTGCTCCACGGGGAGCCTGCTTCCCTCTCACTCTCTCTGCCTGCCTCTCTGCCTGCTTGTGATCTCTCTCTGTCAAATAAATAAATAAAATCTTAAAAAAAAAAAATGCAGATTTAGAGACCCTGGGGAAGCAGAGGTGGGGAGAGCTTAGCTGAGGGGTGAGGCCCAGAGATGCTCTTCCTAGATCTCTTTCCTCCCTGGGTGCTTGTGTGTTTCCCAATTTAAAGAGAATGAGAAACAAGGCAGGGGTGTTTCTTCACTCAGTAATCCAACAATACCTTTTTGACAAGAGGGAAACAAGGGGAAAAGTGCTCTCACTATGCTGACACAGCCCATGCAGAAACAGGGCAGAAGATAAATCAACACTCAACAAAATTCACCAAGATAACTTCAGATGATGGTAACAGCCGAGGAGAAAATAAAGAAGTCAAATGTGGGAGAAAACATAAAAATAAAATGCAGATTTATCTTGAAATTTCATTTAAGGAAAATTGAGAATGACCTATTTAATCACCATGAGCCAACAGATGCAGCTGGAGTGTCGTTTTCTGCTCACATATGGCAAGGAGACAGAAAGTGTTTGCACCAGTGATGAGCATTTCCTCCGAAACCTGAATGGCAGTAACCTATACTCCAGCTATGTCCCATGATCTGCAGGCATAAGGCTGGCATGTTTTCTTTGGAATCTAGCAAGGACTTGGAGGCGTGCTGGGCTTGGCAGAAGCTAAAGCTAGCCAAGGCCTGGTTCTGATCATTGACAGCTGCCTCCCAGACGGCTGCCATCCCACCAGCCTGTCATGATCCCCAACCCAGGCCTGCCTGCTGTGGCTTCCGAAAGGGGCGGAGGCAGCGACTGCTTATTAAATCAGCCTTCTAGCTGGTGAGTGAGGACACTGTTACTGCAGCAGTCCTACAATTAAAACAATGACGGAAAACCTCTCCCTCCACGACCCCTCGACGGATTATAAAACAAGATGAATCTCCTTTGGCTACATGCAAAGATGTGAAATAGCAGAACGGTGCTTTTTCAATGGATAATGGTGGTCACATGGAAGAAAAACACGGATCCCAGGGTCGTGCAGGAGTTTTCCCTCACAACCGGAACAATGTAGGCTCAGTCTCCGGGGCTAACGATGGAGCAGGGGTAACAGGTTGGACTTCAGAATTTCTCTGAAGAGATTAGGATAAAGTTCCAAGTAAAGTAACACACCAACTTTTACAATAGAATGTCAACTTTAGAATATCAACTTTGATAAAGTTCTAAAAATTTAAAGTATAAGGAAACCACATTTGCAATATAATCTTTCCTAAATCTCAACAAAAGTATAGCCAACCAAAATGCCTGGACAAGTGTTTGGTAAATTAAAGGAAGGAAGGAAGGAAGGAAGGAAGGATAGATGGAAGGAAGGACATTCTGTTCAAAATTTAAAAATAGGGGCACCTGGGTGGCTCAGTGGGTTAAAGCCTCTGCCTTTCGCTCAGGTCATGATCCTAGGGTGCTGGGATCGAGCCCCGCACCGGGCTCTCTGCTTGGCAGGGAGCCTGCTTCCTCCTTTCTCTCTCTTTCTGCCTGTCTCTCTCCCTACTTGTGATCTCTATCTGTCAAATAAATAAATAAAAAATCTTTAAAAAAAAATTTTTAAAATATAACTAAAAGGGTGCCTGGGTGGCTCAGTCAGTTAAGCGTCTGCCTTCAGCTCAGGTCATGATCTCAGGGTCTTGGGATCGAGCCCTGCATCAGGCTCCCTGCTCAGGTAGGAGTCTGCTGCTCCCCCTGCTTGTGCTCTCCTCCTCTCTTTCTCTGCCAAATAAATAGATAAACTCTTTTTTAAAACATTTACTAGAATGTAAAAGAATAAACCAGGAAAATCATTTTGAAAATTCATATCCACATTCCTTGCAGTAATCTGGGTTTGAATTGTCACAGAACAACACAGCAGGGGAAAAATCTCTCTGTGGTATTTGGAGAGGGAATTATTTCTTTGTTAGATACATTCATTTGCCACTGTGACTCATCTAATATAGAAAAGAAAATAAAGAAACATGTTGGCCTGTTAAAGCACCCTTAAAATCTGAACATATTGAAACAGATCTATGTAGGGAAAAATGTGGGCCTTTCATCCCTTATTATTGGCCATAGGATCTTATTAGGACAGTTACTCTTAAAGTGTTGTTCAAAATGACAAGGAGTGTCCACATAGCATGGGCTATAAACACAGCCTAATGGGTCTGAGGAATGCCACCCTCCAAAGTGTCTTCAGAGACGATAGTCATTTTTAGGCATTGGTTGAAATCCCTGTAACATAGGTAACTATCAAGATTAAATGTCATAGCTGCCTACGTTTTTTAAAAGCTAAGAAATTCTTGAAAGATACATATATATATATATATATTTTAATATTTTATTTATTTATTTGACAGACAGAGATCACAAGTAGGCAGAGAGGCAGGCAGAGAGAGAAGAGGAAGCAGGCTCCCTGCTGAGCAGAGAGCCTGATGTGGGGCTCGATCCCAGGACCTTGAGATCATGACCTGAGCTGAAGGCAGAGGCTTCAACCCACTGAGCCACCCAGGTGCCCCAGAAATATATTTTCTTAATTTTTTCTTGGGAAAATATTAGACGGGTATGGTGTTAGAAAGACCTATAGTTCATAAACAAGATAAAGATTATAAAATCTGCAGAGGAAAATAAAGCATGAACATACACATGCTCATGCTCATAAATAAAATGAATGATACTCTAAAATGTTCAAGAGAGAAGTGAATTCAACTTTGGTTTGGATCTACTTATGTGACCTCAGGTGAATAATTAGCTTCCCTGTGCTTCCAACTTTTCAATGCCAAAATACCGTGCAGGCTCATTTTCATCCAAGGTCCTTTCCAGCAATAGAGTGCCATAGTCTCAAATATCTGCAGTTTGATATTTCAAATCAGGTACCGTGATGATACCAAAAGCAGAAGAGTCTTTGTAATATTTTTGGAAAGCACAGGCTTGAGACAAATGTAGCATGGAAATACTGAAGATGACACAGCTCCGAATGTAGCAAACATAATACAGTTGGATAATTTAATATGATGACCGTAGTTCAATTTATGCCCTATTTTTACCTTGAGTGAACTACTGTTGCCTTATTTCTAGAATCTGCTTTTGATCAAAATATGGTAAATCAGGAATAATTACAGACTATTAGCTATTCCAACGGCTTCTGTGAACGATGTCCTAAAATACCCCTCTCAACTTTCCAGAGAAATCCTCAGGAGAACTGGAATAACAGGGCGCTTATTACGCCTTCAGTCCTTAGAATACAGATGCGGCCCCATTTACATTACTCATCATTCACTGTTCTTGTTTTCAGGTGTACCAGTGCACTGAGACGGTTAAAAGGAACATTTTCTCAAATCTGAAGAATAAACTCAGTCTGTTCGTATTACTTAAGTAGATGAGAACCACTGGGAATCTTCATGGTGAACAGAAGGTTTTGTGGGAAGAAATCTGGAGATAAAAATCATCAGAACGAACCAGAAATAGGAAAAAGGAGATGGGATGGATGCCAATCTGTAGAAAAGGGCAGAACAAAGAAGACCAAGAGATACGTAGAGAGCAGATATCTTTTGTTGAACACGATTAGAAAGAGGGTCAATTTTTAAAAAAGACTTGAAAGAGGGGGAGGAGAATTTCTACTGTCCATTCGAAACCCCAGAGTTAGTCTTATGATCTAGAGATGACAGAGTGACAATGGATCGAAGCCGGTCACTTGGGAGAGTCTATTCTTTGCGTGGAAAGAAACCAGATGCCACGCCCGCCGTCAGACGCCCTGCACGGGACAAGAGGATGCCAACTCTCCTTCACTCAGGGCGTGGACAGTTATGCTTTCTTCCATGAGACCCTTGTCTATTCACTCTGCCAAGCCAATACCGTCCAGCAGCTGTGCATACGGAACCAGGTGCGTTGATGCTTTTAGAGCTCGCTTCTAAAATTCTTTTATAGGAAAAATTTTAAAAGTTCCAGTAGAAATGGAATATTTGTATACTTTGTAAAGCATTTTCACTTTCCAACCCCTTCCCATGCCTGGATGATTCCTTCATGATAGGTTCCAGACTGGCTACTGAGTTTTGATCTGGGAAAGGCAATCATGACATGATATGCCCACTAGGTGGCAGCAGTGGGCACGCCCCTGGCCCTCAAGGGCAGGGTCATGGGGTTTTAAAAACAACCTGAAAAGATGAGGGCAGGGGATTTCAGCAGCAGAGTCTTAGATGCCTAGAAATGATAAGATTCCAGATGAAAAGGGATGGGAAAACGGCCCTAGGAAGGGGAAATCAGCATCGTGCTGTTGGACTGGTGAGGCTGAGCTAGTGGGATATGAGAAGGGTCCCCCATATCCCCCAAATACACTGCTGTCCTTCTCAGAGGTGCTGTCTTCAGCCTGGAGTTTGCTCAGGAGGACTTCTCTGGGGTGCTGAGGAGCAGAGCAGATGGGGCCACTCAAGCGTGCAGACATGGATGCTGGTCCCTCTTCCCTCCCCTCCCGTGCTATCTATGCTCTCTGTGGTGCTGGATGTCCAGAATTCCCTCCAGCTGTGGCAACCCACAGACTCCCCGCTCTTAGAGGAACCTCACACTGCAGGCTGTTCCTAACGACAGAGACCCGCTGAGCTCTTATCCAAACAAGACCACTTTTACAAGTGAAATTTGTGCTGCTAATGATTCCATCAGAGCCTCAAGTACAACCCAGGCTCTCAGGACAAACGCAGGTGTGTGGCTATCCAGTTCCCAGCTATCTCCTCCAGGAGAACGCAGCCAGTCCTCGGAGTGCTGGGAGGTGGAAGAACTGAAGCTCTTCCACTTAGGAGCACCTGGCAGAGAGTAAACAAACAACCAGAATCCCCAGAGTGAATCAGTAAGGGGAGCTGATATTGTGTTAGCTCCCTGCAAAGGACATACAGTCCAATCTACAAATTATGGCTTTACAGAGGAGGAAGACAGATTCAGAGAGCTGAAGTCCTCGTGGAGTGCTAAATGGAAGAAACGGACCAGAACTCAGTGTTGGATGCCTCCTACCCAAATATTTTCCCACATCAGCGTTCCAAATGGGCAATCGACCCAAACCCACCACCCAAACCCTCCGCCATGTGTAAGGTGGGGATTGAAAGGAAGACAGATGTTATAAACCATTCGCCCAAGAGGAGGCATGACACTGCGACCCTGTGAACAGGGGCACAAAAGCAATGCTTGCAGGTGACAGGCAGACAACAGAAAAGGGGAAAGTGGCTGGCCAGGCAAGAGACACCCAGCTCTCTGGTTACTGTAGATAACAACCAGGTGAGAGCACAGTCTTGGCGTTGTTTATTCAACACAGAACTAAAAGCAAGGGTTTTAGTGTTTTTCAAAAACATGTTAGATCTCTCCATGTTTTTAAGGATAAGAAAAATCGTCAAGTCCTGTGGAAGCCAAATCAAGACATCTGTGAGTCATCCTTGACCTACGGGCTGCTGCAGTGCCCCGCTCCTGGACGGCACTCTGGCCATGCGGATTGAACTGCCCTGGGATTATGGCCTGGCCCACCAGATTGTTACAGCCTCCCCCGGTGATCTCTGGGGCAAAGCTGAGTTTTACGATGTGAAGTTTTGATCATTGTCAGCATGGGCATCAACTGGAAATTAGAAATGCAGAATCTGGAGTCCCACCAGGGTTTAGTGAATCTGCAAGACTCTCCTGAAATCAAACTCCTCATTTTAAGCAGAACACCGCCCCCCCCGCACCGCCACCTCCCTGCCTGAGATGGTTTGTTTGAGAAATCCTGATCAGCCAGTGCTAATAATCCTAATAGTTTCCACTCAGCAAACAAGCAGAGCCAAGGCCAGATGTAAAACACTGCCACTCCATTCCCCGTCCTGCCCACAGTCCAAACATGGCCCCATCCTGGGAAGGCAGAAGAGCCTTTCGTCTTCTTTTGTTCTGCTGTGCTTTTCTTGGTAACAGTTCTGCTCGTGTAGCTGGGCAGGAAGAAGCAGTAAGTGCATCCCAGAAGTTGGGGTATCTGAGCACTGGTTCTTTTCTTGAGAGAGCAGTGTCTTAATTGGGCTGCCACAGTAAACAGATCTTGCCCTTAGGGATCCCACGAGAAGATGGCTGACCAAAAAATAATATTATCGGCTCTGTCTCCAAACGAGAACCGATTAATCTTGAATCTAACCTTCGGCTTCCTTTATTCCACATCACTGATTTTACCATATATCTTTTTACCTGTCAGATGTCTCTGGCATAAATGTCACCGCACGGTCCCTTCTACGACATGGTCTCTAAGTTTTAAAAATTTCTCCACGATGCAGCCGGGAGAACGTAGTGTTCCTTTGTCATCTGACAAGAGTCCCAACTTCATTAAAAGCTCTTAGAATGTGCTGGTTTCCCTAAAGGGAAACCTCGTCCTCATTTATCTACTCCTCCCAAGGAAAAAAAAAAAAAATGGATTAGCCCCAATCCCATGCAGGGAGTCAGTCAATAAACGTTAAAATACAATAATAATAATGACCAGATAGCTTTGTCTTCTTCCTTATCCGTGCAGGTTGCCATGGTTACCACTAAAATCTTGTTTTGTTTCACTGGTCCTTCTATTCTTTTACATAAGATTCCTCGGGTTTACTGCTCCCCTTCTCTCCGTTTTACTACTTCCTTGAGGACCCGTCACTGCCGCCGATGGAACACACCTGTGCTACATACCTGGGACTCTTTCAATTTTAAATGCAGTGGATTCTCTCCCACGAAACTTTCAAGAGCCCAATCATATGAATGAGCTTAAAGCATAGAAATAGGAGAATACTGTGATAAAAATCACAATATTCTACTTTTCCAATTGGGTCACATTGCAAAAAGTATGTGTAAAAAATAGAATTTTATTAACTAAGCTGCTGTGCTTTCCTGCTAGAATAAAAAAAAAAAAAAACTTCTTCTTTATCAGAAATACTTATATAAGACGTATCTGAATCCTGAAACATGTCCCTTCACCTCAGAACAATCGAAAGCAAATGCCATCATATGCACAGTGTCTCTGGGAGCTCTGTGTTTCCCTATCCTGTGTGCATGGAGATTTTGCCCTTGGATTGTGACTCTAGTGTTAACCAACCTTGGGCTTCTACCCTTTGGTCGCCCAGATAACCCCCTGGTGTTCCCTGGAGTAGTCACTCCTTTATTAATTGCGTCTGCTGGCTTCAAAAACCCTCCACCATTTCTCTAAGGCTGTAGCTGGGCGACACATTTGGAAGCTGTAACTTGGTGTTCAACTATTTCTTAGATTTCTTTCTTTGTTTCTTTGTTTCTTTCTTTCCTTCTTTCTTTCTTTCTTTCTTTCTTTTTAAACTTTTATTTGCTTATTTGACACAGAGAGAATGAGAGCATAAGCAAGGGGAGCGGGAGAGGAAGCAGACTCCCCACTGAGAAGGGAGCCCAATGTGGGGCTCCATCCCAAGACCCTCAAATATTTCTTGATGGGTTCAACGTGTGCGGTGAGCCAGCATACAGCGGTCATACTGACTGTGCTCTCATTCATTCTCTCCTTCAGTCCAGCCAGAGACGCGGCTGTCTGGCTTAGAGCTCAGCGGCACTGATTCCCTTTTGCTACTTAACGTTTATCGGGTGACGGGGCTTGCAGGCACTAGATCCCGCATCTGAAGTTGGGTCTTTCTCCAACAGGCAACCAGTGCCTGCTTGTTGATCGTCCCGTGTCAAAGGGCTTGGCTGCAGGGCTATGATGCCTAATTACTCTCTCCTTTTTCCATAGGTTAAATTATGCAAAATTGCTGATATTTAACCATTCTGACCTCTGAAAATGATAGTATCACATGATTCAGCCCAAGCATTCAGGACGAAAAGGGAACATGTTCCCCGAATGATTCTGGCCTATCTGTAGCTCCTGAGCTCTACCATTTTACACAAAGTATAGACGCCCAAGCCTCCATTAAAAAAAAAAAAAAAAAAGGAAGAGCTATCAGATTCTTGCTGAGGTGCACTAAATTATTCAAAGGCAGGTGGATAAATCAGGAGGGAATTAATTGTGCCTCCCCCTGCCCTTCTGCCTCACAGTTTCTAGAAGGCCAGCACGAGAAAGCATAACGGAGTCAAACCATGACCATGTACTCATGGGTAAGGGGCTAGGAAGACAGAAAGCGATCCTAGCTGCTTTTTTTCAGGGGAGAAAGGCTAAGGTCAAACACATAATTCTCACAGGGCTTTGCTCTGTTTCTAATCCAAGAATCTGTGAGGATTGCTTTGAAAGGGAGATCAAAAAAATCAATGGCTAATATTCCCTGAGTCTCTTCCAACTAAGAGATACTGGGCACTATTATATTTGGGGCCGTGTGCACTCAAGCAGCTCTATTTTTATGACCATCAGGAGGGTACTAAACAGAAATATAATTTGATCACATATAAGGAGAGGCATCAGTCAGGGACAACCACACACCAGAAACGGCATGGGGGAGGACAAGGAAACAGCGGAGTATGAGCGCTCTGTCAGTCTCGATAACTCATCTTTGATAACGATGTATACAAGACTCAGTCCCGTCATGGTGCACAAATCTTTGCTTTATGGACCCTTACAATTCTCTGGTTGGCTTTCTCTTTCTAGGATATTAATGATGGCAATGGTGGGTTTTACCCATCAGTTCCTGGTAACCAATATTCTCTTGCATCTTCTCTACAACACAATACTTTCCATTGCCTCTACCAAGTTGTGCGTCCCTCCTGTGTTTTGTTTTTCTTTTTTAATTTCTTCTTTAAATTTAATTTAGTTAACATATAGTGTATCATTGGTTTCGGGGGTAGAATTTAGTGGTTCATCAGTTGCATGCGACACCCTGTTCTCATTCCATTACGCACCGTCCTTAATGCCCTCATCCAGTTACCCCATTCCCTCACTCCCCTCCCCTTCAGCAGCCCTCGGTTTGTTTCCTAGAGTGAAGAGTCGCTCACGGTTTGTCGCCCTCTCTGATTTCATCTTATTTTCCTTCTCTTTCCCTATGTTCACCTGTTTTGTTTCCTAAATTACACCTATGACTGAAATCATAGGGTATCTGTCTTTCTCTGACTCACTTGTTTTGCTCAGCATAATACCCGCTAAGGACCCTTCCCATGAAAAGATGGCAGGAAGACTAGATTCAGGTGAAAGCTTTTGTGATCACCTCTGTGTTCCTGAAACTACTGCTGTGGTTAACCTTTACCCACACATGGAAGAAATGCCACCAGGGAACATGTGAGACGATTTTAGGTGGCACATGCAAAACTTTTTTTTTAATTAATTAATTTATTTATTTTTAGTGATTGTGCACTTTTTTGTTAAACTTCTATTGTGACAATCGATATTGGTTTTCTGCTGGCAATAGAAATAAATTTAAACGAATTAGGTTTAAAAGTCAACATGTTAAGAAAAAGTAGCAAGTCAATATTGGCACATAATTTAAGAAGGTGGTGATAATGAGAAACAACACACGCAGGGTGAGTCTCAACGAGAAAACCAGCTAACACTAGCTCCTTATAAGTGGCATTATCTTTGAAACTCTGCAAAATAGAACTATCTTTTTAGAAGTTACCGACAGTCTGTCTTTATGAAGTGTTTTCCACTGGAGGCCTGAGTTCTACGAGCAGGATCCTTTCTCAAAGCCATTCTCTGAGTTCTGAGGAGTTCTGACCTTCTTCAAAGCCATGGCCAAAGTCCTGGTGAGGATGGGGACCTGGGGGTCATGGATAGGAGGGCAGCAAACCGACATGACCCCCTGGAGCCCCGAAAGGCTCTCTGTCATCCCGCCTCTTTCTCTCCCGACAGATCCTTGAAAGCCTCATCTGCCTGGCCCTGTGCCAAGTCCTTTCTGAGCATTAATTCATGCTTCCTCTTCCCAATTCTGTAGAATGGCTATTTATTTCTCCCCATTCTACGTAGAATGCAGTGGATACTGTGCCTTGGCTCACAGAGTCTGAAGCTGGTTGAGGCAAGGTTAAAGCTTAGATCTTATAACAGTGAACCAGGACAGCACTCCAGACCTCTTAGGAAGGAAGTATTTGAGAGAAATCTGTTTCTGATCAAGATCCAGAAGTTTCGATGCCATTTGGCAGGTCCTTCAAAACATGTCATTGGCGGGTCCTATATTCCACTCTAAAGTAGGTAACAAAACACTGTTACCACCAAAGGAGAAAAGGGGAAGACGTCAAGTGATCGTGAGTGTCCATCCTGATTCCAACTGTAACATAGCTTTAAATGATTTATTTCAAGGGACTTAGCTATAAATTGAATTATTTGATTAGAAAGCCAATTTCTTCCCTAAAATCATTTCATCCTTCAGCCATTAAATGAACCTAAATTCACAACATGGGAAGCTTGCTCACAAATAGAGAGCTTTTTATTAAATTGTTTTAAGGTTTAGCTCACCTTCTGCATAATACGCTCACTTCCTAATCTCATTTTGCAGCAACACTTTAGGCAATGATCCCAGTGAATGTTGCGGGCAGAAACTCTGTGTGCACGTGTGTGCGAGCACTCAAGTGTACACACTTGCACACACGGGGAGCTGGAGCATGCCGGTTTAGGCCACCAGTAATCTTTTTTTTAAAGAGATTTATTTATTTATTTGAGAGAGACAGAGCATGAGCAGTGGGGGAGGAGGACTGGGAGAAGGGCAGAGGAAGAAGCAGGTTTCCCACAGAGCAGGGAGCCCTAAGTAGGGCTCCATCCCAGGACCCTGGGAACGTGACCTGAGCTGAAAGCAAACGCTTAACCGACTGAGCCAACCAGGCATCCCTGAGCCACCAACAATCTAATTTTCCCCAAACCCAAGAGCCTTGCTGAGTGAAATATTAAAATGGATGTGGGTCCTGGGCCATGAGGTCCTGAAACAATGGGACTGGGACTAATAACCAAGGATAGCAACTTCTCTTGGGATGCTTTTGGTTTCTACTTTGCATTGAGAAGGATTTCCTGTGTGTCCCTGGCTACTACCACAAATGTGTCCTCGGATGTAATCTCCTAGGGCCTGGTTTCAAATGTTTCAAGAGAGGTGGTGGTTAGGTAAATAGGGATCAGTGATGCCATCCTGCAAGCTTTGGAAACCTTATAAAAGAATTATAAGTCTTGTCAGTAGATAGGTCCCTCCCTTTCAAGGTGTGTGTGTGTAAAATCATATATGCCAAGTCTATTTTATATATTTATACATATATGTATATATATATAAAATACATATATATATACATACACACACATATATATACATATATATATACATACACACACATATATATACATATATATATACATACACACACACATATATATATATATATATATTTTACAGAGAGAGAGAGAGCGCACAAGCAGGGGGTCTGAGGCAGAGGGAGAGGGAGAAGGAGGCTCCCCAATGAGCAGGGAGCCCAACGTGGGACTCAATCCCAAGACCCCAGTATCGTGACCTGAGCCAAAGGCAGATGCTTAACGGACTGAGCCACCCAGGTGCCCCTATGCCAAGTTCTTAATACTGGCCTTGCCAATACCACATATTCAAGAAATGGATGCCACTACCAAGACCCAGCACACTGACGGGGTCATGGGCTCTGGGGTCAGACTACTTGGACTATTTATCATGCTGGCTCTGTGACCTTGGGCAAGTCTGCTAACCTCTGTGTGCTTCACGTATAGGTTGAGAATAATTGTAAATGTTATTTCATAAGGTTATTGTGTTAATACAAATGAAGCCTTTCCTTTCTTTTTTCTTTCTTTCCTTTTTTTTTTTTTTTTTTTGAACTAATCTCCATGCAGGGTGTAGAGCACAACATGGGGCTTGAACTCATGACCCTGAGATCAAGACCTAAGCTGAGATCAAGATTCAGACGGAGCCACCCAGGTCCCCCATGGATGAAACCTTTAAAATAAGGTCTACCATTTAGGGACTACTCAAAGAATATTACCTATCTTTATTATAATTCAGAATGTTAGCTAAATCTTTATATTATTTGAATAGACTGCTTTCATATTTAAGTTTTTTTTGCCCAAGCAATTACAATTTTAGATACTTAAAAACAAAACAAACAAAAATTATCTTAAAGAATTATGTAATGTGAACACATAACTATAATATTGTTTTTTTAAAAAAAATTCTGAAAGGGGGGAGCCTGGTGGTACAGTTAATTGAGCCTTCAACTCTCAGTTTCGGCTCAGATCATGATCTCAGGGTCATGAGATCAAGGCCCTTGTCTGGCTCTGTGCTCAGTAGAAAGTCAGCTTGAGACTTTCTCTCTCCCTCTGCCCTTTGCTCCCCTATCTCTAAATACAAAATTATTAAAAAAAAAAAAATCCTGAAAGGATATTGTAAATGTCAGGAATAAATTCATCCAGTTTGATATATTTTATAGTAAATCTCTAAAATGTACACATTATGAGATTAATAAAAAAGTTAGACACGACTGGCATAAAGCCGATTATTGTCATGACTTAATTTCCATATTTGACATTTTACCACGAGCTATTAAACAGATTAAGAGAAGGTTACACTATTCAATCCAACATTCCCCCCAAAATGACTCCAAATCCAAACTTTATATTCCCATAGCTAGTCACATGTGTCCTCGAAAGCATTGCTTACGGCTCAGTGGACAACACGTACAGCCTGAAATATTAACTGTGCTATTTATGCCACGGCATCAAGGAGAGAGAAACACGGGCCACCTGGTCCAAATCACAAATCCGACGACAGTTACTCTTATCTTTCTTCCGAATTTCCCCTTCCCATCCCTCTGACTTATACCCAATGTTCTTCCATCCACCGCTTTGTTCAGCACGGACGACATTCCCACTTTGTGCTGCAGAAGGATGTGGGACATGAACGTGAGCCTGAGCTGAGAGCCGTGAGTGACCAGCATCTCGCCTCAGGCGCCAGACTCTGGGATGGGCACATTCCACACAACGGAGTGTGGGGCTTCACAAAGCCCAGAAAAAAATGGACCTTTTTTCAAATAAGGGAAATATAGAAAGTTCAAATATTTGCTCGTGGTCACAGTTACGATGTGTGTGACTCTGCCTTTCTGGACCCTCTGCTGACATCCCTGTGTGGGAGGGCGTGGGTCTTCTGGTTACCAACCAAAGAAAAAAAGCCAAAGCCAAAAGCTGACCAGAGTGTCTGTGTGTGTGTGTGTGTGTGTGTGTATGTATATATACACACACACACACACACATATATTTAAGATTTTATTTATTTGAGAGAGAGCACAAGCAAGGAAAGAGGGAGAGGGAGGGGGAGGGGGAGGAAGCAGGTTCCCCGCTGAGCAAGAAGCCCTGATGCGGGACTCGATCCCAGGACCCTGAGATCATGACCTGAGCTGAAGGCAGACACTTAACCAACTGAGCCACCCAGGCAACCCTCAGTGTACCTTTAGTTTGTAGAACAACTGAGTGTATTTTGTTTATCCGTCTTTCCCACATTTTCTATGAGGAACATTCACTGTCTCAATAATGTGAACAGCACAGCTTTAGAATAATTAAACATTAAAGACAAAGGCGGCAAGGCACTTTCTGGGAGACGGCGTTGCCCAACAAAGGCTTAAGTTACCAGGGTTTCCACTCATGTTTATGTTTATATGGGAAATTCAAAGATTTTAAAAAGAAAAGAAAAGAAGGAAGGAAGGAAGGAAGGAAGGAAGGAAGGAAGGAAGGAAGGAAGGAAGGAAACCAATCCCACAAAACAACGATGACTCCAAACTCTTCCAGAGCCAAAGACATGCATCATTTAGTGTGGACTGGCAAGCAGCAGGTTGATCATTTTGGATTAGAAACAAACCTAACACTGGTCCGCCAACCAGCTAGACCTTGTCTCAATGAACAAGCAAGCCGTCTACCCAGGATTGCTCTCTGCCCCAGGGCACTGCTTCTTATCTATCTATCTCTCTCTCTCTCTCTCTCTCTCTCTCTCTCTCTCGGCCTCCAAATCCCAATTCCCTTGCTGGAGTCTACACCACACAAAGGATGCTCTTCAAATGGGCAGGACACATGTAGGAATCAGCACAGGCAAGTGTGGGCACACCAGCTGTTCCTGCTGTCTCCCTTGGCCATTTCTCAGAAAAGTCCCCTTCCAGCCACTTCATTTCATTTCCCCAAAACTAAATGTCCATCCTCCCACTTAGGATCATTTGGGATTGCTGGTTTTTGGACAATGTTGCTTAAAATGTTAATAGATAGTTTTAAGGCCATGTGTTTTTATCTTTCCCTTTTCCTGGGGCCCTAATATTATTTCCGAAGAATACTCTTTCTTTTCCTCATATTTTCTCCCTCTCTCTGTCTCTCATTCATTTAGTGTGTTACCTTGACTAATAAATGCGTAATAATAAGTTTAACCTGGTAGAATGCTTGTACAGGAGTATTTCACAGTGTGATGAAAGATTAAAAAAATACTGTCAATTTAATTACATACCACTCATACCTACTAATATCAGATAAAAATGACTTTCTTGTTTGTTAAGTACAGGACAATAAACTAACTCCAAATCAAAATTTCACATTATACCTTGCTTTTATTTTATTTTAAGATTTTATTTATTTACTTGAGATAGAGCGAGAAAAAGTGAGAGAGAGAGAGTGTGAGAGAGCACAAGCAGGGGGAGCAGCAGAGGGAGAGAGAGAAGCAGGCTCCCCACTGAGCAGGGAACCTGATGGGGGGATCCATCCCAGGACCCTGGGATCATGACCTGAGCCAAAGGCAGATGCTTAACTGACTGAGCCACCAGGTGCCCCTACATTTTATTTTTACTTCAGTAATGCTGTCATTCTGTATCTCCTCTCCATACTCCTTCAGAAAGCAGTGTTTCTCCAGCAACAGGACACTAATTGGTTTTAAATCCATGTCCTTCACTTAGAAGCACAATTATCCCCTGATCAGCTTCTTTGCACTGCCCCACTACCATAAAATACAGTCATGAAATATTCACGAGCAGCATATGGGAGAAGGGCTTTGTTCTATTACGGCTCATGATAAGTTAACTTGGCTCCCAACTGGAAGAAAAAGATGACAGAAAAGGGATCAAAGTTTCCAACCTGGAGCCCATAGAAGATACTGCTAATTGTTACCTAAAGTAGAGAGAATCACAGACATAGACAGAAATGATGGGAGAGTCTTAGAGGAAAGTTACTCTCCTCCCTACCCTCCCTCCTCTCATTATTCCCACAACATACAGGCATGCCTACAGACACACACTTGGGCACGCGTGCACACAAGCACACACACACACAAACACAGGCATATCCTGAAGGCAGCGGGTAGAGACATGACTTGAACGTTCATCTTACGTCCTTATTTATTTAAACATATACAGTTCCATCCTGATCGTTACTATTAAAGGAGTGAGATTTTCTTTAATTCAATTATTCAGCATTCAAAATTAACTTGTAAAATTACTACACCATACAGCTCAGAGCCAGAAATCACTGAGAAAATGTGTGTACGCATCATTTACCAAGAACATTTAAGAGATACACATGCAGCAGCGAAAGTAAATATTTGTTTAAAAAAAAAGTATAAATCATTTTTTAAACCCAAAGTCTAATTTCCTTGTTTCCTTAATGAGGATTATCATACCCGTTTTACTACCCCCTTGAGGATTAAGTGAAATATGTCATCAGGACATGCCGGGTACATTTATTTCTTGGCACATTTTGACAAGTATTAGCAGAGTATGAATCTATTGTTATAGAAATATAAAAATGGAAGGGTCTCGGGTTAAAAAAAAAATGAAAAAGCCAGCAGAATGCCTAATTTTTGCCAAGAAGCTTAGCAGTGAGCACAATGGGTTCTTTTCAAAACACCTTCCTTCTCTGTCTAGAGAATTCTGGGTCCTTAGGTATGTGAATGGTTTTTCCCTAAAGAGGGTTCAATGAGCGGCAAGCTTCCCACTTGAGCCATCTGCAGTGGGTTAGGGGTCCTGGCTCCTCATCCCACAAGGACATGAGAGAGTGTGGCTGGGAGGAAGGCTGTAGGCTGTGGAGAACAAACCTCAGACATCTTGGTGGGCTTACACATCTCCCCTCTGTACCTGGGCAGCATCTCATCCTCAAGAATGGGCGTGGAGAGGAACAGCTGCCAACAACAAATTGATTTCATGGGTGGAGTGCAATAGCAGCAGGCAGGGGGCCCCAGAGCCACTGTGTCCCACTGTGCCTACCCACCAGGGTAGTCAACATCATTAAGACAATTCGAGAGTGCCTAACTGCAGAAGTCCAGCGCTGGCGCTGGCGTCACTGCAGGGGGAGGAGGGCAGAGACATGGAGTTCTCATCTGCAGGGCACTCCAGGGGCCTGAAGCAGAGAAAGGAACAAGCAACAGGGTGGATTGCAAAACACCCCCTTGCCGCCCGGTCTCCGCAACAGCCCGGTTGCCAGATGAGCCAACAATCTGGGGTTTCCAAGTCCCCTTGTGCTGCTTCCTTTCTGGTACATTGAACCCCGCCCCGGAATGTGCCGCGTCTCCCTGACGCTCGAGCAGATGCTCTATGACTTGAAGCCCAAGTGGTTTCCACATCCACACTCCCGGTACGAGAACCCAGCGGGAGCCCCCGCATCGTTCCCGATGCCTTTTATGATGTCCAAACACATGCCTAGAGAAGCAGGATGACCTGTAAGAGAAGGAAACGGCTGTCATAACAGCCAAATATTTAGATCCCAGGAAAAGGCTGCCAGAGGCTCCATTTCCCGAAGAGACGTGCCAGACACACCTGTGTAAGGATCAAATTTCCGATATGGTTTTAATCTGATCCGTAAGCCTGTGTGGTTTACATATCTCAACGAGCCTGCATGTATACGAAAGGGAACTGAGTTCCAACCAAGGAGTCCTCTCAGAGACGGATTTAGTAGTAGTTATTTATCTCTGCATTTACTTGGCTGCAGGCATTTGCCCAGAGTTGTTTTTGAAAATATAGGTGCAAGACGTCGTTCAAATCGACCATGGAGGCATGGGGAGAGGACCCTCCCCCACCCCCCGCAGCTCCTGGTTCCCTCGCTTAGCAGCCAGACTCCAGTAAAGTGCCAGAAATTTGGCACCTCTGTTTAGAATGATGGATGAAAGGCACAAAAATAAACATTTTCCAAATGCCCTCTATGTAATAAAGGCCAATTCTTAGCATTTCATAATTTCCCAAAACTTAGGTAAGACTTATGACTATTTTTTACCCTTTTGGAAAGCCTCATCATCAAAACCAAAGTGATTACTCATAAGCTGTTATTAGAAGTCAGTGAGCACGTTGAGATCTCTCTTCCTTAATCACTTCTCCGGAGGAGAAAGAAGCTTGGTGTGTTTTCTGGCACTAGCAACAAGAGATGTTTTGGCCTATAAGACATACAACTTGTAGGTCAGGTAAAATCCATGTATGGTTTCTTCATCAATGGTAGAGATTGACCAAGCGTGTCAATAAATGTATATACCATGGTATAAGGTACTCTCATTCGCTCAACTACGAAGTTAAAGGAAGATCGTCATACGCTGGGACTTGTTACAAGCATGTGACCAATTTCTTCAGCCACAGTGACTAACGACCTGAAATACTCTTGGCGCAGATTTGAGAAAGTACAGACGGACTACATCATATTCGCTTCCAGGACCATTTCTGATGGTACCAGACATCCTGTTTCCTTGATTGCCTCAGCACATGCGCTAACGACTCTAGACAATAAGAATTATTTCTAGAATACTGACATTCAACAAAATGCTAGGAATCAGGGCAAAGGATGTTCAAAGCTTTCAAAAGGGGGACTGTGTGGAGAGGGGATAAAGAAACCAAATGGCCTCATGAGCAGTAACATTAATTTAAAATGCCGCTTGCTTTGAGAATATTTAAACTAAAAGAGGATCACTTGTAAGTGCTACTTTAGAATCATTAAGACTCTGATATATAAAATCACACAGATTACAGAAACCATGGAATAGAATGAAATCCAAGGGCTCATCTAGATCAACTCACAATCCCATACATGTACCTCCTTTCCTAAGTCTCTGCCCAGTGTTCTAGTGGGAGGTCTTGGTGGCAGGAGCGTATTCTCTTGGGAAAGGGTGCAACAGCCAGTCACACAATGGGATTTATACAAAAGGAGAACTAGTATCAAATCCTGGTTCTGTCACGGCCTTATACCGCACCTTGCTCAAGCTACTGAACTTCTTTGAGCCTTGTCCTCACTTAAGAATGACAACTTGTAGGGTGCCTGGGTGGCTCAGTGGGTTAAGCCTCTGCGTTTGGCTCATGTCATGATCTCAGGGTCCTGGGATCGAGCCCCACATCAGGCTTTCTGCTCAGCAGGGAGCCTGCTTCCTCCCTCTCTCTCTCTCTCTGCCTCTCTGCCTACTTGTGATCTCTGTCTGTCACAGAAATAAAATCTTAAAAAAAAAAAAAAAAAGGAAGGACAACTTGTCTATTTCATGTAGATGTTGTGACGGAGGGAGGGGACTGAATGATGTCCAATGCCGTATCTTGCCCAGATTAAATACTCTATAAATGTTGTCTTCCGAGACAGCCCTATAAATGGATGTTTTTGACATCTTTTAGGGACATCTTAGGATGCCATTAGGAAAGCACATTTCAGATTTTTCAGTCCCCCAATGTAGCTCTCCACCGGAAAATTATTTCAGAAAAAAAGCATGAACACATCACAAGTAGCTTGCATGCCTTATTTCTCCTTGCCAAGTGTTTAACTTCGCAACTCTTTCCCACAGATTAATTACAAAGTTGGGCCCTGACCTCCATCACTCTGAGGAGGGAAAGTCTGTCCAGATGAGGCTAGAAGTGGCTTCTTTCTGCATGAGTTACTCGTCAAGAAATCGGATTTCCATCCAAGCAGAAGCATCGACATGCGGAGCCTTGGAGCCAGGCCTTCTCACCATACCGTGTTTTTCTCTATTCTTTTCACTGTCTATGATGCACGGGTCCGATAAACTCACCATATAGTAACCTGGTAACATCGTTAAGATGTGAGACAGACAATGATTAGAGCTTCTTCCCCTCGGAGGTAAGTCAGGCCTTGCTGAAATAGAGGCCCTTGAAATCTACCATCAGGGAAGCAATATTCTGAGCATCTCCCCAAAGAGTAGTTCCTACCACTAATAAGGCCTTCATTTTAGTTTTTCCTTCAAGAGTTAAGAATCACTTCCATTTCCAGGTCAGGGTTTAGTCACTGGAGATCTGTGATTGGGTTGCAGGTGTGCCTAGGTATCGATCCCTGGGTCCTTAATCCCATCTGAGGAGACCTGGGGGAATGGGGGGCGATATCATCCTTTATCATTATGCCAGTCGATGCAGAAAACATTTCCTACTTGAGTATTGACATGCAATGTTGAGAAACAGAGAATCTCTAATCATCGTCTGCCTTACTTCTTACAACGTTATCAGATTACCATATAATGGGTTTATCTTACTGATCAAAAGGTAAAGCTACTTACGCACAAATGACATAGGTTCTCGTCTGTTCTTCCTTAGGTAGCTGAGGAAAGTCCAGGATCCTAAGTGCCACCTGACTGTGGGACACAATAGTATCACTTTTTTCTACTTTTCTACAGATGTGAGGAACATGCAGTGTCTACATAATTGATGGGTCTTTATGATGCACCGTGTAGTTGGAAATTTTATCATGGAAAGAAAGGGTGTCGTCTGTCTCCCAATATCAAGAAAGTGATTGGCTAATTAATGCTTTGTGACTAATAATATAATAAGTAAATAAAGATAGGGAATACTGTGGGTTCATGGGAACACTCGTTTAACTGTTTCCTGTTTTCTGGGGCGCGTGGGTGGCTCAGTTGCTAGGTGTCTACCTTCAGCTCGGGTCATGACCCCAGGGTCCCGGGATCGAGCCCTGCATGGGGCGGGGTGCAGGGGGTCCCTGCTCAAGGGAAGCCTGCTTCTGCCTCTCCCACTCCCCCTTGCTTGTGGTCCTTCTCTCGCTGTCTCTCTCTCTCTGTCAAATAAATAAATAAAAATTTTAAAAAAATAGCTTAACTGTTCCCTGTTTTCTCTGACATGCCAGAAAGGATAAACCATGAACATAAATGTCGAGGCATATATCAGTAGTAGCTACACGTGCATTGTTCTTATTTTATGATTACTAATGTCTCCGTGGCACCCCATGGCTTACAAAGAACGGACCTCTTAAAATGATGAGAACACAAAACAAAAAAGGCACAGCGGAACAAAAGTGGTCTCTTTGATAGAGAAACAATGTGTTTTTGCATGAAGAAACATCATACCAAGTACACTTTTGGCACATTGAGGTTAAGTAGGTGTGCAGAAATAATACTATCCTAAAATAAAAGTCAGCCAGTGACTCAAGAAGAATAAAAGTTTATTACCATATAGAAAGAAAACCTTCTTGTGTTCCTATTTTTGTGTCTAAAGCATCATGGAAAGACACTTCCTGATTCCTTTTATAAACTCTTAATTGTGGAGGGAAGGGGATATTTGACAAAGGAGGGTGTCAGCTGACTCAGAAGGGTTCATTGTGTGCTTCGATACTGCCTTCTTTAAATGAAGGATAAGGTGAAAATTAAAGCACCGAGAGAGAGAACTGTCGAACAAAAAAGGAAGCTTGCAAAAAGAAAGCTGGAGATTGCTTAACAACCAAGTGATAAAGGAGAATTTTTCAAGGAGGAGAGAAGGATTCACAAAGGGGCTGGTAAAAAAGAAATTATAAAGATCGATATCCAAAGGTCACAAGAACTCATGACAGGGATTTACTCAATTTCTTTGTCTCTAAGCAGCCGATAACTAAGTCAGCCTTTCTCTAGCATTGCTTTTTCCAAATGGTGGTTACTGGCCACGTGACCTTGGTATGCGGCTAGTGGGTATCAAGACGTGTTCAAAGGGCAAAATACACACCAGTTTGGAATACTTAGCAGAAAAATGTAAAATATCTCCCTAATAATTTTTGTGATAACATTAAATAAAACATTAAAATCCACTTCACTTGTTTTTTGTTTTTTAAACATTTTTATTTGTCAGAGAGAGAGAAAAAATAGAGAGCACAAGCAGGGAGAGCGGCAGACAGAGGGAGAGGGAGAAGCAGGCTCCCCACTGAGCCAGGAGCCTCACACGGGACTCAAACTGAAGCAGGCACTGAACCCACTGAGCCACCCGGACATCCCTCAACGTCACCTGTTCTTGTTTCCATTTTTTTGCTTTACATTTTTTTTGATGTGGCTCCTGAGAAATTTAAAATTACGTACACGGCTTGCACTATGCAAGGGGATTTGATAGCAGTGCTCTAAGGGCTTTAAAAAGTTATTTAAATCTGTTTACCCACGAACATATTTCCATGTGAGAAAAACTGTAGTAGCCTGTCCCAAATTCGGCAAATGTCTCATTGAACTAACAACCACTTTGGTATTGGTGACCCTTGTGCTTGAGTCATGCTGAAATTTATTGCTTTTTTAAAAGACTGATTTATTTATTTTAGAAAGAGAGAGAGAGAGCATGGGGGAGGGCAGATGAAGAGAGGAGAGTCTTAAGCAGACTCTCCACTGAGTGTGGAGCCCGACATGGGGCTCGATCTCACGTCCCTGAGATCACGAACTGAGCCAAAACCAAGAGTCGAACACTCAACCGGCTGTCAATCCATACTGAACCATACTGAAATTTGTGCTCGGCCCCCTCCTCACACATATGGAGAATGCTGCTAAGAGAGAATGGTGGTCACTAACTGCTTGGGTCCTTTTTGTCATATACACCATCGAGGAAGTAGACTAGGAGATGGCCAAGAAACAGGGTAGAACTGGTCTGGGGAAGTGTGAATGGAGAAAAACTGAGAAGAATCAAGCAGAAGGGAAAAGTTTACGCCTCAGAATCTAATTCTAACCCGAAGGACACTCATTTCCATCTTGTGCTCTCCTCCTCATTTTCACCACAGTCATGACTGGTTTACTCACCATCAAGAGTCTTCACAAGAGGGGCGCCTGTGTGGCTCAGTGGGTTAAGTGTCTGCCTTCAGCTCGAGACAAGGTCCCAGGGTCCTGGGATCGAGCCCCGCATCGGGCTCCCTGCTTAGTGGGAAGCCTCCTTCTCTCTCTCCCCCTGCCTGCTTGTGTTCCCTTGCTGTATTTCTGGGTGTCAAATAAATAAATAAAATCTTAAAAAAAAAAGTCTTCACAAAAGGCTTGAAAAATGTTTGTGCTTTGGTTTCCTTCTCTATATACCTGGGAGTCTGGGTAACAGGAGTTGTGCAATTCCTGATTCTGTGTCAGGTCTTTGAGGTAACCATTAGCCCCACGGGGGACTCCCCTCCCACAAGTATCTACCCTGCATACAAAAACATATGGTATATAGTAGGTGCTTAAGAAACATTAAGGAAATGAATAAATGAATCAATCCTGATTCTTAGATATAAACAACCAAGGACTTTGGCCAACTAATGGAAAGTGAATATACTAATATAATTGCCCACAAAGACTGGACAAGCAGGAAAACAGAGACAACAAACTAGGAAGCCATGTGGCCATAACAGAATCTCTACAGCCACCAATCACAGCATGGACCCTGACCAGGGAGGACTCGTCTGTCCCCGACATCCAACTTTCCATCTTCTAGCTCTCTACCGTTGCTGACATCCGTGGATTTTTTTTTAATATTTTATTTATTTATTTGAGAGAGAGACAGTGAAAGAGAGCATGAGAGAGGAGAAGGTCAGAGGGAGAAGCAGACTCCCCATGGAGCCGGGAACCCGATGTGGGACTCCGTCCCGGTACTCTGGGACCATGACCTGAGCCAAAGGCAGCTGCTTAACCAACTGTGCCACCCAGGCACCCCAGCACGAGTGGATTTAGACACTGGTTGTTCCTGAAGACACCATTTCCACAGCTACCCTCGGACATTGTGCGGCTGTCCACGGAGCCATCACCAAAAAGAATTCTGCATTGACCTGACTTCCATGTGTCACAAAATCCATTGGTAGAATTTTGCATGTATACATCAGATTGGGGAAATCTAGGTCATGTGGCTCATGCCCTATCCTACTAGGGAAGGCAGCACTGAGAGTCTAGTATTTTTTTTCCCCTCCTATACAAGAAAAGGACTCTACTTTTCATTAAAATTTATAAGGCAGGAACTTCCCCAAACACATCTGTGGGGCAAATTCCCTAAATGATGAATGCTCCCGATAATCCTTTGGCTGTGAATGCATCTAATTCTTTTTCTTTGATCAGATATATTCCTTACCACTGCATTTCATGTGTAAGGCTTCTTGTACTGTAGTGGATTTCTGAATGATAAAAAATAACAAAACAGGGGCGCCTGGGTGGCTCAGTGGTTTAGGCCTCTGCCTTTGGCTCAGGTCATATCTCAGGGTCCTGGGATCGAGTCCCGCATCGGGCTCTCTGCTCAGCAGGGAGCCTGCTTCCTCCTCTCTCTCTCTGCCTGCCTCTCTGCCTACTTGTGATCTCTCTCTGTCAAATAAATAAATAAATAAATAAATAAATAAATAAAACAAAACAAAACAAAACACTAAGCTGTATGAGTCAGGGCTCTCCAGAGAAATCGAACCAATCGAATTTATTTACTTTGTATTTGCTTATAATTATAGTATATATATATTTGTAATAATGGATGTTTATATTTAGGATATTATTGTTTATTTACTATTGTTTACTTTATTATTATTATTTTTTAAGATTTTACTTATTTATTTGACAGAGAGAGAGATCACAAGTAGGCAGAGAGGCAGGCAGAGAGAGAGGAGGAAGCAGGATCCCTGCCAAGCAGGGAGCCCGATGTGGGGCTCTATCCCAGGACCCTGGGATCATGACCTGAGCCGAAGGCAGAGGCTTTAACCCACTGAGCCACCCAGGTGCCCCATTTATTTTATTATTATTATACACGTGTCTATGATAAGAAAATGCAATGGCAAAGGCTAAAAAATCTGAATCCAGAATTGGTCAGCTAGAGACCCAGGGGCACCAACAGTGGAATTTCAGGGTGGGCCCGAAGGCCTGGGAATTGGCAGAGTGGATGCTGTAGTAGCCACAGGCTCAAGACTGAGGAACAGCTGGTGTTTCCAATGGAGTCCAAGGTCAGGGAAAGACCAAACCCTGAGCTCAAGGGAGCTAGGCAGGAGGAATTCCCTCTGACTTGGGGTAGGGCCAGCTTCTTTGTTCTAGTCAAGCCCTCAACCGATTAGGTAAGGGCCACCCACACATCAGGGAGGACAATTTGCTTTACTCAGTCTGCTGATTTATTGCTCATTCCAGGGACACTTGGTGGCTCAGTCAGTTAAGTGTCTGCCTTCGGCTCAGGTCATGACCTTGGAATCCTGGGTTCAAGTCTCTACATTGGGCTCCCTGCTCAGTGGGGAGTCTGCTTCTCTCTCTCCCTCTGCCTCTGTGTTCTCTCTCTCTCTCAAATAAATAAAATCTTTATAAAAATAAATTAACAAATAAACATTCATTCCACCCCAAACTGCCCTCCCGGACAGAATCGTGTTTGAACAAGTATCTGAGAACCCCATGGTCCAGCCACGTTGACACACAAAATTCACCACCATGCTGGCCCTTCCTGGGACTGTCGACTATCTAGTGAGACCTTAGAACTTAAACTTCTGCCACGGTCCTCCTCTCACCTGCTGTTTGACCAGAACCTGCTATTGTGCTCTTCCGTTCCCCTTTTGGGGTCCCCAGGGTGAACACTGTACCCCAAAGAAGCACAAAAGGGATGAGAAGGACAGCAGCTTTGGGATGAAGTGACCGGAAAAGCTGGAGTAATTACACATTCAAGGGCCATCGTTTCTGTATCAACCGCTGCCAATGGGATGACACAGAAGTCACACTCTCCCCTGCAAAAGGCACGTTCTGCCTTCTAGGAGGAAAAGAACATTCAATTCATGGCAAGTCCTGCCCAGGTACAACGGATGGGGCCATTTAACCCTGAGAAAAGAGGAAATGCAGTGGCAGATTAGGTAAAGGGATAAAAGGCTTATTATAAAAAGGGGCTTGATCACTGCTGTGAGCTTAATTATATTCCCACTGCCAGAATCCCTTCAATATTTAAAAGCAATGAAGAAAACAATTTCCGAAATGCTCCTTATTTTCAAGATGGTCAGAATTTGCCCTCAAAAATGAGGCAAAGAAAATTAAGAAAAACCTAAAGTACAGAAGAAATGGACACAAACAGGGCAGTCAATACACACTGTCCAAACCGCCCCCAAGTTGAAGGTCTCTAGGCAAGCAGGAGTCTTAACTTATTTAATGCAGCATCCCAGGAAGGTCAGATTTGGTGTTCTTGTTAAAAGGTCAACAATCCCACTTGCGTGCACATGATTTTTGAGCCATAGCTAGTAAGGCCAAAGTTACCATTGTTGACATTAAAGAGGAGATGCTTAGAAAGCATTTGAAACCGTGCAGATGGTTGGACACAATGATACCAAAAGACTTTTATCTAGAGCTGGACTTCTAGAATTCTGAATTTATCCGTTTAAATTAAAAAAAACAAAAACAAAACTACACAGGGCTGGGACTAGGATTATATAAGCAAGGCACTCCCCTCAAATATGAAGTTAAGGAAGCCCCTAAAAATGGCATAGTCGGGACAAAAAAATACCATGATGCCATACTTTATTTTTGTTTTATTCTATTTTTTGAGTTGTCGCACAAAGAAAACTTTAATTTCAGGTGATGCCACGTTAAGAAACAAAATTGAATGACCAAACTCTGGCTTCTGGGTTGGCTGTCTGTTTATATAAATAAAGTTTTATTGGAACCAGATGAGTGACACAGAGTTTAATCTGTCCTTATATAAAAATTGTGATGTTACATATATGTTATTCATCATGGATTTCTGTTGCACTGATTTGTAAATATTGCATTAAAATACGGTTTGTCTTGAATACTGAGTTCTTGGTGCTTTCAGATGCCTTGTGCCCCAGGTGTTTTATTCCATTCTCCCAATCCCCGCACCTGCTACTCATCCCTTTGAATTCAGCTACTTCTACCATTGTCTGGATCCAAATGCTGCAGTTAGCCTCACTCACTGAAATACTCTAATCTGCTAAGAGAATTACACAGATTATCTATTTCACTCTGACAGCATCTCTCTGTGAATATTAATTTCTCATTTTACAAGAGAGTCCCTGAAACTCCTTGGCCAAGACAACACAGCAAAGGCGGGCTGTGGGAAGGCGGAGATTTAATTCTCTGCCATTGATCACAGTGGCCCACGCTGCCAATCTCTGCTTCAAGATTTGACAAGCTGCTTCTGAGGGAAACTGCTTTTCAGAACTCATGGCATCATCGTTTGATACTCTTGGGGAACATCTTCCCTTCCAGTTTTCCTTACTTGTTGACTAAGTTTACAAAAAATGATCAAACACAACTTACATCCCTTTATTTTTTTGGAAGATGCAAAGATGGATGAATATTATTATCATATTCATGAGTACAGAGTAAAAGAAAGTATTTACATACGGAATGTAACCCAGGATCTTCTGCTCTGAAAATGAAAATAAAGATCCTTCCACATATCCACTTACTAGGACCTGATCTCCTGGGGTTATCCAAATTTGAGCAATGAAGTGTAACTTGGTAGTTAAGAAAGGAGAAACATGGAAAGCTTGTAAGCATACTCAGATCTGCATAGTTATAGGGACACTGTCCTTTTCTGGGGCAGAATATGTTTGTCCTCTACTCTAGCCTCCCTACTCAGAGGGTCATCTTACTTCAGTTACAATACAGACATGTCATCACAGACATACCCAGAGGACACGGTCAGCTCCTTCAGCCATGTCTTAACGCCCCTCTCCCTGATGCACAGCACCACCGCTGGGATCAGTAAGCCTCAGAGATTTCTCCCAAAGTGGACCAATTGTTCTACTTGGCCATGTTCTACTTATCCACCCCCTTTTCTGCTTAGTTGACCAGCTTTTATCTTTTTTTTCTTTTTCCTTTTTAGAGAGAGAGAATGCAAATGTGCATGAACAGGGAGAGGCAAAGGGAGAGAGAGAGAGAATCTTAAGCAGGTTCCATGCCCAGTGCAGAGCAGCATGCAGGGCTCGATGCCATGACCCTGAGATCATTACCTGAGCCGAAGTCAAGAGCCAGAAGCTCAACTGAGTGAGCCACCCAGGAGTCCCCAGTTTTATTTTCTTTCAATCATATCTTGATGACAGTCTTTCAGTTACTGCCAACCTCTAGAAGATTCCCCCCTAAGTAACATCTGGGGCCAATGGCTTTTGCCTCGGTCCCATGGAGGTCTAGAGAAGGCAGTGCCTCTTCTGATATTTGCACCTTCTTTTATACTAATTTATGAAGAAACATCAAGATGGGATTTAAAAATATTTGCTTTTAACCGCCATTTATAATGTGACATTTTTAATCATGCATGCAAATACAGTGTGGTATAATTGTGTTACTCTCAAGATAATTAGAGATTAAAGAGTAATTCAGGGGCACCTGGGGGGGCTCGGTCAGTGAAGCGTCTGCCTTTGGCTCAGGTCATGTTCCTGGGTCCTGGGATGATTGAGCCCCACATCGTGCTCCCTGCTCAGCAGGAAGTCTGCTTCTCCCTGTCTCTGTCCCTCCCCCGGCTGATATGTGTGTTCTCTCTCTCTCTCAAATAAATAAAATCTTTTAAAAAAAGGTTAAAGAGTAGTTCAGAGTATACTCTGTATGTGTCCAAATGGACACATATCTGCTTCCACATACATTTGGACCACAGCACGGTCCAAAAATGCCACAAAAGTCTGAAGTTAGGCGACAAATGTCTTCTTGCTCATGACAGCAAGGCTACCCTCGACAGGAATTTATGACGAAAGTCAAAATGTGGTCAGAACCACCAGCTCTCACTCTGCTTCTTAATTTAATCTTTCCACTCTGTGCTGGTGACCTGCATCTTCATACAAATAAGGGAATGAACCCGCACTCCTTTTCTTTGTAATGAATTTATTAAGATGCTGTCTTTTTTGTGGTCACCTGTCCTTTACATTTAGGTAAAAATTCTTCTTGTAAAAATTCTACTCTTCTCAGAGCCCAAGGACTGATTTAACTGATGGGTTGGACTTGGAAGGGCAGAGTCAGACTGCGTTTTCTTTCATTTCTGCGGGATTTTTGCTTGTTTATGATATTTCTCACATTTTGTTCAAACATTTCTCCAGAGTTCATATAGTGGGTTTGTGGAAAGATCAAAGCCAATCATACTTTTCACGGGCAAAGGAAAACATCCATCGAAGAAAATGAGAGCACTTATTTTTATCCCAATAGAGTTCAGAGTAATTCAGAACATTCTGCAGTGGTTGTCGAAAACATCACCTCATATAAAATAAATTATCCACTACGGCGAGGGGAGGGAAAAAAAAAAAAATGGTCAATGCTCCTGTCAACAAGAGACGGAAATATTTGGAAAAATTAAATGGTTTTGCAAATAGCAGTTGGTGAATTTCTATTATCCCCTAAATTTCTTTTTAACTAGTAGGAAAAACAGTGGAACAAAGTAAGTCCTGTAAGCTCCGAGGAGTCCTAAATCCCTTCCCTGCTTACAGCACATCACCTAACTCAGAAGATGAGAAAATCCTCCCTGATACCAGATAAAAAATAATAATGTACCCTAGTGATCATATGTGTAAGTCTCAAAGGCAAAACCAGAGTGTGAATCCTCTCTCCTAAAAGGATAGAAGGAAAAAACACCCTTAACACACACATTCCAGTTGAATAGCAAGGGGAACTTGAAAACAGAGAAACGTAACAAAAGATTCCATTGAGACTGACACCAGCAAGGTCAGCAAACCTTGCCCACAGCTCCCCTCTGATGAAAACAGCATCACTGGCACCCTACATCCATAGTTATTAAATACAGAAATTCTTCTGCTTGGCAAGAACCACTGAACGACTCATTCATTTATAAAGCAAGTTTCACAGTCATTCAACTTAATCATCGTGGAAGCAAAAAGGCAGCAATGTGTAGAAGCAGAGAAAGGGGTTCGAATCCGGACTTTGGCCTTAGAAAGCGAGGATGAGGAGCCTGGATTCTAGATGAATCCAAATCTATGTTCCCTTACTAGATTCAGGATCTTGAACAACTTCTTGACTTCACATTGCCATGGGGTCTGCCCCTGGCAATGGGGAAAATGACAGATTCCCCTGCTTGTTTCTGAGGACTAAACCCAAACCCAATACCTTGGGGCAGGGTTTCTGCACACGACACTACTGATATGTGGGGCTCGATGATTTTTCATCATGGGGGACTCGCCTGTGCATTGTAGGGCGTTTATCAGTACCTCTGGCTTCTACCCAGGGTACCAACAATTTTAAAAAGTCTTCATATATTATCAGATGTCCCCTGGGGGACAAAACCACCCTGACACATCAACGGTGTTTTAGCACCTGGCAAATATCAACTCCTGAGTAAGTGAGTGGTCATCTTCTCTTCAGCTGGTCTCATTGGCCAAACGAGGAAACCCCCTCACTTCAAGGAAGTAAACACCACTATGGGCTTCAGATATGGGAACACGATATGTGATAAGAAGGAAAGCGTTGATGGACTAAGTGTCACGCGCCAGGTCGATACGCACAGGTACATATGAACTCATGCCACCTTGGGAAGGCGTTACCTGGGAAGGCAATACCAAGGTTCCTGCAGAGTTCTTCCCCATGAACAGACTGCTCCACTAAGGAGACCTATACCATGGAAGCTGAATCCTGCTGAAAGCTGAATTACATATAAACATGTGTGCTGTCACCTTGAAACAAGTGTGTTTGTTTGTTTAAGATTTTATTTATTTATTTGACAGACAGAGATCACAAGTAGGCAGAGAGGCAGGCAGAGAGAGAGGAGGAAGCAGGCTCCCTGCTGAGCAGAGAGCCTGATGTGGGGCTCGATCTCAGGACCCTGGGATCATGACCTGAGCCAAAGGCAGAGGCTTTAGCCCACTGGGCCACCCAGGCGCCCCTTGAAACAAGTTTTAAAACACTTACAGATATGTGTGTGTCCTGAATGTACATGTCCATGTATTTAGGCATCCACGGTTTCTAGGAAACTGAACGAGTCTGTGAAGTGAAGGCCACAGTACGATCCCGAAGTGGACACAGTCAGGGGTCTTACCCGGGGGCTCCACTGAGCAACTTTAGGACACAAAGCCCTGGTGGGTGGTTGCGTGGAAATCCCACGGAGTTTTGTGCTTAGAATGCATTCTGCTTGATTCGGCCTTTAGCACTGCATGAAGGACTGGGAAGTTCTGAAACATTTTAATTCAGCTTCATCAACTGAATGTCTTTGACCACAAGCATCCCTGCTCAAGAAACCCATTTAGTCCAGGCTTAAGTCAAGGGCTTACGTAGGGATAAAAGTCTGCCAGATCTCTAGGATGGCCCAAATTTATTCGGGTCCACAGGCAGACTTTCCTGCAGACAGCAATTCCATACATTTGACAGAATCAGAGTAACCTGCTGGAGTCCTTCGTGTCCCCATCTAAGCTGCCAGATTGGATTGCTGTCAGAAAGGTCATTAGTGATGATGAACCTTCCTTCTAGAATTATCTTTCTGTTGTTGTTGGGGAAATTTTATATATTTTTTCATTGAAGCGTAGCTGGCATACACTATTTCAGTAGTTCTAAAATTATCTTATTCCCTTGTCATTTCATGTTTTATCACCCAGTGCCTCATGTGCATATAGAAAATAATATCTGAGTTGATCTAGTATTACTTTCTCTATTCAAAGAAGCTACGGAGGCTGGGTAGGTTAACTCACTCACCCAGTGAGGACTCCAAGCAAGGAGCACAGGGAAGGCTGATGTAGGCAGAGCTGCCTGCCCACCCCAGGCTGCCTCCCACCGGCTACCGGGAACCCTGAAGGAACGGTCTAGATGCTTGCTGAGGGTGTAGGACAAAGACGAAATTTAAGTCAGAGTGATCATTTCATACTGTGAGAACTATACAAGGATGGCCAGCGTTTGAGTCTCAGTTGTCTGTTCCATTTCTTTGGGGCCCTGTCTCAAAGTAGGACTGATGGCTTGTATTCTTTGGGAAGAGGACTTCAGGATATGAAACAGAAAGTTATTCCTTGAGGGGTAATGCCTTTGCATAAGCTTAAAAGGTCCCTTGCATAACAGAAGTGAAAATCTGCAAATGTTAGGGCAAATTAGTCAAGAAGAAATAATACCTTTAAAAAAAAATTCCAAACTGGTTCTTTTTAAGAAATACTGAAAAACAATGCTTATTTCCAAACCAAATGAGAGAAATGTAGCCTGGCAAAGTCTTATCTTTGGCTATCAGAACCAGCCTGACTAGCACAATTATATTGCATCCCTGGATAGATTTAAGAAGAAAACTATTTTGATACTAACAATATTAGCAAGTTGGAGTCAATTATCATGTTTCTAAGGCTCCTCATCAGACCTATCGTCAGTTGCCCAGAATGAACCATTCGCTATCGTTATAAATGTGTTTTGGGTTTTTTTCCTCCCCTCAGCTACCAAAGCCTAGGCACCCTGGTGAGAAAAAATTTCCTATCAGCAGGACCCCCTCACTAGAATTCTTTATTACATACCAGAACAGGCTGCATTATTTTCACAGTGTACTTAATTGGGCACGGGTTCACCGACATCTTTTCCTGGGCAATTTGTTTTTATAAAACAGGTTACAGGGTTAGAAAATGACCAAAACACTCCAAGGCACTGTTGTTTGCTAGGAAACTTTAATTGGAAAGGGGCATTTTTTTTCTTTTCTGACACAACATCGCGCATTTCAAAACCACTATTGCCCTTTTACTAGCAAGCTAACATTTCCCTCCAGATTTCTGATTTTCATACTCATAGGACCTTGATATGCCAAACTTTAAAGTGAGGCTTCCGGTTGTATGAACATTTATCGTGGAGAGCAAATTAAGAAAGAAAACAGTGATTTGCAGCATCAGTACAGATTTGTGTGGTAGGAAGAATGTAGGATCTAAATTTAGCGCACCGTGTGCTGATCTTGCCCACCATCACCAGGCTGTGTGGCTTGGATGCATCTGGCATGCCTCTCTGGACATTGATTTCCCCACCTGTGAAGCGAGGTGCCTGGATCAGATGATTTCTCATATTCCCCAAAGTAAGATAATCTGTGAGTAAATTTTAAAACAAAAGGGGCGGGGAAGTTTTGTGTATTATTATGAAAAGAAACTGTCACAACTCAAAATACTAACTAATGGTGATGGTCTTAAGTATGGCTTTTGACATTTGAAGCAGAGAGGCACGTTTTCGTTTTCAATAAAATAAGCTGATACAATCCAAAATAGTCCTGATCTACCTGTAAGTCTCAGCATTTCTTCTTAGCCTCTAGTCTCTTTCCTTTCCAGTCTCTGGGAGACCGCCTCCTCCATTTCCCAGGGTGATCTTAAAATTTAAAAGGTCAGAACCTTTCAAGTTCTCAAGAGATAACAGGTGTTAGTGAGAGCGGGCAGGGAGGGGAACCCTTGTACGCGGTGGGTGGGGACGAATCGGAGCAGCCACGGTGGGAAACAGAATGGAGGATCTCAAAAAATTACTGTAGAAATTCTATATGATCCAGCAAATCCACTTCTGGGCATATATCCAAAGGAAATGAAATCAGTATCTCAAAGAGATTATCTCTCCCCTCTTCTCCCATGTTCACTGCAACATTACTCACAATAGCCGAGATATGGATACAACCTAAGTGTCTCTCAACAGAGGTGTGAATTAAAAAAATGATGTAGCACGTGTGTGATATATGCATATAAAACATAAATATGATACATAACAATAGAAAAAATCAATGAAACTAGGAGCTGGTTCTTTGAAAGAATCAATAGGATTGATAAACCCCTGGCCAGACTCATCAAAAAGAAAAGAGAAAGGACCCAAATCAATAAAATCATGAATGAAAGAGGAGAGATCACAACTAACACCAAAGAAATACAGACAATTATAAGAACATACTATGAGCAACTCTACGCCAACAAATTGGACAATCTGGAAGAAATGGATGCATTCCTAGAGACATATAAACTACCACAACTGAACCAGGAAGAAATAGAAAACCTGAACAGGCCCATAACCAGTAAGGAGATTGAAACAGTCATCAAAAATCTCCAAACAAACAAAAGCCCAGGGCCAGATGGCTTCCCAGGGGAATTCTACCAAACATTTAAAGAAGAACTCATTCCTATTCTCCTGAAACTGTTCCAAAAAATAGAAATGGAAGGAAAACTTCCAAACTCATTCTATGAGGCCAGCATCACCTTGATCCCAAAACCAGACAAGGATCCCACCAAAAAAGAGAACTACAGACCAATATCCTTGATGAACACAGACGCAAAAATTCTCGCCAAAATACTAGCCAATAGGATTCAACAGTACATTAAAAGGATTATTCACCACGATCAAGTGGGATTTATTCCAGGGCTGCAGGGTTGGTTCAACATCCGCAAATCAATCAATGTGATACAACACATTAATAAAAGAAAGAACAAGAACCATATGATACTCTCAATAGATGCTGAAAAAGCATTTGACAAAGTACAGCATCCCTTCCTGATCAAAACTCTTCAAAGTGTAGGGATAGAGGGCACATACCTCAATATTATCAAAGCCATCTATGAAAAACCCACCGCAAATATCATTCTCAATGGAGAAAAACTGAAAGCTTTTCCATTAAGGTCAGGAACACGGCAGGGATGTCCATTATCACCACTGCTATTCAACATAGTATTGAAAGTCCTAGCCTCAGCAATCAGACAACAAAAAGAAATTAAGGGCATCCAAATTGGTAAAGAAGAAGTCAAACTATCACTCTTCGCAGATGATATGATACTATATGTGGAAAACCCAAAAGACTCCACTCCAAAACTGCTAGAACTTGTCCAGGAATTCAGTAAAGTGTCAGGATATAAAATCAATGCACAGAAATCAGTTGCATTTCTGTACACCAACAACAAGACTGAAGAAAGAGAAATTAAGGAGTCAATCCCATTCACAATTGTACCCAAAACTATAAGATACCTAGGAATAAACCTAACCAAAGAGACTAAGAATCTATACACAGGAAATTATAAAGTACTCATGAAAGAAATTGAGGAAGACACAAAAAAATGGAAAAATGTTCCATGCTCCTGGATTGGAAGAATAAATATTGTGAAAATGTCTATGCTACCTAAAGCAATCTACACATTTAATGCAATCCCTATCAAAATACCATCCATTTTTTTCAAAGAAATGGAACAAATAATCCTAAAATTTATATGGAACCAGAAAAGACCTCGAATAGCCAAAGGAATATTGAAGAACAAAGCCAAAGTTGGTGGCATCACAATTCCGGACTTCAAGCTCTATTACAAAGCTGTCATCATCAAGACAGCATGGTACTGGCACAAAAACAGACACATAGATCAGTGGAACAGAATAGAGAGCCCAGAAATCGACCCTCAACTCTATGGCCAACTAATCTTCGACAAAGCAGGAAAGAATGTCCAATGGAAAAAAGACAGCCTCTTCAATAAATGGTGCTGGGAAAATTGGACAGCCACATGCAGAAAAATGAAATTGGACCACTTCCTTACACCACACACGAAAATAGACTCCAAATGGATGAAGGACCTCAATGTGAGAAAGGAATCCATCAAAATCCTTGAGGAGAATGCAGGCAGCAACCTCTTCGACCTCAGCCGTAGCAACATCTTCCTAGGAACAACGGCAAAGGCAAGGGAAGCAAGGGCAAAAATGAACTCTTGGGATTTCATCAAGATCAAAAGCTTTTGCACAGCAAAGGAAACAGTTAACAAAACCAAAAGACAACTGACAGAATGGGAGAAGATATTTGCAAACGACATATCAGATAAAGGGCTAGTATCCAAAATCTATAAGGAACTTAGCAAACTCAACACCCAAAGAACAAACAATCCAATCAAGAAATGGGCAGAGGACATGAACAGACATTTCTGCAAAGAAGACATCCAGATGGCCAACAGACACATGAAAAAGTGCTCCACGTCACTCGGCATCAGGGAAATACAAATCAAAACCACAATGAGATATCACCTCACACCAGTCAGAATGGCTAAAATTAACAAGTCAGGAAATGACAGATGCTGGAGAGGATGTGGAGAAAGGGGAACCCTCCTCCACTGTTGGTGGGAATGCAAGCTGGTCCAACCACTCTGGAAAACAGCGTGGAGGTTCCTCAAAATGTTGAAAATAGAACTACCCTATGACCCAGCAATTGCACTACTGGGTATTTACCCTAAAGATACAAACATAGTGATCCGAAGGGGCACGTGTACCCGAATGTTTATAGCAGCAATGTCTACAATAGCCAGACTATGGAAAGAACCTAGATGTCCATCAACAGATGAATGGATAAAGAAGATGTGGTATATATACACAATGGAATACTATGCAGCCATCAAAAGAAATGAAATCTTGCCATTTGCGACGACGTGGATGGAACTAGAGCATATCATGCTTAGTGAAATAAGTCAATCGGAGAAAGACAACTATCATATGATCTCCCTGATATGAGGACATGGAGAAGCAACATGGGGGGGTAGGGGGATAGGAGAAGAATAAATGAAACAAGATGGGATTGGGAGGGAGACAAACCATAAATGACTCTTAATCTCACAAAACAAACTGGGGGTTGCTGGGGGGAGGTGGGATTGGGAGAGGGGGAGCGGGCTATGGACACTGGGGAGGGGAGGCGAACCATAAGAGACTATGGACTCTGAAAAACAACCTGAGGGTTTTGAAGGATCAGGGGTGGGAGGTTGGGGGAACAGGTGGTGGGTAATGGGGAGGGCACGTTTTGCATGGAGCACTGGGTGTTGTGCAAAAAGAATGAATACTGTTACGCTGAAAAAATAAATAAAATGGAAAAAAAACATAAATATGATACAGATAACAAATAGCAATATGATTATATATATGAGTATTGTGTGTGTGTGGTGTGTGTGTGTGTGTAATGAATGTTATTCAGCCACAAAAGAATGAAATCTTGACATTTACAACAACATGGATGAATATGGAGGACATTATGTTAAGTAAAGTAAGAGAGACTGAGAAAGACAAACACTATATGATCTCATTTATATTCGGCATCCAAAAAAGTCAAATTGATAGAACCAGCGAGTAGAACGGTGTTTTCCAGGTGTTGGGGGATAGGGGAAATGGGGAGAGATTGGTCAAAGGATGAATAAGCCCTAGAGATCTAAAGTATAGCATGGTGACTCCAGTTAATACTGCATTATATACTTGAAGTTTGCTGAGAGAGTAGATCTTGTGAAATTTGCAGAGAGAGTTGATTTTAAGAATTCTCATCACACGAAAATAAGTATGTGAGGTAAAAGATGTGTTGTTTACCTTGACTGTGATAATCATCCCAAAGTATATGCACATATTAAATCATCACATTGTACACCCTAAAAGTAAAAAGTTATAAATAAATGAATAAATAAGTCTTGGAACAAAATTTATTTTGGAGTTTAGTAAAAGTAATTTTACTATTTCTTTGACTCTCAGTGAGGAAGTTAATTTTGAACGCTTTAAGATAATCCAAAAATTAGAGCCAACAAAAATACCATTATGTCCATCAACCACTGACTTCCAAACTAACATTCTTAGTTTAGATTGTGAAACATTTGATCTAATAGAAAAAGAGCTTCAAACCACATGCTCAACGCTAAGTAACTGATCATTATTGATAACAAAAGATCTCAGTGGTGTCATTTTTAGAAAAATCAATGCATTTCAGGTTAAGTCTGAAACAAAATGAAGCAAGTTAAAACATGATGAAGAAAAAGGAAAATGCCTCCTTGTGTAGAAATAAAAACACAGTTTAGTATGTGTGGAAGGAACGAAAACCAGAGTGGGTTAGAAAAATACACGAAGTGATTTTGTTTCCTGCTACCTGGCAATTAAGTAACCAGAGAGCTAAACACTGGCCATTCAGATCTTTGCCACACAGCAATGTAGCAATCTGTGCAGAGAGGGGGCACACTCTTGCTGTCACCGGGTGGGAGGGAACAGGGGATGACTGACTCTTCCTATTGGACAGTTTTTACCAGTCAGGAAGTCACCTCTGGGACGGTGTGATGGAATGAAAGAAAATTTATAGCGAGAGACACAAGATGGGGTCTGCAACTTGCAAGACCCACCACAAAATGAAAATGCGGGACCTCTGATTTTGAAAGAATACTATACATTTTAAGCTGACCACAGCAGAGCACTAAAGCCTTCTGGGACTGCACAGACCCCACACTCCGCACACACCGGAAATTCCTGCTCAGTCACTTAGGAGCTCTGCGGGACACCTTGTTCCAGTCAACTGACTGCTCTCGGGTTCTCCATCTATAAAATGGCTAAAACCATAAAAGTACCCTTAGAGGCCCGTTGTAAAAATCTTATTAACTCATATGTTCTGTTTGCCAGGGAAGTCATGTACACGCAAAACAATGAGCTATTATCATTAGCTGAAGGGAGGGTGATGGCTAATAGCAATTCTATTATAAATCACAATATTTTTTTTTCTTTTCTTATAGGTTTTAGGAAAGCGATGAATAGGATTGCTGTGTCAAACATAGAATTTGAAAGCTGGAGCCCTATCGCACCATTCTCCCCACGTACTGACTATTTGATATCCCCAACAGAAACACTGGAAAATTTTTCTTTTGTGGTTCTTACTGTAGTTCGTTCAAGTGATTTACCACGAGAAAACAAAGGCAGTGTGGAAACTGTCATGCTCATACTAATAGAAGTCATTGTTTCTCACAAGCAGTAAGCAGCTTTTTCCTCCAACAGTGGATTGTAAACAACATTTTCTTGCTCTCAGTTCACCATGGGATCTGAAGGGCTGAGACATCTGAATGATGAAACAAGGCAACATTGTATCAGAAAAGGAGGTCTAATTTGCATGCAACCTACACCATATAATTTTCAAGAACACAGGGCCTCCCAGCTCCGCTGTAGTAGTAAATTTAACTTGTGCTAACCAGCAGGCATACTCTTTTATGCTCTGGTTTAAACCAATGGGGGAAAAAAATTCTGAAAGATTTATTTACTTATTTTAGGAAAGAGAGCATGCCAGAGAGGGAGAGGTTAGGGTGGAGGGGGGGTGCAGAGGAAGAGAAAGAATGTTATGCAGACTCCCCCACTGAGCACAGAGCCCCACATGGGGCTGGAACTCAAGACCCTGAGATCATGACCTGAGCTGAAATCAAGAGTCAGATGCTTAGCCGACTGAGCCACCCAGGCACCCCAACAACAATAAGAAAATTCACTCATGATTGGGTTCACTCCAGACGGTACAGATTTCTGAGTATGTTGCAGTTCGGTGTAAACTCTGTTGTACATATCCATTTGAAAGGCACTTAGTAGAATAGGTGGAAGCAATGTGAGGGGATAAGAAAGAAGGAAAGGAAATGGAGAACTCCTATGGTTTCCTTTTGCTCTCAGCAACTTTTTTCAGTGTCAGATGTATTAGCCAGAAAAGAAATGTGGTGGCAGATATGACGAGATTTTCTGAGTTTTAACTGCGAAGTAAGTATGTCAAGGTCTGAGTGTCTCAAAACACCATGGGGGTATTTAGATTAATGTCCCATTTTAAGGGTTGGTTGGTTTGGGGCCAACCGCATGAAAACTGATTTAGATTCAAGAACACAGGGGAACCAGGGTGGCTTAGTTGGTTAAGCATCTATCTTTGGCTCAGTTCTTGATCTCTGGGTCCTGGGAGTGAGTCCTGCACTGGGCTCCCACCTCAGCGGGGAGTCTGCTTCTCCCTCTGTCCCTCCCTACGGCATGTGCTCACTCTCAAATACAGAAATAAAATCTTAAAAAAAAAAAAAAATTCAAGAACATAAGGCCAATGCGTGTCTACCAAGAGGTTCAATATCCTGCAGATGACTAAGGTCTAGGACGAGGAGCTAATTCACATCTGTCCTCTCTTTGTCTGACCCAGGAAGGGCTAAGAACACATTCAGTCTGTCCCAGGAATGCAATGAACAGTGAGGAGGGCACAGGCTTCACGTAAACTGGCGGCTAAAACAGTTACATGTTTACATGCTTCACAGCTGAGAAACAATCCACTCACTTAAATCTCCTCCTTAAAATATGCTGCGTCCGCCCCTTTGAGCAGATCTCGGGCTCGCTTGTCTACTTTTTCCTCACCTTTATTGTTACGAGGATTGAAAGTATTAAATAAGAAGAAACACACCGTCTGGATGTTTTACTGCCCGAGAACCATCTTCTAATACCACGTTGAAATCTGGAGCATTTAGCTTCTGTCAGAGAAGCATAACTTTTCCTTCCTGATAACATGTAATGTATTGCATTACCCACTCAAAGCCATTCCAGGAGGCCCCCAGGTACTGATTTGAGAAATTCCTGTGTTTTTATTAATAACTTTAATTTGTGCTAATGAAAACACCCATTAGTGCAACTTCATAAAAGGGCTTTCCAACATCAACAACCAGCTTCAGAGACAACCCTTTCCTTATGGCGTTCATTTTTTTAAAGGAGATTAGGCTCTTTGGATTCATTCATGTGGTTTATTTTGTTTCTGTTTTTACCAAAGTAAATCATGCAAAGCTTGTGAGAACAGAGCAGCGTTCGGTGTTTTAACTCGCTATTCTGTCATCTCTAGTGTCCTTTAACAGCCATTTTACAAGTAATTGGCACCATTTAAAGAGCTACGGAGGATTCCAGAGAAACAAGATTGAGGATCACTGTCCTCGATGGAAGTCTAAGTGCAGAAACACCACCAAGGGTGCACGTTCACAGGATCAAAAGCAAGGCCAAGGGAAGTCCAGCCAGATACCGAGAGCAGAGGACGGGGTGAAGCATGGGGGGGCAACATTCGCAACGTCCAAGTGCAGGTCGGGGAGAGTGACCAAAGGGGTAGATGAGGTTTTATCAGAAAAACGGTACTGGACAGAAATGGAATGATACCGAACAATCACCCAACTCAGAGAATGCAGCCCTACAAACACATTCTACAAGTGAGGAAACCGAGGTCCAGAAAGGTCACAGAGCTGATGGGAGAGGGAGCCAGGAGAGAACAGACCACATAAAGCGAGACCAACCCCACAGGGAGGCCCAGCATCCCTAGCGCTAATGCTGAGTCCTAGGCTCCTCTGCGGGTGATTTCTTTTAGTACTCCCCAACAAAAAAAAATGTCAAGTTTCTTTCTATCTACCAGAAAAATACTTTTACACCTAGTTTGCCACACTGATGTAGGTTTCGAACGCTGGAATGAAAGACCTCATCCTGAATTCTGATTCCTACGTGAGGTGAGCTCCGCAACCATCCCAGCTCCATCTGAAGTCTTTCTCATCCCCTTCCGTATTCTTTGAAGAAGGACGATTAAACAAAAATGCAGAATTTTTTCAAAGAGAATTCATTTAACGGTTATATTGATGTCCCGATCAAAAGGAACGAAGTCTTTCAGCTGGGGCTTTCTTCTTCTGTTCGTTAATGTACCTCATTTACAAGCCATCGCTCTCTTAACCTTTCCTGCTCTTTGCGTCATCAACACAGGAGGAAGATCTGAATGAGTCTGCAATAAACGCGAGGAAGCACAAGCAGCCCTTCAGAAAAGCAAAGGGATTCAAGACAAAGCACAGGACCGTGCTCTCAGCCAATGAAAGAGTCGGAAATCAAAGTAAAACTCATCAGCGTGTGGGAGATGGAAGGACCACACCACGTGAAGGCAAGCTGTAATATCCGTAAGGTCCCAAAAGCAAGGAATTAAGTCCCATAAGAACAGACAAATACCCACAGGGGACCAGTAGGTTCAACTGGTCAACCAAGAGACAGGAGAGCAAAGTCGTGAAAATTGTGGATTCCGGAGCTGCCTGATTTCCTGCTCCAACAGTTGGGCTATGTGCTCTTGGGCAAGGTGCCTAACCTCCGTGGGCCTCTGTTTCTCCACTGTAAAGCAGAGAGAGTAATAACAACAGCACTTCCCTCATGAGTTTGTGGTGAAAATTCGATGCATTAATTTTTATTGCTAAATAAAGTGCTTAGCACCGTGCCCCACACGTGGTTAAGTGTGATGTGAGGGTCTGCTGCCTACTGTTCTCTTCGTCCCTCTCTTCCTTTCTTCCTTCCTCATAGCCTTCTTCTCCTCCTCCTCATTCGTTTCTGCCATTTACAACCTGCCTGACCCCGGAGAAGTCGGTGACCCTCTCAGCCTCACACACTGCACATCCGGAAGCTCACGGTAATAATTACAGTGGTATTTATCTGCCTGCGTCTATTCAGCATCCACTCTCTCCTTCCTCACCAGACCCTGATGTTGCTCAGGGAAGTCTCCCAACAACTGCCAACCCCATGGCCACGCCACACAGGGGAAGCGGACCCAAATCGTCAACTCCAAGGACAGACCTTTCCCACGAAAGCCAATTATTGTAAGCCTAGTGAATTGGTCTAGAAACACAGAACTAAGACAAGCAACATAAAGTACTTCCTGGAAGAGGGTTTTTGGTCCAGGTGTCATCATTCAACCCAAATTTACCCAAACATACTGAAGAGACAAACTTATATGATACACTCGAATTCTCCCTCTTAGTCATGGGAGGGGAACAAGGAGACATGGTACCCTAGATCCACCTGGCAGCCAACTTGGGGTTAAATGAGAAGGCAAAAGTCAAGACATGGGAAAAGAAACAGTTCAAAATTATTTTAAAGGCATAGAAAAACAGAGCCAGAGCCTTGATCTCCCCCTTCTGATGCCCACATGACTACTGGACGTCTCTCTTTTCCCCAACTTTACTGAAGTGTAATTGACAAAACTGTAATATACTGAAAGGATACAACATGATGATTATTTTTTTAAAGATTTTATTTATTTATTTGACAGAGAGAGATCACAAGTAGGCAGAGCAGCAGGCAGAGAGAGAGGAGGAAGCAGGCTCCCCGCTGAGCAGAGAGCCTGATGCGGGGCTCGATCCCAGGTGGGACCATGACCTGAGCCAAAGGCAGAGGCTTAACCCTCTGAGACACCCAGGCGCCCCCAACATGATGATTATTACACATACACATTATGAAAGGGCCCCCACCATTCAGCTGATGAACACACCATCACCTACCCTCACATATTTACTTTGTGTGTGTATGAGAACCCTCAAGTGCCACTGTCTTAGCCAATCTGCATCACAGAATGCAGTGTTATCGACTACAGTCACCATGTTACACGTTAGATCCTCAGACCTTTTTTGTCCTAAATGGAAATGCTATACCCTTTATCGTCCTTACTCCATCTCCTCCATTCCCTAGCCCATAGCAACCACCATTCTACCCTGTATCTATGAGGGTTGTTTTGTTTTTGTTTTTAATATACGTAGGTGATACCATGCAGTATTTGTGTCTCTCTGTCTGGCTTACTTCACTTAGCATATCCTCTAGCTTCATTCATGTTATCACAAATGGCAAGATTTCACTCCTTTTTATGGCTGAGTAATATTCTACCACGTGTATGTGTGGCCTATATATCACATTTTCTTTATCCACTCATCCATCCCTTGGCTATTGTGATTAATGCTACAGTGAACATGGAAGTATCTCTTCAAGATAATGATTTTCTTTCCTTTGGATAGATAACCAGAAGTGGGATAGCTGTATCATGTGGTAGTTGTATTTTTAATTTCTTGAGTAGCCTCCATGCTGTTTTCTCATTGGCTCTACCAGTTTGCATCACCACCAACGGTGCACAGGGTTCCCTTTTCTCCATATAGCTGCCAACATGTTATTTCTTGTCTTTCTAATACCAGTCAACTAACAGATACAAGGTGGCATCTCAATGTGTTTTTAATTCACATAACCTCTGAGGAATAGTGGTGCTGAACGCCTTCTCATGTACCTGTTGGCCCTAGTATGCCTTCCTTGAAAAAATGTATTTTTGTTTTGTTTTGTTTTTAATTTTTCTTTTCTTTTCTTTCTTTTTTTTTTTTTTTTTTAAGCTACAGAGCAGGGGTGGGGAGAGGGGTAGAGGGAGAGAGTAGTAAGAACCCCCAACAGGCTCCACCTTCAGTGCAGAGCTAGACTCGGGACTTGATCTCAGGACTCTGAGATCATGACCTGAGCTGAGATCAAGAGTTGGATGCTTGGGGCGCCTGGGTGGCTAAGTAGGTTAAAGCCTCTGCCTTCGGCCCAGGTCATGATCCCAGGGTCCTGGGATCGAGCCCCGCATCGGGCTGTCTGCTCAGCAGGGAACATGCTTCCGCCTCTCTCTCTGCCTGCCTCTCTCCTTCTGTCATATAAATAAATAAATAAAAATCTTAAAAAAAAAAAAAAAAAAGAGTTGATTGCTTAACTGACTGAGCCACCCAGGCCCATGGAAAAATATTTATTCTGGTCCTTCGCTTTTTTTTTTTTTCTGGATTTGGATTTGTTTTTTCTATTGAGTTTTATGAGGTCCGTGCATATTTTGGATATGAGCCCCTTTGAGGGTATATGGTTTACAAACGTTTTCTCCCATTCCATAGGTTACCTTTTCATTTTGTTCATGGTTTTCTTTGCTGTGCAAACGTTTTTCAGTTTGATTCAGTCCCTCTTGTTATTTCTACTTTTGTTTTCTTTGTTTTTGATGCCAAATCCAAAAAAGTATTGCCAAGCTGGGGTCAGGGAGCTTCCCTCCCATGTTTTCTTCTAGTACTTTTATGGTTTCAGGCCTTATGTTCTACTTTTGTTTTCTTTGTTTTTGATGCCAAATCCAAAAAAGTATTGCCAAGCTGGAGTCAGGGAGCTTCCCTCCCATGTTTTCTTCTAGTACTTTTATGGTTTCAGGTCTTATGTTCAAGACTTTAATCCATGTTGAGTGAATTGTTGTATGTGATATAAGAAGAGGGAGTCTAGTTTAATTGTTTGCATGTGGCTATTCATTTTTCCCAACACAATTTACTAAACAGACTGTCCTTCCCCTAGGGTATAATCTTGACTTCTATGCTGTAAATTAGTTGACTACATATGTATGGGTTTATTTGGGGGTTCTCTATCTGTTCCATTGATCTATGTGTCTATTTTTATGCCAGTATGACACTCTTTGATTATTACAGCTTTGTAATATCGTTTGAAATGGGGAAGTGGGATGCTTCTAGCTTTGTTCTTTCTCAAGATTGCTTTGGCTATTCAAGGTCTTTTATGGTTCCATACAAATTTTAGTATTCTTTGTTCTATTCCCAAGAAAAATGCTGTTACAACTTTTATAGGGATTGCACAGAATCTGCAGGCCACTTTGGATAGTTTGAGCATTTTAACAAGATTAATTCTTCCAATCCCTGAAAACAGAAAATGCTCCATTTATTTGTATCTTCAGTTTCTCTCATCAATGTGTTATAGTACTGAGCACATGGATCTTTCTTATTTATTCCTTAATATTTTCTTTGTTTTGGGTGCTATTATAAATGGGATTGTTTTCTTAATTTCTGATAATTCATTGTCAGTGTATAGAAATGCAACTGATTTTTGTACGTTACTTTTATATCTTGCAACTTTACAGAATTTGTTGGTCAGTTCTAACAGTGTTTTGGTAGAGTCCTTAGGGTTTTCTATATATAAAATCACATCATCTGCAAACAGACACAATTTTACTTTTTTTTTCAGACTTGGATAACTTTTAATTTTCTTGTCTAATTGTTCTGTCTTGGACTTCTAGTACTATGGTCAATAAAAGTTGTGAGAATGGGCATACTTGTCCTGTTTCTGACTGTAGAGGAAAAGCTTTCAGCTTTCAATGTTTTGAGTATCATGTTAGCTGTAAGCTTGTCTTATATGGCTTTTATTAGGTTGAGGTACATTTCCCTTATATTCACTTTATTGAGAGTTTTTATAATGAAAAATGTTGAATTGTATTAAATGCTTTTTCATTATCAAGATGATCATATGATTTTCATCCTTCATTTTGTTAAGTTGGTATATCACATTTATTAATATACATATATTGAACCATCTTTATATCTCAAGAATAAATTCTACTTGATCATACTGTATGATCTTGTTAATGTACTATTAAATTTGGTTTGCTAAAATTTGTTGAGAATTTTTACATCTATGTTCATCAGGGATACTGGCCTACAATTTTCTTTTCTTATTCTTTGTCTGGATTTGGCATCATGGTAATGTAATGCTGGCCTCATAAGATGAATTTGGAGATGTTTCCTCTTCTTCTGTTTTTTGGAAGATGTTGAGAGGATTGGTACTAATTCATTTTTTTAAATGTTTGGTAGAATTCACCTGTGAAGCTGTCTGGTCCTGGAGTTTTCTTTGTTGGGAGGTTTTTGATTAATCATCCAACCTCTTTACTAATTATTGTTCTGTTCAAATTTTCTATTTCTTCATGACTCAGTCTTGGTAGGTTGTATGTTTCTAGGAATTCATCCATTTCTTCTAGGTGGTCTAACTGCAGTCTAATTGCATGTGATTGTTCACAGGCATTTGCTTTTTATCCTTAGTATCCACTGGACTTCTAAGTGTGTAAAATAAATTATTCCCTTGCTGTTCGAACCATTTTACTTTAAGATTTTATTTATTTAACACACACAGAGAGAAATCACAAGTAGGCAGAAAGGCAGGCAGAGAGAGAGGAGGAAGCAGGCTCTTCGCTGAGCAAAGAACCCAATGTGGGACTCAATCCCAGGACTCTGGGGTCATGACCTGAGCTGAAGGCAGAGGCTTAACCCACTGAGCCACCCAGGTGCCCCCCAACCATTTTAAATTGATATTTTGACACTTGCTATCCAAAGCATCTTAACTAATACAAATACTACCTCACAGTACTGTTTATGATTAGATGAGATGCATCTAAATTTCTTAGCGGAGATCACGGAGTATGAATATTGAGCATGGATAAAATGGAAATTATGTTTACACTGATAACAGCCCCACAAGATTTAGTATGAAATGGCATTATCATCCTCCATAACTCCAGCCCCTAGAACTTCCAGCTTCACAGATGGGGCTTAATAATTAGATCTAGGTCATCAACTCTACTTTCACATTCAACAGCAGAATTCATTGTCCCTTCCATTGTCCTCATATCACCTTATCTAAATGTTGAGAGTTGCCTCCGTTCTAAGAAATTGTGAAACAAATTCAACTTATCCTTTTCCCACGTCTTTTGTACTTCTTTAAAATTGGAATATTTTTCTTCTCAAACACAAGTCTTCCCAGACTCAGCCCCATCTTTGTTAAGGTCATGCCAAGAAAACCATGCTGTTTCAAATCTAATTATCCATCCTACATCAAAAAGCATCAAAGAAACCAATGAGAAAATTCTGAGAAAAACAAAACAACAAAAATGAAATTTCTGATTATATTTTCAGTAGTCTGTTTTCAACCCTGACCATATGCTTTACCTTCCTAATGTCAAGTTTCCTTCTGGGAGGGGAGGTACATTAGGGCAATCCCAGAGTTCGTGACTAAAGATAATACGGTCCTTGAAAATCAGCAATATTATATAATAGAACTTACATGTAATGCAATTATAAGCAAGTCAAGCTTAAAAAAAAAAGGTATCATTCTTGTTTAGGGTGATTTATAAATGTAAATCTGAGCCAGGGAAATAAAATGGTTAAAGCCATTTTGTTTGAACTTCCCTATGGCACAATGTCTTTTTTCTTTTTCAGGTTTCTGTTTACATATTTTTAGTTCTTATCCATTTTAGTAGCTAAGCAATAAGAAACTTGATTTCCTAAATCGAAGTAGAAAAATTTTCACTGGCTCAAGGCCAAAGACTGTAGTCCAGAAGAGAGAAACTCATAACTGAGATTTGCTCTCCTTCACATCTTATGACTCAGTTCTACACCAGGATCTAGTAAAATTCATTTAGCCACCAAGAGACCCATGCCCAGCTTGTGAATCACTCAGTCAGTGAACCAAGAAGAGCAAGGATGACATCCAGTCTTCACATCCCCGTGAGAGGCACCCACTGGCTTTCATTTGCTTCTGTGTTTGTTTCTTTCTTTACCGACTCACTCACACCTGTGTTCTATACTTTCTCCAGCAAACGCTTTTTAAACACTTTGTTGAAGGCATCTCCCTGGTTATTGAGGACACAGCAGTGAATCACACAAACTCTCTTCTCTCACAGAACTTGCATTTGCTGGTGGGCAGTTGTGTGCTTGTAAGCCAACTCCCCCCAAAAAAAGAAGCCCCCAATTTGTAGCATTTGTCAATTTCCATGGTGTAAATACACCCACGATGGCCAATTTGACAACCAGCTTGCAAAATTCCTGAATATTTAGCAGTCTGCTTTTGCAAACTAGTATGAGCAGGCTCCAGCCTACCACTGGGTGGGGGTTGCGGGGGATAGACAACAAGTAATTAAAGTGTGTCATGCGTGGACAGGGATAAGTGAGATAGAAGAAAATAGAGCAGGGAAGGGGTATGAAATGTCTCGGGCTTGAGAAAGGGTGTGCATCTATACATTGCTGGGACGGACAGGGCTTCACGTGGGGGCAGCGTCTGTTTCTAGACCTCCAGTGTAGAGAGAATCGCCCAGGCCATGGAAATAACTGTCTCTCTGTGATTTTGATAGCATACCAGCGGAGGATGTCAGTCTTGGTCTGTGTACGAGGCCCTCACAGTCTGTTTATTTCAGCCCAGCTTCCTGGCACTTCTGCTTTGCTTCCCAGGTATCGTCTATGCACAAGTGGATTATAAATCCAACAGGCTGAAAATATTCATTTCATCCAGTGTCTTAGTAACATACCCTCAACCCGCCGAGGCGCCCTGTCCAGAAATCTCACTCCTAGTCTCCAGGGTTAGCTCAACGGCCTCACTCTCTCAATCCTGCAGCTAAATCTGTCAAGTTTACAAAAGGATATGAAATTTATTTCTGAGCCAACACAAACAGGCAGACAGCCTCCCATTTAAAATGTGATAGGTTTCAAAGCTCGTTCTTCACGTGCATGTCATAATAACAACCTCGATGCCCATCACCAGAAAGCTGGAGATGGGATACAGACAAAATGGAGTCACTACGAAGAGATTTAAAGCAACGATATACATCTAAATGTAATGACTTAGAAAGATGTTTGGGTCATTAACGATACCAGCCATAATGACTGACATTTCCTGGGTGTGCTAACTCCTTCCCTGCCTCAGCTTCCTCATCTCTAAATGGGACCAATAACAAAAATGATCTCACAGGTCACTGTGATGTTTAAATAAATTAATACATGCCAAAGTTAACACATCAATTAATGTTAGCCTGTGATGTAATGTCAACATGTAATAAGTATAATTAAATGATAAATGGAATGCATGGCATATTAGCTATTCTCTTCTCCTTCTTATAAATACTGTTATTAGTATTACTCCGGGCCTGACACTAGTAGGGGTATCTTTATTTTGTTTTTATTTATCTCCATTTACTAGATAAGGAACTGAACAGGAAGCTTAACAAGGTGCCTCTGTCACAGAGTAAGAGGCGGTGTAGACTGGCAAGGAGACGGTTGCATTCTCAAAAGCTGTGGTGCAAGACAAGAACACATTCAGGCCAAATACAAACTGTGCCTATCTCAGGCCCAAGCGGGCAAGAACCGTGTGACTTGCGTTTAGCGATGTATAGAGAGAATGCTCATTGTATTGAACGGATACAGAAGGGAAACCATACTCAGCACTCCTTACTAAGTGTTAACTCAGGTCCTAAATATTTACAAGAAAGGATTTCACACATTGCCACCACCTCTAAGGTCCGAATGCTATCCCACTCTGTAGATGAGAAACACGAGTCAAGGAGACCTGGATTCCCCAGGCTCATACGAATCATAAGCAGCAGCAGCAGGACTCAGCCTCGTCTGCTGGACTCCAGATCCTGGGCTCTTCAGCACCGTGCCTTTTCTGCCTGCTCTGTTCAGCTGGGAACCTCAAACAGAATGAGGAACCACGACACGCGGTTTTCATTAGACTGGGGGATATGCGAATCGCCGCTGGAGGTTTCATGGGGGCATACTCTGTTAATTACAACATGGGAACAGGGAAAAGCACAGAGCTCAGTGGAGCCTGGAAGAGTAGCTCTCAAAGCCTGAAAGAACCAATTAGCTGTGGTCCTCCGACCTCTCGCACTACCCCACAGTCGGCTGGTGCCATGGTAAAACCAAACATATCCTCCATCAGATCAATCTCTCTGCCATTTCCAATCCGTACTGTGTATGAATCATGCATTTTCAGACTCGAGAACATGGAGTAATGGCTTCAAAAATCTCGCCGGGGCATAAAAATAGAAGCTTAGTGCTAGTGGTATGGATTCCCCACTGTTTCAAAGTAACCATTTTCAGTCTTTTGAGAAAGAGTGCACAGACTTTTTGCAGCAGCATTTTAGAGGTCTACTTCTCCTTGTAATTCTCTCAGCTCAGGCTTCTGACAGGGCAGAGTGAAGTACATGTGTGGTCAGAAGGCCAAGTCTAACCCAAACAGAACAGCTCTCACGCCAGACATCCCAGAGCCTGGGGAGAAAGGGACTCTTGGGTCCAGCGCCCTGCTGGTCCAGGGATGTCAGTTACCACTCCAGTCCTTTGGATCTTACTTCCGGAGTAGTCCCAAGCAAGGATTCTAACTCTGTTCTTCCAATCTTCGGAGACCAAGATCCCCATCACTGTGCTGGCAGAAACAAATTCAAAGACCCCAGAAGCCAGAAAGGCTGTGCGAACGAATGAAGCAGGCAAGGGGATGCGGCGGGGAAGGGAGGAAGCGACGCCCGGCACCCAGGGTCCACGTGATTCCATTCCGCACCTCTTCTCACAAAACCAGTCGCTACTCTGCTCTAGCTGGTGGGTGCTGGCCATAAAGCAAGACATCCTAATTTTGCTTTATCATTCACTTCTTTTAAAGGGAGGCCCTGACTTGGGATTTTATGGGAAACTTCAAAAATTATAAAAGTTATCGAGTAAAACATGATACCCACGTGGGATGAAGACACAGAGCCACAAGACAGGATCGGCCCACAGGTACCTGGTTTGAGATTTAGATTCTGCTGCACTGTCTTCTCTGCAGGGCTAGCAGAGGCCAGGTGACCCCAGGCTGCCACAAAGTCTCAGGCAAACTACTGTCTTTCCAAGTTTTGTTCAGCAACATCTGATGGGACTGATAACCGAGGAACCACACAGTGTTATAAGAATAGCGGACATTTAGGAAGTCCCTATCATTTTGCACAGATTCACTGAGACAAAGCCTGGAAGCTGGGTACTCTTACTATCCCCATTTTACAGATGAGAAAACTGAGGAGCTCAGCAAGTGTATACTCAGTGTAGAAGGACGGCCACATTGCCTTCGAGTAACAGAATTGGGTGCCTATCCAAATATTCAGACTTCAGATTACCATGTGGAATCAATGAATCACTCCATGTAACAAAGTATCTAGCTGCTCATACAATCAACATAAAGAATATGGTGTATGAGATTTCCATATACAGTCTGCAGGGGAAAATACTGTCTTTTAAAAAAATGCTAATAAGTTACCAAATTAAGTATCTGGAAATAAAGGACATATTTTGAAACCATAAAATGTAGGGACAAGGTAATGTTTTGTGTTGCTACCAAGATTGAACCCCAGTCAGTGTGGCTTGAAATAAATCATCTTCATAAAAAATGTTCAGATTCTTGGACTAAGTAATCTACTCTTGATGATTTACTCCACAGATAACTTAAATGAAGAAGGAATCAGCTCAGAAGTGTTGCCAATGTCCAGTTTTGTTTTTTTTTTTCAATAGCAAAATTAACAAGCAAATGAAATAAAGAGCTGAACTGCTCAGGAAAGTAAGAATACTTTTGGTACAGTGATACAGTATCACTAAAAATCGAAGCTGTGATGATTATTGGTTACATAGAATATATTTTTTTTATTTTTTAAGATTTTATTTTATTTATTTGATAACGAGAGGTGAGAGAGCATGAGAAAGGGAAGGGTCAGAAGGAGAAGCAGGCTCCCAGGTGAGCAGGGAGCCCAATGGGGGACTCAATCCTGGGATTCTAGGATCACGACCTGAGCTGAAGGCAGTCACTTAGCCAACTGAGCCACTGAAGTGCCCCCACAGAATATATTTCTTAACTGAAACACTATGTGAAAAAAGGCAAGAAGACAACTGCCTCCATTTTCTGATTAGAACTAGGTAAAAAATATTTTTAAAAGCAGGCCAGAAGAAAATACAAATTAAGCTTTGGGATCATTACAAATGTTTCATTAATTGCAATGTGAATTAAAGAAATAAGGGATTTTCAAGAGCTTTTATTAATATTGTTACAGCAGCAAACATAATATCCATTAGGTGGGGCAGGCAAATTTAACTCAGTTAGCAAGGTGATCAACACCCAGAACCATTCTGCTTCCGCTTCCGGGACTGCACTTTAACCTTCCTACTCTCCCCATTGAACATGAACTCAGCATTTGCACATTTTCTGTGACAATCCTACAGAACAGTGGTTTGCATACACGGGCCCAGCTATCTGGGAATAAACTCTCATCTGTGAGTAACGAGCATGAATATTTATAGTTTACAATGTACAGTTTCAAAGCAGCCTCCATATAGTTCTTAAAGTAAACGCACTCTCATCGTAAGGACTTCATTCACTCTTGCTGTCTCCAAGATCCGTAAGAGCCTCGCTTCCTCACTTCCTGCCCGCTCCTGTGCAAGTGTCCTCAATGGGAACTACTCAGATCACCTTATGTAAAATAGTGACATCCCCCCGCCTCCACCACCAAAACTGGTGTGTTTATATGGGTTTTTTTCTGCCTTTCTCCACTAGACTGCCAACTCCAGGAGGGCTGGGAATTTATCTCTGTTGCTCAATGCAAAGCCCCCCATACCTGGAACAGTACTTGGCACTTAGCATACAAATAGAAACTAACATTAATGTGCTACTTGCCATGTGCCTGGCCCAATTTTAGATGTCTCACTTACATTAAATGGTCTAACATTCCTAATGAGTGTATGATCATTTTCATTTAATCTGTGAAGATCCTAATGCATACAAAAGTTAAGACATCTGTCCAATATACCGTGGTGGACCAATTCTAAGAGGACCCTCAATTAACAAGCCTTCCTGGTTTATATGCCTGGCCTAATCCCCTCCTTGGAGTGTGCGGAGGACCTACATAGTGTTTCTAACCAATAGGGAACAGGTGACGGGGTGATTATGTTACCTCATCTCGTATCTTCTTTCTTGCTAGCAGAATCTCTGCTGACTCCAGTCCTTTCTGACTTTGAAGAAGTAAGCCACATTAGGAGAATTCCATATGGTGAGAAACTGAGAGTGACTCCAGCCTACAGCCATAGGGGAAATGAATGGGGTCCTCCTAAAAACCTGAAACTGAATCCTGCCATAACCACATGAACGTCCTTGGATCCCTCCCCAGCTGAGCATCTGATAAGAATCCTGCCCCGGCCCAACCCTTTCACTGCGTCCTTGTGAAGGATCCTCCTAAGCCGTCCCCAGATTCCTGACTCAGAAACCAGGAGATAACAAATCTCTTGCTTCCAGATGTTGAGTTTGTGGTAATCTGTCAGATACAACAAAAGACTAATGTAGTTGCAGTAAGTTTTTTTTTTTTTTTTAAGATTTAAATGTAGGCAGTACAGAATCTACACATTTAACCACTATGTAATACTGCCCTTCAATAAATATTTCTGGAATGAAAAAATGGATAGATGGATGGAAATATGATACCTTATAGAGCCGACGGCCAACATATGCCCATTTTAAGAGACTAAAATAATGTCAATCCTCAAACCTGCCAGAAAATTTACAAGGAAAAAAAATATCAGCAACTGTGTCATGAACATAATTACAAAAATCCTGAATAAAATACCAGCAAAAGAAATCTAATGACTCATAAAAAGTTAATACATATGACCATGTTGGGTTCATTCCAGGAATGAAAGATTGGCTCGTCAACTAAAAATCAATAAATTTAAACCACCACATTTACAAAAGGAAGGAAAAAATATAGGATTATCTCAGTAGATATAGAAGAAGCATTTAATGAAATTATACCTTCATTCATGATTTTTCAAAGCCCTCTTGGCAAATTGGGACTAGGACAAAATCTATCTCCATTTGTGATTTTTGTAAAAGCCTCTTAGCGAAGCACGAACAGAAGAGTATCTATACAAAACCCCAAGAAACACTATGCTTAACGATGAATTTGGGAGCTTTCACCTGATTTGGGGAATGAGACCGTGCTGCCTCCATCCTCACTTCACTCACCACTGTAGGAGAAGTCCCGGCCAGTGTTACAGTGAAAAAAAAAAAAAAATGAGTTATAAGGAAGTGAAGAATTACAATTCTTGTTATTTGCAGATGACTTGATTGTATATATACATAGAAAACCTTCAACAATAGGTTTCTACGTACAAAGGACAGAACGTACTTGCACTCTCATATATTAACAACAAGCCATTAGGAAAGAAAATTTAAAATACGATTTAGAAAAGCTCTGTGATACACCAAGGGCAGAATTAAATTTCACGTAAGATGGGCGAGAATGCTATTCAGAAATCTGTGAGCCTTATCCCACTTACGCCCAATTTCAATCATAGCACCCCATCACTAGTAATCGGCTGGCCATTCTATTAGAGATACGACACAGGCTATAACCAACATGACATGACATAATCAAACATATACTCGGATATCCATATATTTTCAATATTTTTAGCACACATGCACACGAGTATTGAAAACTGTGGGATCGCTTTTCGCCTTCCATTTCCTCCAGTAGCAGTGTGTACTGGTTGCCTAGGAAACTGTATCAGCAGGGGCCAGGACTGGCTAAGCTGTCACTGGGAGCTGAGCAGAGATTTCAGTGGTGGTTTGGCTTGAGGCCCCACTGGAGGGACACCTGCATGGCTGTGCTTGGCGGCAGCCAGTCCTTTTCAAGGAACAAGGGTATATGTTCTATTGTCGCCATCAGGGCACTAGGAAAGAGGGAAAAGGCAGGATGATGGGAGCTGGGGAGCAGAGACTGAGCCTGGGTTGTGGAAGGCGGGACTTAGGTACCTCAGGAGGAGAGACTGCCCCACAAAAGGAAGAGATGCTTCCTTAGGTAAGTTAGCCTCGGAGCTGAACTGTGGATGGGAGTGCTACTCACAAAAACAAGGAGGAAGGCAGGGAAGGGAGGGGATTGGGACTGTCTTGTGCCAGGAACTGTGCTATTTTCCTTGTTCGGCGTTCAGTGCATAGTCAGTTCACTCATTTTCTCTCTCCCTCTCTCGCTCCCTCCCTTCCTCCCACTCTTCCTCCTCTTCACTCTCTCTCCCCCTCCTTTTCTCCTCTCTCTCTCTTTCTCACTCTCTCTTTCCCTCTCCCTCCCTCCTCTCTTTCTTTCTCACTCTCTATCCCTCTTCTCTGCCTCTCTCTCCCTCTCCTCCTCCTCCTCTCTCTCTCCCTCCCTCCTCTCCTCCTCATCTCTCTTTCTCACCTGCTCTGAGTATTGCTGACACACGCAGATACACACACTCACTCACAGACACACTTGCTCTCCTCGTTTTTAAGATAGGTAATGTGGGGTCCAGAGAGGCTCAGTAACTTTCCTGAGCTCACCTGATTAACTATGAGCAATGGGATTGGAAGTGAGCCTCCATCAACACCCATGAAAACCCACAGGAGGCTACCTGCAGATCTGGGACATGTTTTGAGACATGGACAGAAACCAGGAAGACGAGAATGCAGGAGACATGCGAGAAAGGAGGTCGATAACATGTTCAGGAAATGAGAAGCCAACTGCGGGGAGGGGTGGAACAGGGAGGGCACAGGGGCACAGGAAGTATAAAACAACCCACTGGAGGACAGATCGCGAACTATCTCAAACGCCAAACACAGGATTTGGGTTTTTTTAATTCTACAACTATGAGGTCAACTAGAGCAGCCAGGATGCCCAGCACCCCAGAGAGTCCAAACGTCCAAACTGCCATGAGTGTGGGGCATGACATTTGCACTGGAAGTAAAAAAAAAGACTTAATTAAAATAAAAATCTCATGTAAAATAGCTCCATAGTCATCTTTGACATGGATACATGTGGGCACGGTAACATTCTGGATGTGTTGGATTACATAAAATCTATCACTAAAATTTATTTTACCTGAATACTTTATTTATTTATTTATTTATTTATTTGACAGAGAGAGACAGAGCAGGAGCAGTGGGGACATGGGGAAAGGACAGAATGAGAAGCAGACTCCCTGCAGAGCAGGGAGCCCAATGCAGGACTTGTACCCAGGACCCTGAGATCTTGACCTGAGCCAAAGGTAGATGCTTCACTGACTGAGCCACCCAGGCACCCCTATTTTTTGTTTGTTTGTTTGTTTGTTTGTTTTGTTTTATAATGTGGCTACTGAAAAAATCAGAATTACATTCGCAGGCTCAGTTGCAGGCTCTAGGGAGAGGAACTCTGGGACTGGCAGGGACTTAAACTTCACCTTCTCCCCTCCTGACCTACATGCATAACCTGTAATTCCTGTGTTACCCTTATTATTAGTTTTTATCCAAGGCTCCTTAGGAACTCAAGACTCTCTTCCTGCTAGGGAGAGAAAAAAAGAAAAGAAAAAAGAAAAGAAAAGAAAAGGCACTTCTGCGCAAATTGAAATAAAAATAGTTTAACCAAACTCCTTTGCAAGAAATAAAGATGGACTCATTCAGCATCCAGAGAGTGTTTACATCTTAAAGAATAGAGGTACCTGTGGGGAACAAAGCAATATCCAGGGCTTTGTAAGAAAAATCAGTTTCCAAAGCCTTTACCCTTCCCGAAAGAGCCTTCAAGCAGGGAGCTCCCATTCACGAGATGACAGAGCAGCCCTCAGCAGTCACCTGGTGACTCACACTTGCTTTGCCATATTATGTTCCAGCCCCTCTGACCTTGATATTTTCATATGGCACTGAGAAATTACTCACCTCATCATCAAAACGACAGCCACCAGAAGGCAGCCGCCCCTCCCAAGCTGAGTGGCCTGAGTTCGCCTACAAGAGTGAAGTCCCAGAAAAAAAACGAACCCGACTGTGGCATAGGATATTCTGTTCTTGTCATGCTTCAACATAGTGGGGGGCAGAAACGTCTCTAGCCTGCATGCCAGTGTGTCCTGGGCACCGATTTCCTCTCTGGTCTGCCGGACCTGGGAGAGGAAGCTCTGGGGCCTGTGGCCCGGAAGTTTCCTGCAAACATAGACCAGCGAATCCTCCCACCGAACTGAGGTGGTGGGCGTGGCCAGGGCCATCCAAAGCATGGGGAGGGGCTGTTAACTGCACACTATGTATGGTACCAAGTACCAAATGGCACTGGGATAGGTAGTCGAGAGACCCGGACTTCCAGCTGAGGACGCACAAGTCCGAGGATTCAAAACTCTCCAGGTGTTCGGGAACTCTGACTCAACTCACTTTCAGAACTGCAGAGACCAGGGATGCCTGGGTGGCTCAGTTGGTTAAGCATCCGCCTTCCTTCCGCTCAGGTCACGATCCCAGGGTCCTGGGACCAAGTACCACATCAGGCACCTTGCTCAGCAGGGAGCCTGCTTCTTCCTCTGCCTACCTCTCTCTCTCTCTCTGACAAATAAAAATAAAAATCTTAAAAAAAAAAAAAAGTGGAGAGGCCATCTCATCTGTAAGATCTTTTCTGGTCTTGGGTGGATGAAGAAAATCACTAAGGCTGAGTTGACGAGACTATTTATTCCATGACCCATCCCCCTCCTTCTCTTCCTTCTGTCACTCCTCCAATCACAACCCCCCCCACACACACACACACACCAACCGGTCCCCAGACACCACTCTCCGCTGAGAGCTGATCTGAACCAATCACTGGACACTCAGCCCCAGCAAAGAGAAATTTGTGAAGCCAATTCAGTCTACACATTTTCAAATGTATAAAAGTTGGTTTTGATCGGATAATGTCCTGGAATATTTTGTCTTCTCCCTGAGGATGCCCTACTCTCCAGTGGCCTCTATGCTTGGTCCACTTGGAAGAAAAGCAAAGTGGTAAAGAATCAAAATTAGAAATGCCCCATCCTGATTTTAAGACACTATGCACCCCCTAACTCACTCTGTACCTTGAAATAAGTTCAGTTAGCACATTCTGAGCTAGCACGTTTTTCCATGTAAGATTTTGGAAGAATGCAAGGTCAGGGTGTAGGAAATGCAGAAAGGCAAGGGTGCTGGAAGACGAGAAGGGCAGACGGCGACCAGAAACTTGGCATTTATATTTATCCCCTGTGGCTCAATCCACAGCAAGTTGTTATGTCCTAGGGGCATGGTTATGGAAAGGTCAACAGAAGCTCTATACCTTCTTACATTTTTGACAGCATCCTTTATAAAGAAGAGCAAAAGTGTAGTATGTTTCCTTCATGTAAGAACCAGGCCTGAAGACGGAATGCGTCTCAGATAAAATAGCAACCTAAGAAAGCCAGGCTTATGCTGTGGAAGGAGGTATCTGGAATCATATTTACACTATAAAAATAAGAGACCTTTTGCTAGCTGGGAACATCAGTAAAGATGAGGAAAGAGAATGTTCCCACCCTACCTTGTCCCTAGGGAGGGGTATTTAGCCTGGTCTCTGGAAAGTAGGAGGATTTGGAAAACAGAAATGCAAAGAGAGACTATTCCATAGAGGGAAAAGGAGAGACAATCATCAGGAAGGAGAAGTGAGGCTGGTGGAATGGTCTGGGGACTGAAACAGGGGTCCAGTCAAAGTGTCAGGACCTTTAGGGACGGAAGTTATTAAAAAATGAGTCTTTGAGGGCCCCAAATGTCAACTTAAGAGAACTGATTTTCTTATTAAAGCGATACATTCTCTGATTAGAAGAATACAGATTTACTGCCAACGCAAAAAAATGCTGAGTTAGCAGTTGTGCCGCGTTAATCCCAGATTAGGTCATGGCAAAAAGCGCTCACTGCTTGGGTTTAGACAGCAACATGGAAATCAGAAAAGCAAAGGACAGTGAAAAGGATAACATGTCTGGAAGTAAAGGGACAGAAGAATAATGAAGGGGAAAAAATGATATCGGTAACGAGGAAGGCGGTCATTAGTTCTGACAGAGCTGGGTGTCGGGTGTAGGCAGAGAAGCCAGACAGAGCTAGAGGCCCTCTGGTGCTGATCCCTGTAAAAGATGCTCCCCAAAGCCCAGGTCCCTACGTGTGTTCCCTTCCCCCCTTCAGCTCGATGTACCTTCTCAAAGGAAAACAAAATGACAAAAGTACCGGTTTGGGCTACTAACCTCTCTTTCAGTTGATTCACCCAGTTGCCCAAAACATCCTCTTCCTCCTTTTAGAATTTTAATCTTTTTCATTTTAAGCCCTTTTAACTGGTAGAAGAGATAAGATTTCACAAGCTAATTGAATATGTGGAGCATCACTAAGTTACACGCCTCCTTTGTTGAAAGCCTTGGCACTGAAAACACAGGTTGTTATTTTTTTATTCGCTCTTCTGACAACGTGAAGGAAAAGACTCTTAGTCACTAAAGGGAGCTGCTCAAAGACAGGATAAACCTGGTGAAATTAATCAGTAATCCCTCCCTGGTTCTCTTACCTGGGGAATGAATGAATTTTAGATTCACCATTCAATTGTTATGATATGGGCTATTTAGTAGAGCAAAAGTCCAGAATATGAGACACCTGGAGTCTAATGCTTGGTTTGGTCATCGTTTTGTTTTGTAGACTTAGGTAAGTGTCTTTACCTCTGTAAACTACAAGGCTTAGGGGGGCCTGGCTGGTTTAGTCAGTTGATCATCTGTCCAACCCTTCGTTTCAGCTCAGGTCATGATCTCAGGGTCGTGGGATGGAGCCCCGAGTTAGGATCTGCACTCAGTGTGGACTCTGCTTGGGATTCTCTCTCCCCCTCTCCCTCATTGTCCCTCCTTGCTCAAGAATGCTCGCTCTCTCTCTCCTCTAAAATGAATAGATAGATCTTTAAAAAAACATAAAATAAACTATAAGCCTTAGTAAAATGAGGGGAAATCACTTCTCATTTCCTCTTAAAGAATGAAAGATCTGAGGGGCGCTTGGGTGGCTGGGTCATTAAGCATCTACCTTCAGCTCAGGTCACAATCCCAGTGTCCTGGAATGGAGCCACATGTCAGGCTCTTAGCTCAGCAGGAAGCCTGTTTCTCCCTCTCCCATTCCCCCTGCTTGTGTTCCCACTTTCACTGTGTCTCTTTATGTTAAAAAAAAAAAAAAAAAAGTTTGATTCAGAATCTGAAAACCAACTTGAGACATCTTGGAGAAAGCTTTCACACACATGCGGAAGACATGACGCTTCAAGATCCCATTTAAAGATGGAGCAAGACTCCTGCACGAATCCATACAAGTGTTTAAGTACTATGTGTCCCGGTTCTATGAAATGGAAGACCAAAAAGTACCCCCTGTTTGTTTACACAGACTCCTGTGTTTTAATTAAGCAAAGAGACAGAATCTGGAGATGGCTGTATTTCTAGATTGATGCCTTATCAGCTGGACTCGTCCATGGATAAGAGCAGATAGGTACAGGTTGGCAGACTGTAGAGATGCTGCCTCCACAAAGACGAGGAGTCTTAAAAATAGTCTGCACATGCACACCATTTTCTGAAGACCAAACTCATCAGAGGCCAGCATTACAGAGTGCTCTTTAAAATACAAATGGATTTAGGGGCACCTGGGTAGCTCAGTGGGTTGAAGCCTCTGCCTTTGGCTCAGGTCATGATCACAGGGTCATGGGATCGAGCCCCGCATCAGGCTCTCTGTTCGGCGGGGAGCCTGCTTCCTCCTCTCTCTCTGCCTGCCTCTCTGCCTGCTTGTGATCTCTGTCTGTCAAATAAATAATAGTAAATAAGTAAATAAATAAATAAAATCTTCAAAAAATAAAATAAAATAAAATCCGAATGGATTTAAAGAGTAACAAGGGGCTTACTGAACAGCCACTTCTCAGTGGTTGCAAAGACAGAGAAATCCATGTTCTATTAGGAAAAGCTGGAAGACCAAGAATTTTCAAAAGCAACTGAAGTTTCCTGCTGCTTTGTATTGGACAAACGTGGAGCTCACTTCAGCAGTAGGAACTGAGTGGAGCCATCAACAGCCAAGAAACAAAATGAGGAAAATGTGAAAGACTTCAAAGAGGTGACAGAAAATTTAAAAAAAAAAAAATTACCTTGTGCAAAAGCAAACTGTAATAACTGGAACCAAAGAATCTAAAACTCCCTTTTCCCTTAAATATAAATGAGGCCATCTGCCAAGATCCAGAGCTTGAGTGACAGAGACATTTTTAAACAAAGACTCAAGAGTAAAAAAAAAAAAAAAGGTTCCTTATTGAGTCTCTTTTATACAACAGTTTTTTGGTACGATGATGGAGGAGGGGGAAGAGAGACAGCATAAAGTCATATGGTTGGAAATAGGGTTACTTGGGAATAAGGTTACCCTACGAGAGAGAGACTGAGGAATGTCTCAATGATTCTCAAACTTGATCATACATTTGAACCACCAGGGAATCCAGCCAAACCGCAGATTCTAATGAACCAAGTTGGGGATTGGGTTACAGTTCTGATGTTCAGACAAGCTCCCCAGTGATCCAAACACTCAGTCCTCCCAGCACACTTTATTAGAAACAGGCAAGCACAAAGAAAGTGATTGGAATCGCCAGCCTTTAATAAATTAATCCACTTATAGGGTCTGAATGTTAGGACTTCTCCATCGTGGAACTAGATCGGTCAGGCAACCCGGGGTTGGGAGCTCAAATGCTGAGATTATTAGGTTGATTTCCCTTGATCTGATTGCATTCTGTCTGAATTGCCTTCTGATTATAATTTGATTTCCAGTGCAGGATTTCCTCTGAGGGGAGCAGCGCTGGCTAGTCAACTCAGCTCCTGTGGGCCGGATAAGGGCGTCCAAAGAACGAAGCTTTGAGTCAAAGTGAATGGGATTTGTTTGATATGTCGATGATAACAATGAGTAGAAAGAACACGGGAATGGGCCCGGTGAAGGCACTGAAGGCAGCAGATACTGAACTATGTGCTCATTACATGCCCGGCACCATGCTAGTACCGTCCACACGAGATCAGCTTGCCAGTTGATGTCATTATCCCCATATTACAGAAGAGCCCACCTAAGGTGACAACACCAGTAGGGGGCTGGAGGAGATCGAACTCCAAATGTATGGGCTTGGCCAACACACACATCCTACTATGAGAAGAACCTTTCATTATAATTGTTACTAAAGCAAGCATTCAGTAAACAGTAATTGTATGTTCTCATTTCTATATATGGCTTAGACATGGGATTATATTTGAGTCTTCTGTGCATTTGGTCAGAAGGAGTCAGACTCCAGAAACTCTACCAACTCTAATAACATTGATTTCGTGAATCTGTAAAGCGGAGGACTAAACTCCTAATCATGGTAAATCCACCCCAGGGAGGCTACCTGAACAGTTATTTAAAAAAAGTCAACCCAGACAAGTGAAACACTTCTCAGACATTTAAACTGAAGGATCACTGCCTTTGTTTCTATCTATAGGATTTTTCTGGAAACTCTTTCATATACATCTATACATCTATGCTCTTTGTTGGATATTTTTTCTTACCAAATGGACTTTTTCTTCTTAAAACAAGCTTAAAAGCCTTTCCCCCCTTTTAAATTTCATAATTGCTAAGGTGATAATCTGATTTCTAAAGCATACAGCTGGGATGCAGATGAACGTTACAAAATGTCTGGAAAGCCCATGGCGTCAAGCACACCATGGGTGTTGTAAATGGTCAAACACACACTACAAATTGGCAAAGATAACATATCCCGAACATCAATGCCTCCAGCCTTTTGGGATCAAGTCAAGTCTTTCAAGGCTAGTATGTGTAAAAACCAGATTATTTGGAAATCAAAGACCAGGTAGGACCAAAGGGTTTCTCCCATTTACCCGACCATTCCCATCCCATGCCAGCAAACAGGATGAGTGGATGGTTCGTCAGAGTCTAAACACAGAGTGAACACTCAGGTTTGAATCAGCGGAACAGAAAACCAAAAAAACCCCAGAGAGGAAGATTCAGTGTTAATGGTAACTGTCCCTTGGCCATTTCATTGAAAACCACAGTGACTTTAATCTCATTCTTGTGCTGAGGATGCAGGAGCATGTCCCACAAGTTCACACTCCAGCCCAGAGACAGAGGTCAATGTTTTTCTGTCCTGTAAATTGAACGCATCTTTTTGACTAAGCGTTTTCTAAGAGCTCCTCTTCTCAAAAATTTCCGCTTGTACAGAACACGGCTATTCAATTTATTTTGATTAGGCTTTATGTAGTATGCACATTCTCATAGTCTAAAGAAATAAGGAACTTTTCAGTTAAAGTGCCTTGCCTTTGCTTATGCAAACACACACACACACACACACACAAAACCCCTTACATTGACATGATCAGGGCAGAGAAGGGCAGACAGCGCCACGTGGGACTGATAATGGGGACCACGGGGTTCATGTGCCTCGACCTTTCCTAAAGTAGTTCGGGGGGTGCAGAGCCATGGTGGACAGAACCATGACGCCTACCACCTTAAACCTTTGAAGAGTAGGACAAGAACACATGCTTATGATGAAGATCTGAATTAATCCAGAGCAGCTACAGCTAACCACCCACAAAATAAAATGTAAACTAAAGTCAGGAAGATCACTGGGTTGTTTTCCTGGTATGATCTGACACCCTTTATGAGTCTACCTACTTCACGACCTCCTTTTTCTTCCTTTTACATCGCATTCTGCCCTTTCAAGACACTTGATTTCCTTCAGTGAAGGCAGTGGACCAGCTGGCAACCACCTCCTCCTGACACTGATATCTACAAGTGGGACTCCTGGTACATTCCCTGAGAAATGAGAAGGGTGTGGCAGGAAAGCAGCAACATGATTGGGGCAGATAGCCTTCAGCTTCTCCAGAAAAAGATTTTTGGTCCATCTTCCCTTGATGGGGTGCCAAAAATATTTCTGATCAGAATTTTAGTCCCCCTTAATAGAATAGAAAATTGACCACTTTCTGGAAGGTAGGACATGCAGAGAAGCAATGGGAAGCTAGACGGCAGAGGGAGGGCCTGGCTCCCGGCAAGCGATGGAGCAGTGGAGCACAAAACCAGAACTTTTAGAAGTCTGCTCCACTGAGGGATGTTGCTCCAGAGGTTAAGTAGGGGTGGAGTGGTCGTGGGGACTGTGTGGTCTCAGGACCCACGGGGTCACAGAAAGATCAGGGGTGTCTGACTGTGGCACAGATCCCAGGTATCAGAGCAGGGAACCTGACTACAGAGACAGAACCAAAGAGTGAGCTCTCAGCTCGGGGTTACCTTAAATTGAGATCCATGGCACAGGAGGGCCACTGCTCTTCGAGCAGGGACCCCACAAGTGGCAGTTCCAGAGATAATCACCTTCCTCTGGAGGAGCAGCATGGCAGGAATCTGCTGGGTTTGGAGACTCCAAACGGTGCAGTGTGTCAGAGATAGAAATGCTCAGTCACAGGCCAGGTGAGCACAGAGTGCAGCTGGAGACAAGGGACACGGGAGGGATTGACTGCTTTTCTCCGAGGGCGCACAGAGAAGTGGCGCCCAGAGCTTTTGGCTCCGCAGGGCTAGAGATTGGGAGGCCGCCATTTTCATTACCGTCCATCAGAACTCTACGGGAGGTGTTCAGGGAACAAAAGCTCCCAAGTGCGAACCCGAGCAGATTACCTAGCCCAGCCCCAGGCAAGGGCAGCACAATTCCGCCTCGGGCAAATCATGGCAACAGACCCCTCCCCAAGAAGATCAGCAAGAACATCCAGTCAAGACCAAGTTCACAGATCAACAAGAACTGCAGAACTCCAGATCTAGGGAAAAGCAAAAAACAGAATTCACAGCTTTTTCCCCATGATCCTTTAGTCTTTCAAAGTTAACTTTTTAAAACTTTTATATTTTTCTTATTCCACTTCTTAATTTTTTCCTCTTTCCTATTTTAATGTTTTGTAACTATTTTATCTTATTAATACCTTTCTAAAAATATTATTTTTAAGAGGAGGATAATTTTATTTTATTTTTAAGATTTTATTTATTTGACAGATAGAGATCACAAGTAGGGAGAGAGGCAGGCAGAGAGAGAGAGAGAGGAGGAAGCAGGCTCCCTGCTAAGCAGAGAGCCTGATGCGGGGCTCGATCCCAGGACCCTGGGATCATGACCTGAGCCGAAGGCAGAGGCTTTAACCCACTGAGCGACCCAGGCACCCCCTAAAAATCTTTTTTAAATTGTCATTGCTATAATCATATTCTATCCCTTCATTGTATTTAACCATATATATTATATATATATAATAATATATATATTATATATATTTTATATGTGTATAATAATATATATATTATTATATATATTTTATATATGTATAATATATAACATATAATATATATATTTTATATATTTTAAATATATATAATATATTAAATAATATATATTTAATTCATTGTATTTAACCATATATATTATAATATATATAAACATATATATTTATATATATTAATATATATATTAATATATATAAAGAAATATATATATTTAATTCATTGTATTTAACCATATATAATATATATATTATAATATATACACATGTATATATATACACATATGCTTTTATATGTTTTTATATATATTTTAATATATAATATAATTATTATATAATTGTATAATATATAATATTATATATATTATATAATTTTATATATAAAATATAATTTATATTTATAATATAAATAAATATATATATAAATATATATATAAAAACATATATAAAAGCATATGTGTATGTGTGTGTGTATATATATACATATATACATATATATATATATATAAAGAAAGAGAAAGAAATATATATTTCTTTCTCTTTCTTTAAAGTGCTGGCATACAGGTTCTCCTAATAGAACAAAATATACCCTAAATCTAGCACATTACTTTGTTCTAGTCTCCAGCCTGATCACATTCTTTCCTCATTTTTCTCCCCAACTTCTTATCAATTCCTTTTTTAGAATATTTTTAAATTTTCATCTCTACAGTCATATTCCATCTTTTCATTGTGTTTACTCACACTTTTGTATATATTTAAATTTATCTATCTTTAAAATTTTGGGAGGTAGTTTCTTCTAACAGACCAAAATACACCCAAAATTATGTATGTGCTCTGTTCTGTTCACCAGTCCTATATATATATATATTTTTTGTCTTTTTTTTCCTCCTTCTCCCCTGGATTTTGGGTCTCTTCTGATTTAATTAGTGTATATTTCTCTGGGGTCACTGCTTCTCTTTTAATATTTTGTGATCTCATTCATCTAATCTTATCTGGATAAAGTGACAAGGCAGAAAAACTCACTTTGAAAAAAAGAACAAGAGGTAGTACCATTGGCTAGGGACCTGATCAATACGGACATTAGTAAGATGTCAGAACTAGAGTTCAGAATGACGATTATCAAGGTACCAACTGGGCTCAAAAAAAGCATAGAAGAATCCCTTTCTGGAGAAATAAAAGAACTAAAATCTAACCAAGTTGAAATCAAAAAAGCTATTAACGAGGTCCAATCAAAAATGGAGGCTCTTATGGCTAGGATAAATGAGACAGAAGAGAGAATTAGTGATATAGAAGACCAAATGATGGAAAATAAAGAAGGTGAGAAAAAGAGAGACAAAGAACTGCTGGACCACGAGGGGAGAATTAGAGAGATAAGGGATACCATAAGACGAAACAATATTAGTATAATTGGAATCCCAGAAGAAGAGGGGGCGGGGCAGAAGGTATATTGGAACAAATTATAGCAGAGACTTTCCCTCATTTGGCAAAGGGAACAAGCATCAAAATTCAGAATGCACAGAGAAGCGCCTTAAAATCAATAAAAATAGGTCCAAACCCCATCATCTAATAGTAAATCTTAGAAGTCTCAGTGATGAAGAGAAAATCCTGAAGCAGCTCAGGACAAGAGTCTGTAACATACAACGGTAGAAATATTAGATTGGTAGCAGACCTATCCACAGAGACCTGGCAGGCCAGAAAGGACTGGCATGATATATTCAGAACACTAAATGAGAAAAATATGCAGACAAGGATACTATATCCAGCTAGGCTGTCACTGAAATTAGAAGGAGAGAGAAAAAGCTTCCAGGAAAAACACAAATTAAAAGAAGTTGCAAATACCAAACCAATCCCTTGGAAATATTGAAAGGGTCCTCTAAGCAAAGAGAAAGCCTAAAAGTAACAGACCAGAAAGGAACAGAGACAATATACAGTAACAGTCACCTTACCGGCAATAAAATGGCACTAAATTCATATCTTTCAATAATTACCCTGAATGTAAATGGGCTAAATGCCCAAGTCAAAAGACACAACGTATCAGAATGGATAAAAAACATAAAACCCATCAATATGCTGTCAGCAAGAAACTCATTTTAGACCCAAAGACATCTCCAGATTTAAAGTGAGGGGGTGGAAAACAATTTACCATGCTAACAGACATCAAAAGAATGCTGGGGTTGCAATCCTTATATCAGATAAATTAGATTTTAAGCCAAAGACTATAATAAGCAATGAGGAAGGACATTATATCATAATCAAATGGTCTGTCCAGCAAGAAGATCTAACAATTTTAAATATCCATGCCCATAATGGGAGCAGCCAACTATATACAACAATTAATAACAAAACACATCAACAATAATGCAGTAACAGTAGGGGACTTTAACACCCGCTCTCACTGAAATGGATAGATAATCTAAACCGAAGATCAACAAGGAAATAAAAGCTTTAAATGACACACTGGACCAGATGGGCATCACAGATATATTCAGATCATTCCATATCAAAGCAAAAGCATACACATTCTTCTCTAGTGCACATGAAACATTCTCCAGAATAGATCACATCCTGGATAGCAAATCATGTCTCAACCAGTACCAAAAGATTGGGATAATTCACACATATTTTCAGACCACAATGCTTTGAAACTAGAACTCAATCACAAGACGAAAGTTGGAAAGAACTAAAATACATGGAGGCTAAAGAGCATCCTATTAAAGAATGAATGGGTCACGCAGGAAATTAAAGAAGAATTGAAAAAATTCAAGGAAACAAATGATAATGAAAACACAACTGTTCAAAATCTTTGGGACACAGCAAAGGCAGTCCTGAGAGGGAAGTGTATAGAAATACACCCTTTTCTCAAGAAACAAGGTCTCAAGTACACAACCTAATCCTACACCTAAAGGAGCTGGAGAAAGAACAGCAAAGAAAGCCTAAACCCAGCAGTAGAAGAGAAAAAATAAAGATCATAGCAGAAATCAATGAAATAGAAACTGAAAGAACAGCAGAACAAATCAATGAAACTAGGAGCTGGTTCTTTCAAAGAATTAATAAGATCAATAAACCCCTGACCAGACTTATCCAAAAGAAAAGAGAAAGGACCCAAATTAATAAAATCATGAATGAAAGAGGAGAGATCACAACCAACACCAAAGAAATATAAATAATTATAAGAACATATTATGAGCAACAATACACCAGCAACTTTGACAATCTAGAAGAAATGGATGCAAGCCTAGAGACATATAAACTACCAAAACTGAACCAGGAAGAAGAAGAAGAAAACCTGAACAGACCCATAACCAGTAAGGAAATTGAGGCAATCATAAAAAAATCTCCCACCAAAAAGAGCCCAGGGCCAGATGGCTTCCCACGGGAATTCTACCAAACATGTAAAGAAGAATTAATACCTATTCTCCTGAAACTGTTCCAAAAAATAGAAATGGAAGGAAAACTTCCAAACTCATTTCATGAAGCCAGCATTACCTTGATCTCAAAACCAGACAAAGACCCCACCAAAAAGGAGAATTATAGACCAATATCCTTGATGAACATGGATGCAAAAATTCTCACCAAAATACTAGCCAATAGGATCCAACAGTACATTAAAAGGATTATTCACCACGACCAAGTGGGATTTGTTCCAGGGCTACAAGGTTAGTTCAACACCCAGAAATCAATCAATGTGATAAAATACATTAATAAAAGAACAAGAACCATATGATATTCTCAATAGATTCTGAAAAAGCATTTGACACAGTGCAGCATCCTTTCTTGATCTTCACAGTGTAGGCATAGAGGGTACATACCTCAATATTATCAAAGCCATCTATGAAAAACCCACAGCAAGTATCATTCTCAATGGGGAACAACTGAGAGCTTTTCTGCTAAGATCAGGAACACAGCAGGGATGTCCACTATCACCACTGCTATTCAACACAGTACTGGAAATCCTAGCCTTGATAATCAGACAACAAAAAGAAATAAAAGGCATCCAAATTGGTAAAGAAGAAGTCAAACTCTCACTCTTTCCAGATGATATGATACTTTATGTGGAAAACCCAAAGACTCCACCCCAATCATATAGGAATTAAGTAAAGTGTCAGATATAAAATCAATGCACAGAAATCAGTTGCATTTCTATACACCAACAGGAAGACAGAAGAAAGAGAAATTAAGGAGTCCATCCCATTTACAATTACACCCAAAACCATAAGATACCTAGGAATAAACCTAATCAAAGAGGCAAAGAATCTATACACAGAAAACTATGAAGTACTCATGAAAGAAATTGAGGAAGACACAAAGAAATGGAAAAATGTCCCATGTTCTTGGGTTGGAAAAACAAATATGAAAATGTCTATGCTACTGAAAGCAATCTATACATTTAATTCAACCCTTATCAAAATATCATCAATTTTTTTCAAAGAAATGGAAAAAATAATCCTCAAATTTATATGAAACAATAAAAAACCTTGACTAGTCAGAGGAATGTTCAAAAAGAAAGCCAAAGTTGGTGGCATCACAATTCCAGACTTCAAGCTCTATTACAAAGCTGTCATCATCAAGACAGTATGGTAACGGCACAAAAACAGACATATAGATCAGTGGAACAGAACAGAGACCCCAGAAATGGACCCTCAACCCTATGGTCAACTAATCTTTGACAAAGCAGGAAAAAATGTCCAATGGAAAAAAGACAGTCTCTTCAACAAATTGTTTTGGAAAAATCGGACGTGCAGAAGAATGAAACTGGATCATTTTCTTACACCATACACAAAAATAGACCTCAAAGTGGATGAAAGACCTCAATGTGAAAAAGGAATCCATCAAAATCCTTGAGGAGAACACAGGCAGCAACCTCTTTGATCTTAGCCAGAGCAACTTCTTCCTAGAAATATCCCCAAAGGCAAGGAAAGCAAAAGCAAAAATGAACTATTGGGACTTCATCAAGACCAACAGCTTTTGCACAGCAAAGGAAACAGGTAACAAAAGCAAAAGACAACTGACAGAATGAGAGAAGATATTTACAAATGACATATCAGATAGAGGGCTAGTATCCAAAATCTATAAATAACTTATCCAACTCAAAATCCAAAGAGCAAATAACCCAATCGATAAATGGGCAGAGGCCCTGAACAGATATTTCTGCAAAGAAGACATCCAGATGGCCAAAAGACACATGAAAAAGTGCTCCACATCACTCAGCATCAGGGAAATACAAATCAAAACCACAGTGAGATACCACCTCACACCAGTCAGAATGGCTAAAATGAACAAGTCAGGAAACAACAGATGTTGGCAAGGATGTGGAGAAAGGGGAGCCCTCCTACACCACTGGCGGGAATGCAAGCTGGTGTGGCCACTCTGGAAAACAGCATGGAGGTTCCTCAAAAAGCTGAAAATAGAGCTAACCTATGACCCAGCAATCACACTACTGGGTATTCACCCTAAAGATACAAATGTAGTGATCCGAAGGGGCATGCGCACATGAATGTTTGTAGCAGTCATGTCCACAATAGCCAATCTGTGGAAAGAGCCCAGATGTCCATCAACACATGAATTGATAAAGAAGATGTGGTGTATATATACAATGGAATACTATGCAGGTATGAAAAATGAAATCTTGCCATTTGCAATGACATGGATGGAACTAGAGGGTATTATGGTAAGCAAAATAAGTCAATCAGAGAAAGACAATTATCATATGATCTCTCTGATATGAGGAAATTGAGAGGCAGGGCTGGGGTTCGTGGGGGCTACGGAGGGAAAAACTGTAACAAGATGTGGATGTGGAGGGAGACAAACCATAAGATACTCTCAATCCCATGAAACAAACAGGGTTGCTAGGGTGGAAGTGATGGGGTGGCTGGGTTACAGACATCGAGGAGGGTATGTGCTATCGTGAGTGCTGTGAATTGTGTAAGACTGATGAATCACAGACCTGTACTCCTGAAGCAAATAATACATTATATGTTAACAATTTAAAAATAAATAAATAAAATGGGGGCAGGGGACTTTGTTGTGCGTGTGTCCCAGGATAATTTTGATTCTGTTAAACAGAATGCAACAATATTTTCCACTAGTCCATAGTCAATTCTGGAGTGTGTGGGAGGGGCAGTATTGTGGGTGATAGTAAACAATGATATTAAACTCATTTATTTCCATATTATTATACTTACAGTTTTATTACAAATAAAGTAGAGAAACAAAAAAAAAATTACTAGGCAAAGCTAGAAACTGAGTAGTATAGTTTAAATGGACTGACTAGAATTAATGAAATCAGATGGAAAATGAGCTTTAGAAGTAAGAGTTAAAGATCTAACAATGTTGGTAATAATATACATACTTTCTGTGTGTACTTTTAATTAGGTAATGACTTATGTCAGAGATTCTGCCTTAATAAGAGCCAAAGTGGCCAGTATGTATAATTTGGCATTTCAAAAACAGTTGCATGATCATTCTCATGCATCGGATGGATGGTTAGACTAGATAACCCTTAACCATTTCTAATTCAGAGGTCCTAAGTGGGAAAAAAAAAAAAAAAAAAAACCCTTAAATTCTTCACCGTGGAACCAAAGCCTTTCAATTTCATGAGCGAATTTCAATTCATCTCACTAGTAATTTACTGTGTGACCCAGACTGTGACTCAGAGGCTAGGAGCGATTCTGGCTCACAATCTTCCTAATCTGCATTGGGGAGGGTTTTATTTTGTGAGTGTGTGTCTGGGCAGAGCTGAAGCCAAGAGCTGAAGCAGAGCAAAGCGACCGTAAAAAGGCCAGTGGGTCCAATTCTGGTGACCATCCCACTGGACACGCTTAACGAGCTCATAGATGGAAACCCCTCCCAGCAGATTCCGGCATGGAGACCAGGCTGAACACATTCCCCTGGGGTTGGTGGGGAGGTTGGTTGTAGCAAGTGCTACGAGCAAGCCTGCAACATTGTTCAAGAGTCCTTCTTTTTGGATACACAAACCTCCAAAAACCTCAACTCCCACTTCCAGCATTAAGATGCCCCAGAATCCCATCCATCTTTTATTGAAAATAACCTTTCTCTGTCACCCAGGGGGCAGAGAGCTATTAAGTGTCCTCAAATATCCTGTAGCTTCCACAGCACATTTTTTTTTTTTTTAAACTGCCTTTACTCAGTATTTCCAATAAGCTCTCACCTCCTCTTTACCAGTCTCTCATGGGACATGCCCGGGGTAGGTGGCTCCTTTGCTAGCCTGTGCCAGTTCATGAGCAGCAGAGGGGTCTGCCCAGAGAACAGCTCACCACTCTACCCAGGGCTTATCTAGAAATGATAAAGCTGACTCTAAATGTGAGGACTCCACAAGAGGATGAGGAGGACCCAACAACCTCATTGTCACAGAAACAACGAAAGGGTGCACGGGGCCAGCAGCATCCAACTCAGAATATGAACCATGATGCCTGTACGAAGCCCAGAGGGCCGCTGTTATCATGGGGCCGTAATAAGTGTGTACCTCATGAGGAATCTTCCACGTCAGGGATGATCCCTTCTCCATTTCTGCATCTCACCCTCTCCCTAATCTACAAGGCTGACAAGGCGGCTGTGGCAACCCCCAGTGGATAGGTGTGTAAACCAAAAACCAGAGAATTTCCAACATTCCTCTGAGGGCACCTGAGTTAAGAAGCCGCTGAGCTAGAACTTGAAACCAGGAATTTTGCTTCCCCGCCAATGTTCTCCTGTGATCAACTGACTTCATTTAAAACGATCAGAGGGGGAGACGAACCATGAGAGGTATGTGCTCTGGGAAACAAACTGAGGGTTTTGGAGGGGACGTGGGGTTGGGGTGCGTGGGTGAGCCTGTTGGTGGGTATTAAGGAGGACATGCACTGCAGGGAGCACTGGGTGTTGTATGTAAACAATAGATCATGGAACACGACATCAAAACCTAATGAAGTACTGTATGGTGACTAACAGAACACAATAAAAAAATACAATACAATAGAATGATAAAATAAAAAAATAAAGTAAAATGAAATGAAATGAATAAAATAAAACAAAATAAAATGATGGCTAGTGAACGTTCTATCCCACAGGTTGGAGGCTGATCTCTTTTATCACTTTCTTTGTAGAACTGAACAATCTAGACAGGTAAGTACACCTGTGTGATCTGGCCGGGGTCACAAATACAGGGGGCAAAAATCAGAATCTGGTTTCTGTTCCACAGGCCTGATGCTATGTAACGCTCCAGTAAATTCCTACATTTCAGGTTTCAACAGGTGTATTCGTGGATTCCTTAACATCTCCTCAGGCTCCTTGGGCTCCTCAGCTCAGATTTATAAAAAGCAGTGTTTTTCTTTTTCTTTTCTTTCTTCCTTTTTTTTTTTTTTGTTTTTTTTTTGTTTTTCTGGAAGTGACAACCATCTAATTAGCTTTGAAAATCTACCATAATCCTTTACTAACATCTTCTGTAATCTTTCCAGTTATAAACTGTAATATTTCCAGCAGGATATCTCAGGAGCTCCTCAACAACTGTGTCCAGACTTAAAAATGCCTTTCTTGCTCACTAGGGAGAAGCAGGAGTCCGAAAGGCAGGGTTTTCCCAGTATTTCAGAAATTCTGGATTAGCTCTCTGGCCCGGCATTGAACATCAGTCTTTCATATCTACATCTAAGAACTAACTCCATAAATTATTTTGCATGTGGTGATATGATTAATCACAGGAAACCCCCGCCCCCACACAGAGACAGCCACGACGGCAGAAAGCGAGCATTGCCTCTTTTCCTGGTACTCGGCTGGCAAGAGTCACGCTCAGCAGTTTCCTGTGCACTGAAAAAAGGGAAAAAATCCAATGTGGCCTACTTTTCCTTTGAATAAATCTGATTTCAGTAAAACTAAAAGCGTTAATGATCACAGTTCTTTGATGCCTATCAGAATGCCCTGCTAGGCAACACGCTGGCCAGGTCGCCTTGCAGATATGGTGGCTCTCTGGACCTCTGGCCCACCTGACGCTCCAAGGACACCTTGCATTTCCATGGGATTGGCAAAAGTGCCTGCAGATACATAACCAACCACTCTTGTTAATTCTTTTTCTTTTTCTCTTTTTTTTTTTTTAAGTAGGCTCCACACCCAGCATGGTGTCCAGTGTGGGGCTTGAACTAACAACACTGAGATCAAGACCTGAGCTGAGATCAAGACAGATGTTTAACTTGACTGGGCCACCCATCTCATATTAATTCTAAGGCTATTTGAATTAGAGTTTTAATTTAAAAAAAAAATTAGATTTTGTGTTGTTTTCACTAGAACAGACTGTAAAGGATTTTACGTGGGGAAATATAGGCTTAGGATAATGCCATACATACTAATTCCTAATGAATCCTTCAGTCATTTTTAAAAGGCATAGCCCTAATCTTTCAAAGACCACAAATAGAGTATCCTCGCTGTTTTCCAACATCAAGTGGAATTTTAAGCAATATCTATGTAAATTTACAGACACTTCAACAAATCTAAATTAAACTTCTAAAACCTAAGTCACACCTTCTCAGACAGGAAAAACCTTTGAAACGCCCCAATAAATAATACCTTGTTTCTAAACCAGGATGAAAGTTTCACAGTAAAAGGAAATTCGATTCTCAAAGCTGGTTCTAGACAATCTGTATAAAATCTGTGCATACTGGAGCATTATGAGAACACGCTGGGAAGCCCACGCCCACAGTAGACAAGAATCAGTGATGCAAGGTAGTTCACAAGAGTGGACATAAGCTTTCAGAGGCCAAAGCAAATTTCAGCTCTTCCATCCAGGTAACCTTCAATGCCCCCCCCCCCCACAGGAATTATCCTTTCTCTGGGTTCATAGAGCCTTCTGGTTTGGGCTTGTAAAATGGCCATTCATGGGATACCCGGGTGGCTCAGTCAGTTAAGTGTCTGTCTTTGGCTCAGGTCATGATCTCAGGGTCCTGGGATCGAGCCCCACATCTGGCTCTCTGCTCAGTGGGAAGTCTGCTTCTCCCTCTCCTTCTGCAGCTCCCCCTGCTTGTGCTTTCTCTCTCTCTCTCTGTGCCAAATAAATAAAATCTTAAAAAAAAAAAAAAAAGACCATTCTTGCCTTTCCTTGTCATGTCTAATTCCGTGTGACCACAAGCTCTCTGAAAGCAGGCGTTCCATCCTATTCATGACTTCAGTCTTCGGAGGGATAGTGTTCAACTTCTCCTTTGCCAGTTGTGGTAGAAGGTACATTCCAAAGCCAGCTGTACCAACATACATCCCAGGCTACCTGCTGTCACTCTATGTGGCAGTGACATTCCTGCAGAGACTCTGAAGAGCTGTGTCTAAGCCTACCCCTATCCTCCACGCCCCTATAACCTAAGAGGACATCTGAGAATGCCCCAACCATGAGAATATGGCAGAAGTCACTCTGTGTGACTTTTGATACAAGATCATGAAAAGCATTAAAGGCATCATCTTGGACTCTCAGATTGTTCTCTGTAGGAGAAGTTTCTATGGGGAGAGCCAAGATCTCACTGGCCATCAGCACCCATTTGTCACATGTGTGAGCTACCTGGAAATGGGTCATCCAGCCCAAATCTTTCCTTCAGATCCCTGTTGACCTTGCCAACACCTTGCTACAATCCCAAGACTCCCCCAACTGAGCCCTTCACAAATTCCTGGCTCAGATAGAAACCACGAGAAGTAATGTTATTACTGATATTTAAATCACTAAACGTGGGGGATAATTTGTTACCATGGGATGCGTAACTAATACAGCAACATGCTAATACAGCAGCATATGCCTTTGAAAAATAAAATCAAAGAATCTGTAATATATAAAGTAAACTTATTGAACACTACTAGAAACCATGTGGCATTTAACAAGATGCCTTACAAAGACTGTGGGTTGCATTTTCTTTCTGAATGTTAAAGCATGTTTCAAGAGTTTCAAAAGTTTCATTTTTTTTAATCATTCCAGGAACTGATGCTCCGATAGTTGCTGTGTCTTGGAGCTCTGTGTGTCAAAGGAGAGATTACGTGGGGAACTCTTTTCCTCTTTTAGACTGCAGTGAAAGGATAGGAAAGGACAAGAAATCTTAAGCACCACAGGACATGACCACTAACATCTATTTCTGGCATACAACAAACCATATAAGGCTTTCTGTTGCATTCTTGTTAAAACCAAGTTTCTGAAGGGTGGGGAAAGAGGTTTTTTCCCAAGAACTAACCATCAAGGCTTTTACATGAGAAAAATCAGTGCGTTCCCCCTACTGAATGTCTGCTACCGACACTGAGCCGGCACGTGGAGGGGCCTTGCCAGCTCTCTCCAAAAACAGCATGTCTTCCTTTCAGTGGTCGTCCCACGTCTGTGGGTCTGAGTTGTCACTGAAGAGAGAACGACAGAAGCGCCTTCCTTTACTGGGAAGTCAGTCAGGGTTCAGCCGATCGCGATTGCTTCCTTGGCCACAGAGCTTTATCATGGAATTTGTTTTAACCCAAAGGGTTTATTTAGATCCCTTCAACAATCTCCAGAAGAAGTCTGATATCTAAAAATCTGCCTGCCTACCTGGGGTGACTCAATGATCTCCCTCATTCCACACTCCCCCGCCATCTGCCGCCGTGTGGAGATGGGTCCTTCAGACTCCCTGCTGAGAGCTGAACTAATAGAGCAGAATAATTCAATCCAGCAAATATTTATCCAGTTCCTGCCATTCCCAAGCTCTTGTACTACATCCTGGGCACCACAAGTATGAAAACAGCGTCTTCCTGTAACAGTCATTTATGGAAAGCGTACCATATGCCTTGTGCTATAGCACAATGGTAACTAAGAATAGGGGCTTCTGACTTTGAGGAGGAGGAGGAGGAGGAAAAGGAGAAGGAGACGGAGGAGGGGGCGGGGGGAAAGGGGGAGAAGGATGGGAGGAGCGGGGGAGGGAGAGGAAAGGGAAGGAGGGGAGGTGGGGGAAGAGAAGGAGGGAAAAGGAAAGGAGGGAAGGGGAGGCGGAGGGGGGAGGAGGAGGAAGGGGGAGGAGAAGAAGAGGGGACTCATGATTGCTCCAGCAGTACAGCCAGTAAGGGTTCTGGATCACCTACATTTTCTTACTAGAATCCTTTCTTCTTTACGATGATCTTTGCCACCAACACAGTAGCAATGTTTTAAAATAAGACTCTGGAGGTGTGCGGCGTCCAGCTTCTGCCTGAGAAGCTGCAGCCCGTCATGGGAGGGAAACAATGTTATTGTCGTAACGAATATGGGACTACAAAAATGTGCAGGTTTAGCAGGCTCTGCTCTGTCTATATAAAGGAGCGCTAACATTAGCAGTCCCGCAGCCCGGGTCTTCCCCACCCCTTTCCCTCCAGAAAGAACCTGCAGTTCCCACACTGTGAAAAGACGGGTGGCAAGAAAAGCCTGTTCACACCATGAATGGGCTGGTGGCCTCCACACTCCTGTCTACTTACTACTCTCGTGGGGAATATTTGCACAGGGAACCCCACCCAAGACCGGCCACCAAGATGAGCAGAACCGTAGGCAATTTTGCCTTTACCTTATAACTAATGGGACTACCCTTAAAAAAAAAAATTCGGGGCCCAGTTTTATTTTACCAAATTCCACAAGACAGTATTAAGAAGAAAAAAGAAATCTGAAGTAAGATGGGCCTGTCCAGTGCGATCAGGCTGATTATATCTCCACTGAGCCTATTAGTCTTTTCAAAAAGGGGGGGAAAGCGACAACAAAAGCTCTTCTCTGATTAAAGTTTCAGCATCGATTTAATTTTGGTATCCAGGAGAAGCAGCACAGTGTGGGGGAGCAAGGATCACAGGATACAAAGGAAATTTCTATTAAGAACCTACAGAATAATCTTGACAAGTCACCATATAGGTGATTCCATTTTCCTTTCTGCAAAGTCTGAAAAATTATCCCTAAGGAACACTCAAGGGAATTAAAAAAAAAAACAAAAAAACCAACACTACAAGTAACTTTACAATGGCAGAGTAATTTTAAAGAATGTAAACAAAGCTAAAAGATTCTGGAATTTATATTACATGCCTGCAAAATATAAATGGGAATCAGAGTTATAAAGGCATCTCCCTTCCCTGAGTACGTTCCATGTGCTAGAACCATGCTAAGTGCTTGAGGTGTGTGGCCTCTGATTTCACAATTAAACAAGCCCATGGGGTGGCAACTCATTCATAGATGAGAAAGTTAAGGTTTAGTAACATCAAAAATCTATCAAAGGTCCTATGGCTCGGGGCGCCTGGGTGGCTCAGTGGGTTAAGCCTCTGCCTTCAGCTCAGGTCATGACCTCAGGGTCCTGGGATCAAGTCTCACATCAGGCTCTCTGCTCAGCAGAGAGCCTGCTTCCCCCGCCCCCTGCTCTCTGCCTACTTGTGATCTGTCAAATAAGTAAATAAAAAATCTTTAATAAAAAAAAAAAAAAAGGTCCTATAGCTCTGAAGTGGAGGAGTTAGAACTCAGATTCATCTGTCTGATTATGAGGACTCTCACGCCATTCATGTGTCGGGCCAGTCATGCCCAGAGGGAGGGCTCCTTCATCTTTCTGCACCTGAGCTCAGACAGCAAAGGACAAAGACCCCTCATCTGTCTTCTGATATCTCAGATCAAAACAGACAAGTCATGGGTGTGGTTCATTCGCCCCCCACCCCCAATCTGCCATCCAGACTTTCTGTTCATTTTGAAAGACATGATAACTCATCCTTCTCTTATGCAACACAGACCCAATGCCTTTATGCTTCTTATCATAAAGCCCTGGAAGGGGTGCCTGGGTGGCTTAGTCAGTTAAGCATCTGCCTTCAGCTCAGGTCATGATCTCAGGGTCCTGGAATCAAGTCCCACGTCGGGCTCCTTGCTCAGTGGGGAGCCTGCTTCCCCCTCTCCCTCTGCCTGCTGCTGCCCCTGCTTGTGCTCTCTCTCTCTCTGACAAATAAATAAATAAAATCTTTTTTTAAAAAAACATAAAGACCTGGGAACAGCAGCTTTGATCAGGTTCATCCATTGATGAGTGAGTGGCTCTCTGAAAGCAATGTGAGAGAGAAAAGCCGTCACATAACATGAGAATGAAGTGGGATATCCATCATTGGAGCTAGGGTGTTACACAGACTCTCCCAACTTGGAGTTTCTCGTGACTTTATTCTTGGTATACGGCCTTGTGCAGTTGTACTCATGGACGTCATGAATGGAATTTCTGCATCTCAGCCCACTGAGGACAGATACGGAGATCAGGAGGCATTTAACATCTAATCCGAGTTACCAGAGGTAGAATGCCCCACCCACAGTGCTATCCACCTGACGGCCCCTCGGTCAGAGTTCCCTCATCATCTGTGTTACGGACTCGGGAGGGGGCACCTGTAATGGCCTTGCAATTCTGTCAGTCTGTCTTGTCAACAGTAAATGAAGAGCTGGTTGGGACCATGTGAGACCGACTGCCGGGTCCACATCCCGGCTCCAGTCCCACTGCTGACCTTGGCCAATCCTTCCGTCCTCCCAACCTTCTGCTTATGCACCCCTACAATCCGGATGACGAGAGCACCTCACAGGGTGAGATCAAGTAATGCCCTCAGCACCGCGGCTGGCGCAGAAATGCTCAGAAATGATTCATACTGTTTATTTGAGGAGCCCCAGGCTTCCTCTCTGCCTCTCCTTAGTGCCACGGTGCTGATGTTCCTTAATGTTATAATTATCAGCCTGCATCTTGCCTTTTCAAGGGAAAGTAAGCCCAATTAGAGCAGGAGATTACAAATCTCTAATATCATCCATCCAATATCGTGGGTCCCTGAGTTTCCAGGTACAACACTGAGATCTAGCTGAAATGTGTGTATCTAGCTGAGGTGTCTGTGTGTGCATGCGCATACACACACACACACACACACACACACACACACACACAACTTCAAATAGGCAATTTTGTATTTTCTCTCTTTAAAATACTAAAAATTCTTGGGGCGCCTGGGTGGCTCAGTCATTAAGTATCTGCCTTTGGCTCAGGTCCTGATCCCAGGGTCCGGGGTTTGAGCCCCGCGTTGGGCTCCCTACCCAGCGGGAAGCCTGCCTCTCCCCCTCCCACTCCCCCTGCTTGTGTTCCCTCTCTCACTGTCTCTCTCTCTCTGTGTGTGTCAAATAAATAAATACAATCTTTAAAAATAAGTAAAATGAGTAAAAATTCTTATTTGAATCTTAACAAAGCCCTTGCGCTTAGACGTGACAGTGGAGATGGCGGCAGCATGGCTCTCAGCCTCCCCGGGGCAATGGGCCAGTGGACGTAGTCATCCTTCAGTGCAGAGAACAAACACCGATCTGGAGGGTCCCCCACGAATGCACCAGCACACGCCCTTCTGGTGTAAGATGTGCTGCTTGAGGCAGGTTCTCTCACTCCTCTGAGGGGGGAGAACACACCACTTACCTCAGCCTTGGTGGGAGACGGACATAATCCCTGTGAAGTACTGGGCACCAGGCCTGGCTTATGGTAAAAGATTAATTATCACCATCTCATTATGGGGCCAAACATAATGTTGCCAAGGGAGCTGTGCTCTACCCCTCTAGCTCTGGATTTCATCTGCTCCCACTGAACAGATTTTCACTGGCCCCAAACCGTACCATACGGGGGGAAAATACCAAGAATAAAGAACTCGCAAAACCCCTACACAAATCAAGGAAATTCAAACATTGTGACAGACCAGTCACATTGAGAGACGGATGCACTCGGCTTTTCCTGCTGATGGGATCTGTCAGAGTGAGCAGCAACGTTGGAGGTGAGGGCACTAGCCCCATGCTCGGAGGAGGAACGAGGCCAGGTCCTCGCTGGACTCCTTTGCGGGTGGGATGTCCCCCTACGGGTCAGTAGTATGGCTGAGGAGCAGAAGTATCACTGTACAAGACAGGAAGCTTTATTTCTTCAGCCAATAAAGATCATTGTACAGCCTTGCCTTAGGGTTTGTTTGTTTTTCTTTTTTAAGATTTTTATTTATTTATTTGACAGAGAGACAGCACAAGTAGGCAGAGTGACAGGCAGTGGGAGAGGAAGAAGGAGGCTCTCTGCTGAGCAGGGAGCCCAATGTGGGACTCCATCCCAGGAGCCTGAGATCAGGACCGAGCCGAAGGTAGATGCCTAACTGACTGAGCCACCCAGGTGCCCCCTGTCTTGCGTTTCCAGGCAGGATTCATTCTCAAAGAATGGGGTAAGAGAAAGTTTCTAAGGCATTTACCCACTAGTGTAGATTACTAACAGGGTGTCCTAAGACATTGCAACAAAATATTTAACTCTTTGGAAATCAACTTTTGTATTGGAAAATGATATATTTAATCTGTAGCACATTTTTAAAAAGATTTTATTTATTTGTTTGACAGAGAGAGAGAGAGCTCACACAAGCAGGGGCAGAGGGAGAGGAAGACTCTCCACTGAGCAGGGAGCCCAACCTGGGGCTCGATCTCAGGACCCCAGAATCATGCCCAGAGCCAAAGGCAGTTGCTTAACTGACTGAGTCACCCAAGTGCCCCAATCTGTTACACATCTTAAGATGCTCTTCCACCAAAATGTTCGAGAATGAGTATACAAGCCAGGGAGGGGGTATGGAGGGTAGAAGGCAGATAGGCAGTGAACATGGTGCAAGGCCTGAAGCAGTCTTCAGTGTAAAAAATTTGTTTTTGAACATTTTTATTCTACTATGAGAGATTTGGTAATTTTAAATGAAGATTTTGCATGATTTTCTCTTAAATTACTTGCTTTCTCCCCAAACTTTTTTGACTTTGATATTCTTGTAATAAACAAAGTAAATTTGGCCAGTAGATCTTTGTATTTCCTGGAACATCACTGAGAATCCCTGCAGAACATGTCTACCCTGTTTGAGAAGTATAGTTTAAATAATTTAAAAGTTAAGATAAGTAATCTTATCAAATGATTCAAGTTTCAGCCCAGAGACACACATAAATAGGTCCAAGGAGAAGTCCATAAAATGAGACTTTGAGAATCAAGGAAAACTATCAGATTTTCCTTGAAAATGGATTTTTTCGTTTTTCTCCAATAGGAGTATTATTTGGTGATCATGCAACTACTATCTTACTGTCCAGCAGTTCATTCATAAGGTCAAAATGTACATGATAGTATGCAGTCTCCAGGACAGGATGGACTGTGCCCATTCCTCATTAGGGAGAACCCCAGAAGCTCTCCACCACCACTGTTCCATAAAGCCTCTCCTCTCCTGAGCTTCCCCACTGTTAAAAGAACCCTAATTTTACTCACATATCCATGCTTCTCCAACATGATCCAAGCTAAGATGTCCCACTCAATTCCTAGAGTATATATTCATTACTCTAAGATAATTAGCATGTTGACATTCCTCCAACGATATTTACTGATCCAAAAGCAGCTCTTTCTACCTCTTTCCTAAACCTGGGGTGGGTGGCCTCAGTAGTCACTGGCATTCATCTCTTGGCTGTGAGAATAACCAGATTTAGGGAAACTGTCCATCCTAAAGTGGAGTGGTGAAGATAGATGGAACCTGGGGTGCTTGGCAATATCATTGACCTCCCCCCCTTTTTTTTTAAAGAGAAGAAGAGAGGAAGGGCAAGGGGGCAAGAGAGAGAAAATCTTGAGCAGATTCCCCGCTGAGCACCAAGCCTGACACTGGGCTCAATCCCATGCCCCCGAGATCATGACCTGAACTGAAATCAGTTCTGAAATCAGACTGAGCCCCCCTGGGAGCCCCTCATTGAGCTCCTGATTGAACCAAGCTTCTAAGCTGACTCTGTGTCTGGAAAATATATTTTGTTACTGCGTAAGAAGGTTTGACTGAGGAAGTCTGTTACTTTCAGTCAGAAGGATCTCATTGTTTCACTGGAGAGAGGTTACACGCGAGTTTTACAAAACCTGCATTCAGTTTAAGACAGAAGAAGGCAGATGGATGTGGCGTGGTAGTATTCTACTTCCAATGCCCCAGACTGACATTTCCTTTTAATTAATTCTTTTTTAATCTTTCCAAAACCAACTATGCTGTACAGACATCAAATTTAGACTCATGTGGAAAATATCTTGACAACAAGAAAAGTGATTTCTTTTTTTTTTTTAAGAATTTATTTATTTATATGACAGAGAGATAGATCACAAGTAGGCAGAGAGGCAGGTGGGGGGGGGGGGGGAAGCAGGCTCCCCGCTGAGCAGAGAGCCCGATCTGGGGCTCGATCCCAGGACCCTGAGATTATGACCTGAGCTGAAGGCAGAGGCTTAACCCACTGAGCCACCCAGGTGCCCCAAGAAAAGTGATTTCTTTTTAGTATTATTTTTCATCATAAACAATGGCATTAGATATAACATCTCTTAAATAATTTTGCCTCTGATTCTGAGTACCCCAAAATATGTAAATATAGCCCTCAAATTAAGAATTATGTTATAAGAAATCACACAAAAACAGTTGTCTGATTTCACTTAGTGTACTGCATTCTCTCAAATTTTCACTTAAATATATGTTAGCAATCTACAATCTTTTTTTTTTTTTTAAGATTTTATTTGTTTATTTGACAGACAGAGATCACAAGTAGGCAAAGAGGCAGGCAGAGAGAGAGAAGGAAGCAGGCTCCCCACTGAGCAAATCACTCAATGTGGGGCTCAATACCAGGACCCCAGGATTAGGACCTGAGCCGAAGGCAGCCACTTAATGACTGAGCCACTCAGGCACCCCAGCAATCTAAAATCTTAATTTCTTTATTAAGAAGTGGGAAGAGGGGCGCCTGGGAGGCTCAGTGGGCTAAAGTCTCTGCCTTCGGCTCAGGTCATGATCCCAGGGTCCTGGGATGGAGCCCCGAATCGGGCTCTCTGCTCGGCAGGGACCCTGCTTCCTCCTCTCTCTCCGCCTGCCTCTCTGCCTACTTGTGATCTGTCTGTCAAATAAATAAAAAAATCTTAAAAAAAAAAAAAAAAGAAGTGGGAAGACCAGTAATCTCTTATAAATATCATTAGAATGCTGGAAGCATTAAAACAATTAAACACGAAACATATATTTTGTTTCTAAAAGACATAATATAAAACACAACCACAGACCATTTAAAAAATGAGCAACATAGATGTATGTGGTTACCTCAAAGGCTAAATCCTGATCTTTTTTCTGAACCCAACTCCACGCTGATCTAAAATCTGAAATAAATTGCCAGAGAACAGCATTCCACAATGATCACCAAATGCCATCTTAGCATTCAGCCTCCCCTTGTCAGATTTAATTTAGACCAAACAGAAACCACACACGAAAGTGACAGCTATTGGAAACATCACGCTCAGAGCAAGCTAATGGTGATGAAATGATCCAGCAGCAGTTGATAACACCAACTGATTTCCCACAGAACGAGGAAAGTTAAAGAAGGCAGAGAATTAAGAGCCCGAGATTGTAATCTAATACACCAATGTGATCTGTACCCATGACAATGGCCACAGGAACCATCAATATCTTCCCCGCTGAAATCAAGGAGAAGATCCAGAGCTCGACTCTTGACATTCCGTGCTCCGACAGGCTTCCAAATTGTCTTGTGCTATGGCTTTCATCACACTGTACTGAAATTGTTGACTTGCCTGTCAGTTCTGTTTGGCTAAATCCCTAAGACAAGGAACTGTCTTTCCTCTTTGTAACCATGGTATGGAGTAGACTGTCACAGAGTAGATGCTCAATAAACCAGTGGAAAAAAAGAACAAATAGAAAGTAAGGATTGCGGGCGCCTGGGTGGCTCAGTGGTTCAAGCCTCTGCCTTCGGCTCAGGTCATGATCTCAGGGTCCTGGGATCGAGTCCCGCATCGGGCTCTCTGCTCAGCAGCGAGCCTGCTTCCCTCTCTCTCTCTGCCTGCCTCTCTGTCTACTTGTGATCTCTCTCTGTCAAATAAATAAAAATAAACAAAATCTTTAAAAAAAAAAAAGAAAGTAAGAATTGCACAGTCATGAAAGCACTTATCAAGGGTAAGGCTATTTCTCTTCCTCGCCTGTTTTTATACTGTTTGTTTTTCCAAATGAGATTAACTCCGGGATTTTCACTCTGGCTTCCCAAGGCTCCTGGGTAACCACAGAGGTGATTATGGTCTGCTCAATACTTCAAAAACGCTATCAGAAGCTACATATTTGCTTTCAATTAAATATCCCATTGCTGACTATATATCCCCTGGCTGTGCTCTAGGCTAGGATTATAACATCTGAGCATAGTCACACTCAACTCATGCTGCTCAGGAGTCCTGATTCACAGTTTCTTACAAATGAGTGAGAAAAAATGGACAACTGGTCATTACCCAAAAAACACAAGTTTGTAGGCAATAATTTTCAAAACCTGGGGACCCTCTCCAGTGATGAAAATACTTGAAATCCTTAGGTTAGTATTCAAGTCAGCAAGGAATTTGTTATACATAAGAAATAATTTAGTATTCCTTTATTAGAAAAGTTTATATTCTAAGATTTCACTTATTTTAAAAAGTTTTCTGCCTTAGATACAGCATTCATGTCTTTACTCTCTGGTAATTATTTCCCACCAATAACTACTAATTCTTACTGTTTTTCGTAGTCAACAAAAGGAACCACTGGAGAGGCAGATTAATGAGTGCCTCTATTAGCGTGTAACAAACTACTAAAATTAAAAAAATAGTATTGTATTTGTGTATATACATTTACAAACAAACCGAAGAAATCCCAGTGTTCTTATTGTGCATGAATTTGGTATACCAATTAGTATGAAATGCAATTTGCACTAATTCATCGGGGGCCACAGGAGCATGAAATTACCTTGACTTGTTAATTCAGCTTTTGTAGTAAATTGCTCATATTGAGTATTTTTCCCAGTGGTATTCCCTTGTCATAGGGAGTACAGACATAGACAATCTAGGCAGTAACATCATGAACTATCTCTTCAAATACCATTTTATATTACATTTCAAAGATGGTAAAAAAAAATTATGAGGACAGTTTTTACCTGCATCACTCATTCACCAATAATAAAAAGACAGCACCCTCTTCCTACTACGACATCATCACTTGTCATCCTAGAAATTACCGCTCATGGGCTTTTTGTTTGTTTGCTTAAGTTTTAAATATTCTATTTTATTTGTATTATTGTTTTAAAACCCAAACAACTCCGCCAAAAAATTGCCAGAACTCATGCAGGAATTCGACCAAGTGGCAGGATATAAAATCAATGCACAGAAGTCAGTTGCATTTCTACACACAAACAATGAAGCAGAAGAAAGAGAAATCAAGGAATTGATCCCATTTATAATTGCACCAAAAACCACATGACACCTAGGAATAAACCCAACCAAAGAGGTAAAGGATCTCTACTGTGAAAACTATAGAACATTTATGAAAGAAATTGAGGAGGACACCAATAAAGGGAAAAACATTCCTTGTTCATGGACTGGAAGAACAAAGGTTATTAAAATGTCTGTGCTACCCACAGCAATCCATACATTCAATCCCTGTCAAAATATCATCAGCAGGGGCGCCTGGGTGGCTCAGTGGGTTAAAGCCTCTGCCTTCAGCTCAGGTCATGATCCCAGGATCCTGGGATCGAGCCCCACATCGGGCTCTCTGCTCCGTGGAGAGCCTGCTTCCTCCTCTCTCTCTGCCTGCCTCTCTGCCTACTTGTGATCTCTGTCTGTCAAATAAATAAATAAAATATTTTTTAAAAAATCATCAGCACTTTTCACAGAGTGGGTGACTCTTCTAAAACTGTGCTTTAAATTGGTAACCTAAAGTTGCCAAAGGTTTGAGAAACACAGTTCAATGCAATTGTAGAAATTCCTGCACTCACAGGTTTCCGACCCCGGTTGGCTGGGCTAGAATCACTGTCTACACCGAGCATTTGAAACTTGAGGAGAATTTACGCTGTGTGTGGGTTTGCTAATGTTCTAACCTTGAGTATGCCCAAAGGGTAGAAATGGTCAGAGGAAAGAGCAGTTAACTCTACGACAGACAAGTGTATTGCCAGAGTACATTAACTAGACTTCTTTTAGTATCAAAAAACCCTTACCAGTTGATTTATAATGAGTTGCTAGGTATGGCGGGAGGAATACTTAGCTACTTAAGAGGAGCACTTGACAGGGGCGCCTGGGTGGCTCAGTGGGTTAAAGCCTCTGCCTTTGGCTCAGGCCATGATCCCAGGGTCCTGGGATCAAGCCCTGCATTGGGCTCTCTGCTCAGCAGGGAGCCTGTTTCCTCCTCTCTCTCTGGCTGCCTCTCCGCCTACTTGTAATTTCTGTCTTTCAAATAAATAAATAAAATCTTAAAAAAAAAAAAAAAAAAAAGAGGAGCACTTGACCAGTAGGAGAAAGACTTGGTCTTCACGTTGCCCTATCGTACCTGGCTGAGTGGTCTGAAGAAGACACAACCCTGCTTTGTTTATTTCAAAAACAAATAATGGCTTTGTTTGTTGAGGGCAACCTTATACTAGGGTGCTGGGTAGGAACAACATATATTGCCTGCATAATTTGTAGATTTTTGTGAAAATTTATGTGAAGAAATATGTGGAAATGACTCACAAACTACACATTTCTGAAAATATAAGATGTTATTACAGCCCATTTTACACCAAGAAATTACAAAAATTATAATGGTAGAAAAAATCTATTGCCATTTTTCACAGATATTTGACTTCGGTTACTGACTTCATATATTTATCGGGCAGGCAAAGATACAGAGAGCCTGCCGTTCTCAGAGCCCCATTCTAACAGAAACGGCCATGTGCAGCTAACCTTACAGAGGAGGGAGGCTAAGGGCATCTGATCCAACAGTAGCCAATCTGTAAGGGACAACAGGGATAATTCCCTCTCCTCAGAGCTTGGGCTGGAGATACAGTGAGTCAAGTCTGGAGATCACGGTGACAGAAGAAGGAAAGATACAGGAGAGAGCGTACAGACAATATGAGAACTGACTTTTTGCAGAAACAAGTTCTAATGCTGATGAAATTTAAGGACACAACATGGAAGCCAGCGTCATGGTGAATTCTGGGTGATTGTTGAATTCGTAAACTAGCTCAGGCTCCTGAAAGCCCTCTCATAGTGTGGTTTCTCTTTTTCCTATGAAGTCCAGTGTAGTCGCTGTCCCTGGGTTCCTATGCAGTAAGGTTCCTGGTTTTCTTATTGTCTCATGAGTTCTCCTGAACAATCCCCTGCCAACTTTTAATCCCAAACCAGGAACTCACTGCAACCCAAAGGAAGCTAATGATGACCACCCATACGATGGACGCAGAACACTTTATTCTATGTAACCTAAGGCTGTCTCGCTTTAGGACAAAGGTAATCAGTATACTTGGGTTTTTATTTTCTTTTTTGATTTGTTTTGTTTCTTTTGTTTTGTTTTTCCATGATACAAAGCTATTTTGATTCTCTGACTTTTGTACCTACTGTATTATTTGAGATCTTTGCTAGCCCTATTGTATAATAGAAATGAAATCTCTTTTTGGTGACAGCAGAGTACAACAGTGAGTAAGAGGAAAATTAGGACAATTTATGACACCATAAATTTTAAATACAGCCAAAAAGTCAACTCAAAAGTGATGAGTCAGACTTGGTTGAAAATTCAGGAGGCAGCCCAGAACTTCAAATCGCAAACAAAACAGTTCCTGATCCTTTCCTCTAATGCTTTATTTCACTTAAAGAGTCACGTTTCTCCAAGTTTTAATTCTGTGTTTCTTAGAAGGTTTGCTCACCTCTTGTCCTTTTTGCGGTGTTCCTCAGTCTAAAGAGGTGACAAGAGTTGAACTATTTTTTTCTTTTTTTTTAAAGATTTTATTTATTTATTTGACAGACAGAGATCACAAGTAGGCAGAGAGGCAGGCAGAGAGAGAGAGGGGAAAGCAGGCTCCCCACTGAGCAGAGAGCCCGATGCGGGGCTCGATCCCAGGACCCTGAGATCATGACCTGAGCCGAAGGCAGAGGCTTTAACCCACTGAGCCACCCAGGTGCCCCAAACTCTTTTTCTTAAACGTCTTCAAGCCTTTCTCTGTAGGACTGTTTTTTTCCCACCTAATTCTAAAATGAGAATCCCCCTGCAAAGTGGGTTGGACACAACCACTCCTCGCATGTGCACAACCATAGAGACGTGCTACCCCCCTCTCCTGCTGCCTGTCCCACATATAAGCATTAGGAGTCCTCGCCCAACTCTTGTATGAGATGGGGTGTTAGCGCCGGGCTGAGCATTCAGCTTGAAACCCAAAGGCCTCTAGACTGCACACATAGCACCCTCATCCCTGTCTTCTCTCCAGGCTCTAGCACCTGCTACTCCCTCCTTGGAATACTCTTGTTCCCCTAAGTCATTGCACCCTGTTCCCTACCGAACATCAGGAAGAAATCTACCACATTGAATCGGTTGGGATTATAACATAATATGGAAGGAGCTGTAGACAGACTGTGAGGTTTGAGAACAGGTACTTAGGTGTCTGGTATGACGTCATCTAGGGAAGGCAAGGCACAGTAGGGGGAATGCCGGGGTGTCAGACATTGGCGGGAGCTCCACGTGGGGGTCAGAAGAAAAGGCCATGACAGGGGCGACTGGGTGGCTCAGTGGGTTAAGCCTCCACCTTTGGCTCAGGTCATGATCTCAGGGTCCTGGGATCAAGCTCCGCATGGGGCTCTCTGCTCAGTGGGGAGCCTGCTTCCGCCCCCTACCCCTGCCTGCCTCTTGGCCTACTTGTGATCTCTCTCTCTAATAAATAAATAAATTTTTTTTTTTTTTTTAAGAAAGAAAAGGACATAACAGAAGCAAAACCTCTCTCTGTCTCTCCTAGCCATGCCACAATACGGCCTTTGCTCAGCCATGGGATGATAAAAATAACTATTCTGTTGACTTTTATAATATTAAATATCAAAAGAATAACATAGCTTCCCCCTTCTAATATAATCCAATGAAGACAGATAGTTAAGAAAATTCATTGAAGGGCGCCTGGGTGGCTCAGTGGGTTAAGCTGCCTTCAGCTCAGGTCATGATCTCAGGGTCCTGGGATCGAGTCCCACATCGGGCTCTCTGCTCAGCGGAGAGCCTGCTTCCCTTCCTCTCTCTCTGCCTGCCTCTCTTGTGATTTCTCTCTGTCAAATAAATAAATCTTTAAAAAAAAAAAAAAGAAAAAAAGAAAATTCATTGAAGTGTGTAGCTGTTTTAAAGAAAAGAAAAACCAAATGACAGACAAGCTGTCTATAAAATTCTTTGAAATATGTGTCTCCCTTAGTTATCTTTTTTCTAAATTCCTTTACTCTCTTAATTGACTCCAAGGCGATCTGAACACTAGAGGATGTATTTGAAGCAATGCACTCTGATTGTAAAATATGGATATTTTATGGAAATTAGTCTGAGTTTCCACCAAGTTCATGGAGCAGAGGTTCTTTGGATGAATGGATATTTTGAATTAGCTAATGGAAAAAAGGTTCTGAGATGATTTTTTAATTTTTTTTCCCTCACCAAGCTGCAAGCAGGTCTGTGTGAGAAAAAAAGTCAAGTACTAGGGACTGTGCCTTTTCACCTTCTTAATGTGGATAAAGTGTTCCCCTAAACCCCACCCACTTCAGCAGATTGTCTTGGTCACGGCATTTCAGGCGTATGTTTTTAATGACACTTTGGACCCTGTCTGTGGTTCTCTATGGACTGTAATCATTAAATTTTTCTCAAGGAAAAATTTTCCTGAGCATCTTAACGCAACCAGTGAGGTGTTATCTGAAGTTAGAAAGCTTTAATGAAATGAGGACTCATGTATTGCTTTCGCTCAGAAGTGATTTGTTTTAGCAATTTCTTTTCTTAGTAGAGTATTATGCCTGGCTCATGACCTGAAAGGGACTTTGCAATTCAAATTGAAATGCCTTTGAATCTTTGCATATTCATGTATGTTTAACATGCATTATTATAGTAGCAAGTACTTTGAAATGAAATAAACATTTGGAAATTTGTAGGCATACAAACTGCGAATAAAAATACAATCTTACCATGGATTGAACTGAACTGGGAAAGGAAAGAGGATTCTAAAAGATTAAATGATTAGAAGCGAGTCTGGCAAAGTCAAAATCCTGCTCACCGATTTCATACAGTAAGTTCTTGGAACAACCTCTTAGAGGCACAAAGGATTAAGAGGTCCAAACTCCTGGGGTTATAAAACACATAAGTCACGGGGAAGAAATGTACAGCATAGAGAACATAGTCAATAACATGGCAATAACATTGTATATGCTGACAGCTGGCAAAGACTCTTATGACGGGGATCATTTCCTAAGTATGAAAATTTTGCATCGCCGTGATGTACACTTGCAACTAACAGGATATTGAATGTCAACTATACTTCTGTTAAAACAACAACAACAACAACAACAACAAAAATGAAAAAAAACAGACACAAAAAACAACACAAAAAAGCACATAACAGAGAGTTATAAACTTCAGAGTTAAGAGTTCAAACCATCAGTGCGAAACGACAGCAAGTGATAGTTTTCCTTTTTTAGAGCTCCTTGGTATAGAAAAATAACTTGAACCTGAAATAATAAAATGAAGACTAATGCTACAAAGCTGGGCAGAACGGACTGGCAACTATTTCCAAAAGCCGATAAATAATTGCCCAAAGACCGACGATGCTCTTATAAAATTGTTACAAAGCCCAGCTCTACCAGCAAAGGCTTTTATTCCGTTTGAGAGCAAATCCGGCACTGACGCATGCTGTTGATAAAGTGTGAATTGGGGCAACCTCTCTGCAGCATAAAAGCCTTAACATGTGATAACTTCCCATCTCAGCAAGACTTCTAGGAATTTATCCTTAGGAAAGAACTATGGATGACCAGAGATTACAGAACAAGACTATTCCTCGCATTTTTTAAAATTAGTAAAAAACTTGGAAAAATTCAAAATGTCCAATGGTAAGATATTACTTAAACGGTGGTGCTTTCATCACATGAGATCCTCTAAAGCCTTTAGAATGATGATTCAGAAGAACGTTCATTTACATGGGAAGATGTTGATTGTACACTTTCCATGAAAATATCATCTTGTAAATCAGCAGATGCTCTAGGAACCCACTCCATGGAAATTTACTTTTAGGGATGGGAGAGGGGAATAAAGATGGGAAGGATGGACCCCAAAAAGTTCACATCAGTCATCCACAGGGAGTGGGGTCTTAGGAGATTTTAATTTGTCTTTCCTTCTCTTTTCCCAATTTGCCACAATGAAGGCATCATGGTTTTCTAATATAAATTTTGAATTACTTTAAAAATAGTAAAAATGTCAGAAAAAAAGCTAGTGACTTGGAGGATTTCTGACAAATTGCCTGATTCCTGAAATAAATGTTTCAAGATGAGGCATGCTTTATTTCTCTTCGTTTTTCTGAAACCCCAGCATTTTTGCCCTTTCTGATGGACCTCTCTGGAGGGCAGTTTGAAAACACACAGGTCTCCTGGTGTGGATGACACGATGTTCCAAAACCATGAGTCAGACCTCCCTTTGGCCATTATTTCATGGTAAGTACTTCTTGAGCCCCAAGAGCTCACTTGAGCCTCTTGGTAAATGAAGAAGGTGGCCAAATAAATGATATTTCTTATCTAGTTTCAAGTATTAAGACTCTTCAAGGTTTATGGAAAACAGAGCTTACAATGAAACTATGGTAAAATTTACAACTGCTTAGAGACACTCCTGTCTCCCCCAATTTCGGGAATGCTTGGATACGTCAAATGAAGTAGTTCAAGGCTGCTTCGGGCTTTCAAAACTCAGCCTTTTACCAAGGAGCTGCAGTATCTCGTGTGAAGTCCATGCAAACCGTCTTACAAAGGAAGGGCAAGAGCCAGCTTCTGCATCCCGTGAAGTAGTTCAAACCCAGGTTGTATTTCTGACTGTACTTGCTAACTGGACCTCACATCGCTCATCAGGTAACCCCAAAGGTTCACTGGCTATGTCTGAAATGATGAAGTTGAGTTGGGGCTAATGATTAGTTCCTCCGAATTGGGGAACCAAGAGTCTTGTCTACACAGTTGCCTTGAGTGCAAGTCATTACTCATAGTCTAAGAAGAATCTGGGTACTGGCCCAGGGTTGCAGATCCATGGACTTAGAGAAGGGTTCGGTGGCTTCTTACCACTTCCTCCCTCCCACCAGACACCACCTCCGTGTACAGAACGCCTGGCCTAGAAGCCCTGTTTTTTAAAATCTAAGCTTAATTGTTGGTTTTGGCCAAGTCCTGGCAGTCAGGAACCCAGAGTTTCCATCCAGTCTGCCCCATCCTCACCTTGCCTCCTGACTGCTAAGAGCCGACTCTAAGTTACTTTGCCCCATTGCCCCATCATGCTGAAAGGAAACAGTATCTCTTTCAGCGGAATGGCAAACTAAAGTCAGTCTCCTATATCAGGTGTGACTGTGATACCAGCAGTTGCTTTTGAAACGCTGTCTGGGGAAAGGATTTTGAGGTTGAGGGTTTCACAGAAACTGAGATCATGATCAATTAGCCTCGTGTGCCAAGGTGGGAAGAGAGATGTGACAGCCTGTCCCCTCTGTCCCACAGCCAGCAGGCAGTCTTTGCTTTCGCACCAGAATTTAAATAATTTGAATACAAATTTTTAATTCAGTTATACTGCAATTACTCCCTTGATTGGTTTTTGGTATTCTTACCATATTCCTTCCCACTCTTTATTTCAAATATAATTTGGCTACATTATGGATTGAATATGAGGAAACAGAACCACCTAACAGCCATCTAACATTATTTCTGTGGGCAAGTGTGTTTGAAATTCTGAGCAATTGATTTTCACAAATGAATTCTTGGAACCTAATCCACCCCTAAACAGAGGCCCACACCCACTCCTTTTGTAATCAGTCATGTTGTAGGCAAACGTTAGCTACGCACTGAGTCTTGTTGAATGACACAGAATTAAACACAAGTCCGATGCTCCTTTAAAGTAAGGGGACGTCTCTCCGTGCTGTGGAACTATCTTCATTCCATTGCATCATTCCAGCTTCCCAGCGGTCTCAAACCGAACTCCTGACTCATACTAAAAGGCAGTCAGCAGTTCCCTCTAACTTTTCGTCTTGTTTGGGAAGATCAAATAAAAGGAAATAGACCAGGAATGACCATCGTATCTACGGAAGAAGGTAAGCAGGTCGGAGGCGTAAGCTGCCCGTGAAAGCCGGGTGTGATTTGCTGTGGGTAAAAACCAGAACTGGCTGGAGATCAGAGTGCGTGGGACCTGGGAAGCAGCAGGGGTATAAGAGTGTTCCAAGCCCATCCTAGCAAGGCCTGAGGTATCTTCATTCTTTCCGGGCTGCCTTTTGGTCCCAGAATTTCCTACTTCCATTTCCTTCCCTCCTGTCCCTTCCTGATTCTTTCTTTTCCTTGCTTCCTTCCTAATTTCTCCTCTGGGTTTCTCCTCTCTCTTTCCTTCTTCCTTGATTCTTGCTCTCATCTCCCACCTCTCCCATGTTGTGTTTCTTAACGGTAGCCTCCCCATCCTAGACCCTTGTCCCCTGCCTTGTACTCAATCTGAGATACATTCCTTTTTCTTTTTTGGGGGGGTGGGTGGGAGGGGCAGAGGGAGAGGAAGAGGGCGAGAATCCCAAGCCAACTCGATGCAGAGTATGGAATCCAACGCAGGGCTCGATCTTCTGCCCCTGACATCACGACCTGAGCCGAAATCAAGAGTCAGACGCTCAACCCACGGAGCCACCCAGGTCTCCCAAATCTGAGAAATATTTCAAGCACATCAAGTACTGCCCACTGTGGGTCAAGACAAGCAAAGCAGAACATTACGACTCCTGACGTCAAACAGGGCTCTGAGTATGCTGTGCACAGACCAGCGAAATCAGAAAGGAAATCTCTGCCCAAACTAGCAAAGCTGTATCTTTGCTCTACCGTGATTCTCAAGGTTGAGCTCTGGCTGCAGTTTGCATTTCCAGATGCCTTTCCTGCTTCTCTCTCTATTTCCTTAAAACCTTCTATTATTAGCTGACAGCTCTGAGGTCCAATTGTAACCCGGCCACTCAGGATTCCATTGAGTGACACACAAGGCCCTACCCATTGGCACCCCTCGTGAAAGCACCCTGGACCAGAGGACTGTTTTTCAAGGCACACTTGCAACTACAAACAGCGACCCTTAATTCCCGGCAAACATGGGACTCTGCCATCTATGCACGGTGCATTCTAATTCCAATCATTTACCTGAAAATTACATAATGATCGCTTTTGCCAAGAAATTTTTCCAAAATCATAGTTGTCAAGGTTCCTATTTCTAGCACCATGATTTAGTAAAATGCACCTTAGATATCAGAAAAGAGAAACATTTTAGAGCCTAGAATATTCTAAAATGTATGGCATTCTTGCTTCATTAAGATTTTCACAAGCGATTTTTTTATATGATTTTTTTTTTTCTTTTTGCCAAATGGCATTTGCTAGACAGTGGAGTTGGTCAGATTTTATGGGTGGAGATTGTGGTTTTTATAAGGGCTCAAGAGAGAAGCAAGTGAAGTCAAATATATGTAACAAGAGGTAAATGGTTTGTGTTTTAACAGATGATAGAAATACTACTTTAAGAGACGTGTGTGTCCTGTACATTTGCCAAGCCGACTGTTACTCTAGAAATAAAAAGTACGGATTTCCATTAGCTGCCAGGGCCATGACTTTTTATTTCTTGGTTATTCCGCAGAAGAGCGGAGAACAATTCAGAAACTGCTCGTGTTTCTATGTGTAGGGCAGGTCTGCACACTTAACGGGGCTCCTTTGGCTGGTGAGGGTTGTGAGAAGTTCATGGAGCTGAGCTACTCCAGGAGAAGTTCACAGCCATGAACACCAGCGTCAACCAACAGTCTGTCAGAGATGCAGGTTCCTGGACCCACCCCAGACCGATTGAATGAGATACAGTTGCACGTGGGGCCAGAAATACGTATTTTAGTTCTGAAACTCTGAAGCCTACCGAAGTCTGGGAAACCACAGTGTACCCTGTGACTTTCCTTCTGCTTCTGCGGAGAAGTTCCTCATAAATTTCCCATGCCTTCCCAGGGAAACCAGTTTAAGTTTGGAATCCCAAATCAGGCACACTGGCTCTTCTGTTGCTCTGCAAAGAATCTGGGGATAATTTACCATTTCATACTGCCTCTGAAGGAAAATAACCTACATATGAAATACCTGACACTTACTGAAGGAAGGTTTAAAAATATATTCAATTAATTTTTATAAGTGGCCACGAAAATGACTTAGTGACTGAAGAAAATAATAGTCAAAAATAACTCTTTTTTGATAAAGAGAGCTGTTTGGAATTTCCCCAGGGAAGCTAGTTGAAAACGTTGAGGAAAGTATTTTAATACAGATATCTAAGAACCATAAAAACTTGGACAGCTTGAATAAATAGCAAACTATTTTGGTAAGTAATATTTTAGAAACATTTAAAAATTCAGCTTTATTTTTAGATTCCTGGGGCTGGGAAAATCTCCTTTTATATAATGTAGCAAAAAATAACAGAGCAAAAATATATAAAGATAGCCAATATAATAACAAGTCGACTAGCCACCAAGCACTGAGGAACTAAACTATGACAGCTCCAGATTGAGGTTTTAAAACTCGGGGGGATTAAGAAGACTATCAGGAAATAACTTTTTGCTGCCTCTAAGCTCATATGTACACACTTGTTTGTTTCTCCCTTAATACAGAAGGTGAGTATGGGGACATCCTGAGTGGGAGTAGTCTACCCTGAGCCCCTATTCCTTGCTTTAATGAGGGCCACTTAGCCACTAGGCTCCCATCTGAGGGCACACATCAGGGACATATTTGAGGAGTCCGAAGCTGCCTACACATCAGTGTTCTCTTACTTTAAGAAACCCAGGAGAAGGGGCACCTGGGTGGCTCAGTGGGTTAAAGCCTGTGCCTTCGGCTCAGGTCATGATCTCAGGGTCCTGGGATCAAGCCCTGCATCAGGCTCTCTGCTCAGTGGGGAGCCTGCTTCCTCCTCCCTCTCTCTCTCTCTCTCTCTCTCTCTCTGCCTACTTGTGATCTCTGTCTGTCAAATAAAAAATAAAATCTTAAAAAAAAACAAAAACCAGGAGAAGATCCAGAATGCTTTTTTTTACTTTCATTCATTCGTTCATTCATTCATTTTAAAGATTTTATTTATTATTTAAGAGCAAAAACACAAGCAGGGGGATCGGCAGATGGAGAAGCAGACTCCCCACTGAGCAGGAAGCCTGACGAGGGGCTCAATCCCAGGACCCTGAGATCATGACCTGAGCCAAAGGCAGAGGATTACCCTACTGAGCCACCCAGGCGCCCACAGAAGGCTGTCATATTAATGTTCTGGAAGAACAGGGAAAAGCGAGGGCACTCACGCTTAGTGGCTCAGATAGCGAGGCTGTGCCGAGCAGTTTTCCCTCCAGATGCTGTGCAAGTTTGCGTCTGACACCCACCATGTTCGCGCTGGGTGACTGCGGGCACTCAGCCTCTCTGGACCTTTGTTTCTTCACCTAAAACTGGAGCTGATCATATCACTGCTGTCCACCTTACAGTTGTGCTGTGAAGACTACCGAGTTCATTCATGAAGTGTATAGCGCCTGGCAGATCGCTAGCACTCCGTCTCCGCTCTTTCTGCTGCCTTCTCAGAAATCAAGAAAAGCGATACTCGGGGGTTGATTGAGTGAGACATTCCAGGTCAGACAGCGAGCAGGTGGCCAAGGTGGGATTTGACTCCACATTATCTCTAAGCCTAGGCTATGTCTGCGTTAGCCGTGGGCTTCAACACTGGATGGACTTTAGACCAGCAGCCTGAAGAAGTAGCTTTGAAATAGGGATTACAAATGTGCTATCTTTAGGCAGGACCATGGGGTCCACAACTGTGTGGCTTGGGGAAAGTTAGATAACCTGTGTGAGCCTCAGTTTCCTTTTCTGTAAGATGGGAGAGTATCTGTACTTCCATAAGGGGAAGAGATGCCAATGACAGCGGCCAGTGAGATCACCCACAGAGAGAAACCACACTGATTCAGGGGTGAGAACAAGAGATCCACGGGAGCCAGAAACCCACTCTCTCCCCTTCTATGTAACTGTGGAAGTTTGCCTGCTGTGACTGCCTTCACTTCACCTTCATTTTTTTTCCCACTACCTAACCCCGATGACTTGTTTATCCTCATGTAAATGGATTCTTCCTCTGATCAAAATGGCCCATTCCACAGATCTTTTTACCTAAATTATTTTGGCCTTTGAAATATATTCAAATAGCTAAAGTTTACTAAAAAGTTCTGAAAAGTTGATCCTTTTCACCTTTTTTAAGGTGACACTTTTTTTTTTTTTTTTTTTTTTTTTTTGGTAGGAAATCTAGATCAGTCACTATCAAGGTCCTGTACTAGGTTCCCCAAGTGATGTCTTGAACTCATCAAAACCACTGCATGGGGTTTCTCTCATGGACCCACTCTGAATTTAGGTCATTGTTTCCTGTGCTGTGGTTGTTTCCCTCCCTGGGAAAAAATATATATATATTTTCAAAGTATTTCAGGATTGGTCTAGAGGAGAGAAACAAACTGATTCAAAAAATCTTCAGAAATGCCAGACACATTTCTCTATTTGTTAATCCTATTTTAATGGACTCAATGGATGCCCATCCATTTTGATGGGTAAGTATTTCATTAGTCTCTCAGGTCACAAACTGTTTACCACATGGATATTCATCTGAGGGCATGACTGCATGTAAGAGAGAGCCTTGATCAGAAGAGGCGTTCAGTAAATATTTGTTGGTGATTATAATCACAATTCATGACAACCGTGACCTTTCTACAGTTCCTCTCTGGTATGGTATTTCAAAAGCACCCATTAAGCCCTGTGGATAATCTAAAGCACAGGGACACCAGCCAGCTGGAGAAATAATTCTTAATTACTTATTTGAAAAAAAAACAAAAACAAAAACACATTTTTTGACATCTTGTTTTGCTTTTCTTTAACCTGACAACTTAATCACTGGCATTGTTCTTTTTCTGGAGCTAGGTTATGTTTCTTTAGTTCTCAATTAGATGGCAAATATTCCACAAGACACCTGGGTGGTATCCATTCTTATTTTGTAAAGTTTCTCGTAGAGAACACTATTGTCATGAGCTACACAATGCTAAGAAGTGAGCACATGGGTCTGCACGCAGACAAGAGACCCCGCCCATGGAAGACGATTATAATTTTTTAAAATTATCATTTCCGGCTCAGGTCATGATCTCAGGGTCCTGGGATCAAGTCCCGCGTCGGGCTCTCTGCTTGACGGGGAGCCTGCTTCCCTCTCACTCTCTCTGCCTGCCTCTCTGCCTACTTGTGATCTCTCTCTGTCAAATAAATAAAATAAAAATATAAAAAAAAATTATCATTTCCTAACTTCCATGTACTCATTCTGACTTTTTGAAAGAAGGTAAGTTTGTTGTTTGTATGTTTGTTTTGTTTTATACAGAACACTGCAGATATTTAAGAAACCTAAATCCTTTATGCCCAAGTGAGAGAGCGCTGAGAAAGTTAATCTCTCAACTCCCATGAAACTCAGTGAGTAGAGGCTTGCGTTGATAATAATGAAAGCTTTAGGTTGAAAATCATTTTTGCTTTTACTCTAATTAATCTCTCCTTGTGCCCATCTATGAAGAAATAAAATTAGCTTTTTTTTTTTTTTTTAAAGACAAAGATAGCAAACTTCAAATGTATCTGGCAGGCTCTCTGGAGTAATTACTCAGGTATTTCTTCCCCATTAATTTGATAATTTGCAGGATATTAATAAAGACAATTTACTTCAGAACTGATGTAGTCCTGTCCCAGAAACCCATTTACTGCCATGTTTCATAATCTTCAGAAATGTGTGTCTGGAGAAATGGAAGGCGTCCTGGGAATGGCAGACCTCGTATCCGGACCCACGTCGATAACCCAAGAACTCTGTGATCTGGTAAGTGCGGTCACTTGAAAAACGTGCAAGCAGACTCAAAAGCTGAAATGAGGTCAGTAGTTGCATTTAAACTTTTTACCTTTTCCCTAAGTCACTTAAAGTATGAACAGTCAAATAAATAGAGAATTTATGGACTATTACATTTCAGGTAAGAATCTGAGTCCTTTAAAAGACATGCATAACCCTGTGTCTCTTTGGCTGTCTTGCGTCACGTGCTCTTAGATGATTCCAGAAACTGACCTACATGCTGCAAATACCTGGAGGCTAAGCCGTGACATGTGACACAAGAGCGGTTGGACCTGCAGCTGCCAAAGGTCCCTAGGACCTCATCACAACCAATCTCTGGCAAATTTTATCATGTCCTTCTGTCCTCTAAAAGTAGAGGACAGAGCATTTTTTTCTAAGGACTGTTGACTTGTTGAATGCAGAAAGACATGTCATTACTACCACTACTACTATTATTATAACAAAAATCCCACTAATACTCAGGAGTCTCTTACTATATGCCTGGCACTGTGTTAAATGTGCTGCATGCAGTAAATCACGCAATCCGTACCATAACCTGGGGCTCTTACTATCCCCGTTGTACAGGTGAGAAGACTAGTTTAGGAAAGTTAAATAGCTATCTCTAGAGTAGTTCAAATTTGACCCAAGGGTTTCTAATTCTAGAGTCGGTACTATTAATCGATCCTTAGCTAAGTAAGTTAGGTGAACTATTGTGAAGCTGAAACAGCTTCTTACCTCAATTTTAATCATCTAGACATTTTTCTGTAATAGATACAAAGGTCGTTGTAACGTTATACGTAAACACATCACATCATAATAATATTTTATCTGGTGGGGGGGCGTCTGGGTGGCTCAGTGGGTTAAGCCTCTGCCTTTGGCTCAGGTCATGATCTCACAGTCCTGGGATCGAGCCCCGCATCAGGCTCTCTGCTCAACAGGGAGCCTGCTTCCTCCTCTCTCTCTCTCCTACTTGTGATCTCTGTCAAATAAATAAAATCTTTAAAATAATAATAATAATATTTTATCTGGGAACAGAATGCTCACAAAAGACTTTCCATGAAGGCATCCTCAGGGAAGTGTAAAGTGCACGGTGTTGCTTACCTTAAAATGCACCTGTCCTATGGCATTACTGCCTACATGACCTTGTGTCATCTGGTTTATGTTTACAAGTCAAAGGTTTGGTGCTGGACGGGCCTGAGTTTGAGTCCTATCTCTGTCAATTAGTATCTGTGTAATTACAAGAGAGGCTTTACAGTTCTTTTTTCTTGTTAAGTTCACTGAGCACCCTTTTCTTTTCATATGTAAATAATATAAAAACAGTGTCCACGGCTTGTGGGTTTCCTCACATTCTGTACTTAATGCATTCAATGTAGATAATGTATTTAAAGTCCTTATATCAGTGTGCCCACAATACCTATGAACTGCTCAATTAATGTTTGTAAATATTTTTTGAAAGAATATTAAAACAATGATAACAACACCTAGCTCTTAGGAACAGCAGAAGGAAAAGGCAACTTCAGTGTACACAAGCTTTCAGAAGGAAGAAGAAAGTTGTCCCTTATGAAAACGTGACATGGTGTGGTCTAGAATTCAAGTTAATACTACAGCATCTAATAGGCTTTTGAGAAATAAAATAATACTTGACCTTAGCTTTCAATAGTTCATCTAAATCAAGGGTATTTCTTTTAGAAGACCTAGGTTTCTAAAATATTACATTCCATAGACTCAGATGATCTACACGTGTGCATATATACAAGATAATGACCTAGCTGGCACCCCGCATCCTGGCACATAGGCAGCCCCCAGAAAATGCTACAATGTGTTCGGGAGAGCAGCAGCTGAGCCTTCTGCTACTATTGTTATCTTGTGCCGCTGTATTTTCTTGGCTGTCCTGAGGCACTGAAATGAGAGGCACACAGTTGTCTAGGGAAGTAAATCCTTGGCCAGGCGAAGACTGTAGAATCAATTTCAAGGGCAGACAGTTTTGTTTTATTTTTCACCATCTAGAGACCTGACTCATGTCAAACTGCAGAAAGAAGCTCTTTCCAGATTTACAAAAGGGTAAGGAAAAGAGTGACCGACTGGACTGAGTCGTGTTGATGTTCTCAGGGTGAGAGATGGGTTTTTTTGTTTTGTTTTTTGACATCGACTCTGAAGCTGCTTTCAGGAATGTAGAAAAGCAGAGCTGTCACTGGTTCCAGACCTGACAAGCAAAGCTGAATTCTCTTTTTCCAGCTTAGTTTGTCTCCAGGTAAAGAATTATGAGCCCAGGGGAAGGAAGGCGGTGATGGTATAATCCCGCACCATCCCTGGTGCAGGCTGCACGGGACCCCTGAGCGTCGGGAACCTGCCTATGCAATTGACACGCGCCGTAAGTGCACAACACACATGCAAAGACTTGCGTGAAAAGCAGCATTTATTGTGTTGGGAGTTTTCCTAAGACACCCCCCACCCACTGCGGTTTACTATCACTGGCACTGCATGTTTTTAATTATGAAAGGATTAGTGTCCCCAGAGCCCAAAGGCAGTCATTTCATCAACCCTCTAGATAACAAAACACATGGTTAATAGCATGTGCTTCCCATGTATGAGGCGCTGTGTAGAGAACATTCTACCCGCTGTCTCACTGAATCTCGCTCTCCACCCAAGTCACACTGTCGTGTCCCTCTTACACGAGAGCTAACTGAGGCTAGAGGACTTAACTAACTAGTTTAAGATTATATAGCTGAAGCCTGGTTATATGAAGAGGTTCATTTGACCACACTACCTGATTTCCATACTCTCCCAATGAATCATTTGTCCAGAAGAACTGAATGATACCATATGCAAAAAAAAAATTAAACAAAATGGTTTTTGTTTTGAGAGGTTCCTCTCAACCTCTGTGCAGTAAAAGGACATTATCTTCCAGATAAAAGTTCTTCTGCTTCCCAGAAAATGCAAGTGAAGTGTTTTCTTCTGCTACTCAAAACCCAAAAACAACACTTGGGTCAAACTGTACCTACAGGTACTTAAAATTCTTGATTTACTTACTGTTCAATTACTTCGGTCATAACTGAAACTGTTTAGAAGGAGGGATTTACTCCCAAGGGTTTGAGGACAGAATGATGAGTTATAAAAGGCACGCTGCCTTTATTTTGTTTCTGAAACTTTGCATTCGTTTGCTAGAAGTGCAACTTTCCCTTTCCAGCTTGGCAAAACGTGCAAAGCCATGGCTATTTGATTACTAGTTCCATTTCATGTGGGGGTAGCGGTTAGGGAGAGAGTCAACACATTTGAGTAGGCAGATGCCTGAGCGATAAATCCTAGACTCATACTTGAACTCGATCCTCCGCCCAAAGCTTCTCAAAGATGGATAGCGTCTGATAACACAGAATAAAGACTCCCCCTTCTGTTGACCAGTCTGACGTGCCTAAGAGAATGGCATGAAATTGATGATACTCCACGGAACAAGAAAGAAGGAAGACTAACAACAGCATGACAAATCCCACAGTAGCACAAAGCAGGCCAGAAATTGTTAACTGGGTCAAAGAAAGATGCACTTGGTTCTTTTCTTCTGGGGACATATTAAAGAGTTTGAATATGTCATTTCATTTGTCTGCATACTCTCTTCCTGGAGGGATGGAGCTCAGTAGTGATTCCCATTCAGGGGGAGAGAAAACAGAAGCGGAAATGAGCACACTGACTTGGCCTGAGCCTTTTAATTAGTTTGCAAATGTACTTTGTACACTCAAAATCTCCTTCTGGGGAGCACGTGGGAAAGCAAGTAGAGGCTTGGCTCTCTAGAAAGTTCTCAAGGAAGAGAATTCAGACTGCAGGAATTTGGCAGAAACTAGTTTTGACACTGTGTACTTTACTAACAAAATTGTCGCAAGTTTGCATGGTGCATGCTTATAAACGAAATGACAGCATATTTTAGCTGGCCAGCAGCTCTACATGGGGTATTATTACAGCGATTATTTAACTGTCATGGAAAATGTCTTGTCTTAGACACAATGAAAGCTAATCAACAATGTAGGACTTTCATGAACAAAGCCAATAGAAGACACTTAAGTTCAGATTCTTGGCCATTTGTCAGATAACCTCTAATTTAAAATATGTTAACCCCAGCAGAGCGGAAGAACTTTTATAAAACACTCCAGCATTTTGTTTTTTGGTTTTCTGTTTTGTTTCATTTGCAGAGCCCAATGTGGGAATTGAACTGACGACCCTGAGATCGAGACCTGAGCTGTGATTCAGAGTTGAACGCTCGACCAACTGAGCCACCCAGTGCCCCTTCATTTTGGTTTATTTAAACATAATATACTCAGGCTTTCCCCTCATTCAGAGAATTTTGTGCAGGAAAACTTTTAATGAAAGCGATCCTCATATCCTCTCATTTGGTGCCTCTCCTTCTAGTTCCTTCACTGGAATGCTCCCCTGGTGTCCTACCCTGCATTCAGGTGCCCAACTTTCTGCCTTCTGCAGGACTCCAGCCCACTTTCATCTGACTCTCTTTGGTATTTCCACAGCATTGATAGTCTTTACCATGTATTAATTTTGAATTTCGGATATTCTTACATAAACTTAAAAAACCCATCTATTTTGTAAAATTTGTGATATCGTGATGCAGACCATTATAGACCAACCACTCGATCCTAGGCTAAGTGTTTTTCATGTACCATCTCACGTAATCCTTACAAATAACCTACGGAGGTAGGCACAGTCATCATCCCCTTCTTCCGTATTACCTAGAAAAGTAAGAAACTTATCCAAATCCTTATGGCATCCCATCCTATCTTTAGAAGGCTAGGCTGGAAAAGGACTGACTTTTCGGGCAAAGGAACATAAATTTCTGTATTTTCACTGATAGGACAGATATCTACTGAATGCCTGCCATGCCCCAGTCTCTGAATGAGAGGTTGAAGATAAATAAGTAAGTACCACGTAATTCCTTCTTGCAAAGTGTTCCCAGTCGAATGGAGAAGAGAGTCAGGCAAACACATAGATACAAATGCTGTATCAAATAAACCACACTCCAGAGCCTGGATGAGAGACCCCAGCACAGTGGGAACTCAGAGAAGGACTTGCAGAAGATGCTGGGTTGGCAGGTGCAATGATTAGGCAAGGTGGGTATTAAGGAGGGCACGTATTACATGGAGCACTGGGTGATCTCCATAAAAAATGAATCATGGAGCAATACATCAAAAACTAATGATGTATTATATGGTGACTAATACAACGCAATTAAGAAAAAAGAAGAGGAGGAGTAGGAAAAGAGGGGGAGGAAAAGGGAGAGGGGGAGGAGGAGAAAGGAAATGGCATATGCGAAGAAAGGGCCATGACAAGAAAGAACCTGCTCCTTAGAAAGGCTGGATCAGGTGTCCAAGAGGGACAGGGGGCCAGGTCACAAAGACCCAGGCATAACTTGGCCAAGAACACTACTTTATTCTATAGGGAATGAAGAGACATTGACGGATTGTCAGGCAACAGGGAACGATGGACAAGAAGCATGGTACAGGAGCAGCAACATTTAGAAGGGACCCAGGTTTTCCTTACTTCTCTCGCTTGGAGCCACCCATTGTCATGCATGTGCTTGATCCTCTTCAAGCCTGGCCTGCCTTAGCGTTCTCATTATCCTGGTGGCTCACTGATTCTCTTACTTCCAAGCCTTAGTTGCTGTTCTCTCATTCAACCGCTTTAACTTGTCACCACCTTGTTCTGCTTAGGATTTGTTGTGCTTGTTCAATGTCATGCACTTCTGTCGAGGGCCAAGGTTGTCTGTATGTGCATGGTTAGAAGCGAGCAATGAATGAAGATGAGTAAGGCAAAGGTCCCTGCCCTTCTGATAAAGATGCTGGGTCACGCTTTTTTTTTTTTTTTTAAGATTTTATTTATTTATTTGACAGAGAGAGATCCAAAGTAGATAGAGAGGCAGGCAGAGAGAGAGAGAGAGGGAAGCAAGCTCCATGCTGAGCAGAGAGCCCAATGCAGGACTCGATCCAAGGACCCCGAGATAATGACCTGAGCCGAAAGCAGTGGCTTAACCCACTGAGCCACCCAGGCGCCCCATGGGTCAGGCTTTTACTTTAAAAGCTCTTCCACTGTTGGTGGGAATGCAAGTTGGTGCAGCCACTTTGGAGAACAGTGTGGCGATTCCTTAAGAAATTAAAAACAGAGCTTCCCTATAACCCTGCAATTGCACTACTGGGTATTTACCCCAAAGATACAGATGTAGCGAAAAGAAGGGCCATCTGTACCCCACTGTTTATAGCAGCAATGGCCATGGTTGCCAAACTGTGGAAAGAACCAAGATGCCCTTCAATGGACGAATGGATAAGGAAGATGTGGTCCATATACACAATGGAGTATTATGCCTCCATCAGAAAGGATGAATACCTAACTTTTGTAGCAACATGGACGGGACTGGAAGAGATTGTGCTGAGTGAAATAAGTCGAGCAGAGAGAGTCAATTATCATATGGTTTCGCTTATTTGTGGAGCATAAGGAATAACTTGGAGGACATGGGGAGATGGAGAGAAGAAGGGAATTGAGGGAAACTGGAGGGGGAAACGACCCATGAGATATTGTGGACTCTGAGAAACAATCTGAGGGTTTTGAAGAGACAGAGGGTGAGAGGGTGGGGGAGTCTGGTGGTGGGTAATAGGGAGGGCACATATTACATGGAGCACTGGGTGTGGTGCATAAACAATGAATTTGGTTACACTGAGAAGAAATTAAATTTTAAAAAATCACATTAAAAATTGTCAGAAATGAAAACAGTGGTTTAGAAAAATGCTTATGAAGACTATTATTGCCTAAAAAAAAAAAAGCAGATATTGAAGAGTCCTTGGCACTCTAACAGTAAATTATTTTATATACGTGTGAGTCTCAATTAACTTTGAAAACACCTGTGGCATGCTGGTCGCGTTAGGAGAAAGAGTTCTTAGAAGAATCACACAACCACACGTATGCATCTTAAATATATATAAATTATATATAATTAAATATAATATATAAATTTATATATTTATACATAATATATCTTAATATGTAATTTATATATTATATACATATATAAATTTATATAAACCAATCAGTAGTTGGGTGCATGACTGATGCTCAAAAAAAAAAAAAGAAAAGTGAATTGAAGGTGACTCCAGAGTCTAGTTGTCTGGAGGGATTTCAATCTCATTGATAACCTGTAGCGCCGGGGGTGGTGGGGGGAGGAGGGAATTATCTTCTTGAGACAAAGAGGCCTTTCCACACCCGTGGATTACATCCCACAGGTGGATGTAATCCTGCCAGCTGACCCCGACCACGGAGATCCCCTGGGACCTTCCACGTGGGGCTGCAGATCGTGTGTGGGAAGGCTTCTTGCTGTCAGATTAAGCAGGAGCACATTTAATGTACCCAGCTCAAAAGATGTTTGACCACCCACTCCTTTTTATACAATTTCCCAAGTATAAAAAAAGCCATGTCATGAGTCAGTGACTGCTGCTTCACGTTTTCTGTAAAAGAACTCTAGAAGGAATTGGGAAATATATTAATATTTGAGAAACCGGAGTGTCCTGTGTCCTAAGGCATCAATAATGATACCAGTATAACAATTCATTTTTGTCCACTTCATCTTTAGGCAGAATAAAACATTCCACATGTAATCTAAAAACTCTTTTAACTCTTAAAGTAATAAAACCATATTTTTTCAGCTTTAAGAACATAAACCCAATTTTCATTTGATTCATCGTCATTATTTCTCTAGTTTTCTGTTCAACAAAGTATTCTTCTCACACATCAGCTTCAGACTCTCTGCACATAATTTACCCAGAGGGTCATCTACATAAGGCTCCTAAGGGTGCTCTGTTTTGGATTTTAAAATGAGGCAAACTCCAAAGTTCATTGAAAACACAGACAAATATTAGTTCCCACTCCTCTGTGAGGCAGATAGGAATGGTTTGTGGATGCTTCTAGTTAGTGGAGTCCTCGATTCTCTGGCATTTGACACCATCTGTTCCTGAGACGGAACACAAACCCAATTACCACAAATTTGGGAAAAATATCAAACCAAGTGTGGTATGAACGGGCCACAAAAGCATGACGATACAGATCAGACGAAGACAAACAGGACCTACTCATGGCTACACATAATTTTATCACTGTTCCCTCCTGACTGAAATGCTCACGTTCATCAAATTGTATAGCTTTCTCTCAAATCTCTACACTTAAGTATTCTGACATTTCATTCCTTTACCATCACGTAGTCATGCAAACCTTCCATGATAGTGGAAATAGCATTGAAATTAACATGCAGCTGAAAATGATCTCTGCCATTTACTGTTGTGTGATCTCGGGAAATTTACTTAGACAATCAGAGCTCTATTTTCCCACAGGGTTGCTGCCAGGATTAAACAAGATGAGCAGTGCTTAGCCCATGTTCGAAAATGGTAAGAACTCAACCAATGGGCCCTCCTACCACTAACATTCCAAGTCAGGGATCAAGATACTCTAACCTCCCTTAAAGATACCGTGGTCTTATCAAAGTCTTTTTATTCATTCATAACCTTCAAAATGAGCTTGTTCAGTTTATTTTACCAGAACAAGAAGTGGCACTTGCTCCATTTGCTTATTTGCCCTCTGTATTTTTTTAGAGACTTATGTATTTATCTCAGAGAATGTATGCATGAGGGAGAGAGAAAGAGTGAGTGCAGGGGAGGGGGAGGAACAGAAGGAGAGAGAAAATCTCAAGCAGACTCCCCTACTGAGCTCAGAGGTCATCAAGGGCTTGACCTCATGACCCATGAGATCATGACCTGAGCTGAAACCAAGAGTCCGACACATAACAGAATGAGCCGCCCAGGTGCCCCTGCCCATGTATACATCCAGTGTAATCGATCACCTCTCATGTGAGCAATTATAAAACTCATACATTTGCAGTGCCAAAGTAAAGGACATTAAATTTTACCGTATACTATAATCATGAAGACCAGCAATGACCATTTATTGTGATATCTTTCATTACATTTGAAATCATTTTCTTCCACTGGGGGGGGGGGGACTCTTTTATTTGCACAGTATTTTGAAAGAACATGTCAGAATCTTAAGGGATGAGTACTCATTTCTCCTACTTAATTTGAATGCTGGTACACAGAGCATCATTTCAAACTGTTCTCCACTCTAATGTAGTTTGAAAACCATATCCTGAGCAAGTTAATATTTGCCTGTTTGATTTTTCAAGTAATTATAGTTATTTTAGAAAAACCGCCTGAGCAGAAACCAATTCAAGGCTACAAATGTGAGATCAATAAGTCCATAGCCTGAATTGCAGAATTCAGTGATGGCCTGCTCTCGCTCTGATGCCTTAAATGGTCATTTCTGAACCAGTGTAAAGTTTATGAATAGCCTATGAAGACACAAATTCGGTCCCCACAAGAAAAACCATTGGGCATCTTGGAAATATTGTCTCACCTTTTACTTCTATAGAATGCTTATTTCTTCTATGATGATCATCTGTATTTTTCTTTTCAGTTGTCAGTAGATGACCAAGGTCCCCAAGCAAGGCACTATCAACATGGAAACCAAAGGAAGGAAGTTTCGCATTGCAATTCAAAGAGCTTACAAAAGAGTAGGTCTGGTGTATTTTTAATCACCTGCAGGATTGTTACTGTACTACTTGGTAATTAGGTGTGAATGTAAGTGTTTATGTAAATGAGCACAATGTAACTACTACCAGTATTGAGACTGTTTAAGACCTTACAATTTACAAATTGTGTTCACATGTGTTATCTCATTTAATTAATTTTGCCTTTCTTTTTAACTTGGGTGATGCCACTTTTCAGGGGTCAGCTGGAGGAAAAGCAGAGGGAATGTAGTTGAGAAAAGAGGGTGTCTGAGATTCTCAGTGGCCCTGAGGGAAGCGGTTTTCATAAACACCGAGGGAGGGTTGACAGCTACTTAACCCTGAGGTAAAGTCTTGAATCTGCCACAATTTTGCTCTGTGACCTTGCATAATATTCTGAAATTTTCCGAATCAGACTTTTCCTGTCTTTAAAAAAACAACTGAGAGACAACCAGCCATAGGTCAAGATCTTTACACATGCTGCTAAGTCCCTTACCAGATTGTTACAAAACTGAATATATGCAGAAAGACTACCTAGTACATGACTCAGGATCAAGAACCATTTTCTTCCTTTACTTTTCATCTTGATCTTTACAGAAAAAAGAACACTCTTTCCCACTACTGGAAGGTCCCAGGAGTCTGATCTGGCTATTCCTGGTTCATGGCCCTGAGAAATCAGGAAAGAAACAAGAAATAGAATGTCTACTCTTTCTTGACTTAGGGCAGGATGGCCCTTACCCTCTGTGATGAGCTTCCTCCAGGAAAATAAAAATGTGAAATGAGATGGGAGAGACTCAGAAGGGAGAGTCTAGGAAGGGAGAAAGGGGAAGAGAGAGATGGAGTGGTCAGAATATCACTCACAAGGAAGGGACCAGATGTATTGAAAACAGGATCTAGTAAGCTCTCCTCTCTTGTAAGGCTGACCAGACACAGTCTGAGGTCATGACCCCTTCTCCTAAACATTACTAAAGATTCAACTTTGCCCAAGACTCCGCAAACTAGCATTTAATCCAGCTGATCAGTCAGGAGAAAAAAGGTCCTATCACCTGAGCACAACCCTACAGACGCACACCCCTGACAATCACTAAACACATATGCACCCACAACTTCTCGGGAACTCTGCCTGCCTCGAAGTGTCTTTGTATATCAATACGGAATAACGCTATCAGCCCATGTCACAAGATTATGACAAACTACACTGAAATAATGAAATGTTATAATTACCAACTGCTAAAGGAATATGGCTAGATAATATTACCCATAAATTAAACTTCACCATATGGCTTTCAGATTAGTCGCTTACTGAACAACTTGGCAATGTGTCCCATCAAGGAATGTGTTGTTAGAGTGGAAACAACATTGTGTACCCCCTTATTTGGGGTCTGCTAATAATCTTCCAAAGCCTAACTCATCAGATATGTATCTATAAATAAATTAAGCTACATATCCAGTTACCCCCACACACATACATCCTTTACCCCTTACCTAGTTCCACACAGCCGTAATTCCAGCAAGTTCAGAGACAGATATTTCTACTCTTTTTCCTTCTCCACCCCCTGCCTCTTCGGCATGAAATTGTACACCTCATCTCAGAGCTCCCATTAATTAGATCGGCGATGTCCATGGAATGATCATTTCTCTGCACTAGGACTTCTGGGTCATCCCGGCAGAAAGCTAGCTGCCTGTCAACTCAAGCTCTTTGTGGCTCAGTCTTCCTATATAGACACCGTCCTGCCATTATAACCGTGGACCCCAGCACTTTAGTGTCATTTCCTTTCTCCACTCCTCCACCACAGAAGCAGACGAGTGACCATTTTCCAAGAGAGGTAAGGGGATGCTTTAGATCTAAAACTCTCAATATGGAAAGGTGGGCCCAGTCCTGTTGCAGAGACCTACAGGGGGCCAGGAAGCAGGCCACCAGGCACACTGCTCCAGAGTATGTTTCATTTTCCAGAGGACCCCGTTTCTGGTGGGCTCCAAGTGTTTGTGCTGTGGGCGGGTGCTCATCGGCTTCCTGTCTCAGGAAGAACAAGAACCGGCTAGCACAGATGGTGAGATAAACAGATACAACAAATTTGTTGGTTGAATATAAATTTTGCAATGTTAATGATTTCTGGAAACTAAGGGTGAAGCAGCCATTCACTGTGACTCATGGAGATCTGGAGTACAGGTTCTCAAATCCCAAACTCCTGTTCCTTTCCCAAGGTGGGCTGGTGGCCACCTCCTTTCTTCTTCCACACCAACATCAAGCAGCCACCAATACAACTCAATAAATAATATGATATCCTGAACAAAATAAAGGCATGGTTGCACAGAAGAAGACAGACCATCTGAGCATTCATGGAAACAGTACGATGTGACTTTGTTCAGCAAATGCTCTTTGAGAACACATCACGCTCAGGGACACAAAGATGGAGAGGAGACGAATCCTGGTCCTTGAAAGCCCAAACTGAGCATGGGATAGCAGACTTCAACAGAAATATGTACAGATCAGGCAACAGGTGATAAACACTCTCTTGAGAAGCACAAAGAATGGCAAAGAGTTGACAAGAGAAAGTGACCGTCACTGGTTGACGTTGTCGAGGATGGCTTCATAGAGGTGGTGTCCTTTGAACCAGACCCTGAGAGACAGTTAACTTGTAAAATGTTCCTCATTCCCCTTTTCTGAGCCCCACTGCCCCCCACTCCCACTTTTAGATTCATACTATGCTTCTTCCTATGTGAGGTCTTCAACAAGGGCTAGAAACAGACTTCCTTCTCTCCACTAACACCTACCCATAATTCCTCAAGAAGCCTTCTGTGACTCCAAGACTGAACTTGGTCACAGCAACTTCACATTCACTTGGGCGACTTTGTTAAATGAAGCATTGGCTCCCCCTGTGGCCCCCTAGTTCCATTTGCTCGCATCGCCCCCTCAGAGCTAGCTCAAGGCCTACAAAGGAGGTGTATGGTCCTGACTGGCCAGAGGACTAAGTAGTTAGAAGGAGCAAAAGCATGCATACAAATAGAAACACTGAAGCCTGGATGGGAATCAGTCATACTTTGTAGCTAATCAAATAAACATCAAAGGTGTGCAGTGGGAGAAACTGGCCAGGTGGGGTAGTTTGGGGCCTCGCTTTGGTGAACCCAGATTCATCCTGCCATGAAGTCTTTCTCGATCCCACTGGTTCAGGCACCACTCTTTCCAGTACATCCCGCCTTTGCTGTGGAATGACTTCTGTTTACTTTGTGCCACGTTATATTGTGTGAGGAGAGAAAAACCTATTCATGTTCCTATCCCCACAGCCCCAAGCACAGCGTTCACTGTAAGTTCTTTTTAATAGAAGGTGTATCGAATTGACTTTGTTCAGGAGGAGATGACATGAGAGCTGGGTTCCACGGGGCATTCTGGGGAAATTAAACCAACAGGAGTTTACAGACAAGACTAGGGTTGAGAACACATCTCTGTCCTGTTTTCTTTCTTTTCCCTTCCTTCCTTCCTTCCTTTATTTTAAAGATTTCATTCTTTTATCTGACAGACAGAGAGAGAGAGCACAAGCAGGCAGAGCAGCAGGCAGAGGGAGAGGGAGAAGCAGGCTCTCCACCGAGCAGGGAGCCCAGGCAGGGCTCAATCCCTAGACCCCGGGATCATGACCTGAGCCGAACTAAGGCAGAGGCTTAACCCTCTGAGCCACCCACGTGCCTCTCTTTTTTTCTTTTTTTAGGTTTATTTATTTATTTGAGAGAGAGAGAGTGCACCGGGAGGATGAACAGAGGAAGAGAGAGAATCTCAAGCAGACTCCATGCCCAGCATGGAGCCCAATGATGGGCTCGATCCCATGACCCTGAGATCATGACCTGAGCCAAAACCAAGACTCAGACGCTTAACTGACTGGGCCACCTAGGTGCCCTTTCCTGCTTTTTGATGTTGACCCTTTGGGACAACAAGCTCCATTTCCTCCCCCCAGCCAGAAGTCTGCTAGGGTCAGCTAGGGAGAGTCTCATAGGGGAGCTGGAAGGCAGGAGGGGAAAGGAGGGGCAGGTCCCTCCTGCTTGCAGAGCCTTCCCAACATCATGGGCCTGGCCACGGTGCTTCCCTCTACCAGCAGCACTGGGTTCCCTTTGCCAGATTTTCCCACACCCCAGAAGCAGCCTCAGCAGACCCTCCATGAGAAGCTGGTGGTGCCCCCACCCTAGAGATCACTGATACTCAAAGAAGCTCAACGACACCATCTCCTCCAAAGGCTGAGCCCCCTGCCTTCCTGAGCTCTACATACCCACCTCCCCACCTTCAGTTTACTCAGCCCGAAGTGCATAATTGCCTCTTGCAATTATGAGCTCTGTGTTAATCCACGGTTCCCTTTCCTGCCCTCCCTGGGCCTGTTCCCACAATTCCTATATTAAATCATCTCCATTAAAAGAACTTGTGCGATCTGATTTTCTGACACCAATACAGCACTGACCACCAAGAGGCATGGTAGAAGGCTAATGCGATAATTCAGGGACAAATGGGAAAGCCCCTGAGTGGAGCAGAGGAAAGGCAGAAGGAAAGTAAGACTGTAACCCCAGCAAACATGCATTGGGCATGAGGCCCATGTGCTTTGTATGAGATATGAATTTAATCACTGGAACATTTCTGTGAGGTGTGGGGCAGCAAGAGTCCGCTCACAGAGAAGGACGCCGAAACACGGAGAGTTTGAGTGTCTTGCACAAGATCACCAGCGTGATCAGAGACACTGATGGAGACCTGTTCCGTGCCTAAGCGCTTGGATGCCTGGCCCCTACCAGGCTTCCCCGTCCCTACAGTGACTCACCAAAATAACAGGCAACCCATAGAAAGTAATGTAACAACACCAAAAAAAAAAAAAAAAAAAAAAAAAAAGTAATAGGGTCCGAGAGAAAGAAATCCATTTTGATAAGGAGGATGTGGAAAGGCTCCGCGGATACATTAGCACATAAATATTCAATATACCTTAGATGCCTGAATTCCCAGCTGCTAATTGTTTTCATTTCCTTATTTGTATTTGGAAGGACTTTTCCTTGATTTAAAAGGGAAATAAAGGAAAGGGTGCAGATAGCAGATGTAATCCGCATTTGGATTTACTGAATGCTTGCATTTTGACGACTGGAAACCTAGTGGAGCAAAATAAGACGGAATAGGCTTTCTTTCTCACCGACTCTCTTCTTTCCTTGGGGCCCTATTCATGTTATTAATGCACAGAAAATTAGAGTTCTTAAAAATGAGGTAGAGTGGCCTCAAAGTACAGCACAGGTTTATTTATTTATTTTTTTAAGATTTTGTTTATTTATTTGACAGACAGAGATCACAAGTAGGCAGAGAGACAGGCAGACAGAGAGGAGGAAGCAGGCTCCCCTGCTGAACAGAGAGCCCGACGCAGGGCTCGATCCCAGGACCTCGGGATCATGACCCGAGCTGAAGGCAGAGGCTTTAACCCAGTGAGCCACCCAGGTGCCCCACAGCACAGGTTTATAAAAGGCAACTACACATCATATATAGAATACACTTCAGTCTCCGGTGGTTTCTGTCCATAGGTCCCTGCACACCCAAATAACAAGGAAGTAAAGCTACAGACTGAAGCTCAAAATTAAACACGAACTTGAGGAAAACACCAGACGCCCATGGAATACTTAAGCTCCAGCCTATTAAAAAGAAGGTCATGAGTGGCACATTGCCTTCCAGACTTGAACCACTAATATCAGAAATATGGGAAAGGAAGCCAGCAAACAGAGCGGTTGGTGGCCCATGTTCCGGATGGAGCAACAGGGGTCGAACTTGTGGATTACTATGTTACCCTTATTATTTGCAAGGGTCACATCTTCACAGGAACTGCAGGTTTGCTGCTCTTTGCCTATTTTCAGAATCTCAGAGAAACAACCCGCCTCCCACTTTCCCTTCAGAAAAGCTGAAGTAGCCCAGGGAAGCAGAGGCTGAAGAGCCTGGGACTGGAGGCCAGACATCTCCGTGACCCAGGGAGTCCCCGTGACCTTTCTAAATTGGAATTTCTTCATCTGGAAAAATGGAGATACTATCAACTTCCTTGGAGGACTTTGGAAAGATTCAATAAGATCACACAACATTTGGCAATGTTTATGAATGAACTCTCCGCAGAATGCTTTGTGAGCTCCTTTCATACTTTGTGCTAATACTATCCTCTGGAGCATCGGTGGGTCATGAATCCTGCCTCCCCAGAGATGAAAGATGAGACTGATCTGTCTTTATCAGACTTTATGTGCGGAGCAGAATGTGTGAACTTCTTTCCTGGACCGTTGAATTCACAAACACAGACATTGAAAACATACTTAGGAGGCAGGGACAGCCTATCCACAACCCTCGAAAACACAACAAACAGGGGCACTTGGGTGACTCAGTCACTAAGCATCTGCCTTCGGCTCAGGTCATGACCCCAGGGTCCTGAGCTCGAGCATGGCATCAGGCTCCCTGCTCGGCGGGAAGTCTCCTTCTCCCTCTCCCAGTCCCCCTGCTTGTGTTCCCTCTCTCACTGTGTCTCTCCCTCTGTCAAATAAATAAATCAAATCTTTAAAAAGAAACAAAAAACAAAAAACACAACAAACAAAACAAAACAGAATGCTTTCAGCACAGGCGTGTCAATTTGCTAGACTCCAACACTCCCATAACATCCAGGAGAGCGACAGGTCCTATAGAGGGGAACCCCAGAGACCACACTGGGCAAAAGTCCAGCTTTAGATGGGTAGTCAGGGATGGGAAGACACATCATAGTTTGCAAAGACACTTTGTAAGCCCAAATCTCATGCTTGGGTTCTAAGAATATGCAACTTGCCACTATCCCCCGATGAAAGTTTCTGAAAACGCCAAAATAAGAGTGAACTATAAAATTGGGTACAGATGGCATATTCCCTCTGCGGCGTAGCCTTGGAGCCTCTCCAGGTTAGTATGGTGGGACAACCTACATTTCCACAGAGACTGAACTTGGCATCCGTCTAGGTTCTCTCACTCACTCACTGTGCGCCAGTCACTAAAGCATCCTTGCTTTATTGTTGTCATCGGCAAAGTAAGAGTCATGATGTCTACTTTCCAGCGCTGTTGAGAGAATGCAATGGCCACGAGGTACACACGATGCTTTACTGCCCTGACTCAGGACACCTCGGAGAGGTGGCAGCCTGTTTCGCACCCACGGCTGCAGTAGATGCCGAATAACTGGACAGAAATGGAGTCCATTCAACCCCGTGCTCTTCTGTGGCGTCTGACGGTTATTCTGATTATAAGACCCTCCGTATCAGGGACATGAGATGAATCCCCACTAGCCACCTTTAGCAATACGATTCTCTCAGAAGAAAAATGATCCTTTTTATCCACAAAAACATGCAACAGTGCAAAATGCAACATCTCACACAGAGTCAGAACAGTTACCCCAGCTTGTCCAAGGGCGGGAGTGGAGAATAAAGGAGTCATATTTTGGGGTGTGCCCAGGTATGAGGCAGAGGCTGAAGTCAGCGCAACCTTCTGAGCACATGCAATACTCCGTGTGTAGAACATTCTGCTTGTGCTGCTCTCAAGACCAGTTGAAAAGCTTCCACTGGTGACTTTTTTTTTAAGTTTAGTTTTATTTCCAGTAAAAAGAAGACAATAAAATAAAATAAATAGATGTAAAGGGGTCTTCTGTATTTTAGCCTTTGAACTAACTCAATAGCTCTTGGGTGCTGGAAATCAACACCAAGGAAAGTCAATATGCAAGGGTATGAAATGATCCATGCACTTGGAAAGCATTTCTGAAAACGTTAAAAAAAAAGAAGAGGATATGAGGCTTAGAGCATAAAGTGAATGTTTTATTTCTAAAATGAAATCCTTGGCGGGGGGCGGGGGGGGGCGCTTGGGTGGCTCAGTGGGTTAAACCTCTGCCTTCGGCTCAAGTCACGATCTCAGAGTCCTGGGATTGAGCCCTGCATTGGGCTCTCTGATCAGTAGGGATCCTGCTTCTCCTGCTTCTCCCTCTGCATTGCTCTCTGCCTACTTGTGATCTCTCTCTGTGTCAAGTAAACAAAATCTTTAAAAAAATAAATAGAAATAAAATGAAATCCTTAAGAGGAGAAAGTCACTTTATGCTTTGAAACCCTACTCTTTTAAAAAAAAATTATTTATTTACTTGACAGAGATAACAAGTAGGCAGAGAAGCAGGCAGAGAGAGAGGGGAAAGCAGGCTCGCCATGGAGCAGAAAGCCCGATGCAGGGCTCGATCCCAGGACCCTGGGATTGTGACCTGAGCCAAAGGCAGAAGCTTTAACCCACTGAGCCACCCAGGTGCCCCTGAAACCCTACTCTTGGCAGGTGTGGGGCAGTCGTCTGCTAGCTGTTGCCCTCCTTGGAAGGGCTGCCTCTCGGAGCACCCGTACTGTATTCCCATTGAACGGAGGTCCTGCCCTGGGGCTCACCAAGGCTTCAGTGCTTAGATAAGACTCTGGAAAATGAGAGCTGTCCAATTGCTGATTGAGCCATTGATCAAAGCTGCTGAATGCACACATGACTGACTAAGCATGGGAAGAGCACCACTGGTTACCTCTAGGATGGAAACCCAGCAATGTGACATGGGCAATGACTTTAACTTCCCAGCCCCCCAGTTCTTCATCTGTGAGATGTTTCAAGTGTCTCATCTTAGGAAGTCCGATCCCTGGTGTATCAGTGAAATATACCATACACCATTCTTTGCTATCCAACTCAATGACCACCTCGGTCATGAACACGATTTTGCTTTATAGACATTAATGTTCCATGTCATGTTTTCAACAACTTGATTATTGAATATTATATTGTTATATAATACTTATTATGTAAGGGTTTCCTATTGTTCTGGATTCATTTTTTTCTAACCTTTTTTTTAAAGATTTTATTTATTTATTTGATAGAGAGAGAGAGAGCACAAATAGGCAGAGCGGCAGGCAGAGGGAGAGGGAGAAGCAGGCTCTCCACTGAGCAGAGAACCTGATGAGGGGCTCGATCTCAGGACCCTGGGATCATGACCTGAGCCGAAGGCAGCTGCTTAACCAACTGAGCCACCCAGGCGCCCTTTCTAACCTTTTTTTAAAAATAATTGCACTAATTTAATCTTATTGGTATATTTCTTTTAAAATTTTCCCCCCAAAGAAAAACTCTGATTTTGTCCATGGAAACTCAATTACCATTTTGGAAGTCTTAAGATATTTTGGATTTAGATTTTATTTTAAAATTGACAAATAGTTTGTGATATCTTGAATAGAAATTGAATTACTAATAATGTTTTATTTGATGTTTCCATTAGAAAAATGCAGTAACGGCAGAAACTGAATTTTAAATTTAAAGCTATAATATTAGCCAGAAAGCAAAAATGTATTTATACACTCAATATTTCTCCTGAAAGGTAAATAGGATCTGTCATGCCCCATAAGCTGAGAATTATACAAATCTGAGTGCAGCCTTCTGGGCTATCTGCAACCTCTCTACTCGCTGAATTAAAGGAATCAAAGAAGTCGATCATTTTTCAAACAAGCAGAGCCCTGGGGCATTTCTCTAAAATAAGGCAGTTTGGGTGGATGTCACTGACAGCCCACCCAGGAGGGCTATCCCATAGTGAAGAGGCCTGTTTGATCCCCTGTACGATGACTTCTGTTGGCCATTGACTGCTGAGGAGATTGGTAGTAAACATTCAACTCTCCTCAAAGCTTAAGATTTAAACAAAATGGCAGTGCCATTGCAAATATATTAGATTATTCATATTTGAAGGAATTGTTAAAGTATATTGCAGAGAAGATCTAAAATTTAGTAATGCTTGAGAGAAGAGGATCGGAGAAGATACATCTTTCCAAAATTCTAACATTAACAGAAAACTGCATTTGGCCAATACCTTACTTTTCCGTGATTTACAGAGCAGCTTTCTTTCGGTATATTCTTATCTTCCCTTTATTTGCCAACATACAATCCCAGTCAGGTTTCAACACCCACTTTAAATGGCATCCACTTTCGGAGGCCTACTTGACTATCTCTTTCCCCGGTTGGAATTAATTTCTCTAAAATATTTCATTTGCGGGGTGCCTGGGTGGCTCAGTCGTTAGGTGTCTGCCTTCAGCTCAGGTCATGATCCCAGCATCCTGGGATTGAGCCCCGCATCGGGCTGCCTACTCAGCGAGGCACCTGCTTCTCCCTCTCCCACTCCCCCTGCCTGTGTTCCCTCTTTCTCTGTCAAATTAATAAATAAAATATTTCTTTTGCAAGCAGCTCGGCCAAGCACAGGCTGAGGGACCTCGGACGAAATACTTTACCTGTCTATGTATCAGTCCTCCATTTTTAAGGAGGCTAGTAAGAGCACCTACTTCATGGGCTTCTGTGGACATTAAATGGGGCCATCTTTACGACAGATGTTAAACCAGCTGCCGTTTGGAAGACAGCCTGTCCACTCTGGGTGCTACAGGACTGTTTCTTAAATAAACAGCCGAAACACACCTGCATGGTTACTCAGCACCATCTCTCTCCTCTCTTCTGGCCTGGAAGTTTTTTCCCAGATAAAGACAATGTCCCCAGGGCACCTGGGTGGCTCAGCAGGTTAAAGCCTCTGCCTTCAGCTCAGGTCATGATCCCAGGGTCCTGGGATTGAGCCCCACATCGGGCTCTGTGCTTAGCGGGGAGCCTGCTTCCTCCTCTCTCTCTCTCTCTCTCTCTCTGCCTGCCTCTCTGCCTACTTGTAATCTCTATCTGTCAAATAAATAAATCTTTAAAAAAAAAAAAAAAGACAATGTCCCCAAATCTCCATAGTTAGTCAACTATACCTTTGTGTGTGTGTGTGTGGTAGATACAAATGTCTCGGTAAAGAAATGCTCTCTGGGTTTCATCAGGAATTAATCATTAACAAAGATCTGCCTCCGATAACCAAGAGGGAGAGATGGTCTCCCTAAATAGGATTTTTTTCATATTTTCCTAGACAGTTAATTCTTAGCTCTCAACTATGCCGTCAGTGCTGGGCGCGCACCGTGGCATGTCATAAATGTGTCAAGTGAATAAAACAGTGGAGAGAACGCTATCTCAGAATACTAAGACGACTTTAATATTTTACCCGAAATAATGCTCAGTTCCCACAGTACCGCATTTACGAGAAACGGGTATCAAGCAGACACCATTTAAAATTTCAGTCAAGGGGAGCCTGGGTGGCTCAGTGGGTTAAAGGCTCTGCCTTCGGCTCAGGTCATGATCCCAGGGTCCTGGGATCGAGCCCCACGTCGGGTTCTCTGCTCTGCAGGGAGCCTGCTTCCTCCTTTCTCTCTGCCTGCCTCTCTGCCTAGTTGTGATTTCTCTCTATCAAATAAATAAAATATTTAAAAAATAATAATAATTTAAAATTTCAGTCAAGTTGTTGGGCGTCTTCGGCGGGCCGCACATGCTTACCGGGAGGCCGTAACTGTTGATTAATTTCATCCACGGGGTCAGTTATGCTCCCACCAGCGCTCAGCCCTGCGCCAGGGGCAGAGTGTATTTCAGAAGGAGCACGGGACACAAGCTCAGGGGATGTAGGGACTAGTCGGGGTGGTGACACAGCTGCCGTTGTGCTTCCAAGCGGTGTGGTCCAGACCTGGGAGGTGACCTGGGACAGGTCAGAGCATGCAGGCCTGGACTTGTGGGGGCTGGGTCTCAGGAGAGAGGGGCCAATGGGCGGGGTTCATGCAGGAGGCACGGTGTTGGAGACAGGGTGTGACCCACTGGTCTCTCTTTCTCTAGCCCTCACCTCTCAGGGTACCTTGCACACCCCCACTGCCCTCAAGTGAACTGAACTTTGGCAAGTCCCAGGTCCAGGACGCCAAAGCTGTGATTCCCAGTGTGTTGGTGGGGAGGCAAAAAGTAGGAACAGGGCTTCTTAGGAAAAACCCTAACCCCCTGGTTGCCTGTCTGCAGACTGTCCCCCACGTTGTCCTATGTTGGCCACCATCCTCCACTCAGCTCCCCTGACCGCACTGGGACCTAGTCCCCATCCTTTGGTCCTTTCCACCAACACCAGCACGAGTTTCTGCTGCTTCTTTGGACTTAAATATGAGTTTCCAAATTAAATACAGACTACTTCACTGTGTGTTTTGAAGTGGCTCACTCAAAGCTTCAAGTTTTAAACACTGATTTTCCTTAGAAGGTTTTGTGTATTTCTGCCCCCGCCCAACCCACCCCCCATTCAGAAATGATTAGGTAAGTCATATTAAACAGATCCCAAAGAAGGCGCCTTTCTTTCAGACTTTCCCCCTCCAATTCCCCAAACATTTCATTACCATCATCTCTCCGGAGCCTAGCCAGAAACTTGGCCTCCTCTGACTCTTAAACATACCAAGTTATTAAAAATACCCTTCAGCCAAACTGAAGGAAGGGTCAGCAAAATGAACTCAACACAGGGCTTATGCGGAGCACAGTGATTTCTTTGACTTGGAGAAGGAAGCAAACGCTGATGATTCTGGACAGCCAGTTTCTTTCGCTAATCTGCTGCCAGGCTCTATCAGACACGAGTGTCTCCCGTCAGATGTCCTAATCTCTCTCCATTTTGCTGTCACTAAAACATGAGAGCTGGCTGCAATAACAAGGCTTATCTCATTACCAAAAGAAAAAAAAGAGGGGGGGGGAAAGTCAACATTCCACAGAGAGATATGGCACCTTCCGTTGGTATTAAGAGGAAAGTAAAATTAGAACATTAGCAGTCCCCAGGTTTTTACGGTAAAAGACAGGCAGAGACACTATTTTCAGGCTGCTGCTAATTGAGCCTTATTTGGACCGGAGCCCTCGAAAGGAATCAACACATCAGAAATGGGCACGCTAACAGGGAGGAGACAGCTTCTGAATATGATCAGGGGAGAACAGCCCTGTTTCTTGCCTCCCAGATAACACAGAGCTCCAGTGTTTGACTGACCGTGCAAAACCAAAAACAAACAAACAACATTGTTTTGGAAAAAAAAAAAAAAAAGGCAACTTTGCTGGGGTCTACAGAAACTGTTTTGGCTTCTACCTCTGGGAGACCTATGTGTTTAACTGTGGTTTTTCACACCAGCTTTCTAAATTTGTATCTGTTGCAAGAGTGAACCATACCCAAGAGCAAAGCGAAATTCACCAGGAAGGCTAGAACTTCTGCTAAGGGAAACGAGAAGAGTGTACAAGATGCCAGTAAGAGCTCAGCAGCTTGGCAAGACATTCTTTATCAAGAGAGAGCACATCATTAACTACAGCAATCCACGGACATTCACGACGAGATCTGTCCCAAGACTTTCATAAATCTCAAATGTCTGCCGCACTATGATATGCTATTACCCCACGAGAAGGAGCCATAGATAACTCATAAGAATTAGTGGGTAGGACACAGAAATCAAAGAAAAGGGAGGCTGCATGGACACACAGCTGCTCTGGTTGGGCGGACAGCGAGGCCCACTCAGCAGCCCCAAATTCAAATTTAAGTCTCAGCAAAAAGACTTGCCGCAGAGCCATGGTCCTTCCTGGTCATCTTCAAACAGGCAACATCGTGACATTTCATTCATGGAGACAAGATGGCGCTCCATGCCGAAGAAGGCAATCTAGTCAATGGTGGCAGAGTTCCATCAACTTTTGAGGAAAAGCAATTTCCCTTCGAGACTTGACACGCTTATACCCCCTTGCCTATGCCTCCAGATGGCAGTTGTAGGTGGGAGAAATGATAGGTGGAGCAAAATGATCCATGAAGCGGCATGAATAGTACCAGGAAATGTATGACTCACAGTATTCTCATTTTCTTCAAGTTTTTTGGTACATTTGCATCGAGGTTTTCCACAAAAATTCATTCTTGACTTTAATTGTGACTTCAGAGTACGAGTCCTTTGTCAAGTTCCCATTTCTGGAGAGCACTCACACCGCTCCATTCAGGAGGTACAAAAGATATGCCCACTGTCCTTAGAGAGGGCGGAAACACCCACATGCACAAAGAACAATTCACATTTTAAAAAATACCCAAAAACTACGGGATTCAGGACCGAGCTAGGGCTATGCAGACATACGTGTGCCTGGGACTTTAGGGGGCCATTAAGGAGACCATCTTATTGGAGCAAAGGGTTTATTCAAAGGCAGGAGTGAAAGTCATAGAGTACTCATCAAATTGCTTTAATTATTACACGCTGAGCAAAAACCTTTGCATTCCACCCCACTGAAATACCAGGAAAACTAACCAATTTATGGCCACCATGGAAATGTCACCACGCAGATCACAGGCATCATGCATACAACCTACTACGTGGCAGCCTTTGTCCCAGCGCTGTCATCGTCATTCCCCATCTTATCTACTGGTCTCTCCCCCCAGTCACAGGAACTGTAGATTCTGATGTTTTCCAATAATTCTCTTACTCTCAGTCCCATGGAAAATACGTTAACAATGTTTAATTCTATCTTCACGGTATCCTTCCATCTAGACAATGTTCTGTCTTAGGGCAGAACCACACATCTCATGTATGACTTCCTCCATCATCCTCAAGACTCCAGGCTCAGGGTCGCCCGAGTGGCTCAGTGGTTAAGCCTCTGCCTTCAGCTCAGGTCATGATCCCAGGGTCCTGGGATCGAGCCCCACATCGGGCTCCCTGCTCAGTGGGAAGCCTGCTTCCCCATCTCTCTTTGCCTATTTCTCTGCCTACTTGTGATCTCTGTCTGTCAAATAAATAAATAAAATCTTTAAAAGAAAAAAAAAAGACTCCAGGCTCAGTGTCTTCATAGAAAACCCATCCTCCAAAGGGTTCCTTCAGGTCCCTCCAGAGGCGGAAAGCGATAGTGGTGGTGGCGGGGGGGTGGGGGGAACGACATTAGCATCCCTCCATGTGGAAAGGGCGTGCTATCCGGAGCGCTGGCCAGGTAGAACCGCTCATTCAATGCTCTCAACAACCTCGTGGAAACAAAGAGGAAAAAAAACCGCTGATATAGCCCCAAGGGGACTCTCACCAGTTCCACATCTTAAGGAACTGGTTAGAGTTAGAATTTTAAATTAGGTCTAACTAAAACCTCAATCTTTTGAGATTTTAGTCACAATATTTAGTCACAAACATTGTGACTAAATATTTAATTTAATTTTTTAATTCGGATCAAATCTAGTCACAATATTTAATTTGGTGCCTCTTCTTTGCCTATAAAATAAGGCACGTATTTCAGAGTACTGGCGCTGGGACTCTGGGATTGGACTGTGTGGGTTCAGGATTCAGCTGCACCATGTATGTACCCGCTATGTGACCTTGGGCATGATGACTAAGATCTCTAAGCTTCAAGTTATCATTTGTATACTAGGAGATAGTACTGTTGCTGCCCAGCATTGTTTTAAGGAGAAGCAGGCTCCCCACTGAGTAGGGACCCCTCCATCTTGGGGCTCCATCTCAGGACCCTGGGCATTACCTGAGCCAAAGCAGATGCTTAACCGAGTTAATCACTCAGGTGTCCCCTAAGTACACCTCTTTAAATAACTATCACTCACAGGTAAGGATGCCTACTTTATCCTTAATTATTAGAGTTAAAAATCGCTTGCAACTTTTTCTTTTTTTTATTTTTTTTTCAGGAAAAGCCATAGAAAAAGTACCTTTTAATAAAGAGAAAATAATGAGCTGCATATCCATTATCATAATTATTATCACCATTATCGACAACAACAACCAGCAGCATTGATGGAAACTTAGTATAAAACCCCAAGAACAGAGGTGCCTGGGTGGCTCAGTGGGTTAAGCCTTTGCCTTCGGCTCGGGTCGTGGTCTCAGGGTCCTGGGATTGAGCCCCACATTGGGCTCTCTGCTCAGCAGAGAGCCAGCTTCCCCCTCTCTCTCTCTGCCTGCCTCTCTGCCTACTTGTGATCTCTCACTCTGTCAAATAAATAAATAAAATCTTTAAAAAAAAAAAAAAAAAAAAAACAAACAAACTAAGAACATTTACTTTGCCCAGAGCCCCACCCTCCTCCCCTGCCAGAAGCATGCCTCCAACATGGAGGCTACAAAGGAGACATCGGACAAAGGTGTTGTTTTTAAACCTGCATAACAATGGAGGGATGTTTGTAGTTTAACTGGAGTGCAACTAGACGCTGCTTCTGGGGAGCAGATGATCTGCGGTTCTGATGCCCCAGACACAGAAATGCACGCGGGTCACTGACATGCTCCCTGCTCCCTGCTTTCGCCATGTCCTTTTGCCAAGCCCCCAGTAGGGATTTTTACAAGTTAATCATTTTGTTTTTATTAGGCATCATCAAAGTTCCCTCCCAAGACTAGTTTGAGGAGAGCAGGAGATCTATTACATAACAATCCAGTCAGGTACAGCTGGTTGGGGGGCACAGGCAGCGGCGTAAAAGGGGACAAATCACAAGCAAAGAATGATGGCAGGTGGCGTCTTAGCAGTGAGAGCAAGCGGCGTTTTAATGGCACCCCGGGGATGGGAGCTTTTCAAAGATTGGCCATTCCAATGGACACCAACAGGCCCACTTTCCAGAACTGATGTGTTCTCTAACTTCAGAAGACGAGCGGATCCCCAGAATTTAGAATCCCTCAAAACAGTTCGGTTCCCCCAGTGTCTATCCGCCCAACACACATTTGCTCTCCCTATTAAAAATCTGCTATTTTCACAGCTTGCAGGGCAGGAGATGATTTGCTGATGCCTAAAAATAATGCTGTTGCCAGGGGAGGCGAACTGTTGCTTTTCTCTGCTTTTGGTCTTCAGGGTTTTGTAAGCCATTCCTCTGCGTGCCTTGTGTCCAGTAGAACGCAGTGTCATGAGCACCTGGTAGCTCAGAAGCACACATTCCTTAAAAGGACTGGACGAAGCCTTTCCCTGCACTCTCTCGCATCTCTCTCCAAGTTAAGAGATCCCAAATGGAAAGGGAAGGAAGATACGAGAGCGAGGAGAAACAGGGAAAGAGACCAGGGGCGATAGGAAAAACCAGGGTTTGCAAGGTGACCAAGACAGCCAATCAAGAACTAACAGCCTATGTGGAACCTGCCACCATCCCCTGCAGGCAGAGCTGCGCCTGTCCTGATCACAGTGGTACCCCAGAGTTTAGCACAGTGCTGAGCCCACTGCGAGGCTCAAATGCTCCCTAGAGAAATAAATCGGAACAGGCAAGGTGATTCCCATACTGAGTGGATGAATGGGGGTGAGGGAAAACCACAATCAAGTCTCAGAGGGCTTTAACTCAGAGTAGAAAAATCAAAGAATACAGAATAGTATAGGCAATAAAAGGTGTGTGTACACATATGTTGGTACACACAAGGTGCATAAACATATACAGGGTGTGCCTAGAAAGGAAAAGTTGTCTGTACGTGTTTGCATATCTACAGACAAGATCATTCGGAAAGGGCCACTATGTTTTAAAAAATGGCATCTGGAGCTAGTGGCTAACACAGAGAAACCAAATCCCATCCCACTTTAGAATACTGAGGCTCACTTTAAAAAATAAATATGACTTCATATTGAACAGGATTCAAAGGTGTATTGCATTCTTAATCTCTCAAAATAGCACCGAGGTGAACAGTTCTGTGAAACAACTTACCATGTAAAAAAATATGTCCTTACTTTATTTAAATGCAAGTCTATCTCATTTGGCCTTTAAAAAAGGAAAAAAGAAAAGAAAAAAAAAAAAAAAGGTGGGCCTCACCTCATCTGTGAGCGGTAAGGAAGCCCAGAGAAAGAGGACTGAGGTTTGCGTGGAGAAAGGCTTGCTCTCCTGCACGATGGGACTGTGGACAGTGCTGCTCTCTGTGGGAGGCAGCCAGGCCCAGCGCCAAGCCAGCTAGATCTTGGGGCTGGTACCCCAAGCTTGAGACATAAGTTGGTTTAGGTTCAGGGTCATTGGGAAGGCTGGGAACGATGCTAGGTGGGACCTCAGATCGTTCATGTCTTGCTCCATTTCACAATATAGAAAATAACCAGGAACCATTTTCATAACCGTCAAGTTGCAGCTTCGCCTTTTTCAGGCTACCCCCCCACCAAGAGATTAACAACATCCCCAGTGACTTCACAAACTGAGCTGGAGGATTTGAAAACTCAGAGAAACACTCACCAGATGTTAAGCTGCTGATTTCAAAACACTGACAGACAATTTTAAAAGGTCCCAAAGACCTCAGCTTCATAATCATCAGGGTTTGGCACGAGAGAAGGCTCCAGAAAGGACAGCACAGCCTTGGCACCTGGAGGACTTGGCTGCAGGGACCGTCTCCAGAACAGCAGGGCTGAGAGGAGGAACAAGAACATCTACCGCCTGAACAGCACGGTGAGGGGGGCAAGGCTGGGGATGGTGTGTGGGGGCGTGTCCTGTCCTCTTGGTAGCATCCACATCCTCACCTGGGAACCGGCACCTGCGCCGGCCACACCCACACCTGGGAGCCAGCACCTGCGAGGCCGCACCTGTATGGCCTGTGACACTGACTTAGTGACATGGAGCAGCAGCAATGTCAGGACAGCTGGCTATGCCCGCAGCAGCCCCAGGGGAGGGGGTGTGGCTAGGCCTGCTACGGGCTCATTATCTGTTGGTAGAGTTTCAGAGAACACAGGGACTTGCTCAGGACCGCATTCCAGACACAACCTGAGCCTTCCAGAGCTAAATCAGGCAGACTCGGAAAGAAGCAGAAAATTCCATAGTTGTGCTGGTGATGAGAGCCAGAGAAATGCCATTTATGGGCTGTTCTATGAACAGCCCATAAGTGCACCCAGATGCTCAAAGGAGACACAGGTGATTCAAAGCTAACTACTGGGTGTCTGGACTCAAATACATTTCTTCCCTTTACTTAAGAAGAAGTGCCATTCTAACCACCCCATGAGATGTGCAAACATTTAAGAGAATTAGAGAAACATTTAAGAGACTTTAAGACTTTAAGAGACATTAGAACCAGACGGCTCTCTATATATGGTGATGTCAGAGATCAGTCTGCAAAAAAAACCCTTAAATTTAAGGCTTTCTCTTTTGCTCCTGCAGTGGTCCTCAAACTTCAGCCATGTACACAGAGTCACCAAGAGGGCTTGTGAAAACACACGTTATTTAGGCCCCAAAGCCATGGTGTCTGATTCAGTAGGTATTAAGCGAGCCCGACACTCTTTCTTTCTAGCAAATTCCCAGGGGAGGCTCGTGCCGCTGGTCCAGAGACCACATTTTGAGAATGCCTCAATAGTCCCAGCTTGAGGCTAGGAATGAGACCTGGGGAAGCATTTTTTTTTTATTTTAATTCGTATTTTTTGACAACAGATATGAGGAACTAAATTTGCTGAGTTCTTGCTATGTTTCAGGTACAAAATTATATACTTCTGTCACTTACTGTTAATGACAGCCACGCATCTGCCGCTTACAGACGAGAAAATAGTGCCTCACAAGGGTGAAGTAGCTCGCATAGAGCTCTGGAACTAGTAAGTGACCACATTTGGAACTTATTCCGTAGTGCACGTGCTTTCCACTACTTTGCAAAGAAAGGGAGGTGTGTCAACAGCACCTGGCAACAGGAATCAGTGACGGAGGAAAGCTAGAAGAGGTAAGGTTGTTCCTCAAGAGTTTTTTTTTTTTTTTTAAAGATTTTATTTATTTATTTGACAGAGAGAGATCACAAGTAGACAGAGAGGCAGGCAGAGAGAGAGAGAGAGAGGGGGAAGCAGGCTCCCTGCTGAGCACTGAGCCCGATGCGGGACTCGATCCCAGGACCCCGAGATCATGACCTGAGCTGAAGGCAGCAGCTTAACCCACTGAGCCACCCAGGCGCCCCATTCCTCAAGAGTTTTTAAACCCCAGAAAAATCACTACAGCTCCTTTAGAAGAGAAAGAACAATGCCATCTGGATAAAATAGAATTCAGAAACGGCGAAAAGTTGAAAAACACATCTTTACAACAAAGTGTGCTCTATCTGGTACTTATCTCCCAAGAGGGTTTTGGAAACGCGAATTTCTCACGTCCTCCATATACATCTGTGTCCCTTTGGCCCGCAAGGACGCGAAGGCTGACACACTTACAACGGCCAGATGATGCCGAGGTGGACAGGAGAGCTATTTATTGATTCTCAGTCATACTTAGGGCTCTGCCTCACGTGACTTTCCGAGACAACAGTGGCCACCTGCGCCATCGCTGCTTTTCCTTTTGCTCACATGATTTTTAAGTCCGAGCACGGACAGCAATAAAATCACACTGCCCACGTAAGAGATGAACACACCAGTACCTAGATGTCCCCAAAGCAGAAAACTAAGCTCTGACTGTATATTTACTTCAAATAACTTGGTAACAGCAAATTATTAGAAAGATAACCCAGGGCGCACCTACGTGGCTCAGTCAGTTGAGTGTCTGGCTCTTGGTTTCGGCTCAGGTCATGATCTCAGGATCCCGGGATCGAGCACTGTGTGGGGCTCCGTGCTCAGTGGGGAGCCTGCTGGGATTTTCTCTCCCTTCCCTTCTTCCCCACCTCTCACTCACAGGCTCTCTCTCCCTCTCTCTCAAATACATAAATAAATCAATCTTTAAAAAAAAAGATATCCCAAGACTACAGTGGTTTTAAAACATGTCTAATTCCAAGACTCAACATGACAGAGAATGCCCTCCACAGAGAAAATGAGAGTGGCGCATAGACCCTAAGGTGAATGAGATCTTCATGCCCTCACTCCATAGTTTCAGGGCGACTGGTGTCATCTCAGAGTTAAAGGGCTCCCACAATCATCTAGACTCGTGGTTCCCAAAAGTGTTCTTTGATTTCGCTCATAGATGAAAACTTAGGAAACAAAGTAAATGACCAAAACAAAAAAAAAAGAGACAAACAAATAAAACCAGAGTCTTCCATACAGGAAACAAAATGGTGGTTACCTGTGGGGAGGCGGGGGGAATAGATAACGGCCACTGAGGATACACTCACCTTGGTGAATACTGGGCATGTCTAGGATCGTTGAATCATGACTTTGTACACCTGAAACGAATGTCACTGTACGTTCATCACACCTCATATGCACACATATACATTCATGAAATCTACCACCAGAGATCAGGGTTTAGAAAATTTGAGGTGGGGCCAAGGAACTCTGTGGTTCCAAGCATCCTGGGTGATTCTGATGTCCGCAAGGCCAAATAAAACAGACTTAGCGCAACCTTCTAATTTGGACAGGGAGCTTCTCCCTAAGAGTATGTGAAGGTATTAGGGTTGTAGGCAAAGAGAAGTGGTCCTCTGCATTCTGCCCCAGACCGCAACGGAAATCTTAGCATGGGAAGGACCTCATTCCTCTGTGTTCTGGCAGCAGTTCACTGGGAACATCATCACTCAAGACCCACTGGGAAGCACTGGCTGTGAGGGTGGACACAGCAGCGATTGTCAACGCTAATGGGAATGGCAATGACCGCAGAAACAACAGCATGGCTTCTAAGAGTTGATGGCCCCCAGCATTCATGGTTACAGCCAACAGTACTGGTGAGGGACATGACACTAAGTGGAAACCCGGGGTGTCCAGCCCTGTTGATGGACATGAGGAAGGAGAAGCATGGGGGAAGGGGTGGCGGCCTCGTTTAGCTCATGCACATGTTGAGAGACAGTTCATGGGTGACTTTCAACTGCACGAGTGGACTACATCTCCCTATATTGTTTTTAAGGTTAGTTTTCCAGCGGCAATTTCTCTTCTTATTCACACTCACGCAATTTTTGATAATTGCTACTCTAGCCTTTCAGATGTTTCAGATAAAAGAAATTTTTAGTATTGTTAAACATGTGAATGTATTCTACGCACAAAATATGTTATTAATAATGCATATGTCGGGCACCTGGGTGGCTCAGTGGGTTAAGCCTCTGCCTTCAGCTCAGGTCATGATTTCAGGGTCCTGGGAGCAAGCCCCACATTGGGCTCTCTGCTCAGCAGGGAGCCTGCTTTCTCCTCTCTCTCTCTGGCTGCCTCTCTGCCTACTTGTGATCTCTCTGTTACATAAAGAAATAAAAAATCTTTAAAAAAAATAATAATGCATATGTCTACACAACATACATAATCATTTATGGATCTGAAGAATATAAAAATACCCTACAAATCAGATCTTAACCAAAGACCTACTTTTAAAGACTAGAGAGTTTTTTTCCCCCTAAAGATCTCATTTATTTGAGAGAGAGATAGAGTGTGTGAGTAGGGAGAGGGACAGAGAGAGAGGGACAAGCAGACTCCATACTGAGCCCAGAGCCCAACATAGGGCTTGATTTCATGACCCTGAAATTGTGACCTGACCCAAAACCAAGAGTTATACGCATAACTGACTGAGTCACCCAGGCACTCCTAAAAACCAGAAGCTTGTACAACATGCAAGCAAACGAGACCAACAGAATAACTACCCATACATTTTAGCCTCTCTTTTATTCTTTCTGGAAGATATGACTATGAATTACTAAGTAGTAATATTATTTTTAAACATCTTTTCAGCTTCTGACACTCATCATTATTGTAGACTATGGAAGTATGTTGAGATACAGAAGCAATTAAAAAATTTTTGGTCAAATATCTTCCCTATGAAAGACAAGATGATAACAGAATTTAATTCTTGGCTCACTTGATATTGCATTGTACTATCATCAGCATCAGCATCCTTGATTGATAAGAAATTTGGTGACTGTGGGCCCTGGGAGCTACCAAAGACGTGGTCCCTTCAAAATTGCATTGAAAACTAATCTGTTTTTAATTAAGAATGAAAATTCACTCTTAATCAATTCATTCATTTAAGTAATTAATCCAAAAAGGCACAAAATCAGGCTATGGTAGTGTCTTGACCTGTTACTGCCCTACCTAGCCTTTGAGAACACAGTGTTCAGCAATACATTCATTCCTTCTTCCAATGTGTAATAAAAAAAGAGTTTAAATCCACTGGGGGGAAAAAAAAAGCACTTTAGCTTCTTAGTACTAGTCTCAGAGAGTATACCCATCTGAATATATGCAAGCCTAAAAAAAATACATTCTCTAGTTGTGTAATTGGGGTGACATAATGATGGAAATGAAAAAGGACAGATGAAGAGTAACATATCATCACACGCTAGTCCAAATATCTCTGGTACAAAGTACAAGGGATCCAGACATCTATCTTACGGCATACTGCATTTCCTTCATAAGTTAGAATTCCTTTTTTTTAAGATTTTATTTATGTATTTGATGAGAGAGAGAGAGACAGCAAGAGGGAATACGGGCAAGAGGAATGGGAGAGGGAGAAGCAGGGCTCTATTCCAGCACCCTGGGATCGCGACCTGAGCCAAAGGCAGATGCTTAACCTACGGAGCCACCCAGGCGCCCCCATAAGTGAGAATTCTTGAATGCTGGAGCTTAACATTACAGATATCACCAAACCCAACTCCCTCACGTTCTAAGAGTAAAGAACACATCTTACAAAGTGACTTTTTAAACAAATTATTAACAATAATTACAAAAATAAAAGGTGCAGAGATGAGAAAATGTATAACAAAACCTCTCAGTTCAACAACTAACTGAGCAGGACCGTGACTGTAGATCTCTCTGGATCTCTGCCTGGCTCAGGCTTTTAGATGACCCTGTTCTCCTCATTCAAACCTTCACTCCAGTGACTGTGCAGAAAAGCCTTCTCTGACCTTCCTCCCTAAGGGGGTGCCATCCAGGACTCACCACCATCCGGAGTTCATTGTTTATTCTCTGTTGGTTTCTAAACCTTAATCAACCCCTTCTCTCTCTTCGCCCTACTAGGACTGGAGTCCCATGCAAGCAGAACCCTCCTCTGGACTGTCCCCGGCTCCATCCCCAGCATCTGTCCCAGTATGAGCTCCCATGTTAAACTCTTAGCCACCAGCGTGGGCGAGCTTTGCAGAGAAGTTGCTGGAAGCCATAAACTCTACCACCAGATGTGTGCACATACACGGGCATGCTTGGGCATCCTTTCAAATTACGTCAGCAAATCCAAACATTCTCTGAAGCCAAGCAAGGACTCCAGGTTGAGGCCATGATAGTGGTCATTAGTACCTACTCTAGGAAAGTAGAAAGGCAGGAAGGAAGGGAAAATGGGAGAAAGGAGGGAAGGGAGAGGGGAAGGGAAGGGAAGGGAAGGGTAGAGGAGGGGAGGGGAGGGAAGAGGAGGGGAGGAGAGGGAAGAGGAGCGGAGGGGAGGGGAAGAAAAAGAAAAGCACGAAAGAAAGAAGACTGTGTAAAACTATATAAATAAGCTATTAGGGCCTCTGCAGCATGAATAGAACGTCAAAACAATATATATTTTTCTTATTTAATAGGTTGAAAATGTCTGTCTGAGTCTTAGCAAGGAAAAGGATCACTGCCCCCTTCTTCGTTCAGGCTAGAGCCTTTTCTACAACATTCTGGGAATAGTAGTTACTCCTATGACAATGGACAGATGAAAGTGATCATGCAGTTTCCAACAAGCAAATGGAACATATGATCGATTGTTCCTCTCACACCAGATCATCTGCTTAGGGTCGCAAATGCCTATACTTGCCATAGGAAAGCAAATTAAAAGAGGGGTGAGGGGGGCGCCTGGGTGGCTCAGTGGATTAAGCCGCTGCCTTCGGCTCAGGTCATGATCTCAGGGTCCTGGGATCGAGCCCCACATCAGGCTCTCTGCTCCGTGGGGAGCCTGCTTCCTCCTCTCTCTCTGCCTGCCTCTCTGCCTACTTGTGATCTCTCTCTGTCAAATAAATAAATAAAATCTTTAAAAAAAAAAAAAAAAAAGAGGGGTGAGGGAACCAAAAGGGGGTCACCCGGAGAATTCATTCCCTTTCATTTGCTGAAAACACATCACTGATCTCATTTCAGTGTCACCTTTTGAGAGCCCTCCTCTGACCACAGGATCTCAAACAATCACCACCAAACCCACTCCCTGATGCTACCATGCCTGATCTCTACCTTCATTTTTATTCATAACTATTGTTTCCTGAAAATGCTTGCTTACCTACTTGGAGATTTGTTCTGTTGACTGTAAAGTAAAAACTATTTACTTACTTGGAGCTTTGTTTTGGTGACTGTCTTTATGGACTCTTTCTCCCTAAGGATATAAGCTCCATTTGGGCAACTTGGTTCCAAGCACCACCGTATAGTGGGCCCTAGGCATGTAGGTACTAAGCTCACAGAAGGTGTTCAGTACATGCTTGTGAAGTGAAAGAATGCAGAGAGGAGGACAGGTCCCAGAGCGACCTATTGTCAACTCCAATTCCTTCCCTCCCCGCCATGTCACGCCCCAGACTGCTTCACTTGAAATCACATTGTACCATCATCGGCATCAGCACCCTTGAATGATAAGAAATTTGGTGACTGTGGGCCCCAAATGGGTCAGGAGAGCCCACTTCATTTATTTTTTTTTTTAAGATTTTATTTATTTATTTATTTGACAGACAGAGATCACAAGCAGGCAGAGAGGCAGGTAGAGAGAGAGAGGAGGAAGCAGGCTCTCTGCAGAGCAGAGAGCCCGACGCGGGGCCCGATCCCAGTACCCTGGGATCATGACCTGAGGTGAAGGCAGAGGCTTTAACCCACTCAGCCACCCAGGTGCCCCCATCTGTCTTTATTGAAAGCATGATGCTTTAAGCCCCTGCCTGCTCCTTCCCCAAGTGAGCCAGGCTGTCTTAGCTTCAGAAACAAACCTCAAAATAAGACAAATTGTGAAAATAGAGCAAAAGAGGGAAAAAGGAATCAAGAGAGAGAATTAAGAAGAAATTCCGATTAGCATATTTAAGATTTTCCAAAGGAACAGAAACAAAATAAAGGGAGCAAGAAGTTATGAAAAGTTACCAAAAAATTGCAAAGGAACAGGGAGGATGACGATTCACAGTCACAGATATTCAGGGTGGAAATTGTACGTAACCATCCATGCTGTGTCCCTTTCATCTGCCAACAAATTCATGTTTTACTGAATGGTGAAAAGTGATCATGGTCTCTGGCCCAACAAGCCCCCTCCGCTGAAAGTTCCTTTTGCATTCAGCCCTGGTGCTCAGGGCCCCCGGCATCTCCTGGGCCTGGGGTCCCCATCATCTCTGCAAGAATATCCTAGAAGCTGCTTTGTCTGTTTGGTCCCATGCATGGTTCCCACCAGCTTCAAATTCCATCGGAGGCCTTCAGAGCCTCCCACGTCACCCTGTGCCTCATCCCTGGGGTCTTCCTCTGTTTTCATGGCCAGTGCTGGACTCCCTCTGTGCAGTTTCAGGGCTGGCCACTTCTCGCTGGATTGTGCATATAGCCACCTGCAACCGTACCCATCTTTTCTCTTCTGAGCCCCCTGCCTCTGGTGCCTCTTGGTCTCCATTGCAGGGCAGAATCGAGCCATCACGTGACATCTACACACTAACGTGTCTTGACTGAACCCAAATGCACCATTTTAATGGATCACGTGGCTCCTGCCGATGGCTGATAGGGTGCCTCCTTAGAGAAAAGGCATCTCTCCCAAGGTCCTGAACAGAACAGGCAAAACCAAGCCGTGACATTAGTATTCAAGAAGGCAGGGGAAATTTCTGACTTGGCTCGAAGAGAAGAGGAACAAGAGGAAGAGTCGAAACTAAGGACGCGTACTCCACAAATTCCGCTGCTCTCTGTGCTACGAGACTAATAATTTTCTAGAATGTAAGGAAAGCATTTATTGAAGAACACATCATTCAGCTAGAAGCCCATTGTTCAGTATAATGATAACTTAGTAAAGGTTTAATAAAACATGATTTCTTAAAACTCACAACATGGGGGCCTCACAGAGAACAAAAGATAACCCATTGTTCTGTCCATATCAGATATCCAACTGCAAGGCTACAAAAAAAAAAAAAATCCTCTTAAAATATCATCTTCCATAAACATGGTTCTGTGGCATGAACTCTGCAGATGGAAACATAATAAATCTGCGGTCACTTAACAAAATCACTGGGATAGAAATAAGACATGATTTGCACTTCCGCTTCCAAGTCGATAATGAGAATATCAGCTTTTAGAAAATTCATAAGCATGATATTTAGTTTTTTGTTTGTTTGTTTGTTTGTTTGTTTTGGTAGGAAGGGTCTTCAAACATGTCTTGAAAGAAATACAGAGTCCTGATAGGAAGAATTATTTTGAAATACGTTTGCAAAATACAGCAAACCTATTTCAAGGATTTGTAAATGAGGGTTAGAGCAAGTCAGGCCTGGTTTTCAGCCCTGGCTGCACCAGGGACCAGTTTTGTGTCCTGGGCTGCTTAATGTCTCTGAGATCCAGCATCCTAGCCGATAAAACAGACCTAATAAAAATGGTTTCATAATGTGGTCGGTGGGGGACTAACCCATCTAGGGCCTGGCATGCAATAAAGGCTGCTTCCCTTTTCATTTACAAGCCATAACAAGCTTTTTGTTTTAAGGTCTTCCTTACTTGACAACATATACTCTGAAGAGGTATATTCCCTGCTGGATTTTCTTTCATAGTTCTTGATTAATGGGAGCAATTTGAAAAATTCTCCTTGTACCTTGCTCCCTGGCATAGAAATTTTATAAATCTTTTATTTCCAAATCCTCCATATGATAGTCCAACATGGCAGTCAAGTCTCTTTCATCATGCCTCAGCATTTGTAGATCTACATAGACGTGTCCTGGAGACACAGTTCTGTTCATAGAGACACCACGGTCCACAATATATTTGTAAATCGGTTGTTGAGAATCAAGATTTCATTTTCTTATTGCCACGATTGCATCAAATATGTGAGATGTAGGCTCTATGTGTGAATATTTATGGAACCTGTTCTTCAGTTAATATGAATAATGACATTGGGTTTTGGCCTAAGCCAACACTTAGGCTGGGGATCTTGAGTGGATGGTACAAGGGTAGCTTGCCACGGAGCATGGAAATTGGGTTTGAGAAAGTCTTACTGAACTGGTTTGTCATAGGTACAATTTAAGGGAGCTGGATGATTCATGACATCCTTTTATCCCTATCTGTGGATACTCTCCAGACTTCCCAAGGCTCTCTGTACCCTCAGGACTAAGACTCAGGGACTTCTCTGCCATCTTTCCCCTGAAGTACCCACCATCTACCCCCAACACCCTAATGTTCAATGGCCTCGCACCAGCACTCTGTAACTTACTCACTCTCATGATCTCTGCATCATTGCCCCTGAGCTCCATCAGAGCTTAGCAGAGCAGCAAACTGATTCATAAGCTCACAGAATCCTATGGGCCCATCAGCTCTGGGACCCTTATGAAGGTTTTGCTGCTTTCAAAGAGCACGCCTGCTCACTGAATGTAATTATGCAGTTGGTAAAATTGCAGGCAATGTCACATAAGAGAAGGATTGTTTTTTCCTCACAGAGAAAATAATTCCATGGAGCTAGTAGTAGGCTATTTTCCTCTCATGGCCTGGAAGCCCAGCCTAGGAATCCACCTTCCCAAGGTAGTTTTGCTTCGAACAGAGCCTCTGTGTCTTCACCTTTTAAAGCTCTCTGCCTTTGTTTGGTTGCTTGTTAATAACAGCTCCAAAAGGGGTAGCAATGATGGTTTAAGCAGCCCCAAATTTCTGTTTTTCAGGGGGCAGTGAGATGGTAAATGGGGAACAGGCAGGAGATCCTATGGACAATACTGGCCACTTGTAACTGAAAGCACTTTGTTTCCTCTTCTTGCAAAAAAAGCCAGTGCATCTATCCTTATAATTCAGCCCACGAAAAAATAAAGGCAGATGTTCTTGGGTTTCGTGGTTTAGTCATCAAGCTGGGCACTGGGGATGTACCTTTTTGTATTATTTGTAAAACAAATGTACTTCATAAACACAAAATCAGAACAGAATCAAATGAAACTTATGAAACGTGAAAGCTGTCTCCATGGGGAAAGGTTTGCTGGAAGAATACAAACTCGTTTGCAAAATCTGCAGTTTCAAATAAACTCTGTAATTATTCCAATTATTCCCATTGAAAGTAAGGACTATCCATTCCCATCAGCAGCATTAAGGAAACATTAATGCCCTTGGTCTACAGTGTGATCCCACTTGCTCTCCTGTGCGGGTTCTTTCTGGTCCCCTTGGTACTTAAATGCTGGCGAGCTCTTGGGCCCCATATCTGCCCAATGCTTCTACCACAAACTCCTTACCATTTTTTAAATTATTATTCCTGTGCCTTTAGTTCCCATGAGCAATTCCCGTGTCTATAAACACAATCGAAATTCTCTCTTGAGTTTCAGAGACGTGTAGCTCATAGCCTACTGGACACATCTCAGATACATCTTCTTTATTAAGCCATAAGCTTGTTGTATGTCCTTCTTTGCTGACTTTCCCCACCATCGATCCCGCAGTCCCAGAGCTAGAAAGCTAAGCATCAGCTCCGCTGGTTGTCTCTCTTTGTCCTCTGGCAGCAAAGCATGACAGGGGTGCAGCCTCACGTCACTCCAGCTCCGTGAGCCTCTGGTTCAAAGCGTTGGCCTTATATTGCCATACACTCTGCTTAAAACCGTTTAGAGGAGCTGGCTGTATGTTCGAATCATCTGGGGAGATTCTTAAGAGTACTGACACCTGGGCACCTTTCTGGGCAATTCTGATTTAATGAGTTGGATATAGGTTCAGTCATGGATGGTGCTTGGAAAGTGTCACATGATTCTAACGAGTGGCCAGTGCTAAGAACAAGTGCTTTAGAAGCTGCCCACTTCCCTCAGGATAAAGCCCAGATTCTGTGGCCTAATTAATAAGATTTCATCAGGAAATATGGCCCATACCCATTTCTGAATCGTCACCTCTTGTCCTTGTCCCCGCTCTCCACCACCACCCCTTCCCCCCCCCCCCCCCGACCAACCAGGGGCACCTTCAATGACATGATATCAGACGATTTAAACTATCCTCCATGGTTTAGGTACTTTCTCTCTTGCCTCAGTACCTTAGCATATACTGTTCCCTCTGCCTCCAAAACCCTTTTATTTCCTTACCTGGGTCATCTTTACTTGCCTTCTCCTTTGCTCCAAGGAGCCTTTCCTAACACATTCCAACTAACCCAAGGTGGGTCAGAGACCCCTTTCCTATAGCATTATGGGGTAACTCTTTTTTTTTTTTTTTCTTTAGAAAGAGAGTGAGCAGGGAGGGGCAGAGGGAGAGAGAGAATCTTAAGCCCGATGCAAAGCTATTCTCATGACCCTGAGATCATGACCTGAGCCAAAACGAAGAGTCAGGTGCCTAAGGCCACCGAGGTGTCCCATGGGATAACACTTTGTTTCAGGATGTTTGTCACTCTGGGTCGTGTTTGGAAATTTCTTTCTCAAAGTCAGTGTATAGAGAATGTACCTTCCTCTTTGTCTCATCTGGCATACCTGTTCCTGACACAGCAGCTTTTTTATATGGGCTCAAGTGCGACATGAATAGATATAAGAACACATAAAAATAAACTATATATATATATATTTTTTTTTTAGATTTTTTATTTATTTATTTGACAGACAGAGATTACAAGTAGGCAGAGAGGCAGGTAGAGAGAGAGGAGGAAGCAGGCTCTCCATGGAGCAGAGAGCCCGACGCGGGGCTCGATCCCAGGACCCTGGGATCATGACCTGAGCTGAAGGCAGAGGCTTTAACCCACTGAGCCACCCAGGCGCCCCTAAACTATATATTTTTAAATGAAATTCCATTTAGTAATAAAAGTACTTGTATCACTTCAATGCTTCAAATCCATCATCATATTTTCACCAATTTCCACACTCAGACTCACTAGCCTTAAATTGGGAGCATTTAAAGGCTTAAATTAAATCTTAATGTAAAGGCTTCAACTCACTCCCTTTGCATTCACCTCACCATCCTACAAGAAGACAGGGCACTAAATTCTATTCGAAGATATGTTCCCAAAGCAAAACTGGAAAATCCATTGCTTTCTATTGAAATTTATTTTTAACAGAAAGAAACTATGAACAAAAGAAAGGTGGTGTTGCAATATACTGGGGCCATGGAGGAAATTTTTATGGTCTGGCTTTTATCTTAAATTCAAAACTACCTATGAAATTAAAATAATGAAATGTAAGCACTAAGAGTTGAGTAAGATAGACAGTAAAGGCAACCTAATAATGTGGAAATAAAGCACAGACTACCTTGACAAGTGTGGTCCTCTGAGGAACATGAACCCCAACCACACCTTTTCTACTCTGAGGCAACCCCAGCTTCCAGGATGCTGACTTCAGAATTTAACTGAAGTTCAGTTCTCGGATAGTCTAGATCATGCCGTGACTTGTCAATCGCATCTGGGGGCCTAAAAATGACAAATAATGATGCCATAGCAGCAAACCAAGAGCTACTAGTGCTCACTGCGAGCCTCTGAAGTAAAATTCCCATGCGGGGCACTCTGAGGGGTGCTCCCAACCCTTGTGGCATTCACTGTTGGTTGTTGCACAGACATCTACCTGTCCACCGGAAGGTTCTGCTCCCTCAGCCTTGGGATAGACCACCCCACCCAGGCCCTTGACAATCAGGTGCAGCCAAGCATGAGTGGAGTAAAGTATAACCCTTCCACGCTTGTCCCATAATAGTCTCTGACATAACCTGTCTTCATCGTCTCTTTCCTGTCAGGCATGAGAATTCCATTTTTTTACTTCTTAAGGTGTGTGTTAGGGATGACATCAGTCACTGCGTGGAACAGAGCTATCCTGCCATCTGTCCAAACACTGAATTCTCTCACACGAGGGACATGTCGTCTGCTACAGAGACAAACACAAACACTTTGGCATTTAATCCTTATTAGGCTACCGTGAGTCTAACTGCTCTGTGGCAAAATGTTGTGATCCCCATTTCAAGGCTGGGGAAACTGAGGTTCAAAAAGACGAGGAGATACATGCTTGAAATTCAATTGGAATGATTTTTACTTTATTCTCTTAATTCTAACTGCGGGCAATTTTTGGTAGTGTGTATTTAACCAAACTTCAGTGGAAATGCAAATTAAAGCCACAATGAACTTGAGTGAACACGGCAGTGATGAGGTGATCACCGTTAGCAAGCTTCAGAAGCCCACAGGATGCAGGAGAGGTGAGGGCAACAGATAGCTCTCAAGGACGAAGTGGGGCACATAACCATTGCAAGAGGTGACTACCTTGAGGTGGTCGTTTCAACGCAAACTTGTAAGGTTAAAACCAGCAAATACTCTCCTCTCCCTTATGCATAAATAGTGAGAAAACACGATTTATAATACCAGGAATGCAGAAGGCTAACCAATCCTCTCCGAGCATCAAAGAAGAAGAAGACTCGGATCTGGGATCTCCACGTCTGGCATTTTATTTAAAACCCACAACAAATTTAGGAAGAGAACTTCCCTGTTAAGAGATGTGATGACTTACAGCTCAAAGCAGCTGGCTGTGATGGAACATGGCTCTGACATGCTCATTTAAATCTGGGGCTCACATGCCCAGAGGAGAGGGTAGGAAGCACACACACCCATTGCAGAGAAGATCGAGGGGTATGTAGCCTATACAAGGGCATGCGGGCCAGCCACTCGTCCCAGCCAGACACCATCATGCAGAAATGTGGGCTTGCCATTGCCTTGCCCTCTAGGTTCCAGAACATCATTATGGGAGATGCCCAGATGTTTAAATGTGGACAACTATCTCCATGGTGCTGGGCTGGCCACTGAACTGTTATTTTGGTCTAACAGCTGCTGGATTGCACCTTCTCATTTCCACGGTCGTTCCTATGGGGTTGGACCAGTCTACAGCGAGAAACAGCAGGAATCCCAGCAAGAGCTTTTCCAACCCCACATACAAATCCTTGGTGCTTGGTAAGCTTCCAAGTCTAGTAAAATCAAGGCAAAGGCACTTTCTGAGAAGTCCAAAAATATGTAAATTCAGTTTTATGTCTGTCAATAGTAAAGTGAGCAGCAGCTGTGTACTTCCTGACAGTCCAAGCTAATTCTGATGCAAGCACTTACAGTTTAAACTAAGGTGAACCTAGGGTTCTAACACAAACTGGAGGCATTATATTATTACAGGGTTGGGCCCAGAGTTGAATTAGGGCTTCCAGTTTGCCTTGCTGAGAACCCTGCCTGGACTCAGAGGTCCTCATTAGAATCCCAAAGGAGGCTCTAGTGACAAGCCCACCTAATTGAAATACAGAGAGGCCCCGCACAGGCTGTGAGAACGGGGGCAGGTCTCTGCTCCCCATTGCCCCAATGTGCGCTCAGCTCGGAAAGAGGGCCAGTGGGGGGGTCCAAGATATGAAGCTTCAGCCACTGTTCCCATTCACTTCTCACCCTTGTTTTCCATTCATTTTGACTGACCACATTTATTCATAGTCCTCAAGATGCAAAGAAGCCTCTGGCTAACCCAGATCACTGTGAATACCTATGCAACTGAACCGAAATTAACACTTGAACTTTCCTAATGTAGGAGACCACAGAACTGAAAACTTTCAAACATAATTCTGTGAGAGTGAAAGCTATCTAGATTTGAAAAGCCCAGTTAAAGTTAACCGCTACTGGCAAAGTCAGTATGGAGACAAGGCTCACTACAGCTGTGACATTATGAATACAAGCACACCCCACTTTACGGGATAAAAGCGTTCCACCGAGTTGGTGACCAAGAGATTTTCTGTAAGCACACCCAATCTCCCCTTGGACTTTGTTATCTAATTGGAGCTCTGTATCTGTGGGGGAAAGCAATCAAAGACATGGAACCAAACACCTGTGGCCAGGAAAGAATTTAGAAGATGGTCAAGGTCAAAATATTGAAGAAAAAAATCATATTTCTGCTTGACTAAAAAAAAAATAGTACTAACCTAATCTTTCAACTCCCTCCCCCCACCTGCCCAGTCATATATATAGCTTCACTTCCTACTGTAGACATTTCTTAAAAATATAACAATCCCCTTAGTGGCAGGTGAGGTCCTGAGCTCAGCCATCAGGAACCACCTGGCTGAACTTGAATGAGTCCAGTGTCTCTAAGCTTTAATTTCTCACCTACAAAATGACAAGGTGAAGAAAGAGGATCTCTGAAATTATTTAAAAGCCAACAATTCTCATTTCTAAGTGGTTACTAGAACTCGCTTTCCCTTTTTTGCCCGAATACTTTGTAACGTTCAGTACAATTATTGAAGCACCACATTGTACAGCTACTTATAACTTTCTAGTCTTGATGCCTTGGCATTTTCCCTCATGAGAGGCAGCTCTGGACTTTCTCTGAGGCTCCACGACTCCTAGGGAGTGCAGAGCCCCCAGCAGGGTAACCAGGAGACGGGAACATGGCAGGGGTCTGGGAGCTCAGCAGTCATGGCCAAAGCCAGAAGAAAGATTGAAGTGCTGTCCGATGAATCTTTCAAATCTGCTCACGGCTTCCAAACTTTTAGGGATTCCAGAAACAACTCTAATTATTTGGCTCCCAAATCCCTCTGATTCACGTTATGAACTTGATGTTTGTCAATTTCTATAAACCTGTTTATAAAGACTATATATATCTTAACTATAGAAAACTATCCGAAGGCATAAAATATCCAAAAATGTAAATATTTTGGATGATCCTCCATCAAACTCCCCTCAAAGTGAGTGCGCAGAACCTTGTCATCATGAAGATAATCTGCACTGATCCCCAAATATTCCAATCACAACATATGTCCATTTAATACATTGTAACGTATGAATAAACTTTCTAAATCTAGTTACAATGATATATCAGTACTACAAAATGTGTCTCTCACTCTATAATCATTGGTTATTGATAAATATGGATGCTCAGGAAATAACTGAAAAACCTCGATACCCAGCCGGGAGCATCTAAGAGTACTCTCTAAGGGTATATAATTAATGTAACTGACAGTCGTCCTTCACCTCAAGCAGCCTCTATGATTTTCTACATGTGCAATAGTGCCTGCTGTGAAGGCCTCATCTAAACTATGCATTAAATATTATATCTCACTTTAAATTACCCATCATCTTAATCAAGGTAGCATTTGATTCCCTTTACAGGAAAATACCTTCATATATGAAGCAACCCAAAGGAAATAAATTACTAAGGCTAAACACAAAAGTTCAGATACAAAATGTACCTTGCAGAAATACCTGAACAGTGAAAATCTGAAGAGACCTACTGTATTCAAGTATGGAGTAAAATTATGATATCTTTATGTGATGTCTTTTAGCTAAAAAATACATTTTACAATCATCACTGGCATGAAAATATACATATACTATATACAGAAAAATCAGATTATAAAACAGTACCTACCATATGGAGGAATATACATTGAAATGTTCCTTTGGCTGGTACAATTATTTTATTATATGGGATTATTATGTTTTTCTTCCTATTTTTCAGAACAGTCTCAAATTTTCATAAATGAACATACCAATTTTATAGGAAAAAATCTGATTAAAATTTGCTTAGAAACGGTGAAAATAGGCGGTAAGTTCCACATTAACAGCGATAGAGCTGATTTTCAGCAGAACAAGGCAGGCGTTCGTCGTGTCTCTGCAAGGCAGCCATTTTGAATCCTCACAGTCCCCTCCAGACCAGTCGTCGCTGGCTAATTCAAATGGCACCTCTGGGGCACCTCGGTGGCTCAATGGTTTAAGCCTCTGCCTTCGGCTCAAGTCATGATCTCAGGGTCCTGGGATCGAGCCCCGCATTGGGCTCTCTGCTCAGTGGGGAGCCTATTTCTCCCTCTTTCTCTGCCTGCCTCTCTGCCTACTTGTGACCTCTCTCTCTGCAAATAAATAAATAAAATATTTAAAAAAACAAAACAAAAAAAAAACAAATGGCACCTCTAGGAAAGGACTTCTTCTTCCTTTGTTTATATCTCTAAACCAGAGCCTATCACAGGGTCTGGCAAATACTGCCCACAGGAAACAGGATGGCTACATGTGAGTGAAAGAAGCCATTCGGTATAGAAGATAAATTTGCTCCCAGAAATGTCTTCACAACAGAGGACGCGTTCCTCGTGAATGGAAACGACACACCCGTGATCTAACCTATGGCACTTATGGGATGTGTCAAATTTTCTGTGCCGTTTTACCCACTGACCTCTTGCTATGCTTGTGAGTATTCCCTTCTTGTACTAAACACCAGCCCCTACTTTAACTGCTTTTTTTTTTTTAAGATTTTATTTATTTATTTGACAGAGATCACAAGTAGGCAGAGAGGCAAGCAGAGAGAGAGGAAGGGAATCAGGCTCCCTGCTGAGCAGAGAGCCCGATGCGGGGCTTGATCCCAGGACCCTGGATCATGACCCGAGCCGAAGGCAGAGGCTTTCACCCACTGAGCCACCCAGGTGCCCCATAACTGCTTACTTTTTAATGGGAAAGTTCTGTTTTAACAGGCAGCCCTTAGCAACCACCGCTCTGCCCTCTGTTTTTGAGCTCATTTTTTTTTTAAACTTCACATATAAGTGAGATCATACAATATTTGTCTTTCTCAGTCTGACTCACTTCACTTAGCATAATGTCCTCAAGGTTTAGTATTGTCACAAATGGCAAGATGTCCTTTTCTATGGCTGCATAATATTCCATCAAACACACACACACACACACACACACACACACACACACACACACACACGAGTTTATCCATTAATCCACCGATGGGCATTTAGGTCATTTCTAGGTCTTGGCTATTGTAAACAAAATAAGCAGGAGCTACTTCCTATCCTTGCTTCTAGGGTCCTTTCAATCGATCCCACATACTTCCGCCAAGTAAATCTTCCTAAAGAACAATATGATATGTCACTTGGCTCTCCAGTCTTTAATGGCTCCCTATTGTCTATTAAACAAAATTCAAGCTCCAGGGCATAGCAGCCAAGGCCCCCGGACCAGATCTACATTCCCAACCTCATTTTCCCCTAGTCGTCCATAACTGTACACATGTACACAACTCCCTAAGTGTGGTTCTCGCACTAGCATCAGCATCACCTGGGAACCTGTGACAAACGCAAATTCCCTACCCACCCTGACCTCCTGGCCCAGCAGCTCTGCAGGTGGGACCCAGGAATGTGTATTTTCACAAGCCCTCCAGATGATTCCGATCCAGGAGGAAGTTTGAGAACCACGGCTCTAACCAAACTGTAATTCCTCAAATACCCCCCTGAAGCTTCACCAGATTAATGCTTTTCATAGTGTTTGTTCTCCTGTCTAGGGGCACCACTCCTTCCCTATCTTCAAGGTGAATAAACACCATCAGCCCATTCTGGCTAAAAGCCGGTATCGACTCAGCGGTCCTTCTCCTGGTTTCCACAACCGAAAGCAACCTCTTCATTCTCTGAACTGACACTGCATCTTCCTTGAAGCAGTTGTTACAGTTTCTCTTGAAATAGGATTATCTTCACATTTCTCATCTCCTCTGCTAAAGTGTAGACTCTCTGAGAGCAACATGTACTATATAAATTCCAGAGGCTACAGGGCTATATTGTCAGGAAGAAGGTACCCCAAATGTGTCTGCCCATTACAAAAAAATAAAATAAGATAAAATAAAATAAAATAATATAATATAATATAGCAACTATTGGTCAGCATTTAAGATCACCAGACTCAGCAAATAAATATATGGGCCTCCCAGTTACATTTGAATTTCAGATCAACAGCATGTTATATTTTAGTATAAGTTGGCCCAACTATTGCATGGAACAAATTTACACTAAAAAAAGGATTTATTACCTGATATTTAAACTTAACTCCGCATCCAGTATTTTATCTGGGAAACTTATCACTATTTTTCCTATGTTACTTGGTCTTGACTCAGATCTACCTCCTGCTACTTCACTTTCTCGAAACATAACTAAGAAATTGAAAAAAAAAACCCACAAACTTATATACCCAAATAAATATTTTCCTTTAAAAAAAAAATCACCTTCCGAAACACTTGTACATATTCATTGATATCAATGTTGGCCAAAATACATTTGAAATTCTTTAATTTAATGCAAAATTCTCTTCCTGGTTTTGCAAGACAATCAGCCTCATTACCTAAAAACCTGCCAGTTTTAAAAAAAATATATACTAAAGGTACTACTATTTTTAAAACTGCTTTATTTTTCAGCACTGACATCCAATACCTTTTATTCTTTTTGAAGATCAAATTTCTCTTGGAAGGCTTAATGCTTGCTACCTTTGAAAATAATTTTAAAATACTTATGTCTTAGAAAGGCAATTTCCTAACAAACACAAATTTGTTCCTGAAAATCTACCAGATTACATACATAAGCCTCCAACGTGTTAATATGAAGATGCTACTCAAAGAAATATGTCAAATCTGGTTCTCTTTGATTTTTTAAAAAGTCACATTTTTCTTATCATCATGCCTCCCTCAAAATCCCAAAGTTCCACCTGAGTCATATTCCCACGGGACCAAACATTATCCCCCTATGAAGCAAAACCCAAATGCCATGGCTTCCTCTCACAGATTTCCAGAGATAAGCAAAATAAAGGACACACAGCCAAAGCAATGACCACGCAAGTGTTTACCACAAATGGCAGACATGCATCTGTGATGTATACTTATCACATCTGATTTCCAGGCACACACATATTATCATTTATACATTTACTCACCTCTCCTCTTTGAGACTGGAATACATTAAAAATGGCAGCTTCTCTACCTTCCAACCGAGGCTTATCCAGGAAATGATACTAACAAATGGAGCCAGAGGACACTCAATGTATAATCAACATTTTCTAGCCATTTGTCTTCTGTCTCATTGCACTTTAAATGCCTGGGGCATACTCAGTGAACTTATTGGATCCAACCTTCCAAGTATCTTTAATGGAGTATTTACTTACTTAAACTCTGAAGACACACCAGTTTCAAAGCTACTCAGCACTTTGTTGTGCTCTCCCAAACTCACATGGACAGGCAGAGGGGAGACAGAAGAAAGACAGCCTGTCATTGACAATAGTCTTTCCTCAAAAACAAAATGAATTGATGTGGCAAGTATGATGGAGGTTATGTGAATTTAAGTGCAAACTTTCTGGAATTTGGAATTGAGAAACTGATTCTCAAAGGAAATCTCCGTCTCAGTGCTCAGGTCTTGGAGGCTATTGTACAAGCTCACGGACCCAAATAAAAATGCATTAGAGGTGACCATATCCTTTGAACATAATACCAAAGACACATGACACTGTAAAAGGGGATTTTAACAGGTAATACCTTCATCATTCCAAAAACCCCAACATCCTTTCCTTCACATCTACAGGAGGATTTTAATAGGTTCGCACTTCATCCTATCAGCACCAGCATTGGTATTTTCATGAATCAACCAGAAGTTAAAAAATCAATTCTTATATCAGCTGACTATACTAATGAAATAATGAAATGAAATAGCCATTTGTCTTCTATCTCATTGCACCTTAAATGCCTAATCTTTTTTCTTTCTTTTTTAAAGATTTCATTTATTTATTTGAAAGAGAGAGAGCACAAGCAGGGGGAGTGGCAGGCAGAGGGAGAGGGAGAAGCAGTTTCCCCACTGAGCAGGGACCCCCCCCCCCGCCCCCAGCTCAATCCCAGGACCCTGAGATCTTGACCTGAGCCAAAGGCAGATGCTTAACTGACTGAGCCACCCAGGCATCCCAATCCTTGTGTTTTTTTGTTGTTGTTTTGTTATTGTTTTTTTTTTTTTTTCATAAAAGACAAATACGTAGTAGCTTTTGGGGAAGAAAGAGTAAGTGCACTTGAACTCTATGAGTCCATACACACAGCATGAGTTTATTCCTCCCTAGTTTATTTTTTTCATGATAAATCCATTGCAAAAGCACTGCTTTCCATAGGTTTTTTACCCGATGCAATAGCCAGACATGGAGGGTTAAGCAGAGCGTGGTCTCAGCTCCCACAGCCAAGCAGCAGGTCTGCCACAGGGGCAGAAAGCACTGTAATGAAGAAGAGCGAATCCAGCCTGGTATCCATGATCCAGACCCTGGAAAGACCTAGACTGGCGAGTTCCTGGTATCAGGGCTACCACAACGAAACAGGGAGGTCTGGAAAAGCAATTAAAATTACAGAATGATGCAATGAAGATGAAGCCTGGCTTCAGTGGAGTCCCTCCAATAACGGAGGACCCCAAGCTAGAGGTGTGGACAGCAAGGGCTGCACGTTAAGCCCTAAGCAAGTTTCAGTGAAGGTCTGCTTTCCGGGCAGGGTTTTAAGAACAGTGAACTAGGCAGAAAACAAATGACGAAAGCGATTTGTAAGAAAGAGACTTTGTCTCAGGAATAAGGTAGGATCTTTGACGTGAGCTCTGGAATAGTAACCAGACTATGGACCTGATGTGGGCCCCATATTGTGCCAAATTCTCTCTTTCTAATCCAATCCGATTTCCCATCTGGAAGTCGGGAATAAAATGGACAACGTTAAGGAAAATGCTAAGATCCAAAAGCAGAGAACCAGCAGGGCATCAGACTAATTACAAACATCAGGAGACATGCCAGAGAACATGCCCAGCGTCTTAGTAAATGCTTTTCAATAAAGATGTCAAATGGTGCCACACTGTAGTCGAAGAGTTGCAAATCGGTGGCCTTCCAGTCACAGGTGGTTCTCAGATCTCTTTCCCACACACATTATTTTTTAGATCCAATTGGCCTATAGCATATAGAAACCAGGCTATTCCTCATAAATAATAATAACAGAGGAATTTCTGTTTAATTTGGAAAAACAAACGACGCTTGGATCACATTGGCTTTAAATTTCCATAGGCCAGCACCTTGCAGGAGCTGGGCAGCGGCCAATCCCTTTAAACTGGGGACTGATTTTACAACAGCCCTACCTTTACTCACAGACCTCATCCGCCAAGCCCAGTCATCATTTAATTTTTTTCAATCCCAGCTTTACAGCATGGTGAGAACTCAAAGAAACTCGGTGCTATCACAATGTATCCATGCTACCAAGGAACTATTCCGGACATATCTTTGCACTGGACCCAAAACAAAGGAAAGAAAGCTTGCCCTTCACCCAGCGCGAGTGAGATAAGCCCAGGCTGGAGTGGCAGCAGACAAGTGCACAGGAACTCTTCTTGGTTATGTAAAGGCTGGCTTTGTTTCAACAGTTACATTGTTTATAATGGAAACTGTTGAGAGTCCATTCATTATCTTAAAAAATCAACTCTTGCGTTCATTTTAGGAAAAGAAAATATGATGAAAGGCAAGGACTGTGTTGTTGTTCTTTTTTTTTTTCCATGCAATTATTTTGCAATATCCCAAATAGAATTAATCTGGAAAAGTTCATGTAATGATTTCAGGTTCCAGGAATAGTCAGAATCCAGCAGGGCTGCAAGCCAAAATCATCAAGATTCAATTTACCAAAACTTAAAAAAAAAAAAAAAAAACAAATCGTTCTCTGTGATAGCTGATGGTCCATTAAAAACAGTAATATTAAAGTTTTGGAGAGAGAGGCAACATACCAAAATAGTGGCTCACTCAGCAATTTCAAAATATTCTACATTTATATTTAATAATATCCTCCTCTGGGAGTCCAAAAGAAAAATACTTCTTCTCTTCGAAAAGAGTTGGGAAATATTCCAATCCCTTGAAAATTTGCTGAGGAACATTTGCTACATCTCGCTTATATATGCCGGTTTAAGTTCTGACATATTTGGTAAACTGCGGAGTTTTCAAGAAAGAACAGCACAGTTCTTATCAAATATGAAACAGACACAAAGTGTTCTTGTTTTATACACTACAGGAGTTGCTGGAATTTACTTTCTAAATATTCTCCCTTAGAAAAGAAACCAAATTAGTTTTCTATGGCTAAGGCTCACCTAAACTGTTTTTTAAAATTCATAGAATTGAATTGGTGACCAAACATTGTGAGTAATTGTACAGATAAGTATAATCATATCACATTGATTTGGGGCTTGATATTTGCTCTTAATCTCAGTAATCTCCATGAACAGAATTGATTTCTTATGGTACAACCCTGGAAAGTAACAACTCCCTGCAGAGAAGGACATTTCAGCAGAAAATTGGGGCAATCTGCATGTTAGCACAAGCATTTCCGTAGGGCATGCTTTCAGAGTTAGTGCATTTCCCACTCATTAACCCTATTGTGGAAACTTATCCCATACACATATAGAGCTAGAAGAACACATATTCCCAGAGAGACTAGCAGAAAGTATCAGAATAACTCAAAAGAATAAAAAGAATTTAAAAGATAGTGGTATAGAATGAAAAAAACCATCCAGAAGAGTAAAGTACATGGACCGACGTGTTTTCAACAAGAAGAAAATGGTAATTTGGGATAGGAGAGTCCTTCATATAAATGTTGGTTAATTTCCTAATACCCAAAGCATCAGGACACCAAATCAGGATAGCAATGCACTAAATGCTTTTTATTCCATGGAGTACCATTCATTCATTCATCATTCGGGGTTTCTGGTTTTGTTTTGTTTTGATTTTTTTAGTAGGCTCCACACCCAGGATGGAGTTCAATGCAGGGCTTGAACTCACATCCCTGAGATCAAGACCTGAGTTGAGATTAAGAGTCAGAGATATTTAACCGACTGAGCCACCCAGGTGCCCCTATTTATTATTTTTTTTAATTGAGGGATAATTGACATACAACATTATGTTAGTCTCAGGTGCACAGCATCATGATTTGATAATTGTATGCGCTGAGACATGATCATGGCAAATCAGTCTAGTTAACATCCATCCCCAACACTTAGTTACACAGTCTCTTTTCTTCTGCTGAGCACTTTAAAGATGGACTCTCTTTGCAACTTTCAAATCTGCAATACAGTGTTACTAACTATGGTCTCCATGCTATTGAGCCGTTTTTACTAACAGTGGCTTTGGTTTGGTTTGGTTTAATTTGGTTTGGCTCCTGCAATGTTTTGAGTGTAAAGAAGCCTAATGCTGTTTCCCACAGAGCTGAAGGGCCCCGGGTCTGACAGGTGCAGGCTGTGCCAAATCCGTGCAGGCAGACTCGCCTACATGTGGGTCCTGGCTCTGCCTCCTTCTAATTCCACCTCAGCTCCCCAGCTCCCTCATCTATAAAAGAGGGATAAATCCTCCCCCATAGGGTGACTGTCGTGGTGACACAGACTAAGATAATGTATGTAAATCGCTTAGCGTGGTCCTCAGCACGTGGCAAGGACACAGCAAATGCCGAGAATCACAGCTCTTTTGAGCGTGTGCTTCAAGAAGAAAACACATCTTTGAGGTCTGTCTGCTAAATGGCTATTCCTAATAACACTAGCATGCACACGGTGCCATGTCATCACAGCCTGAGGTGAGAGCCGCTGGTTGCAGCGTGTGTGTGCACGCGTGTGTGTGCACGCATGTGTGTATCTGTAGAAACATGCTCACAACCAGACACATCCTCTACTGTAGGCTTTTCAGTTTTCATGCTCTCTCCCCATGTGGGTGTGTGTAAAGAATCACCCAAACCTATAAGCCAGGGAGGCAGGAACTAGGGTCCTAAAAACTATGCCATGTGAAATCAATCCCAGGAACATCAAAATCACTAAAAGCAGAAGCAAGAAAGATGATTCAAAAAGCAAACAGGTGTGAAATATAAGGTCCGGTTCAAGAAACAGACATCTGGCTTTCGCCAAAGAGAAGAACCCACTCTTCGGGTGTGAGATGTGTTCAACGGACAGAGGTAAAAATATCAAAAGATGTGAGCTCCTCTACAGAGTAATAGGATGACTGGTGGCGTTTGCCAACAGACGGAGATTTTTAAAATAGTAATCCTAATAATAACAGGCATAACAATAATGTGCATTCGTTGAGCACTTACTATGTGCCACGGACAGTCTGAGTCTGATGAGCAGACAGAACATCTCTGACTGTGGCTACACTGGTCACCAAGCAGGAGAGTTGGCCCTACCCCCGGCTGACTTAGCAGCAGCGGGCCTTATTCCTGCCTGAGGGAGGAGGCAAAACACACTTCAGAAGGTGGAGGCCAAAGGGACGATTGAGCAAGGGCCGCTTGGTGACAGAATGAAGGGACACTGCGACTAGATGGGCCTGAATTCACAGACGAGACAGCAATTGAAGCTTGAAGTCATTAGGGACTGACACTTGTCCTCTTCCTTCTTTCTTTTGAAAACCTCAGTAAAAACCCCGAACCACAAAAGCCAGACAGTAAATCATTTCTGTGGGATGTTCTTTCATCTTAAAATGTCTGAGTCACATGCTTTAAATCTGGTAACAAAAGAGGTAAGAACGTTCAAAGTAGCATTTTCACTACGGCCTCTGGACTTGGGAATGTCTTGCTGTATTTCTAAGTTATGGAGAAGAGCCTATCCAGCCCTATCAGCCAGCGGAACATGCCATGTTGGAGCCATGTCCCCAGACGCCCCACAGTGGAAGCCGCGTATCAGGAAATGGGCCCGAGGAGCTCCCACCTGTGCTTCAAGATCAGCTTAGCCTCCCCTGTGGATTCATTCATTCTTCCTCCACTGCCTGCCTTCCAATCCTTCCTGGACATGTGCCTACTCGAGACCTGGGCTTCTGTCTTCACTATAGGACTGAGGCCTAAGGCGGGCCTGTGTCTTATTTACCTGCCCAGCATCCTTACTCCTCTCTTGTGGCTAAGGAAATGTGATATTCTTAGCATTTATCTGTATGCTTATCCCCCTTTAGTTTAACTTAAGTGTTTTTTGAGGGACTTCCCATTACCCCTGATTCTAAGGATGGGTCTAATTCCTCACATTATGATGGGGGGATCCAGGAATGATGGAATATTCCCAATTTTTTCAGGAAGAGTGAATTCTGGTGCTTACTAGGACTTGGTGGAGAAGAGGAGCTCTCTTTCTGCAGGAGGACGCTGCAGAAGAGGAGCTTGCTTTCTGCAGCATTTCTACGCTGGTAGAACTTGCCCTAAAATCCAAGAGCTCACCTGAGAAAAAGAGCTAACAGAGAACAGAGCAGAGTTGAAAGAGAGAGAGAGAGAGAAGTCTCTAACCATGGAAACAGTCATACCTAAAGCCAAAGATTATTCTGTCACACGAAATTCAGTCCATAAATTAAGCCTTTCAGTCAATATCTGATGGGTTTGTGTTGCTGCTGACTCAAAGCACTCTGGTTAATAGTTTAGTTTCAAGTCAACAAATCTGCACTGAGCTACGTCTGTGCTAGGCATTCTGCTAAGTGCAGCAAATCTCCGTCTCTCTGGTGACTTTGGCTTTTACCCGCAAGTCAGCTTCTCTCTCGTCTAGACCACCAGCTGCGCTGATTTTGAGGCTGATTGGCACATCTCTGATGGCCTGATGGGCAACCCTAAGTGCTCAACGGGCTGAAGACCAAGACCACCCTCTTCTATTTTTCTGTACTTTTACTTACACTTGGGCAACTTTACAGCTTATCTACTTTTTCTCCCTCATGTTCCATCCCACAAGGTACACATCCTACAAATTCATCTCTGTACATATTGGTTCCTTTGCATCAAAATCCTCTTCTGAAAGCTTCAGCCTTTTCCCAAATAGTATGATGGCTTAGGTGGGGCTGAAGGGTCTCCACTGTCCCCCTCGCTCCCCAGTTCCTTGATGGCATCTCTTAATTCCCAGTGACAAAACACTTTCACCAAACAGATCTGTCTTGTGCTCCTAAACTACATCTAAGCTTTCTCCCGTCTTGGTTCATCTTCCTGGATTGGATTTCCTCCTTCCCACTTGTTGATGTCCTTCCTTCCCTTCAGTTCCCAACCCAGATTCTGCCCCTTCCGTGGAGAAGTCTTAAAACACCATAGGTCCCTTCACTAGACTCTCCTGAATTTGATGCCATTCACCATGTGCGGTGTCACTGATGTATAACACAGATGGTCTCATACCGTTATTTTTACAGGTCGTTTTTATGTTCCGTTGATCTCACTCTTTCAGGATGTGGGGCCGTGTCTACACATTACCTGAAAGTACAATAATTTATGCATATGGGACCACACAACAGTACTTGAATGTATTCCACGATTATGGGATTGAAAGATCCCAGGATTTATTCATTTCATTTATTCTTTTGCTGAGTGTCAGTTTATGTACCAAGAAGAGAGAGCACTGTCCCTACTGGCATTCAGTAGAAAGAACAATGTATAATTAAGCAATCATACAATAAACACAATTCTGTGAAAAGCTGTAAGAAGGCATGGTCTGTGGTGGGCTCAAGGGAAGATCACACACGTCTTCCTTGAGGAAGCATAAAATATAAGTTGGTTGGTGTTTCAGCTTTATTCCCACTCAGAAACTCAGAAAAAGTTTCTCTGCTTTTGCAAGTGCAAGTAGGACCAGAATAGTTGGTTTTCTTTTTTTCTTTTTCTTTTTCTTTTTTTCAGGGATGTCGGGGAGCACTGGGAAAACTTCAAAAATAATGTGGACAATACTACTGGACAAAATGGCTTTAAGTTTTTAACTTTGCACGTCTAAGTCTTCTCCAGGCCATTAATCCCTTACCTACAAAATGACTGATGACAACCTACACAACATCCATTCTCCCTTTCTTCCTTTCAGAAGAAACCCCAGTTTTATTCAGTAGGCCACCTTATACCACATGACCCCGGGGAAGTGGATTTGAATTCCCAGCTCCAAAGGTGATCGGGACCCCTCTATGGCAATCATGGTAATTCCACATGCCTCGCAGGAGGCCTGATAAAAAAAAAAAAAAAAGAGAGTGCCTTTGCTAAGAAGCACCGGGGAAAGAAGTCTAAAAAATGGTCTCACAGCCTCCTCTGAACATCGGGGACTCGGGGCACGGCTGCCATCTTGCCACTAAGCTGAGCAGGAAACCAACACTTTTTGGAGACCACATCCAAATCAGAGAACTTCAGGGACACTGCCACACCACACCCAGGGGACAGCCTCACTGAGAGATCCTGTGTGACAGAATGAATGTCCTTGCACAAGCCAACTTGACACGATTTGAGACAAGGTTTTCTATTACCCACAGCTGAAAGTGTCGAGAGACCCTGACACGGCATGTGCCCTTGTACTGTACAAGTCTGTGTTTTTTAATATGGTTTCTCTCTTAGTATAAAAGGATGAGCTGTGAAATCAATTGCTTAAACTGAGAAAATAAAATATTTACTTTCCAAGGGAAGTGCATGAATGAGGTAATTTCTAATACTTTCCCAGTCAAAAAAAAAAAGTATCTATCTATCTATCTATCTATATATATATATATATATATCTTAAATTCCACTAATTATTTCTATCTTAAAATTCTGCATGGTTATATGAATTATCACCATTGGTTATCCTTGGCACTCAATATTGATTTAATTGAACACAAACCACTTAGGCATGGTGGAAGGCGACTACATTATTGAAAAAACTATTTTATCATGTTCTTCTTTTTAAATTTGTCACTTATATATGTGGTTGTGAAAAAGAATTTACTCCAACTCCCTCGAACCCCATCAGTGTTCTTTGGGGAATTCTGTCCTGAATTACTTGTTTCTCAGTCCATCAAAGGAACAGAATCCAAATACCCACCGTATTATTAATCAGAGCCAAAGAATGTGGCGTCCGCCTGTAGTCTGAGTGCTTCCCACCCCTCAGGTAATAAAAATCAGGTTTCAGCGAGAACTCCAGCTGTTCATCCTTGTCACATCCTTAAAGATATTTTCAGTCTAAAGAAATAATGACTTGGTTATTTTCCACCTTTACAAAAGAACTAAAATCACTGTGAATACAAGCTACTTTGTCCTGGGGCCAGTCAGGTACTTTAGCTCAATTAACTGTAAATCCAAAACGCCTAAGGGAAAGCATTGCACTAATTAATTTTGTATTACATAGCTTTCTACTGTGATGCGTGGTGCTATTATTGTTTCAGGAATCTATGGTTACCAGATCAAGTCCTTAGATTGGCTAATTTCCTCTTCCTGAACTACCTGTTGGAGCAGCTGACCAGCTCTGTTGTCCCTACAAATGCGTGGACCAGACTGAGAGTTCTCAGTCTGCAACTCAATGAACCTCCTTATTACTAGTCATTAATGCAAAAATCTACTTTTTGGCACAATACCTTGAAAAATATGCACAATGGATATCATTATGATGAAGACCTATACATTAGAACATATTCTAGGTGTACTATAAAAACAGAAACAGCTCCACTTTCCAAGGAAAATTTTATAAGTATGCTTGTAAAAGGAACTTATCGTAAGTCAACAGAAGAACTTGGTGCTTTTACCGCAGAATGCCTTTGAGTGATCTCTGCAAACTCAAACAGTAAGTTCTTGAGTGTGGAGACCATAGTTTTGATCTTACCCAGCTTCTAGTTACAATTGCCTGTGGGTTGAAATGTTGCAGATTCATGAGTATGAACATTTAGACTGATCCATGATAATCAGAGTTTGTGCTGCCCTTTCAAAAACATGCCAGAACTTTTCTGCAGAGCTTTTCTGCAAATCTTTTTGATTTGCAACCCAGAAACAACATGTAAGTGTTGATAGAGTCCTTTTGAGAAGGAAAACAGCCTCAAGTCTTTGGAAGCATAATAGTATGACATCTTAAGCTCCCTTAACAAAACACATTCTGCATTTACAAAGATCAAAGGGATGCAAAGGTCTAAAGTTTACCCCTCTGATGGTGATGTCTATGCCCTGGGCCACCTCCATGCCTCTCTGAGAGTGAGGACTGAAAGCCATGGTTTTCAATGCTCCAAAGTGAACAGGAGGTAAAATAAGCATAGGAATCTTGGTTTCTGATCAGGTCATGATCTCAGGGTCCTGGGAATAAGTCCCTGCTGGGCTCCTTGCTTGGTGGGGAGTCTGCTAGCGATTCTTTCTCTACCTCTCTCTGTGCCCTTCCCCCTGCTGGTACACTCTCTTTGTCTAAAATAAATATATCTTAAGAAGGAAGGAAGGAAGGAAGGGAGGGAGAGAGGGAAGGAAGGAAGGAAGGAAGAAGGAAGGAAGGAAGGAAGGGGGGAGGGTAGGAGGGAGGGAAAGAAAGAAAGTGAGTCCTCTCCTCTGAACAACTTGGACTTCTCTGAGACTCGCTGATCCATTCAGGAAGCAGAATTTGCACATAATTGGCTTGGGGATAAATGAAATATGTAAGACCCAATGCAGAGGTTAAATAAAACCCTTTGATCTCAAAATCACACTGGACCCCTGTGGTAAAAACAGAGGTCTACTGGGAGAAAAAAAAAAAAAAAAAGATAAGTTCCATTTCCCACCACAAATTAAGCTACAGGAAGGGAAATTTGATAATCTAATAAAACAAACCTTGTAAAACGGCTTCACTTGAACCTCATCAGCATACGAGATTTGCAAGATACAAAACTGCTCATGATCTAGAGTCCCCTAACCCCTGGGAGCATTTAGTGAAATCGTTCTTTCTTTCCAGAAAATGGCAGTCTGGAAAGGTGAATTAATTTCCTATATGATTGTCATGTTTGGTGTTTTTCCCCATCAGCAAAATGGTGACGTTCGTTGCAAAGAGAATACGTTCGTGATACCTGTCATACCTCTGCTTTCCCACATTAATATTGACACCTGTAATTCTGTGATGGATGAGAAACCTCAAAGCAGCCATATTGGAAAAGTGAAACCCACCCCACTGGTTAGAGGGACAGCCAAGGTCCTTGCCAGTGATTGAGCCATGAATGGGTCTCACTAGTGGGTTGGCTTGAGAATCACTTATCCCTAACCTCTTGTCAGAGCCTCTATCATGTCATCAGTAACCTCCTTCTCTGCTTTCTGCTGCTTCCAACCCACCCAGTAACAATATTACCCCAGGGCCCTCAACAGGCTTCCTCTTGAGCCTTTTTAAATCCCATTTAAAAGGATAAAGAACCTGCAATTCATAAATGTTCACTATAAAGTAGCCAATAAGCAGTCAGAGAGATTTGAACTCAGGTCTGTATGACTCAAAATGTGTTGTCTCTCCCACTACACTGCGCTATCCAGCAACGGGGAAGTGAGCAGAACACGCAGCCTCATCAGGAGTTGAAAGGGTATAAACTAAACTGTCATCACTTTATGGAAAAAAAAAAGAAAAAAGAACTTTATGAATTTTGTCATGGTTTCTCTTCAGCTTTATCATCACTGTAATCATTAAGAAGTGCCTGTTTTCAAATACATATAAAGGTGATTTGTTTCTAGACAATTTAATATCATTTACAAAATATTTCTCTAGTCCTATAATAGGGCTTTTTACATACCATTTAAAGAAGCATAATTTTTTTTAAAGATTTTTCTTTATTTTTCAGAAAGAGAGAGAGCATGCGTGCAAAGCAGGGGAGTGGCAGGTAGAGGGAAAAGGAGAAGCAGGCTCCACACTGAGCAGGGAGTCTGACATGGGACTCGATCTGGGATCATGACCTGAGCGGAAGGCAGATACTTAACTGACTGAGCCACCCAGGCGTCCCTAAAGAAACATAATTTTTAATGCATGCTTAAAAGACAGCATTGTGTAGCTAATAGATATTTCTCTATGTGTTAGTGTGTATTTAGAGTAAAAACATTGTTACAATCAATCAAACTTATTCAATACACCAAAAGCATCATCATCTGAAGAACTTGAGCTTCTTGGTCTCCAAGACGACAAATGCCGCACACAGAGCCCTCCTTCCCACTTCTGTTGTCCATGGGTTCCATATAACAACATGACAGCCTGATATGACATACTGGAGTTTTCCTCAAAAGAGAAAACACACATCCCCATGCATGTGGACACACACACACACATGCACAAATTAAGCTATCAGTGGATTTATGTAATATTTCAATTATACATTATTTGAGTTTTCATCTATGAGTGGCAGACATCTATGTCTTCATCTATGAGTATCACAGTGAACTGTGATTACATGAATTTCTCATGTTCTTAACCAATACCCAGCAGGACTATAGAGAACTTCCAGCTTCTGGTAATTGACTAGCTCAAGATCTGGGAGACACATTTTCATTTGTGAACCAAACAGACACAATCTGAACAGTTACTCTAGTTGTTTGAGAGCCAATGATTCATTCTTAACAGAATTCTATGTGCACATTTTCTGGAGGGTATTAATTACTATGTTATCTACTGCCAAACACTGAGTTCCTAAGAACTTTCTGGGGGGAAAAACCTTTTCGCTTATATATATATATGAAATGCTAGTTTCATTCCTTCTATGTTCCTAAAGATTCCTTCAGAGAAGTTGGACCATACTTAATTACTAATAAACCACCCATAATATGTGAATCCTTTATCACCTAGATTCAAAGTTTTAGATTAAAAACACAGAAATATGAAGGAATGCCGCCCACCAGCTGGGTGCTTGGCAAGGGCCATGAGCTGGTCCGTCCAAATGGAAACGAATCACAGGCATCCTTCCAAGTGGTATTCCCTCTTGTAGGTCAACCCATAGCCATGAAAAGTTCATAGCTGATAAATGCTTCTAAGAGGATTGACACCTGGTAAAGACAAAGCAATCTACACTTCCTGCCAAGGCTTGATTATGCCAGGGTGAAGAGGCAATGTGCAGAAGTGTCTGCCAAGTTATGAAAGAGGTGTCTTGTTTCCTTTAGAGAGAAATGGAACTTAACTCTATACTGAAGCACGAGAACCAGGGATGCAAAGCTGTACCCCCCCACCATACACCCACTGTAATAACCAATTCTATACAACAAATGTTGATTTGTTGTCTACCATGCATTTGACACCATGGGAAATATATTGCAAAAGGTAGAACATGTGGGTATTCATGGGGATCCATAAAGAGGTCAAAAATGCTGCCCCTTACTTAAGACACATTGGAGTTGTGGGGCACCTGGGTGGCTCAGTTGGTTAGGCATCTGACTCTGGATTTGGGTTCAGGTCATGATCTCAGGGTCCTGGGATCAAGCTCCATACTAGGCTCAGTGCTCAGCATGGAGTCTGTTTGTCCCTCTCCTTAGTGCCCTGACCCCCAACCGCAGGCATGCTGTCTCTCTTTTCTGTCTAAAATAAATAAAATCTTTAAAAAAAAAAGAGAGAGAACGAGAGAGCGAGAGAGACATTGGAGTTGTTGATCAACTGGTATAAAGCTTCATTTATGTGAGGTAAAGAAGTTCTAGAGATCTCCCCTCCAAGACATTCCCCACAGTAGACAATACTGTATGGGGAACTTAGAAATAATGTAGCTCTCATGTTCTTACCTTCCCTAAAATGTTCTGACCACAAACACAAGCGCCCAAGGAAACTGGTGACAGTGACAGGTGTATGTCTGTTATCTTGACTATGCTGATGGTTTCAGGACCATACATAGATGGCCAAACTCTTCAAGTCGTAGACATTTGACTTGTGTGGGGTTTTGTGTATCAAACACACCTCAGTAAAACTGTCAAGAAATTATAACAGGATAAAAGAAGACACACTGCTACAACGAGCATTCAGGAAAAGTCAAACCCGTCTATAAAGATGGGAGGAGCCAGTAGTAATGGAAAGAATAAGAATAAGAAGCCAGCACTGCCCTGAGCTAATATCGATAAGTACCTCCTCCCGCCTCCTCCTTGGTCTCCCCTCTGAAGAGGGCATGGGGACAACTCCTCCCCACAAGGCAGTCAGAGGACTGGGCGGGGGAGGGACACAGAGTTTAGCGCTCACTCCGTGTTAATTCTCCCACTTCCTCTTCCCCATCTGACAACCACCACAAGATTGAGGTGGGTGAATGGCCAGCTTGCACAGACGCTTCCCACACTTGCACCATTCGCCTTCTGCATTCCATGTCATCGTCGACGGAGCTATGCGTGCTCCCGGTCAGGAAGGGAGAGGCCAAGTGCTCTTCTAAGCTGGGAAATGCTTCTGCTTCCAGGGAGAAGGGAGGCTATGTTCGGTCTACCTTGTAAAGGAGGATTCCCACAGACCGCCTTGCTTCCCATCCTAAGCAGGGAGACACTCAGAGGGAAAACAGCCGACAAGTCATTCATCAAAGTCCAAGACCACTTAGGGCATTGACCAGTCTGCATGAAAGGTCTCCGCCTTCCCGTGACAGGTTACTCCATCACACGGAGGCCTCCTCAGTCTTGTCCGCTGGTCACACTGACTCCCAGGTCAACGATCCAATTCTACTCTCAGGCACACCTTCACTCCTAGTTCTTTTCAAATGCCATTGACAGTTGCACGACTGCGTGGCTTTCCTGCTAACTGTTAGACTCCCATCCAGGTTTGTCCTTCTTGTTGTTCGTCACACACATGTTTTTTCTCTTTTGCTACTGCCATGGCAGGTTTAAATGTCTGCCCACTCCCAAGGCTGCATGTGGCCTTCCCCCAAAATGTCGCACAGGGCAGAGGAGGAAAGGGACACCAGCGCAGCCCTGGGGTAGTGAGAGAGGAGGGGACAAGCCTCATCTTTGCCATTTACTGTCTGTGGGACTCAGGGACACCAGTAAACCTTTCAGGGACTCCACTGGCTCCAGTGAAAAATGCAGTCCCCGGGTGCTTAAGAATTAAACAAACATGAATATGTTCAAAGCTCCGAAGCATGACCCGACAGAAAGTATTACTGTATACGTCCACCGGAGCACAGTATGATGTTTTAGAGTCTGTCGTCGTAGACTCCTCCCCCCGCACACAAAGACGATTAATATTTCTGGTGGCTAGAACATCGTAGGGGTCTGCGTCCCGTTCACTGGTCTACGGTCTATAGGAATCTTTGCAACGGGACTCACACCAGTAGATACTTAGTAGTTATTGATGAGTGAGTGAGCCAGGGAATCCTCTAATTTGTTAAAGATCACAATTTACAATAAATATGTTGTTACTTGTGACCTTTGTAATAAGCACTCACATGTCCTCTTCCGCCTTTTCACCAACAGATGCTGAATTGTGTTGCAAATAAAAATTGAAAAAAAATTGAGTTTAACCCTTTCTTAGGTTCAAAGCACCACTAGTAATATATCTAATTATAATATAATTATATATATATATAATTATAATATAATATTATAATTATATATATATATATATAATTATAATATAATTATAATATACCCTAAATATAGGTAGGACAGTAGGAACAATGTATCACCCTTTATAAACAGAAAATTTAAAAATGCCAGTTTCAAGATTTTGTTTCCTACACGTTTTGAAAATTATTACTTTCACATTTTGACATATCCTGTATGCCAAAGTAACTTTCAAATTAATATTTCATACATTTGCTAATGGCGATACTACAATATATGTATATATTCCCTGTTATCCACTGATCTGATTCCATGGAAATTCTTCCCTCCCTTCCCTCCTCCCTCCCTCCCCTCCTTCCTTCCTCTCTTTCTTTCTTTCTTACTTTCTCTTCCTTTCTCCTTTCTCCCTCCTTCCTTCCCTCCCTTCCTTTCCATTTTTCTTTTTCTCTCTCTCTCTCTGTCTTCCCTTTTTACTGAGATATAATTGGCATAGAAGACTATTAATTTCAGGTACACAGCATAATCATTTGATAAATATATATATATATATATCTATATCTCACCATGTGATCACCACACTAAGTCTAATTAACATGCATCACCATACACAGTAATAATTTTGTGTGTGTACATGGGAACCTCTAAGATCTACTCTTTCAGCAACTTTCAAATATACAATACAGTATGCTCAATGATGGTCACCGTACTGCACATTCACATTCCCTGGGATTTATTTATCTTATAACTGGAAGTTGGTACCTTTTGACTGCCTTCACCCATTTCACACACCTCTTCCCAACACCTGGCTCTGGCAACCACCAACCTGTTCTCTGTATCTACCAGCTCTTATTTTTTTAAGATTCTACACATAGACAAAATCATAGAGTATTTGCATTTCCTGGTCTGATTTATTTCACTTAGTGTAATGCCCTCAAGATTCAAGATCCATCCATATTGTGACAAATGGCACCATTTCCTTCTATTTTATGACTGAATAATATTCCATCTCACACACACACACACACACACACACACTCCACATCTTCTTTATCCTTTCATCTACTGATGGAGACTTCTGCTGCTTCCCTGAGTTCACTGCTGTAAGTAATGCCGTGACGACCATGGGAGTGTCGGTATCTTTTTGAATTCATGTTTTTGTTTTGTTGGAGTAAATACCCAGAAGCTGAACGGTTGGATCACAGGGAAGCTCTATTTTTCAATTTCTTGAGGAACCTCCGTACTGTTTCACAGTGGCTGCACCAACTTACACTCCCACCAAGAGTGGACAAAGGTTCCCGTCTCTCCACATCCTCGCCGACACACAACGCTTGTGATTTCTTGGCTTTTCGAAGCTGGCATTCTGACAGGTGGGAGGGGATAGCTCAGTGTGCTGTTGATTTGCATTTCCCTGGTAATGAGTGATGTTGAGGACTTTTCATGCACCTGTCAGCCATCTGTATGTCTTCTTTGGAAAAAATGTCTATTCAGGCGTTCTGTTCATTTTTAAATCAGACTGTTGTGGTGGTAGTTATTGAGTTGCATGGGTTCTTTATATAATTTAGATATTAATTCTTTATCAGATATGTGGTTTGCAAATATCATCTCCCATTCATTTTGCTGACATGGGCATGTTTCCTTACCAGCTTTTCCTTATAAGCTACTTTTCCAAAGTCTTTAGTATACCTTGATTTACTAAAATTTGATTGCCTCTACTTTTCTGGAGAATGATTTTAAAACATAAGCATAGGGCACCTGGGTGGCCCAGTGGGTTAAAGCCTCTGCCTTTGGCTCAGGTCATGATCCCGGGGTCCTGGGATCAAGCCCCGCATTGGGTTCTCTGCTCAGCAGGGAGCCTGCTTCCTCCTTTCTCTCTCTGCCTGCCTCTCTGCCTACTTGTGATCTCTGTCTGTCAAATAAATAAATAAAATCTTTAAGAAACAAACAAACAAACGTAAGCATAGCCACTATTTTCAATACGGCATTAACCGCTGACCTTTTCTTTAAAAACAAAACAAAACTATCATCCCACTTTTTTGTTCTTGTTTAATAAATACTCAGTTTACATGAGATCTTCTATTGCTTTTCATCCCTCTTGAGCCAGATAAAATTTCACCTTTGAGGATATTCATTTTCGTCCTTAATCTAACACGTGTCTTCATCATTCAATTATCCAACCCTCAGACCAATTAGTTACATCATCTTCAGAAGGTGGAGGTTGCTTTACATAAGTAAACCTACTTTGAAACAATTTAATTACAGCATTTTCCATTAGTCATATTAATTACTTATTATTATTACTCTGTAAATTCTACATAGTCATCTGTATCATGTGGGATTTGTTACTAGTAATAGTGTAGTAGTAATAGGGAAGGGACCTTAGAAGTTTAGGTAGTGGTAGCCCTTTTACATGCAACTTTAGAAAAACTATTGTAATCAGCACTTTTCTCAATAAGTGAATACATTTCAACAAAGTTTGCTACAGAGTCAATTTCCCTTAGGTGGCCAGTTTCCTTATCAAAAACATGAACTGAATGAATTAGATGGAGTCTACTGATTACTTTCAGCTCTAAAATACCATGATTGCACAATCCCAACTTTACTGCTGACCTGTTTTCTACGAGCGCAGTGGAACTTGGCTGAAAGAAATGTGAAGCTGGATAGTGTCAGAGTTAGGAATTCACAGACGATTTTAAATCATAGGTGTAAATGAATCAGTTTCCAATAAAATATTCACAACACTATGCAAGCTACTCCCTTCAAAAACACTATTACCAATATTTTCCTTTGTACTTAAAATAAGACCTAGAAGGAACATAGAAATCAACCTACATCTGACGCATGCAAGAATATCTCCATAACGCTGATTTACGCTACTCTGCACAATAAAGGGAATTTAAACTTATTAGGTGCCTATCGTGGATCAATAACTGTCTGGGCAAACTTGAGAATGTTTGCAGAAGCAGCCCATGAAGCTTAGCCAATTCAGTTCCATTTTTCAACAGGCACAGACTGGTTCCAGCCTCTTAACTTTCTATCTGACCATCCATTTCGACCCTTTCATAATGGTAGTTGTGTTATAATTTCCCATGACTTTATTGTTCTCTTACAACAACGTTGTTGTTAATAAACACGAAAATGCAACTCATAGGAATGTAAACAGCTGTGCACAAAAGGAAGAGGACACAAGAGAGAGAGGAGAAAAAGCCCGAGCCGAAGTGAACTTTAGACACACTTGGAAGATGGACATGACAATGAGATGCGTCCCAAAGTAAAAGAATTGTTTTGGGAAAGGGAGACGGGAGGCATAGGGGAGACGAGGTCATCGGACCAAAACCGGGGCAATAAGAGAAACATCTAAGCTATGGGCTGGAGGGTCCACGAGGAGTTCAGTTGGTTCATGCCTTCACGGGCCCATTCACCCAGCAAACGCAGTGCTCCCCAGGCATATGACCCCTCCCTGAGGATGTAGGACAAACAAATTAAACAAGGTCCTATACTCAGAGCGATTTGCTTCCATTAAAAGGGCAAATAGCTTTGCACTGTGTATATTTGATGGCGAAGAGTAGAACATTTGGTGGATGTTTCTTTGCACCAAAGATCTCATCGAAAATAATGTTTCCTCTGGTTTTCCCCTTGAATATTTCCTTCTTCTCATATGTGTCTGAAGAAGACCAAGAAATACCTTCCGCCCATTTCTTCTGGTTTGAAATAGAAGTCTATGTTCCAGATGCACAATTAATTCCTTTCTCTTCTCGCATTTTAGAGTCTCATCTGAGGGGCAGAGGAGGGCAATGAATCCAATAAACACAGTAATAAAAACTGTCAGTGTATCAGAATCATTTCCCCAATGCCCTGCGAACTAATGATTTGCTAAAGCAAACTTGGCAGGGGTGAACAGGGTGCTCTCCCAGCCTGACCGTGACAGGCACCCACAAGCCTCCGTGCCAGGTGGGGCCCCTACTATCCACTGCTCTGTTTGTCTTCTTGCTGTAGAATTTACCTCCCCCTACCTTTTTGCTCTTCCTGTCGCAAAATGATGCCTTGTTCTTAGTCCCAAATCCAGAGTCACAAATGCAATGGCCATAAACCAAATCCGGACAAGAGAAATGTTTGACCACAGAGGTTGAAAACTAATGTCATGCATTAGCTGGCCATGTTTAAAAACTGAGAGACGGGACACGTATGTCCCTATGTCTAGGTTCTCTTGAAACCTGGGAGGATCGGGCCACAGGGCATCAGCAGGGGCCAAATCTCAGTTTAAGGAGCAGCAAGCAAGTGCTCCCCACCCAAACACAGCCCTAACTCTCCTACTGATGACCCATCCTGAGGCCGAGGGCCTGTCAGCCATCACCTATGATCATGCTTGTATTACTAGCTTTCCCACTGTTGAAAGTATTTCCTGTACCAATAACTGACAGAAAAGTTGAAAAACAGAAGATGAACCAAATCAACCCACTGCCTGTGTGTGTTTTTGTTTTTGTATGAATGTCAGGGGTTAGCACTTTTTTTTTCCCCCTCCTCTGCAAAGGGCTAAATAGGAAAAAAACAGTGTTAAGCTTCATGGCTCATACTGTGTTCCAGATCTTCTGATGGCCAGACAGCATGAAAGCCATCACAGACACTATGAGAATGAATGGTCTTGGGTCCCAATAAAACTTTATTTACAAAAACAGGCAGTGGGCTGAATCTGGGCCATGGTTTGCAGACCTTTGCTTTATGCCATCTGTGTAGATGTTCTATGCACGCAACCTCTGTCCTAGCCCCTTTCCGCTTTGTTGTCAGTCAAACCGCCGTTGTCAGTTTCCTTCTCAAGTTCAGACTCCTCTTGTCAATGCGGACACTCGGTTCCAAATAGCCATGATAAGACATTGTCAAATTTGTCTTTGAATCTTCTGTGCCGCGGAAAGTCAGCTCATCTTAGGAAGCAGACAGCCATAGATCTCAAGGCTCGCGGAACAGGAAGCACAGAGCTGAGTCCGCTGCTCCCTTTCTCAACAGCTTTGATGCTTCCCGGCAGTCTAGTAAAACGATGCACCCTGACCCCAATTTCAATTCAATACAGTCTTAGCTGTATTTGTCCTCCACTGTCCACACATGAGTTATTTCTTCTGGTCGTTCTGGACTGCTTGGTATTATCTATTTATAACTTCTATTTTCTCCTCTCCATCACTTGATCAAGCTCTCTACTGTCTAGGACAGAAGGGAGACTGGTTTAGGGAAATCTAGTTCTTCCCAAATTCCAAGGCCTTAGTAAAATCCTATGTTCCCCCATAAAACCTTTCCCAATTCGACCCAATTCAGTTAGACTGAAGGTTTTCAAGCCCTGGTGTTCCCTCAGCAGGACCAGGGCACTTCTCTTAGGCTATAACATGTGAATTGCCATTATTTTAGGTAAAAAATGGTCGAATATTGGAAATCTCTTAGATTCTGCCTAACGCTACCCGTAAATGTTGTCTGCTCCAGTGTCTGAGGCCGGGAGGGGTTGAGTCTCACACCGTGTCTACTCTCCTCTCCAACTCTATACTGATGAGTTGACACGTTGCATTAAAACCAAACCAAATCGAACAAAACAGCCTTCACAGAGGAGCAAAGACAGCAAGCGCACCTCTAAATGCCTTTTATCTACGACTACAGGGTGGCCTTAATTCCTGAGCTAGAGGACTTAGATTTCTAAAAATAGCATCTGGGGGAGAAAAGAGGGTAGACTTGTAGCCAGGCCCTTCTCCGGCTGCTGACATTCTGCTATATTCAACAGTGGCCCAGGTGCTGGGATACGGTTAACTCAGTTTTAACTGGGAACAGTGTAAAAATCCTCTGGCCTGAGGAAGCCCCTGGAAGTCAGAGTATAAAATTCTAATGGGAAGCTCCAGTAAAATGTACATTGTTTTACTGGTTGTCTCTTATGCTTAAATTCTTCTTTGCAATGTGAAAGCGAAGAAGAAATCTGTTGGCAGCACAGAGCTCGCCACGGTCCTGTTGCTAAGCAAAGGGAAGAGAGGGAGGCGAAGAGAAGCTGAAGGTCTATGAATCAGGGGCAGTAAAATTCTAATCACCTCTCGGTGTTCTGCGTGGCTGCCCGGCGTGGGGACGGAAGGTAGCATCTGAACTGGTCCGTCCATGGGCTCGGGAATGCCATCCCAGGCTTCACAAAAGAGACCATGTCCACTGTGAAGTTTGCAGTTAAAAAGATACAATCGCGGTTGCAGGAAAAAAAAAAAAAAAAGATAATGTAACCTCCAGCAGCCTCCATGAGCTCTCAGCCATTTTTTTCCAATAAGTGGTTATCAACCAGCTACATAATATAAGAATTATGGAGAGTCGCACATCACTCTCTTCTAAAAGGATGGTGGTAACGTCATCTTTTATCTTAAGAAGGTTTTCATTACATATGTGCTAAAAGGTAAAGTCTGCATTTTTTTCAGTAATTGGAAAATATATACGTTTAAAACTTAGGAAAGAATACAGGAACACTACAGTGTTTCATCCCCAGAAGGATCCTTTAGGACATCCTGAGGTAAAGAGAAATTAAAAGAGATCCTTTAGGATCCCTAAAACAGAGGCCCCCAAGGCAAGGGGGGTAAGCAGAGAGAGAGAGAAACACGGAGAAAGAGAGGAGAGAGAGAAAGGGCCTCGCTGAGTCACCTATAAATATGATCTATTTTGCATATCCCCCTAGACAGGAGGATGAACTCAGGAATGATATTGAAATTTCAGGCTACCTGCAATAAATTATTATCTTGAACTCACCTTGGCAATACAAATGGTGAAAAAGAAAGGGACTAATCCTACATCAAATTCAAATGCTCGGTTTTCATCCTTTCAGTCTGACACACAAAGCACAGAAAATATCATCAATTACTAACACGCATTTTTTTTTTTAAATATTGGCTTGATTGATTTAGAGTGTGAGCAGGTGGAAGGGAAGAGGGAGAGAGAGAATCCCAAGCGGACTCCCCACTGAGCACAGAGCCCAACATGGGGCTCGATCTCACAACCCTGAGATCAGGACTTGAGCCGAAACCAAGAGTTGGATACTCAAGGGACGGGGCCACCCAGGTGCCCCCCTAACAAGTCTTGATCAGCCCCACAGATAGGATCTATTAGGTAAAGCATATATGAGACATTTAAAAAACATTCATGTTGCTCTTTTCTGAGAAATTTTTATCAACTACGTGTTAATATGTCCTCAAATATGAAAGTCATCGGAATACCAGTCCTAGAAAGATGTTGCTGCCCCGCCCCCCCAGGAAACCCTCCAAAATTACACTTATGTGTCAACTATACTTCAATAAAAAATAAATAATGTAAACAAAAATTATATTTGGGAACAAGTACACCATATTCAACTGTTTTTATCCTAAAGATATTTTTTCACTAAAACAATGTAAAGAACGTGTTCAGAAGTTCACCAGGAAGATGGGAGAGGGCGATATAAGAAGTCAAACAACAGTCTCCTCCAAGTACAATTACTCTCTTCCTATCCCTACTTCCATAGGAGGGTGATGTCTACCAATTAATTAGCATTTCCAAGTCCATTCACATATTCATGTCAGGTACAATTCTCCTCGTTTACAGGTGTATCAGAAGACAGTCGCTCACAGACATGATGGGGAACCAAACTGCCACAGTTAAAGTCCAACAGGAAAGAGCTAACTCAAGTCAAGATCGACGATGGGGAAGTAGCTGATAGAGAAGCAGGCGGCTTCCACAGGTCCCTACACAGACGATGAGCCCAACGGGGAGGAAGTTCATGCGGGAGGGGGTGAGCGCCCGTAGGATGCTTAGAGCGGGGCTAACAAGCAGGTCAGCATGGGCTGGGCAGTGCAGGGAACAACCCCCCTGAGCCCTGACCAGGGCAGGCCCCTTCTGCTTACTATTCTGGCTTCATACTGGTTCCAAGAACTGATCTTCCCCCCAAACCATGTGCCCAATGGTGAGACTCTGCACTGCCCCTTATTGGTTCCATTAAAGCAAAACCACATGTCAGTAGTTCCTTTCTTAAATGCTGCTCAGACTTCCCTGCATGAGATGTGTGGTTTCCCATGGAGTCCCTTCCTGACACATCACCTAAATCACGAACGAAAGGATTAGCACGGCCACACCAAGGCATCCATAACCCACCCAAAGAGAGAAGCCACCTTTTTGATTGATGTCTGCCAATTAATTTGTATTTTCAAGTCTCCACATATTAGTATCATGCCTGTATTTCTCATTCAACAATTCTATCATTGAAGACCTGGCCAGATGGTTGCAGAGAACCAATACATGATATGAAGTCGACGGCACAGGTCTCTGTGCTGTGTTCTCTAGCCTCCCGGTGGGATTTGTTTTCTCTAAAAGGGAAATGAAATCATGTCAATCTGATGCTTCCAGTAAACCCACGGTGGTCTCAGGCTCATCTCTGACTTGCATTAATGTTCACTATCTCTTTCCATTAATTGGTTCCAGATTGGTGCTCATGAAGGAATCAGACCACCAATTTAATTTACCTATGAATCAGGGAATTGAGCCTCTTTTTAAAAATTACAGCCACCTTTGGCCAGTTGCAATCTCCTTGCTCCTCTCTAAACCCTCCCTGCTCTACAAAGTACCAGAAATCAACAGAGTATTGCATTTATCACTCTGTGCTACGATTAGCCTGTCTGGTGGTAGCTTTACGCCCTAGACTGTGAGCCCTTGAGGGCAGGGGTTGTGTCTCACTCGTCTTGACATTGCTGGTGCCCAGCAAAATGTCAGCACATCGCAGATCCGCAATCACCGTTCACAGAATTGAATTTAAAGCACCAACGTGGTGTTTTTAAATTTTCTCATATCCTTGGGCTTCAGTTTTCTCTCGCAAGTATTATGTTTTATCCAACCTAATATTTACCTGCTTTGCTCGAGAAACGTTCAGGGGTTGAGAGAAGACAAGTGAGGCTCCTTCCCGAGAGGGACCTGCCGTCGAATTATCCTGTCGTCTTCCATCTTCGTGTTCTGCACGTAGTTATAAAACCTTTCTGATCATTAGCATTTTCAGCCTTTGACACGTTTCCTACAGCATCTGATGCCTGCTTGGTTACTCAGCCCTTCCCCAACGTCATGTCCTTTTTCCCAGGTACACTCATTAGAGAACTTCTCAGCCAGTCATTTACGCACAGAGCAACTTCCTTTTCTGTCCGCACTATCCATCACTCTTATTCTCCTTGAGTTGGGAGAATAAGATAATAACTGGGAGCTCCTAACTCATTCAGCAGCCCTCTTCGTTTCTGGCCAAACTTCTTCCTTTCTGTTTGGGCACAGATGGCAAAAACTACTTTCCCCTAGCAATGATGGGGCATACAGAGACCCGGGGCTCTGAATATGGCTCACGCAAATGGAGCAGTTCCAAATACTGACTCTGGACCAGTGAAGAGTTAGTTGATGTTTTTTTTTTGTTTTGTTTTGTTTTTTTAAATTTTTTTTTTCTTTTTTACAGATAGAGAGAGAGAGAGAGAGAGAGAGCGATTACAAGTAGGCAGAGCAGCAGCCAGAGAGGGGAGGAAGCAGGCTCCCCGCCAAGCAGAGAGCCCGATACGGGGCTCGATCCCAGAGACCCTGAGATCATGACCTGAGCCGAAGGCAGAGGCTTAACCCACTGAGCCACCCAGGCGCCCCGAGTTAGTTGATGTTTTAAGGGCACTCGCATTACCTCGGGCATCACATCCTCAAGTTTGGAGAGGACTGGGGCCAGGGAGAATTCTCTTCTCTGCAGCTAAACTTATACAGATTGGGCTCTGATCATCTCAAAGGACAGGATCTGGCAAAAAGATGAGGTGATGACAATTCTGAGCTAAAACAACGTCTGTCGTGTGAATGGTGACATTCGTCACATCACTTTAGAGGTCTGGGTTGGCCGGGTCATCTGTGCAGCAGTTTCCACGCAGCTCCTGAGAAGCTGTCCCGGGCTTCCTACAGAGAACTGAGTTCTGGCTCCAATTCTGCCACTAACTCACTGATCTGAAGCAGGGAGCTTTATCTCCCAACGGTTCAGCTTCCTCCTCTTAAAATTATGTGAACTGTAGTCAGTGTTGGCTAATGTCTTCCCTGACTCTCTGACATTCTCAAAAGATGTAGCAACATTAACATCACTGTAGAAAGAAGAATTATTACAGTGGAATTACTGATAAGAAAAAAAAAAAAAAAAGAATTACGAAGAATTCCTGATGGGAATTTCTATGTCCATAGAAAAGAGGCAGACATTTGTTTTATAACTGAATTAAAAGAGACTGGGTGCCTGGGTGGCTCAGTGGGTTAAGCCTCTGCCTTCGGCTTGGGTCATGATCTCAGGGGCCTGGGACCGAGCCCCACATTGGGCTCTCTGCTCGGCAGGGAGCCTGCTTCCCACCTTCCCTGCCTGCCTCTCAGCCTACTTGTGATCTCTGTTTGTCAAATAAATAAATAAAATCTTTTAAAGAGAGAGAGAGAGAGATTGATTCACACCCAAGTTAGTGCAGTTGTGGTCTAGAATATACTCCCAAGATCTTTAAGAGGTCGGTACTTTGATGGTCCCAGGCTATTAGTCCTTTAAGTTAAGGAGTTCTCTTCAACAAACTGTCAGGGTCATTCTGGCATTTTCCATCCAGGCTACATGAAGGAGGTTGCTCCTAGTGTTCACAGTGATAATTCGTCTGATCTTTTTCAAGTTCCTACATCATTCTGTCTTAGGTAGAGGGCATTCCTTCAGTGCAATAAATATATACTGAACATTCAGAAGAAACCATTTTCTCAGACACCGAAGAGGACACAAAGGTTTGAAAGACAGATTTCCCAGCCTTAGGAACTCCATGCTTTTGTTAGAGGAGAGTTAGATAAGATGCATTTAAAGTATACAACGCTATGAGTCTACAGAGGCTGCGGAGTGTGTTGGGCGGTGGGGGGTGGGGCTTTTGCGATGAATCCAAAAGACTTAGTGACATTTTATCTAGCAAAATTGATGGTGAGGGCTGCTTGAGAAGGAAACAATCTCACCAATGAAGATAGGCTATAAGAAAGCATTGGCATGGGGCGCCTGGGTGGCTCAGTGGGTTAAAGCCTCTGCCTTCAGCTCAGGTCATGGTCCCAGGGTCCTGGGATCGAGCCCCGCATCGGGCTCTCTGCTTGGCAGGGAGCCTGCTTCCTCCTCTCTCTCTGCCTGCCTCTCTGCCTAGTTGTGATTTCTCTCTGTCAAAGAAATAAAAATTAAAAAAAAAAAAAAAAGAAAAGAAAGCATTGGCATGCCTATGAGACAGCAGTAATTCAATTTGGGTGAGCTGCGCTTATCAGAGTAGACAACTGAGAGCCTATAATTGTTCGCCAGTGTTGCAGGATAGGAAATGAGATGGGCAACATGGCATTTAGCCTCTGTTTAACAATTAAACCACGCCCATTCATTCTGCAGAATATACTGAGGCCCTGTGCTGTGCCAGGCAGAGTTTTTACTATATGGATAGCAACACTGCTGATAGCATCTAGAATTTTCCCCACTCCCTAAGAATAAAGTGTTCCTATGAAACCTTTCCTAAGCCAAAATGGTGTGAAGAAGCATTTTGAATTTCAATCCTCTTTGAATTTCTTCCAGTTGTGGAAACAGGGACTAATGCTGGTCTTCAGCAGAGCAAACTTTAGATGGGGGCGGGGAGGGCGGTGGATAGGGAGGGAATGCGATGCAGACCTGTCCCTGTTCTAATGTGAGACGCTGGAAATCGCAGGGGTGGTGGGTCTCAGAAATAAGTTCTGTATCTCCCTTAGGTCTTCAGTTACCAACAGCCCATACTTCCTGGAAGCTTCCACGTGCCATGTGTGTGTTACACGTATTTCAAGAAGAACAGGGTTGATGCCATTCCAGCCTTATGGGGTAGGCACTGTCGTCCCCTCCTGTGGCTGGAGGTCAAAGGCTCCCAGTGGCCCTGCTGGAGATGGCTCTGCTGGAAAGCCACACCCGGGGCGATCTCATTCTGGAAACTTCCTCCGAGCCCCTGGAACAGCCCTTCTTGTAACCACTCCTCCACCGCACGCCAACAGCACCAGCCCTTCATTAGAAAGAAGCAGAACCAGCCGAGCCGTGAGCAGTGGACCCGTCCAGCACTCACGCTGGCAACTTAGGCGTCATCCTCACTCCCTCTCCCGGCACAGAGGAAGGTGTAAAGATATTTTTAAAGTTGGAAATATTTTCACACATTATCCAAATGTGCAAAATCCCAAAATGCCTAATGCCTCTGATTTAGCTGTTTGGCTAAGTGTGTTTTTCGTAACCTCCTTACACAGGCTGTTCTGTAAAACGAGTATCTGGGAAGCCCCAATTTGAACTCTTCCACAGACTCATTCCTGTGCTATTCAGGGTCATAAGGTGTTAAAATTGGTCCCCTGCTGCTTATTTTTGTATTATTTTTCTATTTTCTTAAAAAAAAAAAAAACACCTCACAAAATCTGGCTTGTTGCTGTATTGTTTTTATATGTTCCAATATTTCTATCATTTACTTTTGGTTTCTGGGTTACAGATGCTATTTCAAAACCAGTTTCTTTTTGCAAGGTTAGAGAGGGTGTGAGCTGATATTTTAGCTAAGAACAGAAATTCTATTTTAATTTCTTTCTACCAATCAGCTGGCCAAACTCCAATTTTCTAATATGTTTATCATGTTTTCCAAGACTGTAGAGTTATTTTCCAAAGAGACTTTTTTCAGTTAGTATAACCCCAAATCCCTTTTTGTTAGTTTTTTCTTTCCCCATAGATTATCTTTTTTTTTTCTTTTTAAAGATTTCATTTATTTATTTGACAGAGAGAGAGAGATCACAAGGAGGCAGAGAGGCAGGCAGAGAGAGAGGGGGGAAAGCAGGCTCCCCGCTGAACAGAGAACCCGATGCGGGGCTCGATCCCAGGACCCTGAGATCATGACCTGAGCCCAAGGCAGAGGCTTAACCCACTGAGCCACCCAGGCACCCCTCACCCCATAGATTATTTTAAGCTTGCTATCTTCTTGTTGATTTTACCACTGGAATTTGGGTCTATACATAGCAAGTGTGGGAAACACTTGAAAATTATTGTATAATAAAGCAAATATTTTATCTAGTTATTAATTAATTTAGTGTGGGGAAGGGATGAGGGAGAGAACTTTAAGTAGGCTCCCGCCCATCGCAAAGCCTGATGTGGGGCTCGATCTCACAACTCTGATATCATGACCTGAATGGAAATCAAGAGTCTGATTCTTTTTTTTTTTTTTTTTTATTTGTTTATTTACAGCATAACAGTGTTCATTGTTTTGGCATCACACCCAGTGCTCCATGCAGTACGTGCCCTCCTCATTACCCACCACCTGGTCCCTCAACCTCCCAACCCCCCCACCCCCCCGCCGCCCCTTCATAACCCTCTAGTTGTTTTTCAGAGTCCATAGTCTGATTCTTAACTGACTGAGCCACCCAGGCGCCCTCAGTTATAAATGTATTTAAATTTAAGGACTATATTCCAGAATTTTCACAACAGCTCTTTATATTTTAAATGTGAAAGCCTTATGTTGAAACTATGTGTAAAAAAACACTTTTAAATAGCAACAAAATTGTCTATGGTGATTTGACAAACTACAGCGATGAAAACTGGCTGTTCTCTAACATTTGATGATTCTGTTATTCTATTACAACTTGCAGGTGAATGAGTGCTTTCTAGGCTCTCTGAAAAAAAATCATGTTTCTAACTAAAGCAGCATGAGTGAGAAAATGAGCTACAATAATTCTTATGCTTGACTATTGGCAGTATACATAGAATTTTTTAAAAAGGAAAAAATAGGATTATCTACCTTACGGTTCAATAATGAGCAAGTCCAATGAGATCTCACTTTCTTTACATGGAAAAGACTTAAGTATCTTCCTCGATAGCACTATAGATTTCACTAAAGTGAGATCAATCTGGAATTCATTTGTAGCAATTCTCCGGCCTAAGGCTACCTGTAACAAACAACTAAAAGTCTTGGAAGACTTGAACTTGGGTTCAACCTCGGAAACATGGAAGTCAACAGTGGGATATTATTTCCTTTTTTTATAAACTTATAATGAGAAAAACAACTTCACTTGTGTCATAAAAGTTTATGATTTCTTAATCAGAATTTTCGTCTCTTCGTAGACAGACAGGTCCCATGGCAAGTATTTTATTTCTATCCAAAATGCATTCCCTTATTTAGTTCTTCAGCTATTCTCAAAAACTGAGACTTTGGGGAGGGCACCTAGCTGGCACAGTCAGTAGAACACGCACCTCTTAATCTTGGGGTCGTGAATTCAAGCCCCATGTTTGGCATGGAGTTTGCTTAAGCGAAAAAAAAATTTATTTTAAATCAAACAACGTCAATTTATAGGTGTCCTTATCTTTAGGGAGAGCCTGCTTTGAGCATGGCTGCTTGCCAGTGCTGTACATCTCACCACCTGGGACATATATTCTGGATTCTTATAGGCAGTGAGCTCCATTCTCTCCCAACCACCAAATTCAGCCCATGCCTCCCAGCATTCTGAGACAACTAAGATCTTTAGTCTCACCTAACTGACATGTCCCCTTGGATATACAAATGTGCCCTAGGCCTCATAGAAATGGCCTGCTGTGACCTCCCCAGCAAACTACTGCATGTCCTAAAATATGAATATGGGATCAGAAGATCATTTGATAAAAATGAAATCAGGACAAGGGACTTGAGTAGGGTCAAACACTCCTTAATGTTATCAGGAAAAGAAAAGTTGAATTCATTCACACATTATGGGATGGGGCGGGGGGATTGCCCACAAGGATGGAAATATCCAAAGCTCATTTCTTTGAGTTAGGAAGACTCTCAACTATATTACCTAAAAGGAGACAATCTTGAAAGTAGACACTATTAATAGTTATGCCAAAACAATAGGCATGAACCAGGGCAACCAAACCAAGGAAACCAGGAGGTATGGTAACCCTAGCTAAAACCTTCCAAGTTTACATACACACTGGGAATAGCTTTTTGTGAGCAGAACTGCCTGGGATGAAGATGGTCTACATCCCTACTGATTATCATTGCTTTTTGTTGTAGGCTAATGAATGTAAATAAGCTATACCGGAATCTTAGAGAACCAGAAAGAGCCTCATTTTTTGGATGGATTAACGTCTACACTGTGGTCCAAATTTGTGTTCAGAATGCAAACTACTGTCCTCATTTCCACACTTCAAGGGAGTTGAAAGAAGTATCACCTGACAGATTACACGTGTTGACAACAAAGTTCATTGATACCACTGGAAATAACAAACATCTCTATACCGTATGTAGAAATCACACAATGGTGTTTGAATGATCAGTGTAACAGGTTATGGTTGCCTAGAAGTTAAGTGTTATCCCATTTATTGGTTAATCTGGGCTTCTCCTACCTATGAGGTAGCCAGCTAGGGTCATCCTTTTGTACAGATGAAAAAAAGCGATGCCTTTAAGTCAAATGATGTATTCAAAGTCACACTTGGGGACCAGAACCAGTTGCTTTCCTTAGAGCAGTGGTTCTCCAAGATCCCACTGGAGATCTTGTTCAAACAATAAATTCTTATTCCAGAGTACCCCAAGAAACTCTAGCTATGGGGCAAGGAATCTGTGTTTTAACAAGTCTTCCAGGTGGTTCTAACTTGCTCAACTGGAGAACCCCTGATCTCAGAAAATAATGAATATTCATATATATTCCTCCCCTCCAGATGTTAAAATTACTATCATTTTTTTTCAGCTCTGGATGGAAGATTTTCTCAATTGTTTTACATGCTCTCCAGTTTTCACAGGGGCAGGTTACTGTACATAATTTAACTGATTTTTTATTCTTTTGACAATATAGTTATTTATCTTTAAAACAGCTTCAGAGATACCTGGGTGGCTCGGTTGGTTGGGCATCTGCCTTCAGCTCAGAAAGTGATTCCAGGGTCCTGACAGCGAGCCCTGCGTCGGAGCTCCCTGCTCAGTGGGGAGTCTGCCTCTCCTTCTCTTCCCAGTTTGTGCTCTCTCTCACTATCTCTGTCTCGCTCTCAAATAAACACAAAAAATCTTTAAAAATAAAATAAAATGTATTGTCATTTTCATGTGACCTGGTCACTTCCTCTACCAGAAAAAAAAAATTTAATATTCTGTGAATAGAAAAATCACAGCTGTGGAATTTTATTTTAAAGACATCATAAGGCTTTGGAAGAAAATTTGTGGAGGAACAGCTTCAGTGGTAGGGCTTCATGAGTTCCATCTCCAGTGAATTAAGAGGAGAAAATGGAAAGACTTTCCAGCAAAAGCTCATGGTAACTCACAAGGTAATTCTCAGGATGGCTATTAGCATTGTTTAGAAAAAAAAAAAAAGGTAAGTTGGTTTTATTCTGCAGAATGCAAACTGATTTAGGACATACTACCCAGCAGTGACTTAAATCTCACTGGGCTCTATAAATATTTGGTGAAACAGAATTTCCATCCCAGATAAAGAGGAATACAACATTAGTACCTAGTCTTAACAATTAGAAACAAGCAAGAACACATCTGCCTTTCTAGCTCCCCAATCCTTAGAGAAAGTCAGAATCATTTCAAAGAGACCTTAACTAGTGGTTTAAAGGCTTTACTTCTCTGATTGAGCAATTTGTGTTTCTGTAGAAGGCAGCTCTGGCTTTCTGCATGGAATAACGTCTCAGGAAGGCTACGACTCTCCAACATTCTCGCCATCATCAGGTAGGATGGAAAGTATTAGCCTGAATTTCCATATCCAGGTCACATTCTGGTCTTTGAGAAACAGAGAAACAAAATTAACACTACGGATTTTATTTCAAGCTACTTAAGAATGGTATATATTCTTAGTTATGTAAAGAATGTCTATTTCCAGCTCATAGAACATGGAAAAAATAGTTTTTCAAACTTATTCAGTCATCAATTTTGGCAAAGATCATAAATTGATTGTCTATGTTGTTTTTGTTTTGGAGAAAGGCATCCAGTTTTTTTCCTTTTCTATTCAGAAATAAAACATTGGGAGATCTGAGGGTTTTTTGACTAGGACTCACTGAGAGGGGAGAAATAGCCAAAAAAGGGCTACAGACTTTTATTGATTAACCCCTCTTTTAAAAGACATTTTTATTTTATTGCCTGTTACTATTTTACTTCCCTGTTGCTAGAAAAGTTGTTTTATCTTCCTGTGTTAGCCTTCTATTTAATGTGGATAATAAAAGTCCCAAATTAAAACTATACATTCATAAAGCTGAGATGAATCTTCTCTGGTTAAAAAAACAAAAAACAAAAAACAAAACAAACAAACAAAAAAAAACCCCTAAAAGCTCAAGTTCAAACCAGGAAACAAAGGTAAGATGGTTTTCATCTTTGTCTTAAAATGTATTAGTAGTGATATTTGTTCTAAAGCATTTTTCAGGGGTGGGGAGAGGAGAAGGAAAGAGTTTTTGACATTTCCTTCCATAATCGCTCCAAGAGGGAGATCCTAGCATTTCATTCTTGAGATGATTGCATTTTCCCTACAAAAAAGCAGCAAACAGCTTCTGTCTTCCAGTGCAGCTGGGGTGGTAAAGAATAATTACCCCAAATTGGAAAGGGGATTCTTTAATTAAAGAGAAACAGGAGGCATTTCTCTAAGAAAGACTGGTGGGTATCACAGAAGGAAAGTGGGTTCTTTCATGAGAAATCTTGAGAGGCAGGAACATCTGTAACAACTGTTGACTGTCCTTGAGAATCTTTGATGAACTCCAATGGGCTGACCGAAGCCCACGGCTTTGAGAAGGTAAGAAGCTTGTCCAAAGTCACGTAGCTGGGCGAAAGCGCTCCATGGCCAGACATGGTGCCACATCGACGCCTAACTGAAAATGACGCATGTGGATGTGAAAAACACGCCTCTCAGTACTGACTCTGACAAACTGAAGATCAGAGATCTGCCCCAGATTTTCAAAATGGCATGAGTTTCCCAGACTCTTGAGGAGAGAATGAATCAGATGCATTTGACTCAGAAGAAGAAGGGCACAAGACGTCTGAGGGTCATGAAGCAAGTTCAGAACTGACACCCATGAGAACGGTACAGCTTGTTGTTGAATCCAATTCTAACCTCAAGGGGATATGCTCTTGCGAGGCCAAATCATCCTCATTAGTGTCCCTTTGAAAGGGCAGTGACGTTTTCCAATTCCCCTAGTTGATCCCCATCACCTATGACGGCTACTTCCCACATGAATTTGTCTGAGTTCCTTGTTGATATCCTAAGCCTAAACCATACCTTGAGTTAATGGGTTCCACTCATCCCCTTCCTGTTTGGTAAAGTCGCATTGCTTACTTGAATGAAAATAATCCTTTTCAAGTCTTAAAGAATGCCATCTGGTTCTGATATTCAAGAATTTGGTGAACACATCCATGTTTACTCTAGACTTATAAGTTTTAATAACATTCCATCTGGAACACATTTCCCATACTGGAGCACTAACTATTTTGATTGCAACCTCATACTGAATCCTTTCTAGTTTTCCATTATCTTAGAGGCTTTTCTTAGAATAGAACAATCTGATGTGGCATCTTGCAGTGGAGAAATAAACTCCAAGCCCTAGCCACGGATGCAGGATCCTACTGCAAAATGGAATCATCTCACCAAGACTCTTCCGGCTATAGAAAACAGAAACTCGAGGCAGCTGAGCTAAACGGGGGGTTACGGTGTGGCTACAAGGATGTCAGGCATGTTCTGGGAGAGACTGGAAGAATGTCAGGTGTTGAGTGGCTCCTTCCAGGATTCGTCTCAATCCCACTTCTGTATTCTCACCACATCTGCCTGCTCCTCCCACACTTACCCTCCTGTCTACACGGTCAATAGCATCTACATGGTCACCTACACAGCCCAGTCTGCATGTTGCATTCTAGGTGGGGATTCCTCACAGACTGACTCGAGTCTTCTTGCCACTTAGCTCAAAATCTCGAGAGAAACACTCGTATGGACCTCCATCCTATGATTAGATCAGCTCACTTTTGATGAAGCTCCAACCCTAATCAATTAATCATGGGAGGAGGGCAGGAGAGGATCACCTGCCTCTTCTAGAAGCCAAGAAGGAGGCAGGTTCTCTGGAAGGGGCTGTGGCAAGAACAGGCAAAACTCACATCTCATACAGGGCAGAACAAGAATTTGCACTGAATTTTCAACATGTTTTGGATGACGCCTTCAATTCCAGAAACTGTGGCACCATTTCTGGTGGATCCTTTTGCACAGAATTGTTACTTTGTTTCACTGCACTGAGGTGCCTTCACAGGTCTTTCTCTCAAGGGGCAATAAGATAATAAATAGCGTCACCTTGATCTTGTAGCTTTTAAATGACAACAGGTTTAGTATAACCATCATCTGGGTGTGAAATGCTTAGTGTGATACCGCAGAACCTGAAAAATGTAGGCAAAAACAGACACACACAAAAACATACATTTTTCCAAGTGTGTTCTACTCTGTTTTAAAGTGCACGTGTTTCAGGGTGCCTGGGTGGCTCAGTGGGTTAAAGCCTCTGCCTTCAGCTCAGGTCATGATCCCAGAGTCCTGGGATTGAACCCCGCATCGGGCTCTCTGCTCAGCAGGGAGCCTGCTTCCTCCACTATCTCTGCCTGCCTCTCTGCCTACTTGTGATCTCTGCCTGTCAAATAAATAAAATCTTTAAAAATAAAAAATAAATAAAGTGCCTGTGTTTCAAACAGCAGCCTCCCAGGTCAGTGGCTGCTTCTGGAATTACCAGCTCCAATCTCTTCTTAGAATAAAAGAAAGCACAGTCAATCCCTTCTGCTGCATTACTCATATTTGCCATTATTAACGTGTCTCTTGTCACAAGGCTGTCCGTTAGGTTTTGCCAACAAACCAGCATGAGGTTTGGCCAGAGTTCATTGTCACAAATAAACCAGCCCGCTCTCCTTCCAGAGTCCCAGGTACCAGCTCAGCAGGACCGCCCAGGTGTGGTGTGTGTGCACACCTGCTCTCCGACGTGCCTCAGCCTCCAAGCTGAACCTCTTTTCATTACCTTCAGCTTGCCGAGGGAAAAGCAGTCCATCAGGACGACTTGACAATGTGTCAGTTTGTGGAATCGTGGAAGACTACTGAAGGTATGTCTGTTTACTGTTTTCAAGAAGAGAGGCAGGAAATATAAGGCTGCCTTATATGGTGACCTTGCCCAAAGGACATAAATCCCCAGACTGTTAAGCAGGATTAAATGCTGTGTTTATAACCAGGGGTTTGCCAAATTCTCTCATAAATGCTGTCCCATGTCAAGGAATGATAGATTCTGATATAAAACTTAGGTAGAGAACATCAGATCCAAAAGAAAAAAGAAAAAAAAAAAAGAAAGAAAAACTGTAGGGGGGAAAAATACACATCAGTCCTTGCTAAATAACTCCAAAATGGTCTGAGCTCATCAGAAGCTCCAGGTCAAGACGGAGCGTCTCCGTAAGTATGTTGGGGGGAGGGGGGTCAGCTCATCATGGTCAAGGGCAGAGCTAACAAAAAAGGATGGCTCCTTTTCAAAGGCAATTTTCACACATCCCTGAGTACAGGAAGAAAGAAACCCAGGTTCAAGCAACAAACGAGTGACTCTTGTGGCGGGAAGAATTACACTTTGAAGAGACTGAAAGTCAGGCAGACCCAGGAAGAGGTCTGTAACATGAGCACATATTTCGACCTCTCACTCTGACCTGGCCAGAAACACCCTGAACATATCGTGAGCCCCAGAGATGGGTGCTTCTTGGACATGGTCTATTTCAAGGTCCTAAATACTTGCCTCAAGCACTCCTGGGGCATTCCCTTTTGCAGCTAACATTTCTGTATTTTTAAATTTTCAATTAGAAAGTTATGTTTTAGTAAGAAAGCAACTTAGAGTTGCCCTCTGAAAATTCGCTTCTGCAATTTTTAATGTAAAATACGTTTGTTGTCATCAGAGCTCTAGAGACGAGACTAGAGGCTTTCTACCTCCTGGAATGAATGAGGGACTCTTCGTTCCCTTTGCTCTCCTGGGAAGAAGGGCCAAGGCTGAGCTTACCCAGATGACTAGGACTTCCAGAGAAATTCTAGGCTTTATGCCGGATGATCACCAGGCTACTAGGGCTAGTGGATAGTTGGGTGAAACTTTTCTAACCACGGAGTCTTCTGTGATAGCTCTTCTCCTTTTAAGCAATCACCTAACTCTTTGGTATATACCAGACATCTTTCCATACATTTTTTTTTAAAGACTTTATTTATTTATTTGACAGCGAGATAGAGAGCACACGTAGGCAGAGCAGCTGCCAGAGGGAGAGGGAGAAGCAGGTTCTCCACCGAGCAGGAGGCCCACCACTACCACTGCTTCCAATACCTTCCAGGAAACGACTACACGTGGGTTTGTGTGTCTATTTTTTTCCTTCATTTTCTACTGAAGCCTGTTTCCTTGCATACTGACCTCAGACATTTCCCCTGATCTAATTTGCCTGCATTCCCCGTGTTCCTCTGTCAATTTCCCGCATCTAATTCATTTGCGTTGGTTTTCCTGGCTGGACGGTATTCCGCTGAACAGACACTGTATCATTTGTGTTACCTGTGTTCCCGTCATCAGTTCCTATGGTTTTACTATTATTCATAATGATCCCTGTACTTCTTTGAATCAGTATTTGCAAGTGATATGCCTGGTTAAAATCAGAAACACTTAAAAATTTTGTGGGGAGGGGTGTTAAGCTCATTTCATTTTTTTATTATGCTATGTTAGTCCCCATACAGTACATCATTAAGTTTTTGATGTAGTGTTCCATGATTCATTGTTTGCGTATAACACCCAGTGCTCCATGCAATCCGTGCCCTCCTTAATACTCATCACCGGGCTCACCCACTCCCTCACCCCCCCACTTCTAAAACCCTCAGTTTGTTTCCCAGAGTCCATAGTCTCTCAAGGTTCGTGGGTGGTTCAGCATTCACAAATCAATCAATGTGGTAGAACACATAAATAAGAGAAGAGACAAGAACCACATGGTCCTCTCAGTTGATGCAGAAAAAGCATCTGACAAAAATACAGCATCCTTTCCTGATAAAAGCTCTTCAGAGTACAGAGATAGAGGGAACATTCCTCAACTTCATAAAATCCATTTATGAAAAACCTACAGCGAATATCATTCTCAATGGGGAAAAGCTGAGAGCACTTAACATTTTGATAGACATCACTAAATTTATAAAGTGAGGTTCTGAGTTCCATTTTACTTGGTGGGGAAACTGAGGCTCAGAGATAGATGGCAGAGGTCATAAAAGCTGGTAAGCTGAGTTGCAGAGCAGGGATTTGAACTTGGGTTTGTCTGGTTGCAAGCTCTATCCCTTCCACCCTTGGCTCCTGACATCCTAAAACTTCGAAAAGCCCGTAACTAGTCTAACAAGCAGCCTAATAAGAAAGGCACAGAGGCGGTTTGGGACTGGCACAGACAATGAAGAATTTCTCCAGGATGAGACAAACTATTGATTAATTCCTCCTTACCAGGGAAATGAGATTCCAAGAATGTTAAATATAGTATCACTTATTCATTCATTTATCAAATAATAATAATTCTCCACTAATCATGGGACTATGCTATCAAGACCCACAGTGAACAAGACTCACGGGCTTTCTACATTCTACTGAAAAGTTCAGATATTAACCAGATTGTCATAAAAAAATTGAACTGCAACTGACAAGTAACATCATATCCGCGATATATGAGCTTATGACAGAATTTGACACAGGCCAGGTCCTAGTCAGCACTGATCACGCTGCAATCCGTAGGACAGGTGGGAATGACTGGAGGGAGAAAGGAAGAGACACATTCCTTCCCAGGGAGAGGAAAGGTCGGTGTAAAGGCCAAGGTGGGAGCAAAGGGTGTAGCTCCAGGCACTGACCGTGGGCCACATGCTTCCAAGAGAGGAATGCAGAAAATTAAGTTAACCCAGGCCCCGTGGACTTTGTTAGTCCAGGCAAGGAATGCTAGCATTAGCAAAATGGGAGTCATCAAAAGGTTTCAATGAAGATGTAAATCACAATGGCAACAGATTGGAAAATGATTACTTAGCTCCTAGCGGGCAGCTCATCAGATATGAAACGTACATGCAATGGAAGCCAGCTAGGGTAGGGAGAAGCTCTGTGGATCTGAGAACCACACCCGAGGCACTCTCTTGCCCTGTCCCACTGTCTCAGCCCCTTCAAAAGCAATTTACTTAGCTGACATTTGTTAAGTCCTAAGCAGCACTGAAAATTTTCACCCTTGTCATCGGGGGATGGTAGGATCCATCAAGAGTTAAATAAGAGAGCATTCCCCATCAGCAGAGCAGCAAATGCCCACATCATTTTAAAATTAACCAACTGCATAAGTGCTTCAAGCAGCCGCTTGGGGAAGCACATTTGAGGAAGAGCCCGCTGAGGACAGGGGACTGCGACAGCCGCCTGAGAAGAGACTGTGCCCGTTGCCCCAAGGCCCAGCCTCAGGCAGCCAGCATTCCCAGCCTACAGCAGCACAGCAAACCCACATTTGCAAGGGGCAGACACAATAACAGATGTCTGTGGCTAAACACATGCCCCTTTAAGCATCGGAAAGCATAACTGGGCCATAAACCATATGCAGAAACATCGAGAATGCTAGCCGTGGTGCCCGAGAATGCAGGTGCGATCACAACATTTGGTCTCATGGGGCCTCCGCCTGTAGTGCTCAAAGTCCAGGTCACTTTGGGCCCTGCACAAACGCTCCCCTGCAACTCCCATCCCCCTCTGACTCTCCCTGAAGCACATCACCCCGGGATGGAAAATGCTCCTAAGGGCTTAGAGCTCCGAGCCTGGAGCTGTCCACTGGGAAGTTCAGTTTGCAGCATTCTCAGACCCATACTGTATTCCTTGGCCTGGCACTCAGGGCCCCTCCCCATGGTCCCAGCTGTGATCACAACCTCATTTGCACCATTTTTGCCTGCTTCCTCCTTCCTGGCACACCTTATCTCCCAGAGACACAGACACTTTGCCTGATCCTGGGATGCTCTGTCTCACCTCTCGGTTTATGTTGCTTTCTCCACATGAAATGCCCTTCCCCACTGCAGAGCCCTGACTCATCTTTTCAAAACGCAACTCTAATGGATCATCACGGAGCAAGTCAACAGTTTTTGAGAGGCTGTTATCAACTAGGTATGTGGGCTAAAAACGACAAATAAATCACACTTCTTGTCCCCCTAAAGGTCATATTATTATGTGTCTTTACGTTTCCAGTGACCACTGGGGCACTTTACGTTTCGAGTGCCCCGACTAAGTCATGTTAAACAAGGTAACTTGAATATTCTAGACAAAAACGGTAAGTTCAGCATGCTACCACCCAAAAAGAGAGCCAAAACATCTCAGGTCCCCGTGTGTACCACGCTGTCATAAACACAAGGCACGTACAGTATCCTCAAGGCCTTAGCATGTCCTGACCTCCCATGGAGAAAAAATGTACAGTTAGGGAATGTATTCATTCATTTACGTATTCACAATTTCAGTGTTGTGATGTGCAGGATACTGAGCTAGGTACCAGAAGTCGGAGGGATAACTGACAAGACTTGATCTCAAAGCCAAGAAAATGAGCTAGGACATAGATATCAATAAATATGTTGCAGAGAAATACATGTCAAAGGAATGAAAAATAAAAGTCTTGTGTGGGAGGCCGCGATAAGGCTCGAGACGAGAACCAAACCAGGCCCTGACTTGTGTCTCCTCTATTGTCTAACTGGCTGATTAAAGACAGAAGATAATGGAGTTGAGTTGCACTGAGAAAAGGGTCTGTGCTATGTGTTGTGCGCTCACCCACGTGACTTCCCACATGCAGTTAGCTTTGAATACAATTCGGACGGGGTTGTAAATCCTTAACTGGTCCTTGCTGTTCCAGCACAAACCTGTAGATTACTCTGGGATTGTAGTTACTTCTTGAATCAATATTGAAACAATGTCTTGGCTCCAGCCTTTTGGAGTCCTGAGGTCTGTGTGTGATCATTTACAAGACTGATTAGGGGAACTGATTACGGGAATTTGTGGTTGTTTAACTAGACACGGGTGTATTGCTTCTTTTATTGTATGACTACTATATATGTGGCCATAATGCCCCTAATAAACTCGGCACTGTTGGACATCCTCCTCGGTGTCCCTCCTGCCCCCATCTCTTTGTCTCTTGAACTTCTTTTCACCATCCTCTTACCCTCACGTTTCCTGGTCGATTTGTCGCACCGGCCGTGACAGTCTTCTGAGAATGCAAAGGACAAATAACACCTCTAAATCATGGAGACATATGCTCTCTGCTCCCCTGCCTTGTCACCATTATGGAATCAGATGCCAAAGATGGATCAGACGCCAAAAAAAAAAAATACAAACCCAGTGTTCATCCCGTCACTCCTCGGCTCATCCAGTTTTACTGGAACACCTCGTTGGCTGAGTCCTGAGCAGTCCATTTCAACAGCAGACAGCCATACATACCACCTCTTTCTTTCACTGAACCAAAAACAGATTTTCCTAAAACTTGTTTCCATGAATCCCAGGTCTTCCACTGGTAACTTTCTTTCTTTCTTTCTTTTTAATTAAAAAAAAAATTTTTTTTTAAATTTATTTGTCAGAGAGAGACACAGTGAGAGAGGGAACAAAAACAGGGAGAGTGAGAGAGGGAGAATTAGGCTTTCTGACAAGGAAGGAGCCTGATGCGGGCTCACCCCAGGATCCTGGGATCATAACCTGAGCAAAAGGCAGATGCGTAACCAGCTGAGTCACCCAGACTCGCCTCCTCTGGTAACTTTCAAAGTTAATTCCTTTTCCCTTCCATGAGCACTTTCAGAAAATATTAAATCAGTGACATTCTTCGTAAGATTTCTCTTTTATCTATCATTTACTTCTGTTGAGGTCTTTTTGGCTCTTTGTCCTTATTCAAGATATGAACTAACCCTCCCAGCCCTCATATCCTCAAATTTTATTAGTTGTCATTAAGCTTCTCTGTGAATTTATTAATAAATATATTGAAGCAGACTAAAGTTTCCATCAAGTTGGCATTAATTAATGACACTGTTCTAGGTAAGGATTCAAACAGCCAAGATCTACCTGTCCGGATTATCACTCAGCTCACCCCTCCTGCCACTGAGGAGGACGTCATGGGGAAGTCTGAAGCACATCTTGCTAAAATCCAGACGCACCATGTCCACAACATTCTAGGCATTTATCAATCCAGTACCTCATTTAAAAAAAAAAAACAAAGAACTGATGTTTGACTGCATGACCTGATCACAGTGAACTAACACTGAATGTTAGAGGTCAACTCTTCCTTTTCTCAAGATCCGTCTTGTAAATGATCTGCCCCATAGGCCAGAATCAATTTCAGTTGCTTATCTAGAGATGAGGGATTCTAAATTGGTCTCTCTTTTTTCTTAGAAACTGAAACATTACCAATGTCTGTGTGCTAGCCATGCTCCTTTATTCCATGAATTGTATACAATTTCCTAATGGGAAATCTTTAAGATTTTATTTGTCAGAGAGAGAGAGACAGCACAAGCAGGGTGAGCAGCAGGCAGAGAGAGAAGCAGACTCTCACTGAGCAGGGAGCCCGATGGGGGACTCAATCCCAGGACCCTGAGATCATGACCTGAGCTGAAGGCAGACGCTTAACGAACTGAGCCACCCAGGCGCCCCTCCTAAGTATTTTTTTTAATGATGAGATTAAAGAAAGTGTCAGCATGTAGCTGATACCATAGCAACCCTTAACTTACAGGAAAACATACACATAGTACTTACAATATTAACAACATATATGTATGATAAGTGAATCAGACATGAAATAAACACAGCTTTCTACTTCAGTATGGCAAAGATCCCCAACAAAAGATTTAAAAGGGAAAATATGCTAAAATATGCTTACTTTTGCTTTGAGGAAATTAAAAAAGCAAATCAACAAACAAATATGGGTGCCTAGCAGATCTTTCTTATGATAAAACTATATTTAATAAAAATCAGTAAAAATTTTGTGTGCAATCCTCTATCACATGCATTGCAAATCAAAGTTCTCTCTTCTTCTTCTAATCACCAACACTGAATTTACAGTTTTCGGGGAGGAGAGACACGGCTGAAACTGCCAAAGAGTTTTCATTGATTATTTCCAGGCTGCACGATCCCATGGGGACCAGATTCTGCCCACCCTCCACCCTCTCTATAATTTCAGTGGGAGGTGGGCGTCCTCAATCCTATTCTTGTAATACACTTGATGGTGAGATAGGGCTTGGGGTTTACTTAAGAGGCAGCACTTTTCTAAATACCCTGTAATACAGTCGGTGAAGGCGTAGAAAGCCCTGTAGGTGGAAAGTCAAACGAAAGCAGAGGTACTCTTACTGAGCTAATAGCCTTCTCAGTCACAGCAACATATAAAATATTGTACCGCCTGGGGAAAATTTCCAAAGCACCAATGCAAATTAGTTTGATAACTGAAAATCCTATTTGCTAAAATCTCGGTGCAATAAATAGCCATTGCTAGACAAAGGCAACGTCTTTGCAGGGGGATGAGGCTGGAGAGCTCCGGAGGGCAGAGTGTGCTGTTGTGTCCCACTGGGCCTGGCACTCCGGCCACACCTCTCCGGGTCTCCTCTGTGACTGGAATGAGGATGCTGATGATTTGAGAAGGAGGAAGGAGAAGACCAGAAACCAGAAGGTCCCACTGAAAATGTTAAGCCTTTCCATGTGTTCCTGAACCCAACTCTCTTGGAAAGAGGCAGAACTTCTGTCTTCCGACAGCGACAGTGCCTCTGTGCCAGGGCTCAGTCCCGACTCCTCCCTGCTCCCGTCTCCACATTACTGTGCTTCCTTGTGGTTATCCAGAGACACCCTTGCAGAATGGGCAGGCAGAGGAGAGTTATCGAAACCTGCTTCTAATCAAAATAGCCTCTCTCCCTCAGGGCCACTCATCTCAGCAAGGTATGCAAAGGAAAACAATTCAATTAACTCTCTCTCTCTCTCTCTCTACACACACACACACACACACACACACACATTTTATTTATTTTGAAAGTCTTATTTATTTTAGAGAGTGACAGAGAGTGTGGGGGAAGGGTACAGGGAGAGGGAGAGAATCCTTAAGCAGATTCCCTGTGGAGCGCGGAGCCCGACTCAGGGCTCAATCCCAAGACCCTGAGATCATGACCTGAGCCAAAACCAAGAGCCAGCCATTTAACTGATCGAGCCAGCCAGGTCCCCTATAAACTAACTGCATTTAATTCACAGCTAGGTAGGGGTGACTGTTTCCAGTTACTCTTCGGTAGAATATTTGCAACACGTATGTGAACCAACCCACTTTTACCCATCACTTCTACGTCTAAGGATTTACCATTAGAAAATAATTGTATGTATACTATGAAACCATGATGTTTTTCTTGAAACACTGCTTTTAAGTAAGTAATGGAAAGAGGCCAAAAGAACCATAAAAAAGAATTAGTAAAGTGCAATAGAACCTACATGGCTATGAAAATCATAGAAATGTACATCTTAACATGGTAGATATTGATGCTATGCTGAGTAAAAAGACATTTAGGGGTGCTGGGTGGCTCAGTGGGTTAAGCATCTGCCTCTCTGCTCAGCAGGGAGTCTGCTTCTCCCTCTCTCTCTGCCTGCCTCTCTGCCTACTTGTGATCTCTCTCTCTCTCTGTCAAATAAATAAATAAAACCTTTAAAAAAAGATATTTCATCATGAATGGTATCATTCCATATAAAAATGTACACATTTATGGTGTAGAGACTCACTTAGGTGTATAAACACGCCCAGTGCTTGGTAGACAAGAAAGTATTTGGGAGCCCCACACACAGAGCACACAGTGTCGTATCAAGTTAGGGCATGAATGCTTGACCACTGACAAACACCTCAATCCACACGGAGCTTACACTTCCTTCTTTGTTGTATTTTTTTTTAAGATTGTATTTATTTATTTGAGAGAGAGCACACAAGAGGGGTAGGGTCAGAGGACAAAGCAGACTCCCCACTGAGCAGGAAGCCTGGTGTGGGACCTGATCCTTGGACTCCAGGATAATGACCTGAGTTAAAAGACAGTTGCTTAAGCCACTGAGCCACCCAGGTGTCCCTCTTTGTTGTGCCTTTACTACTCATGCCTATCCTTGTGATATAAAAATAAAATAACCTGTGTTTTATAAATACAAAATGTTCTTTATTTTGAGCATGATTTAGAAGGTAGAGCAGTGGCATCAGTGGGCAAGAATACCACAAAGCTTACCATCCTGGAGTCCTTCATAAAATTCCCATACTTGGAGTGGCCACCGCCAAGTCAGAAGACCAAACTACGCCTCGATTATAATTCCTGTCTCCACGCGACTTCCTCCTGTGAATTTCTTAGTATTATTTCCAAATCTGTTCTGTAAACTCTGGGCAAAAGTTATTTATGAAACAAATCCACTAAGTAAGATTTCCCAACCTGATGAAAGAAACGAACCAAGAAGTTTTACTAAAGAAGGGGTCAGAACAGCTATGAAAAGGTCAGAGCAAAAATCAACTAAACATTTCTGACCGTAGGTATAATTAGAAACTCCTCAGAGAGTTCATGCCAGAGTGTTCAAACTAATTAAACCACCCAGATAAAGAGATGTGATGTTGATCAATGTTCTGCTTGGAAATCACGTTTTATTTTAGTTCTCTTGAAAAAGAAAAGCAGACAAATGACCTTGCTCAAAAAACACCTTTATTTTGGAGTAACTTTTGTCTTAGGATAGACAAAGTGAAGGTAGGAGTGGACCGTTCCTTTCTAGCTCTCACATGGTCCAAGCTTCCCGTGGGATAACGTGCATGAGGATGTAGACAGAGAGAAAAAGACGCCTGCACTGACTTCTCTTCTATGATGTTCTGACTCTGAGGTTCAGCCTCGGTTTACTCATCCCTGGTCGGACTAGATAATCATCTTCCTTTCAGGGTTGTTGGTTTATCAGAGGGGGTTTGTTTACTGCTTACTGTTTGCCGCTGTGGAAAGATGTGCTTACATTACAAGCGCAATAATGCAGAACATGGGGTGGGAAAAAAATGGTTCATTTTCATCCCTTTTTTCCTTTTAGAATATACTGCCTTGTCTTGCTGAAATCATTATGGCAGCTGAAACCGTACAGCGAAGAATCATGTAGAAATGCTGGCCTCTCAGTCAGACTCACATACACTGTAAAATTTACCATGAACCAAGGGAATGGTTGTTAGCGCACTTTTCTAATTCTCAGAATTTGAGTCATTATCTTAATTACATTTTGCACATTTTAAGTAAGTATATTTTGATGTCTATACCTACATAGATACATGATAGAATAATGTAGAAATAATTTAGGTACCACTGAGTCACTTGAGACTCTTAAAGCATTCACTATTGATACAATATAAAGTGTATATATATATATATATATATATACACACACACACACACAATATAAAGTATATATAAAATATATTTTATATATTAAATATATATTTTTATAAAATTACATTTCTATAAAATATATATCCATAAATATATATTTTGTATAAAATTTACATTATATATTTTATATAAAATATTGTGTGTATATTTGTATATATTTATATACAAATTTATATACAAATATATATTATATATATTTTATATATATATATATATATATATATCAGGGGAAGAGCAATCCCCCATCTTTATAAAGATATGAGAAACTAAAAGCAAATTATATTTGGCAAAAATATATTGATTTCAGTTCACCCTGCTAGAGTGAGTGTATAAGTGTATTATGAGGTGTACTATTTTTATTAAAATACATTTTCCCCCTGCACTGGGGAAAGGTGCTAAAGAATCAAGTGCAGAGTGAAATGTATTGAAACTAGACATCTTATTTATAAATAGACTATAACACTAAATGAAGGCTCAAGCCAGAAAAATACTTCTTACTTCCTTTCACACTTTCCAACCTGCCTTTTTTCCCCTCTATTTTATTATGAATTTTTGTGTATTCATTCCCTCTTTCTGAATTTGGAATTACTCTCAAATATTTTAATTTAGACCAACTTTTAATAATCTTTTATGTATCGTACCTTATTCCCACCTGTCCAAAATTAAACCTCCCTACACAAACAGAGTTCCTTACGATAGACAGGACTGACTACAAGTTTTTCTCTTCTGAAGAATGTTAGCCATTTTATTACTCAGCCGAGCCAGACTTGGAATAAACTGCTGTTGACCAAGATTCTCTATAGAGATTATCTGGAGCTCCACAGCTCTGCCCATCACGGTAAGCGCTATCCCTAGTGATGGGGTAAGGTGCCATCATTTTCTGCATTTTTTAAGCCTTTTTAACCTTTCTGTTAGATTTTTCCACCAGCTTTTAACTGGCCTCCCTGCCTCTGTTTCTTCTCCGGGTTAACTCTTCAAGTACATCCTTCAAAATTACATTAGTTTTCCCTGGCTATGTAACAAATGGACACAGGTCTAGTGCCCTAAAACCACATGCATTCATTATCTCACAGTTTCCATAGGTCAGAATCCATGGGGGCTGGGCTATGTTCTCAGCTCTAAGCCTCGCGAGGCCACAGTCAAGGCTGGGGTCTGGCATGGAGGACTCCTGATGAAGAAGGTTCTTCCAACTTCGTTCAGGCTGTTGGAAGAGTTCAGTTCTTGTGCTGTGGGACCGAGGTCCCGGTGTCAGCAGGGAGTTCCCTTAGATGCTCCCATTCCCTCCAAGGTGCCTTCTCTCCATTAAGGCCCACAAGAGCTCTTGAATTCCTCTTTGCATTTCAATTATCTCTGCCCTCTTCTTCTACCAGGAGCTGGGGAAAGTTCTCTGCTCTGAAGGACGTATTTGATTAGATCAGGTGTGGAATCTTCAGGGTCATTCCTAGAAATCTGCCAACCAGAAACCTCCAACTCAGATGTCCTCACCGAGGGAGACCCCAGGTGGCCACTCATTCAGGTCTTACTCCAATCCTCATCTCCCTCCCTATTTGCCTAGATGCCCCTTCTCTCCTTCCAATGCATCCCACTGTGGGAATCAAAACGTTCATCCCACTGTGGTGAACTGTTCGCTTATCATTCATCATCAGTCTTTAAAAATGAGCAATCCGCACTCGTAGATGAAATTCTCAGCTCATCCTACTACTTATTTAATCAGAGTCTTAAAAATAATTTTCAAAACGTTTAGAAAATTTAGTAATTGTACAATGGCTGCTGTGATAACTGCTTTTCTCGTCATCAAAACAATTCCATTTCACAGATGAGGGAATTAAGATTTAACAGACTTACTAGGTATCCAAAGTCAAGCCATTACCAAGCAGTGAAGCACATTCTGGCTGTTGAGCCCCTATGCCCTTCCCCTCCTCCCCACCTTTGGTATTTACTGAAAACATACATGCCAGGAACTGTGCTAACATTTTCATTAAATAGACTTGGGTCCCAAAATGCCTTTAGAAATAATATCCTTAGTTAATATATGTATTCATAGCATTTACCACAAGCACACAAAACCAAGCCATTACTTCCTAAAATAATAATATCATCCCTTGGTGTTTATATATCTAATAAGCATTTTAAATCACCTGACGCGAATCTTGCTTTTATGTGACAGCCGTATATTTGCAAAGACACGGGAACTATAATGAAAATATACTTCAAAACATGCTAGTCATTAGCAACTCTGTGTGGGAAAAACCGATGAGAAAATTTAAACAAGGAAATTCCATCTTGCCCAACTGTGATCTCATCATTGCTGAGGACATTGTATGAACCACAGATGGTGAGAATGAAGAGGCACACATGTTCCTCAGAGACTTGGACTTCACCAAAGCAAGGCTCTGGGCTTCAGAGCACAGTTTTTGTTACGAAACAATGTCACACTCACATATATGACACCTCAGTGCTTGGGGCTTCCAAAGCAAGACTCCAAACCAGCCATCATGGGTGCAGCAAACACCACACTGAGCTGGTTAGGAACCATACACCTTCCCAAATCCACACACTCAACCATCTGCATCGTACCTTAGCTCACTGACAACCGAAAACACATGAACACGAGTTAGCGCCATAACTAAAATGGCCCTCGGAAAGCTCATGTGCTGAAACCACAGTGAAATCTGATTTTTTTTTAATATTTTATTTATTTATTTGACAGCGAGAGAGAGAGAGATCACAAGTAGGCAGAGAGGCAGGCAGAGAGAGAGAGGGAAGCAGGCTCCCTGCCGAGCAGAGAGCCCGATGTGGGACTCGATCCCAGGACCCTGAGATCACGACCCGAGCCGAAGGCAGCGGCCTAACCCACTGAGCCACCCAGGTGCCCGAAATCTGAGATTTTAATCACTAATAAGACCTGAGGTCTTGAGGAAGGATGACTCTGAAAGACATGAGGAATTTACCATCCTTGTAAAGAAACTCCAAAGCAATCCTCGGGAATTGTTTCACAAAGAGAAGTCTAAACGTTAGAAGAACTGGACTTCCCATTTTTCTTGCGGTAATTTGGCCATTCATAATCATGTCTGAATCAAAATGATGGCATAGGAACGTTGGTGAGGGCTGAAGAGAGAACTGGTTTATGTAAATAATGGATCAGGTTGACAATGGCCACGTACGTGTGTGCATGCGTGAAGGCAAGAATCAGAAGCACCCATTTGTACCACGGGAAAATCATTCCTAAATCACGCCTGTTTGTGGCAGTAAGCATTTTGCCCATGTAAATATACACAGGAACAATGTGTTGTGCTCTCCAAATAGACACTGCCTTCCCTCTGTGACCTTCCGGGCATCTGCCTCGTCACACTGGTCTTTCCCCGTGACCCAGCCCGCCATGTGTCATCACCCACTCACACGTTTAGTGTTAAAAGAGAAAGGCTGATCGATTTCACTTTCCTACTTTTGCCGGCATTTTCTTCCCCCACCAAACTTCGAGTGAATGAGCATGGAATTTTAATTTTTAGGCACTTGGCTACCGCACAGATAAATATTCACCCAGCTTCCCCACGGGATAGGAGCTTTCTGCTGTGATCACCTGTAGCTTTACTTCCTATCACTGGATCCCACCTCAGATACTACTCATGAGCCTGTAGGACATCCCAACAACGCAGGGCCAGCCTGTACCACCGTGGGAGTCAACTCCAAAAGGAAGTCTCTGCTTCGTTAGCTAATGTGCTAATAATGTATCCGATAAAGCCAGGGAACATGTCCAGGTCTGACGGTGCGTAGCACATCTGTGATATTCAGTAGCAGACTGTGGAGGAGAAACTAACACAAATGTACACACACAACCGCACACGCTCCACACAGTCAAACTGAATATCCTCGATGATTATTACAGTTTAATTGCTGCTACCACCTAGTTCCACGTCACTACCTGCACAGGATAGAATTCTTTTTCTTTTTCTTTTTCTTTTTCTTTATGAAAATCAAAGCTAATGTGGCCTCAATGCATCTATTTATTTTTGTCTTATGACATAGAGATGACAAAGATTTAATTCTCATGTCCATAAATTGTGAGCCTACATGCCTTTTGGGGAACAAGAGGAAGCATACATCACAGGAATCTGATATTCAGCAAAAAAGACATTTTACTACCAAATATATGGTTTTGGTTTTGTTTAAAGAGTTTATTTATGGGGCGCCTGGGTGGTTCAGTGGGTTAAAGCCTCTGCCTTCAGCTCAGGTCGTGATCCCAGGGTCCTGGGATGGAGCCCCGCATCAGGCTCTCTGCTCAACAGGGAGCCTGGTTCCCCATCTCTCTCTCTGCCTGCCTCTCTGCCTACTTGTGATCTCTCTGTCAAATAAATAAATAAAATCTTTTAAAAAATAAAATAAAGAGTTTATTTATTATTTGAAAGAGAGACAGAGAGAGGGTGCGCACAAGTGGGGGGAGGGGCAGAGGGAGAGGGAGAAGAAGACTCCCCGCTGAGCAGGGAGCCTGATGTGGGGCTCGATCCTAGGACCCCAGGAACACAACCTGAGCCAAAGGTAGAGGCTTAATTGACTGAGTGCCGAGGGCACCCCTGTTTTCTAAAAACTCCTGAAAAACAATGCTGAATGCCCTCCAACCCAACACACACAAATATGTTCTTTTATCCTTCCAGAATCCCCACTTTTCCATTCAAGTCTTGTTTCAAATATCTTATCTGTGAAGCTCTGTGCAACCTTCTCAAGCAGTTGGTTCCTGCAGAGCTTCAACGATGGTGATGGCTGACAGCGATCGTGAGAAGAGCTGGCCGGGGCCGGCCCTGCTCTAAGCCCTCACACCAACCTCCTGGAAGGGCAATAGCCAATTCATTTTGACAAAGCACAGAAAAATTGAGTAACTTGCTCAAAGTCACAGAACTGGCAGGTACAAGAGCTACTCCTCAAATCCAGGCAGCCTGGCTCCAGGGTCCAAATGAAACAACAGTGTGTGTAGTGTTGCATGTTGTTATTGACACCATGTCCTGTGACCTTCAGCCAAGCCTCTGCCCCCTACTGCACTGTGATTCCCCTGAGGATGGGATCTGTATTCGTTCACTTAGTCACTCATTCATCCCACAAATACTTACTGCACAAGGACTGTGGTCCAGACATGGTGCCAAGCCCTGTAAGCACTCACCTCTGAAAACCCAGCACTGGCCAGCAGACCGACACGGTTTTGCCTCGGGACTTTTGCACTTACTGTTCTCTCTGTCTGGGAAGGTCTTCATACAACATCAAGGCTTGCTTCATCACTACACTCTCTCTTCAAATGCTATGCCTTTAGAGAAACCTTCCTAAAATGCTTTATGTAAAGTAGTGCTTTCCAAGACTGCATTTTGTTACCCTGCTTTTAAGTTCTGTGCATATGTTTATCACTGTCATACACACCAGACCATAAGTGCCATCTAGAGAAGGACTGCCAGTTCTATATCCAGAATCTAGAAGGGTACACTAGTAAATATTTGTCATACTGGCTTAAGATGAAGCAAGGAAAGAGGGAAGGAGAAGAGAGAGAGGAGGACAGTTTTAATCAATACATGCTTTATAAACAACATGTTTTTTTATCCTTTCTTGACCAAGCTACCTCTTAGTCTTTCTCTTACTCACCCTACCATCCCTATTGCAAAAATCCATGACAGCTTTTCAGAGATCCCCTCAGTTTCTTTCTTGTCCTCCCTACAAACCCATCTCTCACCATTCACTGTCGAACACCTGTTCTCGCTCTGCCTGAGAAAAATAATGCACATGACCTCCAGCTTTCCTTTGTGTTTCCAACAATGCTGAAGAGCTATAATTCACCAGCATCGTAAGTGGTGGTTGTAATAATTTGTAGTTTATCATTCAACTACCACAGACGAACTCATGATTAAAGAAAAAGTTCTCCTTATTTTTCAATTATGGAGAATACGCATTTGCAGCTTCCTTCTTCAAGCACAACACCATTAATTAGCAGGACATGAGCTCGAAACATCTTTTCTCATAAGAGTAATGAATTTACACTCACCCTATTCCCTCCTGGTCCCACTCATCATTCATGGTAGCTCAGGTCGGCATTAGACTACTCACAGTTTTTCTGGTTTTCCTCTTTCTTGGAACATTACCAGGCTCCCTGACCTTTCTGTGGCCATGACTTGCTTTGGCCAATGAAATGAGTGAAGTGACCTTTGTCCCTTAAAGGGAGAAGATTTTGAGGGGCAAGTGGCAGTCTTTCACTTTCCCTGTAGTGGTGACTTATAGATACATATCAAGATAGAATCCTCCTCTTAATCATAGGAAACAAACTGAGGTTTACGGGAGGGAGGGAGGTGGAGGGATGGGATAGGTGAGTGATGGACACTGCGGAGGGTATGTGATGTAATGAGCACTGAGTATTATATAAGACTGATGAATCACTGACCTCTACCTCTGAAACAAATAATACATTGTATGTTAATTAATTGGATTTAAATAATAAAAAAATCATAATAAATCCCCAGCTATGGTGCTAGGATAACTGATTAAAAAAAAAAAAAGATACAATCCCCATCAGTGTGAGTTTCATGAGGTCACACTGGATAGAGACTTCCTGCCACTCCACGGTGGGCACATAAAGTGATGAAGAAAAACCTTTACTCAGTTAATTCAAGGAAAGTAGGGTCTGTGTCCAGGCCAAGTGACAGCTAACTCATACTGCGGATTCCTTCCATCACTACCACGTACTAGATGTTTCGGTCATGATACTAGAATGTCAGGGGACAGATATCATGGAAGGAACACATTTGCACAGATTATGAAACCACAGCAGAACATTTTGTTTTTCATAAACTCCTTTGTCCATCTTGAGACTTTTTTTTTTTGTGAGGCTATTAAGACATTTATGCCACATATTTTGTGTCTTTTCTTGATTTGTTTTGTTCTTTTAGAGAGAGAGAGTGCAAGTGGAGAGGGGGAGAGGGAGAGAGTCTTAACCAGGATACACCACAATCAGCGGGGAGCCTGATGTGCGGCTCGATCTCACGACCCTGAGCTCATGATCTGAGCCAATATCGCAAGTCAGATGTTTAACCAACTAAACCACCCAAGTGACCCCATATTTTGTATCTTTAAAAGAACTTCTAGGGGTGACAAGACCAACATCCCATTCTTTCAACATGGGAAATAATTCTAGGTGCTTTCATTCCTCTAAAAATTATTTAAATTTAGTTATAAAATGTTAAACTACAATGTCACACTATGGAAAAAAGTATAAATATCATGGTTTTTTTTTTCCTTTTTGTTTACACGGTAATAAAAAATCCCATCCTAAATGAGAACCATAGACCCTTCAAGCTATTCTTCTGTGACTACAGATTAGGGATATATCTTCAGTTAGCAATAATCGCTCCTTGGATAAACCTCATTGGCTACGATACTGCCACTGCACAAAGCTTGGGGATATATCTTCAAAACACTGGAAATGCTCCCCCAATAATGGATGAACACAACAACTCTCTATCCTGTGACTGCTTCTTGCTCTTTTTTTTTTTTTTTTGATTTTATTTATTTATTTGACAGACAGAGATCACAAGTAGGCAGAGAGAGTGAGGAAAGCAGGCTCCCCATGGAGCAGAGAGCCCAATGCGGGGCTCAATCCCAGGACCCTGAGATCATGACCTGAGCCGAAGGCAGAGGCTTAACCCACTGAGCAACCCAGGCACCCCTCTTGCCCTTTCTTAATATGTTGCCTCTCCTCCCCTTACCCAGTCTCCTCCCTGTCCTTCTGTCTCTCCTTCATACACACACACACACAAACACACACACACTTCACAGAATGTAAAAATCACACTTGATCTTAGCCAAAAGGCCGAGAAGCGATCACAGAATGTAAAAATCAAAACCTACTACAGGTTCCACTCAAATGTTTTTTAAATTAACCTCTGTTATCTTCATGGAAATAATATTTTTAAAGAAACCTGCATTCGTTCCAACCTAATTACAACAATGACTTCAACAGGCATGGCTGTTTAATATACTGCAAATTCTTCTAACATCTGCTCAGGCAGTGAGTGGTTCCCAAGGAGCGACTGCTTCATATGAGATATTTTGATTGTCCTCCGTAAGATCTACCTAGAGAGACACGTAGAACTATACATTTACTGTTGAAAGAGAAGTTTGCACAACATCTTAAAAAGGTCCGAGGAAGAAGTTTCCAACACGACACCACAGCAAAAACAGGACTTGAAAAAGTCAGGGCTCATTCTTAAGGCTCTCAAGCAATTAAGTTCAGGCAAAGTCATGGGCATGACCAAACTTCAATTGCCCTCAAATTCAGTGAAAATCACACCACCTGTACATGTCCAGAGGGAGAGAATCCGAGGGAAGTGGGAATTGTTCTTAGGAAACGCTCACTCCATGTCCTCTGAAAATTGCAGAGAAAGACTGGAACACAACAATTCCAAAATTTGGGTCACTTCTGTTGTGGTGGTGTGTTCCTGCTGCTTCATGCTTCAAGAATGCTGACCTGCTCTGGTTGACAATGAACTTGTCCTAAGAAAATGGCAGAATTCAGCAAGAAAAAGATTCCAAGAAAATAAGAAATAAAGAAAAAAATTAAACCAGGCTACTTTTTTCAACTACCGGGGAAGTACTAATTAGGAACTAATTGTGTTAATAACTGCTACAACAGAACATAAATTGGGCAATGAATACTGTCCTTGTGGATAGCATGATGAACTACTGGGGTGCCTGGGTGGCTGAGTTGGTTAAGTGTTTCCTTTGGCTCAGGCTATGATCCCAGGCTCCTGGGATCGAGCCCATCAAGCTGGAGCCCAACGTCCAGCTCCCTGCTCAGCAAGGAGCCTGCTTCTCCCTCCCGCCAGCACCCCGAGTTCATGACATCTCTTACATGCACTCCCTCTTTCTCTCTCAAATAAATAAATACATAAATAAATAAATAAAATCTTTAAAAAAAATAAAAGAAACTACTTTCAGGGGCAAACAGTTTACACTCTTACACAGTCCTTTACTTTCACCAGGAGGAAACCATACTGCGTTAGCTGAAGTAATGATGTTTTATTCCAAACATTTCTCTCTACCCTGCATTCAAGCCTGGAGGGTCCCATGAAGGCCTGGGGACCCAGATTACAATCCAGGCCAGATGAAGCTGGGAATGCGGCCCTAAGTACAAGGGCAATGCCGATCTGTGCACTTTGAAACCGGTCAAGAAATACGCTTTTGCACCAGAGAGGTTTTCTGTCTTCCGTTTGCCAACAACTAGACAAAACAACATCTTTCTGTTCACCTCTTTCAAATAAACATAGAAACCTGAAAGTGAATATATCATGAATGTCTTAAGAAAAAACCCAATTCTTCCATTGCTGGAGGGGTTTACAGTTGGTTTTCCAAACCCATTTTCTGAACCTGTCTGCCTCAGTGCACCCGCAGACCTAGCAAACTCAGCGGGGAGTCTGAGTCACAGAATGTTCTCAGAGAAATGTGAACTGAGGCAGCTGTGAAGGGAAAGTGTGTAATTTAATGTCAAATATTAACACAAATCTTTTCCTAATTTTCTACGTGGTAGTCCTATTCCCTTGGAGGCAAGTGGTGCGAAGCATAGAAAATTCTAGGAGTGCCTCAAAATGTCAAAAACACGAGCCTGTCCACAGCCGTGGTAGCAGAAATACGACGCTTTCAGCCCCAGGCTACACCCTGATTTTCATGCCTTCCGCCCTCTGTCCTCTGATCTATTCCCTTCCTGAACCTTCCCAAACTAAAACTTCACTAAGCCTTCGGCTTTCTGAAGCCTCCTTCTTACCACTCAAGGGAACAAGTGGCTTCTCTCTCTTTTCCAGACTCCTATAACCTTTCCTCCACTCGTAACACTGCAGAAAGGAGTCTGTCCCTCTTTCTAAGAAATCCATTCCTACAAGTCAACTGCTAACAATGGCTTGAACCTCCGTCCATGCTCACTTAAGAAAAGTTAGAAGTGTATGTTAGTTAGTTAGTTAGTTAAGGGTAAGTTAGAAGTCAGCGACCGCAGAACCTTGTACCTCCCTCAGCAGTAATCACCTGGTTCCTCCCTCAACTTCCCTGAACCGTAACAATTTGACCCTCCCTGAATTACTGTATAACTTGTAACCCCTATCACAGTTTGCACGAATAAAGCAATACCTACATATGCAAGACTCCCCTCAGACACACACTCCACGGTCAGCTTCTCTCTCTACCGACGGAGTCTGGAGGTCAAACGTTGTATCTTGCACTCCTTCAGTAGAGGAAACGACGATATACATTTAAATATTTGTTCACCTAGATCATTACAACTTTGGGGAGTGGGAAAGGTAAAGAAATTTGAGTTTTGTTCTACATGGAACTCAAAATGGGTTCCTGAGTTTCCACCACAGGAGACATCGCGTTGACAAGTCTACCATGAAGAAGAGACAGCTCCTTTAAAAGCTTGCATGGGATTACGGGGGGAAGATAAGGTGCCTTCATTGTAGCGATCATGGAAGGATGGATGCTAGGTTGATGAGGAGAGAGAAATTCCTTCTGACTGGGGCTTGGGGAGATAGGAAAACAGACAATACTGAGAATAACCAAGCAACAGAATTAGGGAGTACCCTCTATGTTCTGAAAGAATTCCACAAAGTAGGAAAATATGAAGCAGTCATGGGCTTCCACTTATCCATAACCTGCCCACAAAGAAGTCTAATGGAGCACTTGGCCCATCACAAGTGAGGAAATACAGGTGGCATTTTTGGAGAAGACAGAGTTGTACCCCTTTCAGAGCAGAGCCCTGTGCCTTGGTGGAGCCATGTGCATTCCCACGATCTCTGGGACAGCTGTGGGGAAAACCAAACCCATGACCCTAAGAGGATAAGAAGAGGCAGACACAACCAGGATACCACATACGTTTATCTGCTGTGCCATGACCCAAGGGACACTCGGAGCCGGCGCAGGGAGCGGAGCTGGAGGAGAAAGTGGACATCCTTTCTTTCTGTTCCATTCAGCCAGGTGAGTAATTAAAGGTTCAGTGAGTTAGGGCTGCCCTGAGCCCCCACACATCCTGCTTTTAAGGGAAAAGGAAACAGAATGCCAGCATCAAGAAGGACACATGTAGCTGAGAGCTAATCAGGATAATTCCTTTCCTTCTGAGAACACTGGCAGCCTAGAGAATATCACAAAGCCTAGAAATAGATATTAATGACCTGGAACATAATCCATTCTCCCCAGCCATTGTGCCCTGGCCAACTCCCACAGTCTGACTGGAAATCAGAAACAGTTTAACCTACCAAGAAGAAAATATATAACAGTAACTTCTCCATAAGGTTTACTTGGAAGTATTCCATGACAATTATTATTTAAAAATTCCAAACCATAATTTTTTTAATGACGGACTTCAAGTTTTCTTTCTTTTTTTTTAAAGACATATTTATTTATTTGAGAGAGAGACAGAGATAGAGCGAGCAGCAGGGGGTGGGGGAGGTACAGAAGGAGAGAGAAATTCAAGCTGACTTCCCAGCTAGAAGCGGAGACTGATGGCAGGGCTCAGTCTCAGGATCCTGAGATCATGACCTGAGCCAAAACCAAGAATCGGACACTTAACTAACTGATCTACCCAGACACTCACTGAACCAGTTTTCTAACAAAGTAAAATCCCATGCACGTGGCCAGGAGAAAATGTGTATACGTGGGCTGTAACCACCATAGGAACTGATATGCTATCACTTGATTTCTGTCTACGTCCTTGGGAAAAGATGATCACTTCCCTGTACCAAAGAGTAAAAAGCTAAAAAAGCCAGACTTGCATTCGAGTTTCTGTTTCAGAAAAAGCCGCTGTCAATTTAAGAGATTATTTTCTGAGTTGAAAAAAGCGCCACAAAAGTGATGTAGGCAAAAGACAGTCAATCCTTCTGACCAAGGAAAATCAATCCATCAGTCAATTTTTCTGTGTCCCAAGGAAAACTGGACACAAACTCTAGCTCTTTGCTGGCCTCTGGCTTAGGGTAGCTGACAGTCCTGCGTAGCTCATGAGCTACCCCTTCGGAGTATATTTGTAGCATTAAGACTGATCTTTGGTTCTCATCCTGACTTGAGCAAACTGAGAACCCTTTTGGGCTCCATCTTTGGTAATGGGTACATTCCCAACCAGCTAGAAACCATCAGAGACGCTATCCTTAAAATCAAAATTACAAAATATATGTGTGAGCTACACTCACCAGAGCAAATACAATAAAAGTCAGAAGGTACGATTCCAAAAAACTGCAATATGATTGTTTTCTTGGCGGCTTACTTAAGTTTAATACGCTTTAAGTAAAAAGGACAACATAATTCCATTTCAAGCAGATAATTTCAGCCATCTGTCAACAAATGTTTACTAAATCTTCTCCTTGGGTTTTATAGATTCTGGGTGAGTCTTAGGCAGAGCACAGAAATGCTCTGGAATTCTAATCTAATAGGTAAGAGAAATAGACAAGAAATGAACCATCATACAATACAGGATGTGAAACATCATATGAAAGGGCACAAAAACTGTTACGGAAACATGACGAGAATGATCATTCTGGTTGCTAGAATTGGGAAAGGCTGATCGGGGAGAGAACACCTGAGCTAGGTCTGAAGGAAGAAGGATCTCAGGGTAGAATGGGGACAGGCCATGCAGAATAGGTGATGACGTAAAGTAAAGCCATCTCAGCACGGGCAAGTAGGGACCATGCTCCAAGTGGCAAGTAGTCTCCTGGTGGAACTTCTAGAACACTGAGTCAGACTGTTCACTTGCTAATCATCTCAGCTCTGAGTGACAGAAGCCCAGCGCCAACCCCCTTTGGCCCAAGGAGATTTGGCTCATGGTTGTGTGTGGCTCATGAAACCCAACTGAATTAGACTCAGGCATGTTTCCATCTCAGCATGCCTCAAGGACAACGGACGCTCTCCTGTGGATTCTGGAACGTACATATTGAAAGGTTCTCTGGGGTCTTGTGAAAAGACCTGGAGGTGAAGCCAGAAAAATGACTTCCAATCTGAACTTACCTGGCAACACAAGGAAGCCCACTGGTCCGCACGTTTGCACCTGGGAGGTAGGCGTGCTTACAATGTGTGGAGCACCTGAGGCAGGATGGTGGCCAGGAGGTTACAGACCCTCCCTGAGCACAACATGACTCTGCAGAAATGGCCCGACCAAAACTATAAGACAACTGGGCTACTGAACTCAGAAATATATTATCAGGCATCCAAATTCTTTCCTGAGGAAGGGAAAGGAGATTTGGGGCACAAGTCCGTTCTTACACATACACGCACACACGCACACACACACAACCAAGAAATGTGCAAATAATCTGAACAAGCCATTCCACCAGAAAAAAAAAAATGCCAAAGAGCAGGTCACTTTTCATCTTCCTATCATTTTCAGGACATGTCAAAAAAGTAAAAATGAGGGGCGCCTGGGTGGCTCAGTGGGTTAAAGCCTCTGCTTTCGGCTCGGGTCATGATCCCAGGGTCCTGGGATCGAGCCCCACATCGGACTCCCTGCTCAGCAGGGAGGCTGCTTCCCTCCTCTCTCTCTCTGCCTGCCTCTCTGTCTACTTGTGAGCTCTCTCTGTCAAATAAAATAAATAAAATCTTAAAAAAAAAAAAAGTAAAAATGAAAAATGCAACCACAGTTTTTCCATGGGCTAAAGTCAGCTGTTCCTCCCTTAACAGGACACCATTGTTTAAATAACAGTAATACAATCCAGAGGCCCATCAGAAATAATAAAATGCTTTATGAAGAGGGGAAATTAATTTCATCCATTCTAAATAAAATACATGTTTCCAGGCAAAGCTGTCAAAACAGATGAAGAAGAAAATAGTTTTTAGTAACAAAAAAACTCTCCCAGTATACCTTTTCTTTCCTGTTTGTTATTTTACAGAGCAAAGGAGAATGAGGAATACAGACTGTCACTTCTATCATCCAAGGCAGAGATTCATTCATCCATCCATATGACAAGCTTTAATGAACAGCTCCTACATGCCAAGAAAGATGCTGGGGAAAAGAAATATGAAACAAATAGTTTTTGCTGTTGGGGATGTAAGACCAGAAGGAATAAAATCCACCAATATTTTCTAAGTGTAAGAAAAAAATCATTCCTATTATTGCAACTGTCACTCAGAACAACACTTGGAAGAAACTATCGCCTTACAGATTTGGAAACTGAGGCACGCAGAGTTCAAGCAATGCATGCGAGGGCATAAAACAAGCTGTTGGTGGAGCCGGGATTCTGACCCAATGCTTGTGCCCCACACTGGACGAGGACAGACAAGGCTTTCCTTCAACATCTCCACGGGACCTGCCGAGCCCACTTCATTTGCATGGAAAATCCCATTTGGGCGTCCGGTCACTCTTGGCTTGCAGTCAGAAAACAGTCTGAATGGGGATCTAACAGGGCATCAAACTAAGTATAGCAAGTACCGGTCCACATGCAAGAAAAGATGGAAACGCTATGATGGAAGGAAGGCTCAGCTCACCTCTCCTAGCCACGACAGGTACAGTCAACAAAACCCAGCCAACATCATCAACCTGGCTCGTAATTTTCAGGATGAAAACAAGAACATCATTCCCTCTCCACCGTTAAGTTGGCACAAGTGTTTACAAGGGGAAAAACCCAGTGTTTGCATTTTGAAGCAGAATTTTTATTGTGCATGTCCTTCGGTGCAAGGATTCCACTTGTGGGAGGGCGGTAAGAGGTCGTCCGTTAGGCTCAAAAGCCTTGAGTCACTGCTCTCTCTCCCTTGTGTAATATCTCCAACTACGTACCACATCCTGCCAATTTCACTTTCAAAATGACTCTCATATCTACTTCTCACCACATTGGCACTGTGGAACATCTAAGTTTTTCCTCTTGGGATTACTAGCCTTCTCGCTGGTCTCTTCAATTCCGACTTCCTACTACTGAAATATATTCTCCATCTGCATCTCGATGTACTTTCAGAAGCACATTTCCAACAGAATCACTGTGGTGGTAAAAAAAAAAAAATATATATATATATATATATATTCAATGGTTTTGTTTTTTTTTTTTAAGATTTTATTTATTTGACAGATAGAGATTACAGGTAGGCAGAGTGGCAGGCAGAGAGAGAGAGAGAGAGAGAGGAGGAAGCAGGCTCCCAGCTAAGCAGAGAGCCCGATGCAGGGCTCGATCCTAGGACCCTGGGATCATGACCTGAGCTGAAAGCAGAGGCTTTAACCCGCTGAGCCACCCAGGTGCCCCTATTCAATGGTTTTTCAGTGCTTTTCAATTCCTTTCCCTAGCTGCAAAGGCAGACCAAGATAGGACCCCACTGTGACCTGCCACAACCTCCCGAGATGAAATCGGGAAAATGCAATTCTCTAACAAACCTCAAGTTATCAAGGATCTTACATCCCCTCAATAGTGTATGTGAAGAATTCCTTCTTTAAATCCCCATAACACTTTTCTTGCGTCTCTTTGAAATCACATGATGTTCTAGATTGAATTATTGGCAAACTTGAGTTATCCCTATGGGATTGTGCACTCCTTGGAAACAGCCTGTGTCTTCCTTCTCTCTGCATCTGTCTTCAGTGGGTTCTCCTTGAGGCAGAGCCTGTGACAGGGATTGTTGCAAGAAATTTATGGAAGCAGTGCTCTCAGAAGAAAGTAGGTGAGGAACGCAAGACACACAGTGGAAGGAGCGAGCCGAAGATGCAGCTCCAAGGGAAGTCTAGCTTTGGCCTGATCCTATGGAGCTCCAAAACACAGACCCTCAGAGGCTGTCCCAAGCAAGGTGCCAGGGTTGGGCTGATATTTACTGCATTCATGACTTATTGTCCATGGGCTACTTCCAAAGGAAGTATAACTTCCCAGGCATCTCTGTTTTAGGGGTTTCCCATGAGCCACAGACCACAGACTGAAGAAGACCACAGACGTGAACCTTAAAAACTGACATGCACAACAGCTGGGGGACAGGTGCACTCAGCCAGTAAAGGCAGTCTGGAGAATGAACTTATATTTCCTGCTGCAGAATCCCTAAGACACCTCCAACAGCGCAGAGCCAAGAGTGGATGCTGGATGCACAGCAAGGAGCCACTGAAAAGAATGATCTGAAAAGAACACATTCTTACAAACAGCACACTTACATACGTAGATCAGGCTGCTGTATCAAAGTATACCCGGACTTGGTGGCTGAAACAGAAGAGGTTTATTTCTCACAGTCCTGGAGGCTGAAAGTCTGAGATCAAGGGGCTAGTGTGGCTGATTTCTGGGGAGGACCTTCTGGTGACAGATGGCCTATTTCTCATTCCATCCTCACATGGCAAGAGGAGGACAAGGTAGCCCCTGGCCTCTTCTTCTAAAGGCACTAATCCCACTAAAGAGGGTTCCACCCTCCCCATCTGATATACCGCCCAAATGCTCTGCTCCAAATACCATCCTACTGGGGATTCATTTCAACATATGAATGGGGACACAGTCAGTAACATTGACCCTTACCCAAGAAAACATGCAAATAGAAAGAAAAATGCATGGGACTACTATGTTACCTTTCCCTGATTTAAAATAAGTTTTGGGGGGATGAACCTGGGAGGCTTAGTCGATTAAGCATCTGCCTTCAGCTTGGATCATGATCCCAGGTTTCCGGGATGGAGGCCCGGGTTGGTTGTGCTCCCTACTGAGGATAGAGTCTGTCTCCCTCTCTCTCTCAGCTGCTCCCCCCTCCCCGTTCTCTCTCTCACTCTCAAAAAAAAAAAAAAAAAAAAAAAAAGAATCTTAATAAAATGAGTTTTTGTACTCGCTATCGAGTCTGAGCTCATATGTTTAATTTTAAATTAATTCATACCCATGGAAAATGGAACATTTGCCACTCTTAGAGATTTAAGAGAAAGATTAATAAAAACATTGAGGAAAATAAATAAAATGGGAAAAAAAAATAAAAACATTGAGGGCAATTTCTGCTGAAAGTGATTATTTCATCCTTAAGGAAAGAACGCCACTCATGCCCCCATCGAGCTACTGATTACGGCAATAAATATTGACAGAAGGAGCTAAATCTTTCCTTGCATACCCCCAAGAGAGTCTCTTAGCTGTAGCCAATCACCTTCCACCTTTAAGGTCTTCTTTGGATCCATGAGTAATAAAGGAACAAATGATATTTCAGTAGGCAACATATTAAACCCATCCTGGCAAGTATTTCTGCTTTCAGTTTTATCATGTTTAAATCAATGTCTGGGATAAATCAATATGTCATCATTTTAAAGGCACCAATAAAAAATGGCTAAAATAAAATGCAGATGCTAAGGAAACTCTAACCACGTAGTTTTTGTTTGCAATATTTCACCAAGTGTATTTTGAACCCCAGCAACGTGCAAATCGTTTCACTGCAAGATACTATGAGTATGTAGAACTTGCTTCCTGCCTTCGTGATGGCTACAGTCTAGTCAGACAGATAATTAATGCATTGATAATCTAAAAGCAATGATATAATTCACTTAATAAAATGCATCACTCCCCTGACAAAGACTGGCTCTATTTCCCCAACACCTAAGTTGAAAAGTACAAATTCCTTAGCATCCAAAACCTTTCATAATCTGAGCCCTGCTCACCTTTCTACTTATCGACTTTATTTTCTCAAAACATTATTTACTGAACACCACCTTTGTGACAAGCTCCCCATCAGCTCGCCCTTGCTAGTCTCAGCTCTGTCACCCTTCCCTTGCAGGTCTGTTAAAATCCAACCATTTCCAGGATCAGCCACAGAACTAACTAACTCTCTCTCTCTCTGTCTTTCCAGAGAGAGAGTACAAACACAAGCAGGGATGGGGGGAGATGTAGAGGGAGAAAGGGAATCAAGCAGACTCCCCTCTGAGCACAGAGTCCCACACGGGGCTCGATGTCATGACCCTGACATCATGACATGAGCTGAAATCAAGAGTCAGCGCTTAAAGAACTGTGCTACCCAGGCGCCCCTGACTTTTTAAACTTTGTAATTCTGGCCAAGTTCTTTTCCTCCTCCTACTTTCCACCATGGCTGGTGGTCCATGCAGGACACTGCGCTGGGGCAAACAATGTGGCTGGTCAGGGTAGAGAACACGGCTGCAGGGGTGACGGGAAGGAATGTGTCACACTTCCCCACCTGTCTCCTTTTCCAGACTCGGAGCTCTTTAAAGTCTGAATCCACCTATAACCCCGGTCCTCAGGGCAGTGTCTGGACCATACATGTTTGTCAGGTGCTTTCTTCATGGATGCTGCGTTCCAAGAGCAGTGCAAAGGGACACTAAATTCAGGAGAACCAGGGGTTACATATGACTGAGAGCAAAAAGCACGGGAACACAGGAGTTTTCTCTGCGGAAGATGCTAATGGCTGGGTTTATTACTCCAGCAACACTAGTCGGATCCCTCACGTCCCAACCCCTTCAGACTGATGACGGGCTCGGCTCAGCCATTTGCTTGGTTGGTTCAGACAGAAAACAGTTTCCCATGTAATTCATCCATTTGCAATTTTCATCCCTGAAAAAGGAATGAGAAATAAAAGATGCTTCGACAACCAGATTTCGATCACCTGTTTGCACCTCTCAATTTGCACCATTGTCTCTTATCAAAGGTGAAGCTTCTCCTTATCTCTTTCTCCAGAGCACAGAATTTGAATCGCATTTCCAGAAGTGCTAATGGAATAATTCTTAACTTTTTTTTCCCCCATGTGGTAATTTACCGGAGGAAGATCATGGATTAATGGAATCCACAGATGACTCTAAATCCTACTTAGGGGCTTCAACAACCCCTTCAACCAAACCTTTAAATGAAACCATCACTCCTGACATAATGGACTGACTTAGGTCTCACTAACTTTCAATCTGAATATTCTTGTCAAGTAGCGGGTGTCGGAAATGGCCAAAAGGCTGGCAGCACAGGAAAAAGCCAAGATCTGAATCAGCTCTCACCTGGGTAATCAGTCACTGAATTATTGAGCTGAGTGTGTGACGCAGGCCTCACCCGTCAATGCTTTGATGCAATTTTTATACGTACCCTGCTGGTTGTAAGGAAGATCACTGATCTTGTGATAATAGAGCCTTGTTTTAGAGATCGAGACTTTCCAGACTGGTATCCTGAGCATTTCCAATGAACTCGCACCCACTTACGGGAGAACAGCTCTCAGGCATTTACACCGAAGACTGAATCTGACTGTGTATTTATTTGAATGGAAGATGTGGCCTCAAGTTTTACAGGCTTTCCGTGATGGGGCCCCAATTATCTCCCTCCAACCACCAGCCCTGTGACGAGGCACATCCGTGCACACACGAGCAGCCCACGGACTGCAGGAGATCTACTGTTGCATGGAGAAGAAAGGAAGGAGGGATAAGATGATTCTGGCTAGGACTAAGAAAGCCATGAGGCTAATCGCCGCACGTCAAGCATAAAGACACCACCCACAGTGTCCAACCATCTGTCTCCAGCCACGGCTGCTGACTTCAAACTTTTCCTCTTTGACAGCCAGCAAGTCATGTGTTTCTAATTTTTTTTAAGATTTTATTTATATTTATTTGACAGGGAGGAGCAGCAGGCAGAGGGAGAAGCAGACTCCCCACTGAGCAGGGAGCCCAATGCGGGACTCGATCCCGGGACCCTGAGACCATGACCTGAGTTAAAGACAGATGCTTAACCGACTGAGCCACTCAGGCGCCCCAAATTGTGTGTGTCGTGAACAAACTCATCTAAATGCGAAATGAAGTCCAGGGCACTCAAAGCTCCATGGGGCATCTTGGCCTTTAATCCAGTGTTTGTCCAAGGGGTGGCTGTACCCCTCTTTCCCCCCAATCCCACTCGTTATTCATCATCCCCTGTCAAAGAACCCTGTTTTCATTTCAACCCGGCTACACTAGAGAAAGTACACCGGGAACAAACAGCCTCTTCATAATGTGTCCTAAGTGTACACACGGAATATATTTCCACACATTTGCCCCTTGGTCCTATGGATAAGTTACGACCTCACAATAGACACAGCTTCCCAGAAGACACCCCAGACACTCTCTCCTCTTTGACAGTTTCCATTCCCGCCTTCTTGAAATGTACTCATCTGTGCCTCCTACAGGTACCACTACTCACGTGACAAGTGTTTCTAAGGACTTATTTTTATTTATATTTCTTTAGAGAAAATGTGCGAACAGGGGATGGGGAGCAGAGGGAGGGGGAGAGTCCCAAGCACGTTGCATGCCCAGCGCAGAGCCCGGTGTGGGGCTCGATCCCACGACCCTGAGATCACGACATGAACTGAAATCAAGAGTTGGACACTTCACCAGCTGAGCCACCCAGGTGCCCAGGTGTTTCTAACAATGTCTATGAGTGAGTACCCTTGTGAAGCACTGTACAATTAGAGAGAGACTGTACTTATGGCCTCATAGAAGAAATGATACGTATTAATGATCAGACAAGCAGGACATATGTGCCAAAGTCAGGATTTAGGTTGAGTGCACTGAGGGAGACAGGAGATATTACCGTGCTTGTTACGAAATGCTAATTTATTCCAATGCTACTAATATGACATTAAGGAACAGTTTAAGCAAAGAGTAAACATCACAGTCACTTCTGTATAATTTCATTTGCAGAAAACTGCACCCAGTTGAATTGAGTCGTCTCTGAGCACAAAAAGTACGTCCGTCACACACCTCAAATATTAACCAGCTCTCCTGGTGTGTTGTGAATCACACGCACCCACACTGAGAGTTATAAGTTTCTGTCTGGTTCCAGATAATCTCCCTCCTAGCACTTCACGTAACTCACAAGCCGCAATCCTTTTAATCAGTGGCCCAGCAAACTCCGGGTCTTGCTCAGGGTAAAGCTCATGTCTACTGTGATATGCATGTGCTGCTTAGCCAGTTTACATGTAAAAGCATGCAACCACGTTTGCTAGGGTCCCCATTGTCTTTTTATGTGCCGCAGACAAAGGTGTTGAGTGCTGTGTCCCTAACGCCATTCTCCCCATAAGCTCTGGGGTGGTGTTTGTGAAATTTGCCTATAGGGATGAATTTGGGAAATGCAGGTATCATATTAGCAGAATTAAATGCCTATGTGCATATCATCTGAAAAAGTATATACTGCATAAATATAATTTCCATAAGCCTTCACACATGTGCATTTCTTCCTCTCTCCCTCTCCCCACACATCTCCCTTCCACTCCAGCATCACTGATACAAGGAACGCCCTTTGTTCCAGCAAAGTATGCTAGAAGTTGGAACTCAGAATATGCTGTGAGTTGGAATTTTGCTGCAGCCCTAATAGAAAATGTGTTCCAACTAACCCAGACTTAAAACGTAAAGTATCACAAAAACTTGATTTCGCTATAAAACTTGTATCTGCAGCTCTTAACCCAGGACCTAACGCACCTTATACGCTTAATACATAACGAGTGAAAAGTTAATTTGGTAGAATAACTACTTCTGAGTTTTCTGTTGCTGTCACCACATTTATCGTCTCCTAGTTAAATGCTTTAAGACCTGGGACACTTTCCTAAAAGATACAAAAGAAATTAGGTATCCAAAGTACCATTAGTCTTTAGCAAGACAGAAAGCTAAGGTATCCTGTTTTCCTAACGTTAACACTGATGCCAACTTTAAAATGACCTTCTTTGAGGGGCGCCTGGGAGGCTCAGTCATTAAGCATCTGCCTTCGGCTCAGGTCATGAACCAGGGGTCCTGGGATTGAGCCAGGCATCCGGCTCCCTGCTCAGCGGGAAGCTTCTTTCTCCCTCTCCCACTCCCCCTGCTTGTGTTCCCTCTCCTACTGTGTCTCTCTCTGTCAAATAAACAAAATCTTTTAAAAAATAAAATAAAATAACCTTCTTTTAGCCATAATTTGTCCTTCAGAACATTCTAATTTTACCTCCTATTTAGAAATTATTGGCTAAATTAAAAAAAAATAAATTAAATAGATGGCTCTTCCTTGTTTTTGAAGGGTATAAACAAAGAAAGCCCAAAATAACCAACCTTGTTTCTGAAGTTGTCGGAATGTGACACTTGTTACTATAGGAACAGAGCCAGTAATTATTCATCTTTAATTTGTTTGATTAATTTAAACAGCAAAAGAATCAGAAAATTGAGAATTGACATTTGAACTGAATTAAGGAGGCAATTCAAATGCAGGTAACACTAACCGGCCTCGGGGATGAAGGGTCTAATTCAACGATAATTATAGCACAAAAAATAACTAAAATAAGTGTCAATTGATGAAGAAGATGTCCTTGTCAGTGGCTAATGAGCCCAAGAATCAAATCTGGATGCATCTGAATTGAGGGGTTTCCTTTTTTTTTTTTTTTTGAATATAGCGCCTTGTTTCTTAAGCAAGTTTCTAGCAGTTTCAAAAGCCAAGCTGAAGACTGCAGATTTCCCTAATGTGCAAACATACACGAAGCTACGTATGACTCACATATGTACCAAGAAACTACTAAAATATGACACTTAATATAAGCACAACTACATTTTTCCATCTGACGTAACCTAGAGAGAGGCACACAAGTCCCCTTTTAGAACTCCTTTCTGCCTAAAAAAAGAAAAAAAAAGCCATGGATAAAATTAAAGACTGGAAACTTTATAATATTCAAGGGAGGGCCAAAATTCTCAGAAAATTTGGACACAAAAACCTGATTATATTTTTTTCTGAAAATGTTAAACCCTGATACTAAATATGGATCTTTGTGTGCCCAAAAGGCATTACCATTTTAGAGCATTAGATATGATTTCTCAAAAATAATCTCACATATTACCCAAGGATAAAAAAGTACTACTTTTACGGAGGTGGGAAAAAGTCATAATAATATACTTAAGAAATGTAGAGAAATAATCTGAAAGTAATGGATTTGAATTGAGTGTAAAGTTCGTATTTTAACACTAATAAGGATAAGTAGGAAGGATAGGTAGAAAGCCTTCAGCTCTCATTCCCAGACATTCACAAAGACGGCTCCCGACCAGCCCCAGGAAGAGGTTCTTGGTGCATCTACAGGGAGATGATCCCCTTCAAAATACATGTGAGTTAATAACCTCCTTCCCTGGTGCATCTTGTGACTCGGTGCACAAACATGCAGACTGGAGGACTGCCACTTGGGGGCCGAGCATGGCTGTGGGTGGCTAGAGCCAACAGCGGGAGGTTAGTGCCCATTTTGAGACTTGTCACCTGTTTCTTCTAAGCTTGCGATCTCTGGTGTCCAGCCACAAAAAAGTGGGGGCTTGCAGGTAAAAGGAAAATAATGAGAGGTGTGACTTTGGGATACCCTAAGGTAGAGTCTCCCTCATGTATAGGCACTGAATTTACAAACCATCCTTTCACAGAGAAGTCTTATACCTCCCACTGCCACCGTATCGGAGCTGAACTTTGCAGACAATCTGTGGTTTCAACGCATAGCAAGATCAAGTGCAAATAACGGAGCACTTGGCCAAAAATCAAGGCAAAATCCTTAGCGCGTCCTTCCAAGCTTGTCAGGATCTGGTCAGTTCCTGGCTCTTCTTCATCTTCAATCACTTTAAAAAATAAAATCTGTGTCACTGGTTCTTCACTCGATCCTCTACAACAATCACCTGGATGCAATGCTATAGTGAAGGTCAAGACACTTTGCCCCTACCCTTCCATTCTGGTTCAGTGAGGACAGCGCAAGACCACCAAATTTACATATTTGAGCAACACTTCCAGGCGACAAAAAGCACCCTATGCTGAAAACGTGCTCCCCAAATTGTCATGCTTTCTTATCCCGCATGACATCCTTCTCTGCCATTCCTGACATTCAAGTAATACTTACCGAGCACGAGCCGAGGCTAGCTCCTATTCATCTTTCAAGCCTAATTCAAGCATGAAGTTCCCTGGTAAGAATTTCATGATCCTTACCAGCTAAATGACAGCTAAATTAGACGTCCTTTTGCTCACCAAGAGCCCTGAGTTTAGCTTTATTCTAGCATTTAAACAGCTACATTACAATGACTGGGTTACTTGCCTGTTTCCTCCACTCAACTATGGGCCTGGTACCAAGCAGATGTTTCTGACGAACGCTTAATAAATCAGAGACTAAGCGAGGGAACGAATGAATGGACTTCAGAAGTGGACTTGCAGATACGAAGCAATGCTGTGAGGCTTCATGGCCACAGCCTTGTGCTCCCAAGCACAATCCCTTTTGCACAGGATCCTGGAATTTTTCACCTTGCTTTGTAATACGGACAGATAATCCATTAAATCAGAAGTTGATTTGAGTGAATAAGCATTTTCTTTTCAAGAGGAAATACTTTATATAAGGTGAGATATTTATCAAGCTTTTTACTGCAACATGGAATGTTTGAACCAGACTGGGCCCCCTTGGGCTCAAGCCCTAACTCCCCTACCACGTCTCTAATCCTTTTGGTTGTTAAGTCTTGGGAGTATTTTAGAATGAAGTTTTAAATAAAATTCCAGGCTACTTTTTTTGGGGTGGGGGTTGAGATTTCTGATTCCAAAATAGCCACATGTATGAATCACAACTTTCTTGTGTCAAGAGTCCTAGAATTTCAAAGTTGTAGAGAGCACCTCAACCCCCTCTATTTTACATAAAAGAAAACTAAAGTTGCAGAGAGACTGCAGGAAGTTTCCAAAAGATCATGCAGTCCTCCTTCCTTCATTATTTTTATTCTATTTCAAAAGTGTCAAATAAAACTGATGACTAAGAAACACATACTTTACTTTTAGAAGAAAGTAATTCTATCCTGTATTACCCGTATTCTGGACACCTCTCCACCAAAGTGGTTTTTTAAATAAAGGACAATGGCTTTGTAGTGTTTAAATCCAGAATTAGGAGGAAACAGAAAGTGCTTCATGCGATGTGCAAGGCTCTGGTCCACAGAGCTGATCATCAGACATTCTGGAAATTAACAGTCCATGCTACAGATTCAGCAGAATCTTAATAGCATCCAAACCCACTCACCATTCACTCTCTGGTAATAAAGTGGATCCAAGATCTCCATGAAAAAGTGAGACTCACTCACTGGGTCTGCATTACGAACCCTCCCGAACTTCTTCCTAGGATTAAGGGGAGGCATCAGACTTGGACTCCTCAGGTTCCAGGAGGGTCTCTGCTACTTGTGTGACTTTGGTCAAATTACATTCTCCCTCTAAGCCTCGGTTTTACTGACTAGAGAATGGGGACACAGATAGTACTGAGCACGCAGAGCTGCTCTGAGAACTAAAAGAGATGATGCATTTAAAAATCCTTACAAGGGTTGCCTGGGTGGCTCAGTGGGTTAAGCCTTTGCCTTCGGCTCTGGTCATGATCTCACGGTCCTGGGATCGAGTTCCGCATCGGGCTCTCTGCTCAGCGGGGAGCCTGCTTCCCCCCTCTCTCTCTGCCTGCCTCTCTGCCTACTTGTGATCTCTGTCTGTCAAATAAATAAATAAAATCTTAAAAAAAAAATCCTTACCAGAAGAAATGGCCCCAGGGAGTCTCAATAAATCATCATCATCATCATCATCAACATTATCACTATTATCCACACCGGTCAGAAACAAGATAGAGGCAAATAAGGAATAAAATTGAGTCTAACGTAGCATAATTATGTGCTGGATGCTTACTGAGCCGGACACTTCTCCAGTGACTCACATGTATTCATGCTGCACAAAAAACCTATAAAGGGGTGCTTTGGTCTGAATGTTAGTGCCCCTGCCCGCCCCCCGCCCAAAGTCACACGTTGAAATCCCAGCCCCTGAAGGCAGTGGGCACTGGCCCTGGAGTGGGAAGAGGGCACCCACCAGAGAACACGGCCATGCTGGTGCCTTGAGCTTGGACTTCCCAGGCTCCGGGACTGTGACACATACATTCCCATGGCTTATAAGCTGCCCAGGCTGTGGTATTTGGTTACAGAAGCCCGAAGGACTGGGAAGAGCGTATACTACTTCACTCATCTTACAGGTGGGGAAACTGAGGCTCAGAGAAGTTCTATAGTTCCCCCAGGGTCGCCCAGGGTAGAGAGCAGACCAGATTCAAACAAGAGCCACCTTAGCATTCCTACGTTATATTATTTCTCGGGAAGCATCCCTCAGCCTGGTTCACCCAATTTGATTTCTCAGAGTTCCCTGTAGCCCGAGGACTACTAATATTCTCCTCTATTAATCTGGAGGTCAGAGACGCAATGAGCTCAGACTGAAAAACAAACGTTAGAAGTACATCGAAGCACAACAGGGTGGCCTGCTCTTCCCCAGCCCCTGCTCCACTTCCATCAGCCAAAGCATGTCGGCAAGGGACAGCAAGACAGAGAGGGCAGGCAGTGGGCTGCCAACCTGAGCACAAGTCCCTCTCGTCGTCTACCCACGACGGGCCCGGTATCACTGCACACATACTGCGTCCTTTGTGACATTCCTCCATTTCATCATCACTTCCCAGCAACCCAGGACGATCTTCACCTCCATCTTACTCAGAAGGAGACATCCACAACGCTTGGACTTCACTGCCCATCCGCAGCCAAGTTCAAATCCAAACCCAGCTCCAGGACTCCACAGACTGTCTAAGGTCAAGCCTGGTCACTGCATTAAATGGAGGGATTAATGCCAAAACAAAAGGAGGACAAAGGGCGAGAACTTCACGGTGGTCCCACATGGGTCCTGCATTTCAGGAACAACTTCGCGCATCCAGGTTTTTATAAATGCTCCGTTTTCAGGGTATGTGCTCTCATCCACGGTTCGCCTTCTCTACTGGAGCTGGGAGCCAGCCATGCCCACTTATCCCAGACCTTATGCATATTCTCACGCCCATTCCTGCCCACCTGCCTGGCTAATCCGTACCACTTGCTCACCAGGCATTTCTCAGCGTCTAGATCTTTCGCCTGACGCTAGCCCACTCCTTTGCTCAGTCTTCCCACCTACAGACCTCTCACTGAAGTAATTTCCACGATCCCTCAGCTACAAATAAGCTTCGGGTACCTGGGCATTGCCTTTTATGTTTACTTCTTATTTACCTGATTCCTTCATTATTACTTAACCTGGCTGATAAGTAAGTGTTCAATCAGTTGTATAGTCACTAATAAATGAAAATTCAAATATAAAACACAAATGGGCAAAATGGGTGAAGGGAAGTGGGAGATACAGGCTTCTACTTATGGAATAAAAAAGATAAATGACAGACAGATGATAGACATATGGATAGATGACAGACAGAGAGATGGATAGATAAAAAAACAAAAAGATGAACTTGCTTTAGATGGTCAGTATAACCTGAATACAACTTCGGGTTTATGAGACTGTTTGGTGACTTTTCCACACACATGCTCACATGCATTATCAACTACTTTGGCTCCACAATAGGTCAGTGAACAAAAAAAATCCAAAGGCCTGATTATGCCTATTCGTGATGTGGCCATAGGTAAGTCATTCCACAACTAGACTCTTGAATTTCCTTGTCGGAATCATGGGCAAGATAGCCACCCTTACAGAGACGCAGGGATGACATGAGATAAAAAATAAATACACAGCACACAGCATGGGTTCCCCCACAGTCTCTTGATATACACCCATGTATGATTCATATATTCATCTCAATCTCCTTTCAATTCCTATTCTACATGCATCGTATTTTAATTTAATTCCAGATGCATTGGTGACTATGCAGGAAACTCAACTTGTTGAGGCTACGTCCTTAAACGGGGCTTTGTGTGTAATGGGCATTCAATAAATGTTTGTTGAATGAATAAACAAACAACCGTGACCCAAGAGTTTATTATGCAATGTCTGTATGTACTGTTTATAAACATAGGTTTTAGAGCTTTGAGATCAAGAACAAAACTAGGGGTAAGCTTCATGGACAACACAGAACAAGTTCCATAGAATTAAGTTCCATTCACTGAGAGAAATTCACTCGCACTTTAAGGCAAGATGGCTAAAATATCCATAAAATACCCACATGTTTGCCCCAATCTTGTTGTTCCTATAATCTAGTTCTCTGTATCTTTCTGACCTGTAGACCTTTGTTTGGTCCCTCATGAGGACATAGATTTTTCTTTGATTTCATAGAAGTCAGAACACTCGGAATCTTCAAAAGCAATATGCTATTTTGACTACAGAAATACTGGGGGCGAAAAACTAGTTTCCTCACAAGAAAAAAACCTCAAACTATGAATGCTGGTAAGGGATATAAACTAGACTTGCTGCAATTATTTTGCAATACATACACAGACCGAATCGCAACGTTGCCTTCCTGAAACTAACAGGCTCTAGGACAATTCTGTATCAATTAAAAAACAACATCAACAAAAAAAAAAAAAAAGACATCACCAACAACTCTAATGTGTAGCCAAGAACATGAATTAAAAATGTGTCACAATAAAATCTGTCCATAATTCAGGTCTGTCAGTGATACTATTTCTATTACTATGGTATTAATTCGAAGTATCCAGCAGCACCTTACATAATGGCCCTGGTAATGTGGGTAATTATATTTTTATCCTGTCCTCTTACCTGCTACTCCTAAACCCATCCCAAGCACATATTCCGAGGACCTTTATATACACCTTTGAAGGCTCTAAGTGTGCACGTGATCTTTCTTTTTTTTTTTTTTTTAAACACAGAGCACATTATATGGCTATCATATTTCAATGGGCATTTTCTATGAGAACATCTAGAAGTTGACCAGAGCTGCAACTATCAGAAACGTGCTTGTTTTAATATCAACCTGCAGGAAAAACACAACATGATATAACAAAGCAAAACACAACAGTAATGAAAGAATCTCTCTTTTGCATCAAACATGGTGCCAGGCTCTGTGAAGGTACACAGAAGAAACAAGGGCATAGTCCCTACCCTGAAATGACTGGGTCCGGGAAGAGAAACCCGGAATAAACTGACATTCTAAATAAAAGAGCTAGTAAATAAGAATGCATTGAATGGTATCCATGAAAATTCAAAAGAGGAGAGAAAGCAGGATTAATATGGACAAGAATGATGACCACTGATGGTTACTGAGCATTATTATTGGCTGGAACTATTCTAAGGACTTCGTGAACATGAACTTATTTGAGGTTCTTCACCCTAGAAGATGCTGGTCTCTACATTTTACTAATGAAGATGCTGAGACAGTGAGCACCACAGAACTGCGTCAAGGTCACAAAGCAAGGGACCAGCCTCACCTCATTCCAATCAGTGCCCTTGATGCGTGGACAGAAATGGGTCCACTGAGGAGATGAATCTGAGGGAGAAGCTTAGATTTCCCATGTTTGTTTTTATTTCCATGAAGCAGCAGTGTATCATCAAGAGACTGTCCTGAGCACCTGGGTGGCTCAGTGGGTTAAAGCCTCTGCCTTTGGCTCACGTCATGGTCTCAGGGTCCTAGGATTGAGCCCCACATCGGGCTCTCTGCTCAGCGGGGAACCTGCTTCCTCCTCTCTCTCTGCCTGATCTCTGTCTATCAAATAAATAAAAATCTAAAAAAAAAAGAGAGAGAGAGAGAGACTGTCCCTGCAGCTCTGCCACACATTGCTGGGTGACCTTGGGCAGGGTGACCTCCGAAGCTTCAGTTCTGACATCTGTAATTGCTGGCCTGGGATTGCTAAGACCCCCTTCAGTCCCGTAGTTATCAGAGGACAATTCACATGAACAGAAGGATGATGGAAGGGTGGAGTATGAGGAGGGAGACACAAGGTAGTAGGTGAAACGAGAACAAGGAGGATGAGAACCAACAGAATCAGCCTCCGGTTCTGTAGAGCATAACTTGCCATGTCCACCTTGCTGATCTTTGTGACTTTTGTGTCATAAAAGATACAGACCATCTTAAAGAGCAAAGGAACAAAACAGACCTAGAAGTTAGGTTTACTCAGTATAGCATCGAGAACAGATGACTCTGCCAGGTAGAGAGTTTTCCTGGATCTCCGCAAACCAGGGTCGCAGCAAACTCCTCCAGGAGCCTGAGATCCCGAATGCCCCTTTTCTGAAGTGTCTGTTCATTTCCCCAGATGGCGCTTTCCCAGTTTCTGAAGACTAACTTCACCTCTGTTTTTCTGGGTTACTCCAAGACCCTTAAGAAACTCTTACTCTTTACGGGAAGTGTCTAGAGAGTAACGCTTTCCAGGGATGTCTTTACGTGGCCCGACCTGATCACACGAAAGGCGACTAGGATCGATAAAGCTAAAATGGCAGACACTTCTGCTTTATCCATAAAGAATATTCAATTCTCTCCTTGCTCTTTCCCATCTCCATGCTGTTGGACATTCTGAGCCTTGACTTCACCTGATTCTGGCGTGATTTTGCCCCTGGGATGGGGTACCTCCATATCTTGCTTTGGGTTTTGTACGGTAGGTATCTGACACTGACTTGTCCGACAATGTCATTTTATTTCTGTTTACTCAGGTTAGGATGCCGACCACAGTTCCCCCTCCAGGACGCCAACCTGGCCTGATCAGGAACACCACTCCCCTGCCTCCCCAAGACCCAGGCATTCAATAAATTGTCATTTCATAACAAATGAAAGACAAATACCGTATGTTCTCACTTAGATGTGGAATCTGGAAACAAACAAGCAAACAAAGAAACGGAACTGACACAAACAGAGAGTGGGCTCATAGTTGCCAGGGGGTGGAGTTAATGCTGACATGTTGGTCAAAGGGTACAAATTTCTGGTGATCAGGTAAGGAAGTTCTGGCAGTCTAATAGACAGCATGGTAGTTATAATCAGCAATACCGTATTATATATTCAAAATTGCTAAGAGAATAGATCTTGAGTGTTCTCACCATGACAACAATGAAAAATGTAACTATGTGACATGAAGGGTATGTTAACAAACCTCACTGTGGTAAACACTTTAGTGTATACTTGTATCAAATCACCATGTTGTACACCTTAAACCACAATGTTATATGTCAATTATAGCTCAATAAAACTGTGGGGGGATTAAAGAAAAAAGGGGCTGCTTCAATATTTTCTGAAGGATCATGTTGTCATAATTTTATTCATCTATTAGTTCTAATTGTATCTTAAAAGAAAGAGTAGATGTGCAGGAAAATACATTAAAACAGAGTTTTGATCTAGGCCATCACATAAGAATAGATACTGAAGGGAGTATTTTGACTGGCTTTATTAATGCAAAGGAAACTAGGAAATAAAACCTTCCAGAATCGGGGTGAAGAGTGGTTTGTCAAGATGCAAAACTACACGAAAAGTTTTATGATCTTCCAGAGTTACTCATGGCTGTTTTTCTTCTTAGAATCTGTGTCATCAAAAAATAGCCCATGGCTAGATGAGGTTAGTTATAATTAAAGTCTCTGCGACGAGACTGAGGGCAGCCAATAGTGACTAAACACAGCTGGCTCGGCGAGCCCTGCATTTCCTCCTCAGTGCTCATCAGATCGTGGAAGAAAATGGCATCAAGTGTTCATACTCAATCACAGACTCCATCAACTAGGAAAACTCTATATTCTTAATTTTCCATTCAGACTGTCCTACACTTGAGAGCAAGGGAAGACAGAAACATGAAGCGCATTGTATCAAGAAGGATGACGAAACACACGAAAGCTCCCGCACTTGTCCCCTCTTCTATCAGCAGAATGATTTCTGTTTTGTAGGTCAAGCATATTCAAGAAACCAAAACAAGATCTAATAAATATTGAGTAGTTTACACCATCCTAGGGGCCTCAAATACCTAAAAAGAAATGATATTTTTCAAGAAGGGAGGAAGTCCTTGCCGCTCATTCTCATTGTTACATATAATTATGATATATAGACACTGTAGCCTTATTATATGAGAAGCAATAGAAGCGTATGTAAGTGTAATAAGAAGTTCACAAGATGGGTAATTTTCTTGGAGAAAGTTGGGCCAATTTTGGGGGGGAGAGGGGCGAGGGGCAGCAAGAGAGGGAAAGAGAATCTTTAAGAAGGCTCCAAGCTCAGTGTGGGGCTGGAGGCAGGACTGGATCTCACAACCCTGAGATCATGACCGGAGCCACTTCAAGAGTCAGACGCTTAACTGACTGAGCCATCCAGGTGCCCCAGCTGGGCCAAATTTTTAAGCCTTCTTTGAAAGATGAAAATAAATTATTCTAATTTTTATCTAAGCAATATAATTTTATTTGCTCATGCAATTCACTTAGCAGTCAAACACACAGAAACATAACCCCAGTCTTTGGGTGGTATGACAAATGTCAGACAACACCAAATACCCAGACCAAATACTTTGTCAAATTTTAGTGTCTGAGGGAAACCAATTCAGGGAGAAAACATCAACCCTTAAATACTTCTGGTCTGTTTTTACAAATTCTTAAAATGTTAACACTGTCATTTGATACTAAAATTATATTTTCTTCCAGTTGCCCATTCTCAAGGAAATGACAGCCAAGATTTTAAAATTAAATGGAAACTGCTCCATTGCCTTCAGTTAGATGTGGATCCTATTACAAAATCTCCTATTACAAAAGTACAGATGTACACGTTTCGAGTAAAGGTATGTGTGTGTTGGGGTTCTTTACTAGAACTTTTGCAATTGACTTTCTTTTTTCACCTACCTGAGAAAGAGCATGCACATGGGGGGAGAGGCAGAGGGAAAGATCATCTAGAGCAGACTCCCTGCGGAGCACAGATCCCAATGCCTCTCCATCTCATGACCCTGGGATCACGACCCGAGAGCTGAAACCAAGAGGTCATGACCTAAGCCGAAACCAAGAGTCTGACACTCAACCGAATGAGCCACCCAGGTGCTCCTGGAATTTCCTTTTGATTTTTCACATGAGCTTATGAAACCAACTTCATATGACCAAGATATATAACAGTATTTTTCAAGGCAATGTTGACTAAATACTTAGGAAAATATCAACTTGATTTCTAGCATAGACATGCCTGTGGAATCTGGAATCCTCCTTTTTTCCTCCTGGGTAGCCTCTGAAAGCAATAAATTCAATGAAAAAAAAGACCCTGCAAGATTCATTTTCTTGGCAAAAGTAGGAGACAGGTATAATCTGCACACCTTAAAATGTGTATAAGGACTGAGGTCAGGAAACGGCAGCATGGAAGGGAGTGAAAAGGAGCAGACTTCAGTGATAAGAAGGTCTTAAGAATTGATAGTATTTTTTGGAAGAAAAGAGCACACCCTGAGATGCAGAAATAAAGCTGACTGATGGAAATAATTAATGGAAATAATTACTCATACAAGTAGAAGGAGTGGAGACACACACACACACACACACACACACACACACACAGTCACACTGAGGAGGACCCTGGGTAGATAATGGTCTCCATGGCAGCAGAATATTAAAAGAACCTCTATGCTATAAAATTAGGGAAATATCCTGGTTTCTTCCCCCCATTCTACCCTTCCACTCTTTCCCCCCACTAACACCTGCCCCATCCTGAGACTTCCCTTGCCCAAAGAAGAGCTGCAAGAAGATTCCAGAAATGAAGTGGTAAGACAAAAGGAGGGAATGAAATGTGGTATGGCAGAATTCATGAAAGAACTGTAAGAATAAAACAAAGCCAGGATGCCTGGGTGGCTTCGTTGGTTAAGGATCTGCCTTCAGCTCAGGTCGTGGTCCTAGCGTCCTGAGATTGAGTCCTGCGTCAGGCTCCTTGCTCAGAGGAGAGCCTGCTTCTCCCTACCCCTGCTTGTGTGCTCTCTCACTCTCTCTAGAAAAACAAAAAACAAAGCCATCAAAAAAAAAAAAAAAAAAAAAAGGCCAACAAGAAGAAGAACAAGAAGAGAAGGAAGATGAGGAGGAGGAAATTGGAAGGAGCCAAAGGAAAAACAGAAATTGCAGGAAACACACTCAGGGAAATAGAAGATAAAATGATGGATAAACAATGAAGAAAATGAAACAAACAAACAACTGGGAAGCATAAGATGGAAAAAGATCTAAAAGAAAGGCAGAGAAGAGCATAGATATGTGTAACTTCTCTTTTTCCTGGAAGAAATCCAGAAAAACACAAGTAAGAATAGAATTCAAGGGGGAAGATGTAGAAACAAAAAGTCTTGTATTACATAGATCACCCTCCCTGAGACAAAGTCTTGCAATGTTATTCCAATTTAAAGATACGAAAAGAATTCTTCAGGCACTCAAGCAAAATATGCAGATGTATTTCAGCAAAAGTGACTAGAAAGAGGGAGAATATGGACATTAATTTATTCCATCAGAAAGGTACAAAAAGTTACTGAGGAGTTGGCACCAGAGAAAGTACTAGGCCAGAATGTTTTTACAGGTTTCTGAGAGTTCCTTAAAGAATAAGTAATTTGAAGGCTATCCATCGTTTCAGAGGAAGGAGGAAATCTTCAAATTATTTTTTTTATTTTATTTATTTGACAAAGAGAAATCACAACTAGGCAGAGAGGCAGGCAGAGAGAGAGGAGGAAGCAGGCTCCCTGCTGAGCAGAGAGCCTGATGTGGGGCTCCATCCCAGGACCCTGGGATCATGACCTGAGCCGAAGGCAGAGGCTTTAACCCACTGAGCCACCCAGGCCCCCTTCAAATTATTTTTTGAAGTGTGCATACATTGTCTCTAAAAACTGAGTAAATATCTGGGGTGCCCGGGTGGCTCAGTAGGTTAAAGCCTCTGCCTTCAGCTTATGGCATGATCCTGGGATCCTAGGATCGAGCCCCGAATTGGGCTCTCTGCTCAGAGGGGAGCCTGCTTCCTCCTCTCTCTCTGCCTGCCTCTCTGCCTACTTGTGATCTCCGTCTGTCAAATAAATAAATAAACTCTTTGAAAAAAAGAAAAAAAGAAAACTGAGTAAATGTCCATTACCCATATGTATAGACAGACATGCATATATACACACCCAGAACTAGGGGCAAATCTCACCTAAGACAAAAGTCCTAAACAGATACATTAGAAAACAGAATTCAACAACATGAATATATGAAATATCACAGATGATTCAATATTGGGATCCTAATCATATCATTAATCACTGCAGGAAAACAACATGATATTCTTACAACTCCTGCAAGACATCTGGTAACGTTCAACAGTCTTCCTTGATACAAACACACAAACAAACAAAACCACTCAGTTAGATAGTAATAGATGGATATTTCCCACTTTATTATTAATGAGAAAATGTTCAATAAAGCCAAGCATAATACCTGTGTAAGAACACATTTATACAAAAGGACACAATCAGCATTGTGAAGTTTAGAAAGGAGAAAATTGAAACTATTCATATCTGTAAAGGTAACGTTTGGTGCCAGGAAAAACCAAGAGCATCATCCAAAACATGACCGTAAACAATGACAGAATTCACTAGCATAGACATGCACAAAATTAACATAAAAATCAACAGATTCCATTTCTGCTTTTCAAAAAGTAGAGAGCTAGGATATATAAGAGTAAAAGCACTTAACAGAAAAGATGTATAAAATTGCAAAGAACTGGGGCGCCTGGGTGGCTCAGGGGTTAAGCCTCTGCCTTCAGCTCAGGTCATGATCTCAGGGACCTGGGATCAAGCCCAGCATCAGGCTCTCTGCTCAGCAGGGAGCCTGCTTTCCCCCCTTTCTCTCTGCCTACCTCTCTGCCTACTTGTGATCGCTCTCTGTCAAATAAATAAAATCTTAAAAAAAAATTGTAAGGAACTTAATAAGCAATGTTCAAGACGTGTATATAAAGAAAACATCATAACTGAATGATGCCAAAGCAGGCTTAGCCCAATAGAGAGCCAGTCTGTTGCCAAGTTCTTGGAAGAGGAGGACCCTACAGGACAAAGTCGTCAATGCTCCTCAAGGTAATTAAAAAAATGAAATGTGATTCAAGTAAAAAATTCTAACAAGTTTTTTTCTTTTTAAACTAATGTTGGAACTAGATAAGTTACGTGTAGAGACTATATGAACAAAACCTAAAGAAACTATCCAAGAAAATTCTAAAACAGGGAAAGAAATGAACAGGGACTCACACTCCTAGATATTAAAATTTATTAAATCTTTAATAATAAAAGCAATGTGGCCCTGGCACATAGGAAAAATGGAACAGAAAAAGAATTCCAGAAATAGAGCCAAACAAATCAGAATGGATGATGGTAGCAACTCAGAACAGGAGAGAAGATGATGTCAATGCAGCTAAGAAATTTAGGAAAAATAAATAAGTAAATTTGGATGCACTCCTCACATCAGGTTAAAATCCAAATAGATGAAAGATGTCAATGCCAGAGGAAGAAGGAAGAGGACAGGGAGGAGCCATTGTTTTCATAAGAATCCTGGAGGACAGAGAGGTGGGAAATTTATTGATGATCTCAAAGTGGGGAAGACCTTTGTGACAATACCAAAAAAAAAAAAAAGAAAGAAAGAAAAGGGAAAAGAAAATCCAAAAAACGTAAATAAAGAAATGAAAATTCAACTAAAAAATATCTAATGTGTCTTCCTCGACTTTAAGAGAAAAATAAAACCAATACCTTACACAAAGTAAAGAGACAAATGCTAATGGCTCCCACTAAAAGAAATGCAAATTACATCTACTATGAGATATCATCTCCCACATGAAACTCGGACAGTTTGAGAACACCCTCCCTTGTTGGCAAGGCTGTTGGAAAGATGGGATGTCCATTCACTGGTGGCAACACTTTAAGCTAGTGCAATCCCTCTCGCAGACAACTTGCAATAGTTAGCAAAATTATAAATTTATATATTCTTTGATTAGCAATTCCACTTTTAGGAATTTATTCAAAAGATACACTAGAAAATGCAAATAATGGATGTAAGTTACAGTACTCCTTGTCACAGTAAAAGATGAAATCAACCATCCTTCAGACCACTGGAATTATACACAGACACGAATGACAATGAGATCCATTTTTGAGAGAAGAAAGAAAGCAGGACGTGTATCTTACAACCTGTGTGAAAGGGGCAGGGATACTGTATAGGTTTGAATTTGTCTGAATATACTGTAACAAATTCTCTGGAAGGTAAGAAAAGAATTATTGAAGAGAAAGCAGGTAGAGAATGAGGTCGATGGGTTGGAAATGAGATGGATGCCATGGTGACAGGAAAACTTTTACCAGTTTTTTACACCTCTTTGGAGTTTTAAAATTTGATATTCTGTGAATGCATTACACTTTTTTAACTTTTTTTTTTTTGAGAGAGAGAGAGGGAGAGCACGTGCGTGTGGACGAGTGGGAGTGGGGCAGAGAGGGAGAGGGACAAGCAGACTCCATGTGGAGTGCAGAGCCCCATGCCAGGTTCTATTTCACAATCTTGAGATCATGACCTGGGCCAAACCCAGAGTCCCGCACTCAACCAACTGAGCCACCCAGGAGCCCCAGTGCATTACCTTAAAAAAAAAAAAAAAAAAAAAATCACTCTTAAGATGTTAAAACGAACATAGCCTTTGATCAAATAATTCTGTATTAAGGAATTGACCCTAAGGAAATTATTTCAAATGTACACCACGATAGGAGTATAAGAAGTGCTCATTGCAGAGTAGTTTGTAATAGTGTGAAAGCAAAAGATAAGAGAAAGAATTCAAATGCCAAATACTCGAAAATAATATTTACACCATAAAATACTATGCAATCATTAATAATGAAGTTGTAAAATAATATTTAAAGACTCAGAAAGATGTTCACCATATATTTATGGTTTTGTTAAGATAATTAAACAAGGCAACAATTGGACTGGGCTAATTCTAATGCCTCGAAGCCTACATAAGCCAACCTCAAACTAAGCCAGAGTCAATGCACTCAAGATGGAGAAAACAAAACGTAAGAACAACCAATTACAAACAGCCCCTCACTTTTCCCAAATAAGGCAATTGCTTCAGCTGTAGCCAGTGAACTAACTTCCTTGCTTTGTCTCTGTATCTTCTCTGGAAAAGCTTTTCTCCCGGTTCCTGCTGATGCAAAGTTCATAACCACTTTTGGTTTGGTGCTTCCCCATTTGAACGGACATTGGCTCAAATCAAAATCTCCAAATTTTAAAGTGCTTCAGTTTACCTTTTAACACTTCCAGAACATCATGGAGAGTGCAGTTGAATTTTTAAAGTATAAACATATAGACTTAAACATACACAGGATGAGACTCAAAGGTTATAGAACAAAATACTTACCGGTGGCTTTCTTCAGGTCGAGGAAGATTTCAATTGTTACCCTTTTGCTAACGTATATTCTAAAATAAACTTACATTCCTCTTATAATTGGAAAAAGTTTCAGAATCAAACATCCAAGTAATATAAACCTCTGTCCATATCTGTTTCAATATAGTAACATAGAATCTATTTCATCTTGGTGTTATAAATAGACTGGCATAATGTAAGAAAAGTCAGGCCACACAGAATGAAAATATTTGTCTGAAATTGAGGATAATTATAACTTATTGCAGACTTAATATTCGCCAGGCATTCTTATAAGTGCTCCATTTATATTATCATATTCAATTCTCACAATGTCCCACTGAAGTCGATACTGTCGCTGTCCTATTTTATAGCAAATGGAGTCTTAACTTTTTCAAGATCACCTTGTTTGCAAAATGGCAGAGATAGGATGCCCCCCGCTCCCTGCAATGAAGCGTGGGCAGATTTAACTAATTTGTGACACTGTCCATAACAATAAAGCCAGCTGAGTGTGTGTAAAATCCCTACCTGATGATGGGAGGTGTTGTCACTCCAGAATCACTATCAAGATAACCTGAATGCTGCAAGAAAAGAGTGGCAGTCTCTGGACACTTGGGGATCAGCTGGCATCTCTCCTGCCCCTTCCAGAAGAAGTCGACTCCTCCTGCAGGAGGAAACTGCGGGAGCTACATTTCTGTGTCTGCAAAGTGGCAAACTGAGCAACATCCCCCGGTTGAGCTGGCTGATGGAAGCAGCAAACAACACCCTTAACTGTGAACGTTCGAAGAAGACAGGACAAAGAGTTCCCCAGATTAAAATTAAGAACTCTATAGCCTTAGCAAAGTGATACCACCTAATTGCATTGGCTTTCAAAAGATAAAAGAGAAATATGAAGACACAACATGTTGATGACATAATTTTCTTGATCTAGTGAATCATCTTAAAACAAAACTCAGAAATTCCTTCTTCACATCACCTAGGCCTTTACTAAGGGGTGTGTAAGGGAACCACACATTGTACAGATCAGGTTCTCATCCGCTCACTTCTCCTAAACTACCATGGCTTCGGTGATTGAAGCCTTAGCAGTGTGGAAAGAGAAATTATGGTGATTTTGACTGGGGTGTAAATTTACTAAATATTTAAAGAAAATGAAGCAAAAAGCTATGAGTTAGATAAATTTCTCAAGTCTGGCCAAACCTTGCCACTCAAAAAAAATAGTAGTTAAGATGGAATGGTGTCTATGAACAACAGTTTATCAAAAAAGGTCTTGGACAAAGGTTACAGGTGGCTCATGCTTGTCTTAGGAATGCTCAGCAGAAATGGAATTTAGATGGAAAGGATCCAAAACACCACGAAATGTGCTTCTTCCCAAATCCCACTGACCTTTGGAAGTAAGGGTGTCCCGAAAGATGGCTATCTGGGGGGACTCAGGGCAGCGCTATGTCTCCTCTGCTGGACAGCACCACTGAGACAAAGTAAATGGTGGAACAGGAGCCAAGACCAGCCCCTCGGCTGCACCTGCCTTGGAGTAATGAGCTGAAGAGATAAGGAGGCTGAATCCGCTTCACGAGGGTTGCTGTGATCGACTGGTTATGTCTGTCAAAGCCAGGGGACAAACACCCCGTGACATCCCCAATACCAACTTGCCATCCAAAGAGTAGGAAATGAGGCTGATGAGGAAAACACAGGCAGGATGAGCGTCCTTAAAGATACACTAGAACACATTTCCAGATTAAGAACTGTGTGTGCATTTACACATATGAAAAAGGCAAGTCCTTAGAGGAATATACATATATGGACAAATGGGAGGGGGCAGGCTTTGAAATGTTAGTGCTCCTGGCTTGTCTTGATATGTCCAAGCATCAGGAACTTGGGGGATCATAACTCTACCTCTCTTGATTGACGTTGACTCACTTAGAAAGTAGAGACAATGATAGGAGGGATCTCCCCCGGTTCTCCCAGGGTCAGATGGGACACGTGCCAAAAACAAGGGCTGTTGTATGGTGCAAAATGGCCCTAGATGTCCAGAACCCCTGCCCAACAGCAAGAACACTGAAGGTGGGCTCTGCGGGGCCCCCAGGGCTGGGATCCCGAGTACTAGCTCATTAGAGAGCCTCAGAACTACAGTGTCTAATATAGAACAGCGTATGCCAGGGAAACATAAAGTGATTCATTTCACTCTGTCCTGGATTCCGCTATACACAGTTTCTCTCTGCTTTCTCATAACCCAAATCAACTGCATGCTACTCCAGGGCGTGCAGGTCTGTGTCACACGCAGGGCACGGTGATTGCCACCGCTGCCGAGCCATTATGCCATCATTGGATAAGAGCTGTAATTTTTCTACCGAAGATTTACTCTCCATTCAGCAACAATTTACGGGAGAAAAAAAGACCAGAGAAAGCATTATTCATCTTTTCTTCTTACCAGAGGATGACTTGTAAAATAGTTTATAAATGTCACTCTTTTGGATCAATACAAAATACATCTTTGAATTGATGCAAGTCCACGGCTTTAGGAGGCTGCAGAAATGTGGCCCACATCCTGCCTCGTCCCCAGCGGGCTGACCGTTCCCAGCAGGAAGGATAAAATAAAGCCCAGAGTAAAGGATTTCTGGCTAAGAATGAGTTTGCTCCCTAAGGGCTGCTGGCATACAAGTCAGGGCTGCATCAGCTGACATCAACCTCAGTTTCTAGACCTGACGGTGTGGGTGGACGGTGCAGAGAAATCTGTTTTCTGGATGCTTCTGTTGAAATCCTGGTCAAGACTCACGGCTTGCTTGGTTTCACATTATCTTAAAGAAGCCACTGAGTAACAGAATACAAGTACTTGTAACGAGCGGGGTCCCATTTCCCACTTTATCACGTACCACATGGGATTAGTAATGAATACTGGCAACGATAAGCCTCAGGTCATAGGGAGACGGTTTTGCAACCATCCTGTTGGCCAAAACCAGATGTGGCCCCGATGTAGCACGAAAACCCATTACTAAACGAGCATGGATGAAGTAGAGGAAACATCACTGCAGCTATTCTGAGACAAGGAAACTTGTTGGCATTTGCAAGTATGGATCTCAAATCTTTATAACCAACTAAATTTATTCTTTGTGTTTTTATTTTTTAAGAGATTTTATTTATTTATTGGACAGACAGAGATCACAAGTAGGCAGAGAGACAGGCAGAGACAGAGAGAGGGAAGCAGGCTCCCCCCTGAGCAGAGAGCCCGATGCGGGACTCAATCCCAAGACCCTGAGACCATGACTTGAGCCGAAGGCAGTTGCTTAACCCACTGAGCCACCCAGGCACCCTTCTTTGTTTTTTGAAAAGATTTTATTTCTTTATTTGAGAGAGAGAGAGAGAGAATGAGCAGTGGGGAGGGGCAAAGAGAGGGAAAGAGGGAAAGAGAGGGGAGAGAGAGAGAAGCAGACTCCTGCCAACCAAGGAGCTGACATGGGGCTCGATCCCAGGACCCAGAGATCATGACGTGAGCTGAAGGCAGACAATTAACCACCTAAGCCACCCAGGGGCCCCTCAACTAAATTTATTCTCAGCCATATTTCACGTATCTCAATATAGCTACAGTAGGGATAAAATATCAACAAGGAACTCTGATTTCCAGAAGAAACAATTCCAAAGAAGACTGGTCATTCTTTACCCCTGAGTCTTCTGCACCAAAAAAGCATGACCCGAAACACCATCAGTCTGAAAGGGAAGCGCTATTTCTGTAGCCAGCTCAAAGGATTTGTATTCTACACAAGAGATATGAGATTCTGTTGGTATCTACCTAATAAAAAGTACTTTAAAAAAAAGACCGCTGCACATACAGTTGGGGATTCAGAGCCTCACGCAAAACTGGATTCTGATTACAAAACACGTCATAAAAACTATTGTTCCAATGGAGTATTCTGTCACATGAAAACAGGTTTTCAGTGAAAAATTGAATTTGATAATTTAGTAGATGGCCAAGACTGTTGCAATCCAACATACATACATACATACATACATATATATGTATATACACATACACATATATATTTAAGTTTTCTGTAAGCAATAGGTTGGAAGTTTTAGAAATGTGATTTCGGATGATAGAAATGGCATTATTTCAGTCGGTTGTAGACAGAAGGGATCAGAGGGCAGCTGAAGCCCCGGAATCAGTGTGCACAATGATGGAAAGAACCACTCCTTGCAGCGCTGGGCCTGCAGGGTCAAGTTCTCTACTGGCATGGGTCTGTGCAGGCGGAGAGGACGCCAAAGGCAAGGAAATCCAGCCTCTGCGAGAGGGTCTGTCTCTGCCATCCATGTGGACTGGGATTATGGAAAAGTCTGGGGTAAATGATCCAGCCCAGAAAAGCATCACAAGTGCAAGAACAGGGTGGCTGTTGTCATTGGCGGGGACGAGGCCGGTGCTCAGAACTCCCCACTCTGTCACACCCCGTGGGTTCCAACTGTTGGGGCAAGTGCTTTTCAGAAGATAGTGTTCCTGAGAAAGGTGAGGCCCATCACTGCAGGAAGGACCACCAGTCCACGTGTGGTCATCTGGGAGCTGGGTCCTCATCCCTTCCATGTGGCATATATATCACATAGTGATTTAGGACACAGCTCCGTGGTCATATACACCCTGTATGGAATTGTTCCTTCTGCCCTTTTAATAAATACGCAGTGGCAGGCAGGTTAATCGAAGCCTTGATTTCCTTACTTATAAATTGGGTAAAAAAGAGTCTACCTCTTTTAAGGCCATGGTAAGGGTTAAAAATGAGATAATGCACGTACTGGGCTGAAAACAGAATGTCTGGGGCAAGGACAGCATCAGGAGGTTCAGCACTGATTACTTTTATGTCCTAAGAATAGCTCTTTGTCCCTCACCTAAAATCAAAACATGCCCTGCAAACAATTACTATAAAATGCTCTTTAAAAGGATGCTGCACAATCATCACAGCTTTATTTGTTAAGTGTTCTTTTAGGAAGTGGACTAAGGAGAGGGGCACCCGGGTGGCTCGGTACCTTAAGCATCCGACTCTTGATTTCGGCTCAGGTCACCACAAGATCGTGGGATCAAGTCCCACGCTGGGCACAGAGCCTGCTAAGATTGTCCATGAAATAATCTGCCTTAAATTAAAAATCCATAAAACAACTTGCCTTAAATCCTAACACACAGGCAGATTGAAACCTCTCCCTGCCCCACTCCCCAAGTCTCTGTTTAAATATGGAAAAGAGCTATTCACAGCGAGACTAGAAGTAAAGTTTGTCTAAGAGCCTCGCTGCTACCAGAGAAAGAACCTTAATGAGAAATGCCAAATTCTGCAGCGGCAGCTGTGTCTATGTGCAGACCTACTTATTCTGAAATCATGCAAACTCATCTTAATCGAGGTCTAGCGTTGTGAGGGGATGGGGGGAAATTCACACATTTCACTCCGTACGCTGTTTGCTACAGCGGCACACCCCGTTCTTTGGTCTAACTCGAGTGGAATTACATGACAGAAAATCTTACGTGAAGTTTCCTCTATGTTAAGCAGGTTTCTCTGACTACTAAACACGATTTATTTCTTACCTATCTGCTGTCTTTCATTCAAAGATGAGGCTTCTTTGGGATACCAGTGTATGGGAAAAGTGTGTTAAAAGGGAGGGAGGAAGATGGCAAAGATCAGCCAAGTCTACTTAACTATTTTGCCTTGAGGCCAGCCCTAAGGTTAGAATTAGAAAGGACTGGAACAATAGGAACAGGTGACAGCCTCAACCAAGCTGCCCTTACAGGTACAGAGAATGAGCCTCCACAGGGTGATCTGAAGACTTCTGAGAGATTTTGCCCCTCCCATCAATGTCCCCTCAGAGAGTCCGTGAATAGCGTTGAAAATTCCTGCAGTATTTTTTTCCATGTGTGAAGCCCTTGAAGTTCCCACTCGAACGCCAAGGGGCACAGGGGAGATTAGAACACATTGAGACCTTGTCAATTGGTGGGATCTTCACTTGAATTAGAGCAAAAGGGTAAGTATGTGGCCCTCTCACAGAGTTCTGAGGGGTGAGACAAAATTAAAAAACAACATTTATGGAATATGGTCCATGTGCCAGGCTATGGGCTTAAAAACTTTACATGACAGTATTTCAGAGCAGGGACTATTACCATGAAGTAGAAACTATTATTGTCCTCATTGCACAGACAAGGAACTAGACGCTCAGGAAAGTTAAGGAATGTACTCAAGACCACAGAGCTAGGAAGGAGAAAGGCAAAAATTTGGACTTAGGGCTGTCTGGCTCAAGAGAACCTTTTCTGTTCCTTTCCTCGCATTTGGATAAACACGTTCACATTTAAGGAGGCGGCCTGAGAAAATTCCAGTGTGGAAAAATCCTGTCCAAAGAGTAATGACCAACAGGTAAATCCAGACCACTACTGAGCTTTGAGTGTTTCAGGGAGGGATCAGAGCCCTAAAGGCAGGAAAGCCAGTGGACTATAACTTGTGACTCCTAATTAAGAGGGCAGATTCAGGAAGAAAGACCCATCTGTTATCCTACAATTAGTGTATTCAGTAAAATCAAAAGTAAGACTTTCAACCGTCCACCGGATCTACGCGTCTTCAGGCTAGTAATGCTTCCCACCATGACAGTTATATCCTACCATATCTGAAAGTGCAAGAGGATATTTTGAATGGATAAAGCTGATAATGAGCTATCATATATTAACCATATCCTTATATAACTTTATCTAAAACATAACTTTTGTCTGCATTTAACTTTCATGCACGACTATCACTTATTCTCCTTTCAAAAAAAAAAGTTCTTTAAGAAAGCGAAACTGTTGGATGCAGAAGATGTCTTCTTGACTCATCATGACATAGATGCTGAATAAAACTAATATGTATTCTGTACAGGCCAAAGAATTTCCTTTTTGGACATGTTTCTTGGCAATGGTAGCCTCTCAGAACTTAAGACAAAGTTCTGAGCACAAATTTACGTATTCATAACCCCAGGTTGACTGGTTTGACACCATCAAGTGTAAGTCATTGGTTGCTCGTGAAGCTATACTGAAAGCTTTGCTCAGTGTTTATGGAAATGCCAAATATATTTGCTCATACATAATAAAAATACATTTCAACAATACCATCTCAAAATGTACAGCATCAGCAGTTTTCATCTGACTGCATTAAGTTCTCAGAGTCAACCTGGTGCACTAACCCCATGTATCAAAACGTCCTATTGCTTGGTAGAAGGACAATGTATTTGAAAGATGGCTATAAAGTACTTTTTTCTATAATCAGATCATAAATAATCACATTAAAAGCTGTCTACCTATTAGGAGAATCTCCTATCTATTTAATCCTCTTATTTTTTTCTCCAACTAATTCTCTAACTCTAGTAAATTTGTATTTTACATAGAATACTGATACCCAGATGTGCATGAAGACAAGAGTTCCTCCATGGAATAATCACATTGGAAGCATAAGGAGTAGGGATTTGGGATACTTATTTTTAATACCAAATGTGTATTCTTCTTAATAATGTATTACATGAGGCATATTATGGAGTTATACTCTGTCAACTGCATTTTGCCTCTTTTAATTACAAATACTTATTTGGGATTACTCCTAAGATTCATACTACATAGTACTGTAATTTGTAATTAAAGGTTAATGATTAAGATGCAATTTTTAATATGTAAGCCTATTTCTTAAAAAAAAGCCACCCCAAATTACATCTACACAGAAACATTTCTCCCTTCTGTCAAACTATGAGCACGCGGTAGACAATGACATTTGTCATTGTTCCTGACGTTATTTCTTCACAGTAACTGTCTTCGTTGTCCATTTTATTTTATGTGAATCCAAACTATACTACATCTCAGTGATGCTACAAACAGAAATGACTTCTGTGTTTTAAAGCAATGTAATATTACCTTCAGATTCTTTTCCCTTCTTTTTACACGCTACACTTTTGATCATTACAGGCAATATAGCTAGGGGATGCATAACATATATGTTAGGAATTAGTACCAGCCTTCAAAATCTCCACAGGAAAGGGGAGCCTGGGTGGCATAGGCGGTTAAGCCTCTGACTCTCGATCTCAGCTCACGTCATGATCTCACTGTCGTGTGCTCTAGCCACAGGTTGGGCTCTGTGCTGAGCTTGGAGTCTGCTTAAGATTCTCCTTCTGCCCAGACCCTGCATTCCCAGCTCATGGGCTCTATTTCTCTCTCTCAAAATTAATGTATTAATTAATTAATTTAAAAATCTGTACAGTAAAAGCTAAATATTTTCTATATGTTTGATTTCCACCCCAAATTATTTGGCCAGTTACATTAACCTCTATTTCTTTCAATCATCCACTGGACAAACATCACTGGTACTGACTGTTGTTGGGTTTGCATCGGTTCTAGGAAATAGGAAAGAAGCTGGATGTGGTTATTGAGAGACTGACTGTCTCTCTAATACAGCAACTAGCCACCTCCATTGGCGAGTCTTCTAGTCAAATAAGGAACAAGAGAAGTTTGTTAGTGGGAAAAGCCAATTAAATTGAAAAATTTCCATTTTTATTTAGTAAGGTCTTCTGAAGAGCTACCTAGAAATAGCATACGGTTTCTACCACAATATAACTGCCTTTTAAGTTCATCCATTTTACTTAGTGATTCAAACAAACAGCCCCATTACCATACTCTCTGCATGGCGGACTATATATGAAATGATAAATATGGCCAGGGAAAAAAATCTAATCAGAGATTTTCTGGAACAAACACTGGCATAATCCAGTTCGGGATGGAATAGCACACTGAGTCGATCATAAACAACAGCACCCCCAACCCATCAAGTACCCTTAGTGATTCATGGAGGGGGCTACAGAGAAAACCAAGAGGGTATTGTGCAATTTCAAACCTGTTCAAAGCACTCATCCAAACTCTAAATTCTTCAGTGTTCTGGTTTTCTCTAGTTTCCAGTCTTGAAGAGGGTGTACTTATTTCATGCCATACTTACTACAAACTCTCGCTCCTTGTTGGACCTTCATACTTTGCTTCATTGTCACATCAAGGACATTTTACGGGCTTGTGTAGGGAATGCCGATGCTGAGAATTGCAAGAAACACGATGGGAAGTATAGTGCAAGGGGCTGTTCTGCTTCTGACCTTGCACAGACATCATACTCTGAGTATTGTTTCCAGGGTGACACACGAAAACTCCCAGGGGCAGGGACCTCCCTTCGTTCCATAAAGTGGGGTGAGCTCCTCACAACTTAGGACTCTGTGTGTGTGGGTCCCGTGTCTTGGAGCTCTTGCCCTATTTGCCACCTCACTGAATCACACCTGTCATTCTGGATCGGCAACAATGTCACTGCTTTCCAGAAACTTCCCCTGATGCTCCCATCTAAAGCAGGTTCTCTACTATAATTTCTCATTGTAAGCCTCCACTCTGCACTTTTTAGAACTCAGAAGTCTATCCTAAGTATACTTTGATGTCTGTCATCGTTAGTCATCCCAACAGCCTAAGAAGTACTAGGCTTGCTGATTATCCACACTTACAGATGAGGACGTGAGCCACTCATTGCTTGCTGCTAAGTTCCTGTTACGGCGCCTTGCTCGGAGCCCTGTAGTAGTCGCCAAATAGGGTGATGGAACCAACCATCTCTTGGAGTTGAAATCTGAGTCTCTGAACATGATAGGAAAAGGGAGTCAGAGAGAACGGAGTTTGAAACTACCTTATTAAAAGATCCTCGCATCTAGGCTCTACGCTCCCTAAGCTTCACTTTTTCATCAGCAAAGGGAGTGTACCATCTCCTTCACAGAACTGCTGTCGGGATGAGATGGATTAACGTAACTAAAACAATCTAACCTGATTGAGCACTGATAATTTCTCTTCATTTGCGCTCATTCCAGCCCCCGGGTGTTTAAAGGACACGCCTCATTTCTCCTTCAGAGGACAGCCTTTCAAGTGAACTATCTGGCCCTTTACTCTTCCAATTAATTAGCTTGCGGTTTCTTAAGTTGTCTTTATACTCACTGACTAATGAGCTCACCCAAGGAATATCTACTGAGCACCTCCCGCTTGAGCAGTGTAGATACTCATAAATCCTGATCATGACAGAGTATACAACTAAAGAGGAAGTTTACATTGTTCAAAATCAGGGTCACTCAAAGGATTTGCTAAGGAACAGACTTCTGGGCGTCACGGTCCCTAGACTTTTTGATTCAGTGCGTCTAGGGTGGGCTGACAATTTTCATTTCTAACAAGTCCCTGGGTGATTCTGATGCTGCTCGTTCAGGGAACACACTCTGGGAACCAATGAACCACACTGTAGTGTGATATTTGCCCGAGAGAGAGACAGGAAATGTGGGAAGGGAGAAATTACTTTCCAGTGGAAAAACCTGCCAGGCATTGATGAGGAAGGTAGCATCAGCTCTAGCCTTCAACTGTGAGATATGAATGAGGTTTCATGTTTGTTTACCTTTGGGGTGTAAATGATCATATTTGAGGCGCCTGGGTGGCTCACTCATTGAGTGTCTGCCTTCGGCTTAGGTCATGATCCTAGGGTTCTGGGATCGAGCCTGGCATCCGGCTCCCTGCTCAGCGGGAAGCCTGCTTCTCCCTCTCCCACTCCCCCTGCTTGTGTTCCCTCTCTCGCTGTCTCTCTCTGTCAAATAAATAAAATCTTTTTTTTTTTAAAGATTTATTTATTTGACAGAGAGAAATCACAAGAGAGGCAGGCAGAGAGAGAGGAAGGGAAGCAGGCTCTCCGCTGAGCAGAGAGCCCGACGCGGGACTCGATCCCATGACCCCAAGACCATGACCCGAGCCGAAGGCAGCGGCTCAACCCACCGAAAAAAAAGAAATGATCACATTTGAACAAATATGACAGACATTTTGATAATCCTCTATCTGAAAATAAATCAAAGAAAAAGTGTAAATCTGTCTGATGGAAAGAAGTGGCAACTAGTACGCGAAGAGAACTCGTGTTGCAGGTTGATTGGTAAAAACGAGCAGACACCAGTGTGAAGAAACTCAAAGGCATTCTGACTCTATAACTAATACATGCGTGAGTTAAGACAGTTCAAGGAGCTCACCTAGATTACGGTGCCATACTGACTCTGTCCTAAAACTCGCAGGCTGAGTCAAGTCAAGTGTCTTAGCCATCCCATTGCTGATGTTTCTTGATTCCAGAAATCACCTGCTCTACAAAACATCTTTTACCTGCCACATCATTGGTAAGTTGAAAAAGATTACTGGTTAAAACTCAGTGCAAATTCACAAGCCCCTTTCCATCGTCTTTTCCCTGAAAGGAAAGAAATTACTCATGATGTATAAATAAGAACACTGCCCTTGTGTAACCCAGCATGCTAACCGGAAGGGACGGGGAAGCAGAAAGCACCCAACGTGCTATTCACAAGTAGGGAAAACAGGTTCTGAACCAGCTGCCACTTCAAAGGTAGGATTTAAAGAGAAATTTGAGATTTCAGGGCTGAAAGGAATAGTGGTGGAAAGGAAATCTAACCAATGAACTGCACTAATCGAAAATGCAGTCTGTGAGTAATGAACAAAGGTACGAAGTGCAAATTAAAGTACCAATCCTACAATTACAGATATGATTGCTTAAGCAGTTAGTTCTCTCTTTGAAGGGGCTTACCCAGTGATGGGCCAGAGCTGACTCCTCATTAGCAACTCTGCATTCAAGCTTGATGTTGGTAGTCTGAAATTGGCCACGGGGAGAGTATTCACGTCCCCCAAATTGGCAGACTACAGACAAGGTTTGTTTTTCTTTTCCTGTTTTTCCTCCAGAACCAATTGCTAAACATTGACCATTTCCAATTTCAAGTTCCCACTTCTTGAGACTAAGGCAATAAAATGTTTGATTATATGCACATCTGGTTTTTTTTTTTTTTTTTTTAAGAATATATTTACTCATTTTAGAGGGGGAGAGAGAGAGATTGTTGGGAAGAAGGGCAGAGGGAGTCCAGCAGACTCCCCTCTGGGCATGGAGTCTGACATGGGGCTTGAGGTCATGACGATAAGATCAGAACCTGAGCCAAAATCAGGAGTCCGACACTCAGTCTGACTGAGCCACCCAGGTGCCCCTGACTATATGCACATCTTAAGCAGATGAGAAGAAAATTAAATATTTGAATATCCTATGCTAATTTCTTATGCTAAGAATCATTAGTTGTACATTTTTTAAAAATGTTTACAATGTACTTAAATGAGTACTAAGTGTTTCACATTCATGGTTCTATCTGGCCCTCCATACAAGAACCTTTTGAGGAAGATCATGTAAATTCATATTTCACAGGGAATGAAATACAGGTTCATTAACATTAAATAATTTGTTCAAGACTTTTCCTAACCAGTATACACTGCTTTATCACTAAGTCAAAAACATGGGAGGGGCGCCTGGGTGGCTCAGTGGGTTAAAGCCTCTGCCTTCAGCTCAGGTCATGATCCCAGTGTCCTGGGATCGAGCCCCGCATCAGGCTCTCTGCTTGGCAGGGAGCCTGCTTCCTCCTCTCTCTCTCTCTCTGCCTGCCTCTCTCCCTACTTGTGATCTCTATCTGTCAAATAAATAAATAAAATCTTTAAAAAAAAAAACAAAAAACATGGGATTCTTTACTCCTCAATCTTGGAAACAAGGACAACGGAATTGAAGTTGATAAACATCTCTCCACTGGAAATAATAAAAAATAATTCAATTGAAAAAGAGTTTTCGGTTGCATTTGTTTAGGCATGAGGGAAAACATTCTCAATAGTAACAGATTTTATGAAATTCAATTCTCTTAAACATTTTAGGATGTATAGCTTCTTGACCTTACATAGTTGATCTAATCAAGCCTCAAGAAAGATTTGATCTTTATTTCTTAAAAGATTTTATTCATTTGAGAGAGAGAGACAAAGAGAGAGAGAGCACAAGTTGGGGGAGGCGCGAGGGAGTAGCAGACTCCCCACTGAGCAGGGAGCCCCACACAGGGCTCCATCCCATGACCCTGAGATCATGACCTGAATTGAAGGCAGACTTGTAATCGACTGAGTCCCCCAGTCGCCCCAAGATTTGATCATTTTTTTTAAATCTAGAAATTCTTTGATACAGCTGGGTGTTTTCATTATTTTTTAAAGCCTTATTTATTTCAGTAATTGCTACACCAACATGGGGCTCGAACCCACAACTCTGAGATCAAGAGTCGCACACTCTTCCTGTCTGAGCCAGTCAGGCGCCCCAGCTCAGTGTTTTTAGAAAAGAATATATTTGGTATGATAAATTGAAGAAATACATTTGTCATGCATGGTAAAAGTTTACTACACTCAGTTTCATTTTAGTTACAGGCAAAGCATTATAAGATACGAAAGGCTAAATATTTTTACTCAATTTTTTTCTAATTTTCTTTGCTTTCCTCAGGGCAAAGTTTAACTCAACCAGTTCTCTCTTGAGCATAATGAGATATGCTTTCACACTGATGAAAGATTTATACATGGTTTTGTGAATCTATTACTACCATCAAAATATATTACTGGACTCTTAACTATGGCAAGTGACCCATAGCGTGACCACAGCATGCTACATTATCCTTTAAAATTTCATCTTCAGAAAGTTGAGAATTTATTTATGTGTGTACACACACACACACACACACACACACACACACACACCATTCCTGAGGATCTTAATCTGAAGCCTGCACAGTCCAAATGATGTTCTGTCAGATCAAACAATTTTCAAAAGTTGTGGTTTATTTAATTTCCACAGAGAATTCAGAAAGCTTAAAAGATCAAATGTGAGAGATTTAAAAAATAAAAGTCTCGTCTAGAAGAAAACAAAGAAATAATATTCAGGATTAACTAAATGTTTCATATCTGCTTAAAAATTTTCAGAAGCTACAATAATAATGTACTATCAATTTTCATGATCCACAAGATAATTCTACAGTTAAAAGGAATGTAAAATAGCTTCATGTGTGTGTGTGTGTGTGTGTGTTTGTGTGTGTGTGTGAGAGAGAGAGAGAGAGATGGTTTTGCATGTATGTGGGTGTGTGTATAGGTTCCCTAAAATAAACTGTGAGGTTTTGGTGTTGGGGAGTATATTTAACATTCAAACAAGATTCAACTCATAATTATTTGTTAAATAAATGAAACACTACTCTGTCCTGGTCCCAGGCTAGGCACTGGGGAATGCCCAGAGGTGTCTGCCAAAATGGAACTCAGAGCCTGGTAGACCCAAGAGGTTCTTCAATACCCACGCTTTCATATCATCTTTAGAAATAAAGTTCTACTAATAAATTAAGAAAATGTATTTTATACATAGACCTAGGCTTGAAGATGTGCAAAAAAAATACACAAGAATTTGATCATTCCCATTGGAGGTGTTTAGAGAATGGCACGTGGCCTCCCATAAGTTGAATGACCTGACGGGATATATACACACACACAGACAGATCTTGGACAAAAGATAGGGCCAATTTAATAAAGAAATGTAATATAATACAACACAAATACAATGTTACAAACAAATAGGAATTCCTTTTCTTTCGTGTTGATAACCCAGCCTGAAGCTTCCCAAATGAGATGCAATACGTCCTTAAAAATGTCATTTGTTCTCTTATTAGATTTTATTTTAGGATTAGATTCCTTATTCTAAAATTTATATGACTCATAAGAAAATCTTTAGACCCAAATACATCTCGCTAACTTTTAAGCTAAATAGCGCTAGGGTGAAGAGGCCACATTTGCCAGTCGTGGGATGTTAGGTGAGGTTTGGAGCATTAGCAGTTTGGAAGAGGTGATGCAATTTCATTACACGGGACTGACTCATTCTTTCACCACGGAGTGTGACTTCTGGAATTGCTATTTGGAAGCAAGCATGTGAGGTAAATACTCTTTAAAAAAAAAAAACATAAATACTCATTTGTCGTGTTTTGTTCACCGTGGGTAATGAATAAATATAAGACACAGACTTGAATTGAAATGCTACCGTTTTTCTCCATCAGCAAGGAACACATGTTAAAAATGGAGTCTGGGGGCACCTGGCTGGCTCTGTCTGTGGACCGTGTGACTCTCGATCTTGGGATTGAGTTTGAGCCCAGTGTAGGTAGAATTACCTTATAGATCATGAAAATTGATAGTGTATTATTATTGCACCTTCTGAAAATGTTTAAGCAGATAAGAAACATTTAGTTAATCCTGAAAAACCTCTTTAAAAATGTAGTCTAAAATACGAAAAATGAGTTATGAAAGTAATTCAAAGGTTTATGGAAGGAAACAAGTATCAAGCATAAGTTAATTTCCACCTTGTTTAATTAATTAGTATTAATGAGGCCAACATGTAGTGATGATGATGAGAGAGAGACCAATACGGCATAGTGTCCCCCAAACCCCCAGGTGTCATTTTCTTTATTTTAGTAAGGGAACCCCTCATCAGTTTTTTAGGACCTTTGTAGAGATCACTGTTTCTAGCTTTCCTTGTATCTGAGCGCTGGGTGAGAGGATGAGAACGGGGTGAAGCTCCTTGCTTGCTTAAGCCTCCTTCCCCTCCTACAGGATGGAGCTCTAACATGGTAGTGACCCAGCTTTAGGTCTGAGTGTGGTGATCACACCTGGGGTGGGGGTTAGGGGACATGGAGCAATAGGGTAGATGAAATTTGCGTGCCTCGTTAACCACACGGCATACGACGGCTCCTCTCACCTCAATGATTTTAGGGCAAAGAAAAATAAATGTATATCTTGTTTGAACCACCATGTTTTGAGGACTTTTTGTTACCAAAACCTAGAGAAGACCTAATGCAATAAATCAGCAAATGATGACTGTCTGCTGGATGTTCCCTGACAGCCTTGCTCCTCAGTTAATCTATTTCATTTCTGGGAAAACCAACCCCATTATTCCTGTTGCTCGGGCTGAAAGTTTGGAATCCTCCAGTCCTGCCTTCATCTCACACACCACTTCCAGTCCAACCCATTATTCAACAGTGCTGACTAAACTTTCTACCCAGTTTAACTATTTCTTACCATCTCCACTTTACTGTCTTAGTCCAAGTCAGCATTTCTCCTCCTTAACTGCTTCAATAGTTTCCCCACTGACATCCCTGCTTCCAATTTCCATGGCTCCAAGGAAGTCATACATCAGAGCATGTTGTACTTTATCTTAAATTCTCCTGGGTAGTCCCATCTTGATTAAAAAATAATAACAACAAATGTTCTTAACATGGCCTACAAGGCTTCTCACAGCTCTGTGATATCATTGATTTCCTTACTTAACTCCTCCCCCCCCCACCAGTAATCACTCACTATATTCCAGCTGTGCTGGCTTCCATATTGTCCCTTGAATGTGCCAACCACATCCCATCTCAGGTCTTTGGACATCTGTATTCCCTTTGGCTGCAATGGTCTTCCGCTGGATATGAGCATGGCCACTATCACCTTACTCATTTCTCCGCTTCTGCTCCATGTTCAACTCATAAAGGCCATCCTCAACTACTATATATAACATAGCAATTCTTTCCCTATCCTGTGTGTCACTCTCTATCCCCTTACCATGCTTTGGTTTTCGTAGCACTTATCACCAACCAATTATATATATATATATATACATACACACACACACTCACACATATACACATTATAAATGTTTGTATGTTTCCTATCTTCCCAATTAGGGCACAAGCATAATGTTAACAGGCATTTTCTACTCTTTGGTCTCTACTATCACCCAAACACTTAGAACAATGCAACAAGGCCTGACACAGAGTATATGCAAAATAAGTATTTCTTGAATGAATAGGTTGCATGAATGAATGAAACACAGTGTGACCCACGTGCTCATAGAGAGGGACACAAAGTTATACTGACTTCAGAGAACAGAACCCAGCCCAGTAGGGAAGAGTCAGAGAAGGCTTCTTAGGGGAGCCAACCCCCCACAGTGCCCCTAAAGGCCAGTAATGTCTTCGTGTGTGTATTCCAAGCAGAGGAAAACATCTATAGAGTCACAGAGGAAAGAGAACATTCAAGAACATTGAGCCAAAGCCACAGAGTGGTGAGTGCAGAATCTAACGGGGAAGCAGAAGTTAGAGAATTTCCCCAAGCTTCCTTAACTAGTTACATGTTAAGTAAATCAAGATTCAGGTTCGTGTCTGCCAAGTTCCAAAAGCCAGCTTTCTCTTTATTTCACTGCAGTTTTCTATCCTCAGGAGTTTGGAATTCGCTACGGGAAAGCCCTGGAAAACAGTAAGCAAGGAGATGACATGAATACCTCTGTCTTCTAGAAAGATCTTGTTCGTGATAACATGGAGGAGGTATGGAAGTTTAAGAAGCCTGGGGACAGGAAGACCTATAGGAATCACTGGAAGAATTCAGGCCAGAAGTTCTGCAGATCTGAAATAAAGCAGCAGCAGACAGGGACCCGTGACACTGCCGGGCTGATAAACGGAATAGGATTTGAGGATAAGCAGACGCAGGGTCTGGAATCACTCCTGGGTTTCCGGTGTGGGCCAGGGTTGGGGAAGAAAGGAGGTGTGGTTCGTGAAGCCGGGAATGCTGTAAGGTTCAAAGAGGAAAATTCCAAGCATTTCAAGCTGGTTACCCAGCCACTTAATGGATGGATCTGGATTAAACTCCCAGGATTAACGGCTCTTAGACCAGTGGCCGTTCCTCATAAGACAATGACACTACAGGGCTAAGGCTCACAACATAAAACATGCAGAGACAAAAGGCAGAAGCCTAGTTCAGCAGTCTAGCTATGTCAGAAAAGTCTACACTTTGTGAGAACATGAAACAGAATGTACTATTGCAGAAAATAATGAACTATTACTTGCATAAGAAACACATTCTAAAATTAAGTTCTCATCACAACATAATGTCATATGTGTTCGCAGTTGGAGGAAGCCTTTTATCTTCTAATGTTGCTTATCTCCTAAGAGCTGCCTTTGGGAGAAGAAAACAGAAACTTGACTTTCCAAGAAAAATAAACGAAAGCAGTAAGTTTTGTTTTGTTTTGTTCTAACTTATCCCAAGAAAATGCTCAAAAGCATGGTGGTAAGATACCAAAAATAAGCAAATGCACTAGCAAATGAAAAAGCTCCTTGGAAAACGCATTACCAGAAAAATATGTAGCGATATCACACACTGACTTAGCAATAAGAATGTGAAATGAGACAGCCAATCAGTAGCTGACAATTTCGGTTTATACCTGCACTGAGTAGACTACACTGGGAAAACATGGAAAATAATGTATTCTCTTATTTCATTTGAAAGCATTTAGGCATTAGATGAATTCTTGCAATGAACCTTCCAAATACAAAATGTTACGTCTTCTAGAATTTTTTTAAGTAAGAAATAAGCACAGTAAAAAACCATTTTCTTCTCCAAAAATCCTGATGGGATTTAAAGGATACTTGATTCCTCGATTCATTTAGAGCTATAATTAAAGTCTAATTACAAAAAAAAAAAAAATCCAGTATCCTACTACACTAATTCAGGATAATCACTGGGGTACCCAATTACATTCCCAAATCTTAAACATTAGAAAGTGTGCAAACAGAACCCACAAAATGCATCAAGGATACTTTTCAAACTCTGAAATGGAATGTAATTAACAGATGAATAAACACTTCAATGAAACTGACTTGCCCACTGTTGAACAGTATTGTCCATATGCTCTAAATTTAAATGCCAGTCTTCACAGAAATTGTTGTTTCTTACTTACCAAGACTTTATTTAAAAGCCATTTGTTACAACCTTCCAGTTATAAAATAAATAAGTTCTGCAGATGAAATGCACAGCATGGTAACTACAGTTAATAACACTGGCACGCACAACTGAAAGTTGCTGAGATAGCAAATCTTAAAAGCTCTCATCATAAGAAAAATTTCTAAGTATGTATGGCAATGGATGTTAATTAGAATTATGGTGGTGATCATTTCACAGTACATACAGATGTAAAATCCTTGTGTTGTACACCTAAAACTAATATATGTTATATGTCAATTATACTACAATAAGCAAAAAATAAATAAAAATAAAAGACATGGGCTTTGTAACATGATCCTATGTATGTGAAATTTGGGGTTTTGGAGTCAATATCTGATTTTTTAAAAAAGATTTTATTTATTTGAGACAGACAGAGAGAGAGAGAGAGCGGGGGGTGGGGGGGGCAGGGTAAAGAGAGAAAGGGAGAAGCAAACTCCCCGCTGAGCACCAAGCCAATGTGGATCTTAATCCCAGGACCCTGAGATCATGACTTGAGCAGAAAGCAGATGCTTAATGACTGAGCCACCCAGGCACCACTCAATATCTGATATTTTATTTTATCTTATTTATTTTTATTTTTTTAAATACCTGATATTTTAAACTTTAAACTAACCCAGCGTGTTTTCTGGAGCAAACATCCGGTTGGTCATATTTGTCTTCAGGTCACATTTCAGAACCACTTAACACTAACAATAATTACTGAAAACTTCAAAAAGATTTTGCTCCTTTGGGTTAGATCTATTGATGTTTATTCCATTAGACCTTAAAGCAGGACATTTTTTAACACATGAATTCATTTGAAAATAGTAAACTTACTACATGCAAAAAAGATTTTTTATAAAATTATGTTTTAAAAATAAAAATTTTAGGAGCACCTGGGTGGCTCAGCGGGTTAAAGCCTCTGCCTTCGGCTCAGGTCATAATCCCGGAGTCCTGGGATCGAGCCCCACATCAGGCTCTCTGCTCAGCAGGGAGCCTGCTTCTCTTCCTCTCTCTCTGCCTGCCTCTCTGCCTACTTGTGATCTCTGTCTGCCAAATAAATAAAATCTTTAAAATAAATAAATAAATAGATAAATAAAAATTTTAATAATAAGGATGCCATTGCTTTATACTTTTTGGAAATCATGTTGATATCTGGCTCAAAAGAAGACAGCTTCATCCTCTGCTTCTGTACCCTCCCTGCAGCTACGTCACAGATCATGGCACTTCTAGAAAATTCTACCACATGCCTGTGGGAGAAAGAGACAAAGGACAAAGGATATGTTCGTGTTATTATAAAGACAGGTTTGAACTCAAAGAGCCCCTACAAGTTTCTCTAGACCAGACTGCAAGGATGACTCCTTCAAAAATATTAGTGTGATTACATTGGAAGCAATTTTCAGTTTACTACAAAGATTTCTCATTAAAGAAGTTTAAAATATTTATGAATATCTCTGTGTATGAAACCTGTTCAAATACGAAAATTCACCCGTTTGGTCTGCTGCAATGTACAGCAACTACTCTAACTGTAAGAGAAATCCTTCCACCAATCTCCCCTCTCTGCCTTGTTGCATTAATGGGACCTTTCCCCCTCCACACTCAGACCTCTTCATAGGGCTGTCAGACAGGTATCCCATGTGGCATCTCCAATGGCATCTGAACCTGACATCGTCAGGACAGAATTCCTGATTTCGCTTCTTGACTATGAACTCTTCACATACTTTTTCCCCATCTCAGCAAATGGCACCATGGTTCACCCAACTGTTTAACTCAAATACCAACAAATCCTTTCCAATTTCTCTTTCTTTCACCCCCATATCACATCTATAAGCTGTCAAAATGCACCAGCCGTCCCTCACTCCCCATGCTGTCAACCCAGCCCCAGCCAGCATTACGTTTTGCTTGATTACTGCTGTATACAACTTCCCAACTGGAATCCCTGTGTACTCCACCACTCCATGGAACATATTTTCTACCCTCTGACTAGGAGAAGAATCTATTTTTCTACTCCTGAAACCGAAATCATGTCATACCCCATCTCAACCCAAACTCCAATGTTCTCTAAATCTCTTGGAATAAAATTAAACCACCTCCAGCATACCACAAGTGACCTTGTCAATGTCAACTCACGCAGTTGCCTACCTTCTCTTGACCATGCCAAACTTTCCTCACCTTAGCAACTTTCTACTTGCAGCTGTCCTAATCTGGAGCCTCCATCCACACTTCCATGTGTCTGGCTCCTCCTCGTCATTTGGGTCTCAGCTCAAATGATACCCTTGTAGGAAAGCCCTCCTTGACCTACCTGATCATTGCCAAACCTACCTCATGATTCTCTCTTACATCACCCTGTTTTATCAATTTACCCCATAACTATCCAGAAGTATTGGGCTTATTTTCATGAATTTTCTTTGTGCTCTTCCCCTATGACCATCGCCAGGCTGTAAGGTCTGGAAGGTATGGTCCTGTGTATGTCTTGTTCACTATTATACCCTCAGTGCCCCCTGAGACACGGTCAGACCTGAGAAAGCATTTGTAGGAAATGAACAGCAGAGATGAATAAATAATCAAATGACTTGATAAGTGAATCATAACAAAGAACCTGTACTGCCAAAAGAACTTCATAAAATACTTTCTTTGCTGTTCTCAATTGTCAAGGGACTTACAAAGAATTTCATGTATTCATGGATGACAGTCAAATCCACACTCTGCTTTATCTCTAACACCTTTTCTGCTTTTGTAGAAACACGCCATATGGAGGGGGAGGAAAGCATGGTAGTTTAACAAGGCCTGCTATGTATATATGAAACCTAATTCTCAACACAAAAATCTGCTGAAACATTTTTCCTGTTTCATGTGGCTTTGACCTCTAGAACTGATGCAAGAAATAAATACTGAAATTCGTAGGATTAAATGAAATGTCAAGACTTTCCATAGAATTGTCTTAATTTTCTTTTAAGAAAATTGTGTGAAATTTGTTCTTAAAAAACACAAAAGCTAAGTACTTTTCCTTTGCAGACAAATTTTTTATCTACGTGAGAGCCTTATCGTCAATACTTATCATTATTGTTAATCTTTTATTTTTCTTATAAATTTGAATTTAATCATTGATTGCATCCTCTATATGACATTAACCACCCCATCATCTCCTAAAATATAATGTGAACTCTTGGAAGAAATAATTTCATGTAAATTCATATACACACACACATGGGCACAAAGCATAAATATCTGTGCATGAATATTTCCAACAGGCTAAGTCAATAAAAATGTCTGCACTGGAAATATTAGAGCAAATTATTACAAATCTTTAAAAAATGACTTTAATTTAAGGGCATATGCTATCATTGAGTGGAACACTGGGGACAGCATAAATCTCTATTAAGAATATTGCTGAAGGTATTAAATATTCTAAAACAACATGAAATACAACAAAAGAGTAATGTAAAATGATTCTCTGTAAACACAAGCCAGATATAAAATGTAACACTGAATTATATCCTTCTAACCATATAAACGAAAAAAAAAAAAGTTTGATGAGTATGTGAATGGCTTTCAGTAAAAGTTATTATGACAGGCTACTAATTAAACTCTAATGGAAATGAATGCTCATTCCTCCTTTTTGCCAGTGGGAAATCAGTGATAACTTAAAGAAGTTTGATAAATTTTTGAAGGAAAATGTTAAACACACTGGCATTATAATTGTGTGAAAATTTTTAGTTTTACTTTATAAATATACCATTGCATATTAGTGAAATGGAAAACCATCCCTCCTAATACTTAGGCCACTTTAGCCAGATGATTTCTCTAGTATAACTTTGCTATTGAACAAAGAACAGAGTAACTTAATTGGCTTTGATAAGGAAAAGTATCAAAGTAACTTCAGTGCTCCTGTGAAGTCACACAAGTCAGCACACATGCTGTTTTAAAAGCACATGCTTCCATATATTCTTAATGATCAAGTAATTAGTTGCCTTATACCACGCCCCCCCCTCCAAAAATCAGCTTTAGTAAATCTGGGCAAACATTGCAAAAAAAAAAAGTGGTAATAAGAAAATCATTAATATAAATATAGTCAATAATAATTTCTTGATGTTTTAAATATACATAAAATGTGAATTCTCAGGAATTAATTTTAATACCACCTTACATCATCTATCATAACTTTATATCTCTGTACTCTGCTAAGAAGCTTTAGCACAAGATATTTCCATTTTCATCAGAAAGGAGTTTACAGAAGGACCTAAATATAAAGATCAGACTCGGACTTCAACCTTCCAACGCCACAGGGGTGAAATTCAGATAAAGGATGTGCTATTGGGCTGCATTTCTCAAATGTGGGAGTCATGGGAGAATTCCGGTAAGGAATTTGGAGACCAATTCCAGCGTCCTTTGTCCGGGGGTGGGGTGGGCTGTTGCCATGACAGCCACACCACGCAGCATCTCCCGCTGGGAGGAAGCTCCTACCTGCCCATCCTTTGGAGAGCCTGCCCCAACTGCTAACCATTCAGGGACTTTTCCTTAGAGGAATAGATATTAAAAGCATTAGTCTATCCACACATTCCTCCCAAATCATTCGAAATCGTGTTAAACGTCTCTGAAGAAATACATCTATGTGATTTTAAACTGAACCCACAACAATTTCAGAAGACTGTCGAATGTTTAGCATGCGAACTGGCTACCGGTTCCATGTACTGAGGCCCAAAGTTTTACCTCCCTAGCAGGTAATCCATGTGTTTTCACACTGTCGCCAAAATGGTACCAGTCCCTATTTTCTTTCCATTTTTCTTTTCAGTTACGCTGTACTCCTTTTTAATGTTCACTGAAAGTGCATTTTTAAACTTTCAAATTTGGCATTCTCTCAAAATTGCCGAATGGAGAGATGGCTATTTTAGTAAAACTGAAGCAGCATATAAATAAAACCTGTAACTGTTATGAAGTAATAGTAAGAAAAAAAAAAAAACACAAAACTTGTACCTTTTTAACATAACCTATGTCGGATTGCTTTTTTGAAAAAAAAAAATTGATGGCTCTCCAACTTTTTCTGTCTCAAAAAGAAAAAAAAAACCAAAAACAGTAATTTTCAAGGATTTTAGCTTCTGGGAGTCTTCAAAAGTAAGAGAAGCCACACTATTGCCCTCTTTAATGAAAAAAATTCAATTATACCATTAATGATTTGGAAAGAAACGTGGAGAGAGCTACAATAGTAGAAACACAGGGTGATTAAGCTATTTTTACAAAATCAGACAGAGATAAAAGCAGCCTAATGAGTGGTAAGAACATTATCCTTCAAAATATGTCAATTTTTCAAAAAACGATATCCTTAAAACATCGTGTTAATTTTTCTTGACTTGTACGACAAATACTCCCTTCACGATAGTATGTACACACACAACTTTATCTATATTAGCGATAAAGGGAAAAGGTATCACTCAGCTTAATCATCTATCCCCAGTCATCAAATCTATCACTAAGTGACTTGAGATTATTTCCAAACATAAAACGTACCCTCCAAAAAAAAAAAAGAAGACACTATTATCAGCAAGCATATTCAAAAGTATGTGTACTGCCCTCTATGGACAATTTATAAAGAATTGTTAAAATACATGGGGGGAAAAGAACATAGAAACAAAAATGCATTGTCTTTCCCGTTCCCTGCTTCGAAAAGGACAACTCTCATTTAGATCACAAATGCGGACAACTCCTCAATAGGTAATTCCTCATACACCTAACTCACAAGCCTTCACAGGCATTCACATACCCACGTAAACATGGGCACAGAAATACTGTCCTCCAGAATTTCTTAAAAAGATACAAAAAGCACAAACCAAGAAGACTGGTGTATTTGACTAGTCTAAAATTAGTAACTTCTGTTCATCAGAAGATACCACAAATGAGTAAAAACTAAAGCTATAGACTGAGAAAGATATTTGAGAGGCATGTAAATGACAGGGATTAAAATGTGAAATAGGTGAAGTCAATAGTCAACAGGAAGAAATGGCCAGAAGACGACTTCAGACCCTTCACAAAAAAAACACAGAGGGCCCATGAACATGAGAAAAACCTGCTCAGCCTCGTTCGTATTCTAGAGCAAAAGAACTGGAAACAGTCTAAATATGATCATCGCAGAAAGGACAGATAAATCAGGTTACACAGCGCCACATAAAATGGAACCAAAAAATGAAGTAACAGAAAAATACATACAGAATTATTAGATTTCTATAATAGAGTACGAAAACGTTGCCCATTGCGTGCACAGGTGAGTTTTCCAGAGGCAGCCTTTGGAAGGCTGGGTTCTCAGAAACTAGCTTGTAGGAGACTCGTTCACAGACTCACCAACTGAGGATGTTGGCCTTTAGGGAAGGGCCAGAAGACACGTTATGAGGTTCCAAGTCAGCCACAGGGGATCCCTCCTTCCCCGCCACAAACTCCCTCTGAGCACAGGCTCTGGGGTCACTGCTAGGATGCTTCCCCAGATGGGGTTCTTGCCACCACCTCGGGCTGCTCACTTCGCTCCTGGAGCACATCATTCGGCAGCATGTTGACGCCCGGAAGTCTTCCCTATAACTCGCATTTCTCCTTCGGTCATGTAGAGTCATGGAGAATAATTCCCTTTTCAAGTGACAGCATTTTCAGAATCTAAAAGAGTATCCTTTCTTCCTAAACCTTCCATCTACACATGAAACAATGTCATTTAAATAAATAAAAATACATATATTTAAACATATAAATATGTAAAAAGTGTGTATATAAATATATATTATATAATATGTAATTACATATAGTATAATATATAATATTTATATATCATCATTATATAATATATATTATATATTGTATACATGTTATTAAATATATTATTTATAAATAAATATAAATTATATAAGTATATAATATATATTATTTATATTTATTTATATTTATATATATATTTATTCATTTCCTGGACGTGGTCAAGTCTATCAAAGGCTTTTGTGAAACTTGGCACCCCAAAATAAACATGATAACCCCATGTCATCTAAACATCCCATACCTTTGCCTTCACCATTGACTCCATAACTGAAATGGAGTTTAAAAGTTGCATTTCATACTTCCAGATCCACTTGGTTTATGATGACTTCTTATAAACAGAAGTCTGTTTTGGCTTTATTTAAGCAGTACCTAGGTTTCCTCTTTCACATTAATATTATATGCTTGGTCCAATGAAAGAACTGCAAAGTAACTTTAAGCTCACTGGTACTTCAACAGTTCTAAAGATAGCTTTCAGATTAACATGAAAAACTTCCAAGGCCAAGAGGCAACACCTGATTTTGGAGAATGAAATGGTCTGTTTGTCATGTTAAAGTCACTGGGAGAGCTCATTCATATGAAAATGCGTTCAATTCCCTCATACTCTCAGGGAGTGTTTTGAATGCCAAATAACATGGGGAAAATCATCATTAACATTCAATTTTATATTAAACCCCTCTTTGAGTGTCCACTTTCATACATCATTTAATTATACAAAGGCAGTAAAAATGTTTCAGGGGGAGAAAGAAACAGAGCAGGAAGGAGCACGTTGTGTAAGCCTACTTGCGAATGGTGGCTGGCATGGTGATTCATGTCCACACTGAAGAACAAACAGTGTTGGACATCAGCCTAACGGGCAGACTTGTATCACCCCACTGAGTGGGGACAACCCAATGACTTTGTGTCATCGCAGCAGAGTAACACCAGAAACATGAGGCTTGTCCCTGAGTGTTGCTGGGAATAGTCAACTATCACTTAGCAGCCCTGTAGAGAGGCCATATTTAAAAAGCGGGTGTGATGAGCTTCTTAAAAAAAAGGGAGGGGGTTGTGAGAAGAACAAGTCAATGCCATTCATTACAGACCGAAAAAATAGGTCCTTCCAGATACACAGCAGAGTTGAGTCCTAACAATCAGGACAGAGAGGCGGGCCAAGGGGAAGCCAAATCACAGCTGCCCTTTGGATAAGGAAGAAATTACAGGTAAGAGGGGAGTGAATGGTCAAAGATCGAGGGAGCGGTCAAGTTCGGAGCTGTCAAGTTCAGTGCACCAAGGAGGCAGAGAGACCTAAGAGGTATTTATGGAAACATCTACATTATTCTCTCTTTGCACTATTGCCATGCACTTCTATAGTTTCCTTAAAAATAATCAAGCAAATTTTTTTAATCCAATGGCCTCATGCTGTGCAGCTTTAATGGGCTCCTATATGATAAATATTTATCACCACGGCTTCCAATCTGCACTTTTGCAGATTGAAATTAGACAATTGAAAGTAGACAATGCCCCATCATCATTCATATATATATATAATTATTATATAATATATATACACTATATATGCCCCATCATCATTCATATATATATATAATTATTATATAATATATATACACTATATATGTTATATATGGTAGGATGATCCTGGCCCTTGTCTTTGCATCAGGTTCTGCAGCTACTAACATGCGGGTAATAGAATACCTACTCCTTGAGGTGGCTACGGAGATTAAAACCTAATACCTATAAAAGGATTAAACAGTCCCTGGCATTTACAAGGACTTCATAAAAGCTAGTATCATTTTCAAGCACCTCATAAAAAAATTGATGATTTCACTAAAAAGTTTAACTTAAAATAGCCAATGCTCATAGAACACTAAATAGACGACTTGCTGTTTTTTTTAAAATGTAAATTTAAATAAAATGTAATCCATGGGCTTCCACAATGAAATATCACAAGAAATGTGCAAATCAACCACTTGGATGGGTACAAATTCAACATTTTCCAAAATGAAAATATTTGATTAGATTCATATACAAGATGTTTATTCACATTACCAATGAAAGGCATGAAATCAGAATATGTTTTACTTTGGAACACAATAGACCAAAATGTATCCCTATGATAACAAAAGGGAGGGCAAGAGTATAAGGACAGTCACAAATTTTACATCATAATCAAGGCCAGTATCTGTTTAAGAAAATAACCTGTATTCAAGTAATTTGTAAGAATCATTGCTATATTTGAAAACATAATTAAAATGCAAACAGAGCCTTAGCAACGTAGCCTACATACTGTACTGCCTTAAAATACTCATGCAAGGGGCGCCTGGGTGGCTCAGTGGGTTAAGCCGCTGCCTTTGGCTCACAGGTCATGATCTCAGGGTCCTGGGATCGAGTCCCGCATCGGGCTCTCTGCTCAGCCTGCTTCCCTCTCTCTCTCTCTGCCTGCCTCTCTGTCTGTTTCTGATCTCTCTCTGTCAAGTAAATAAATAAAATCTTTAAAAAAAAAAATACTAATACCAAAAGATTCCGACTCAAACTTTACATTGAAACTTCTCCTAGTTGGCAATTTTAAGTATCTGAAAGTCCCACAACTCATTTTATTTGAAAATATATTGGATATATAATATACAAAATATATTTATACTACCCTCAGCTTTTTCCCCAGTCATCCTAATTAGTGATGTCCCGACCATATGACTATTCCCTTTTGCTAAAACGATGAGAAATTCTGGCATGTAGGTGTGCAATCCTACTTGGGACACTGCCCAGCTAAAATAAAAACCACTTAAGGCACACATTAAACAGCATTATACGGAAAAACTTCATTTAAGTTAGAGAGACAGAGAAAATCAGACTGATTTTCCACGTAAATTCCCTGGGTGTTTTTTTTTTTTTACATTTTTTTTCCCCATTTTATTTTTTTCAGCCCTGGGTGTTTTTTTGAATGTCTGGGTAATAAGCAAGTTTGTGAACGATCAGGTCATCCCTCGCTTACTCATCCATTGTTGCTATGGAATGCTCTTTATAAATATTAATGTTCGCAGATGAAAAAGAATCCATCTCTATCAAGAACGTTGCTATCTAAATTTTGAGAAAAATAAATACGTTGATAAAAAGCTAATTAAACAATGAAACATTTCTTCAATTAAAACTTATAAAAATTTAAATGATTTTTTTTTTTAACTTGAAATCATTCTGACACAAGGATATTAACACAAGATCAGCCAAAGTTACCCTGAACTGGTTAGAATTATAGCTTGGGGACAGATTGGCATTAGTTTATAAGATTATAGTCATTTTATGAGTTTAACTGAAGACAATCAACAGCATCACTGTAAAATCTGTGACTCTGAATACTGATACACTATTTAAAACCCTGTTTTAAAAAAGATAATTAAGGGGACTTGCTGTTTAGTCAGTCCAGCAGGAAAAGGAAGATAAATAAAATTTTCAAAATTAGCTTGAAGCAATGGAGGAAAAAATTAGTGTATGTACCTTTACCTCGGGAAGCTTGTCATGGGTATGTCTTCTTTACTTTGTTATGTAATATGTTTGTGTGTATGTATGTGCATCAAATTCTTGGTTTTCTTCTCTCATACCCTCTTATCATGTAACATAAGATATATCAACTTTACATCACATTATTTAAGTATTAGCTTTACAACATAGAGTTTAAATTATGGGGTATTAAGGAGAAGAGTAAATATTACCCAAGGACTTTGTACCCTTTTGTAAAAAAAGTCAAACATTATCCTAGATACTTCTGTGAAGCTATGCTCTAGATGAAATTAACACATAGACCAGTACACTGTGAGCCACAGATTACCTTCATAATGTTGGTGGGCCTCATCCAATCAGGTGAAGACCCAAATAGAAAAATGACAGACCTCCTCAGAAGAAAGAATTCTGCCAGCAGTCAACCTTCAGATTTGGACTACAGCGTCAACTCTTCCCTAGATTTCTAGACCACTTCCTTTACCATGCAGATTTTGGATTTGCCAGCGTCCACAATCACATGAGCCAATTCCTTAAATAATCTATCCATCCATATCTATCTATCCATTAGCTCTGTTTCTCCAGAGAATCCTCACACGCAGCCCCTGAGTTAAAAGCTGGAGCCCTGAATCCAGATGACTTGGGTTCCGTCCCAATTCTACTATAAACTAGTTGGAAGACACAGGCAAATTATGTAACCTCATTGGGCCTCTGTTTCCTCATCTATGAAGAATAATAAATATTACCGCTTACCTCATAGGATTGTTTTGAACATCAAATGAATTATATACATGGGAAGTGTTTATACAGAGCATGCTCAATATGTTGGACCATGTTCTGACTACTCTGTAAATACACACTATGATTTCTAAGCTTCTGCTAACATAGCTAGTAAATGAGCAGGAGAAATCAGAATAGTAGGGATGAAGACAATTTGTTTTTTAAATTTGCAAGGTAGTCAAGATAAAGGAAAACAACATATAGGTTCTAGAAATAACCACGTCTTGAATGGATTTTCAATAATTAGCATCTGCAAACAGCAGAAGTAAGGTGTATCTCCTTTATGCCATAGGGAAGTTCTTCCAAACATGCCTGACAATAAATTATCTGAAAAATCAACTACAAAACCACTGATAAACTATAACCTAAGAAATGCTTTAACCTCGGTTTTTTAATTGTTAGCGCTTTTTAACATCTCTCTCTATATTTATAGTCTATACTTCCCCTCTGTACATTTCTTGCTTTTTTTTCATCTTTTCTGTTTACTGCCCACATATACTCTTGCCCTATAATTTCATCTCCTTCCCCTGCAATTGTCTGCCAACTGAATATTGTTCGTGTTTTTGTTTTTTGTGTCTTGCTTTTATTCGGAAGAAAGACTAGCTGAACATTTATTTTCTTTTGGCCTAGGGGGAAACTTCAGAACATTGACCCAAAAGCTGAAAATTTACAGAGGAAAAAAAAAATGATCGAAATTATGACTTCAAAGTTGAATGCCTAATATATGTCAAAAAAGATTATGAAGAAAAATTAAAAGGTGAAGACATAGGCAGGCAGCACATTTCTGACATACTGTCAAGTATTGGTTGGAAATAGTAATATAATTATTTTATAATGGTTTATACTTTACAATAAACATTTATTCCATTATTTCATATTAATCAGATTCAATTAATCAATTTCGTAAAGACAGTAGAAAGCAGGATTTTTCAACATCAGCACTAAGAACAGCTGGGGCCAGATAACTCTCTGTTGTGGGCAACAGCCCAGCAGAGCAGCATTCCTGGTTTTTAACCACGAGATGCCAGTACCTCCCCCCTCTATCCGCACTCCCACTGTGATAACCAAAAACGTTTCCGGGTATTGTCCAATGTCCTGTGGCTGAACAGATCATCACCAGTTGAGAACCACTGCCAGAAAGAAGTGTCAGTCAGTAGGACCTTTTGTTTACAAATTAGGTAAAATTCAAAGAAGTTAAGTCACTTGCCCAAATACACCCCCTCTCTTAATGACCTATCAACTTGACAATTCTAGGACACCGCCATGAATGCTTGGGCTAAGACACTAATCACCACCTACAAACTGATCCTGTTGTTTGCATGGCAACTCTCTGATCTTCCAGACACTTCTGAACTTTCTTTCTCCTCAACTGATCTAGTCATTAATTCAGGCTTTTGTTTTCTCCTAGAAGGAAAAGGCAGCATTATAAATTCCAAGTTAGAAATACACAATATGAAAATTTACCTGGGTATAAAATATTTTTGTATGGTGCCTGCCTCAGTTGTTGCTTTTTTTTTTTCAAAATAGTTTGGCACAAAATTGATGAAACAATCCATCACTCTTACTAATTAGATAGCTCACAGGCCATCCAACCAGTCTGATTTCCTTATTCACACATGTACAAAGCACTGAAAACATTCTTTTTATAAAAGCATGATAGCAAGAAACCTAGCCATACACTGAAAATTAGAGGTAGAGTAGACACTTTGATTATCTGGCCAAAAATACTTTCCAACAGTCTCGAACTCCTCTGGAAGCTCCGCGAGTTTGCTCAATGACCCAGTGGCGTGCAGACTCACACGGTGTAATAAACAGCATTTCTTCCTCTCACCCTATCATCCTTTCTCCATGTCTAAAAGAATACTAGATTTTCAGCTTAAAACTCTAAACACAAACCCTTCATACAACTAGTCAACCACAGTATCTAAGTCATGTTCCACCTCTCTTCAAACTGTTTCTCGACAACAAAAGAGGGAAAAATGGAACCGTCCCAGGTAATACACTACCATCTGTGTGCAGGCTGATAAGATGAAAAGGGAATATTTGAATGCCAGAGGATTAGAGTTACAAACCATACCTTCCATGACATACACCAGTGACCCCACATCTCCTTCTTTGATGATGCAACTGTCTTTGCCGTACTCCACTGGGTACATACAATCCACAATCTCTTGGATCTGCGACAGCTCCAGGTTCTTCATAAAGTCATTGTCAAGGATAGCTTCCTTTATGAGATCCTTGGACCTAGGGAAAGAGAGGGAAGATTTATTGGCACATCAGACGAGTGTTTTCATAGTTTGTGAAGTTCAGCAGACCCGTACGGCATCCTGGCACACTACAACGCGTTTTCTTGTTAGGCATCCAATCATTTTCTCAAAGACCTGAGAACACAGTAATTCCATGGCTATCAGAAAGGCACTGAGAAATTCTGCTTTAAACAAAGTATCACTGAATGCACGTGTGACCAGCCGAAAAGAAGCAAAAGCAAATCATCCCATTTTGTTTTAGAATGTGTTTAAATCACAATGATTACGAGAAAACCAATGGACAAGCACTTCAAATTGATGTTTGCAACTTAGTTTAAGAATAAATGTGAAAAAGAGACAAGAGAATTTTATGGAATAGACACTACTATCCCTGTATTTCCATATTATAAAAGAACATCAGAATGTGCCATACTATACACCAGCACAGTAAAAAAAACAATTTTTTTACTTGTTTTTGTGCCTCTTCTACTAGACCTTATGTTCCATGAGGGTGGGATCATTGTTTTTTTCTCTCCTCTATGCTAAGTGTTTACAATAACACTAGTTACAGTATGGGTTTCAAGGATGATATTTTGGCTAAAAAACGATAAGAATTAGATTCCTAATTAATGATTTGAAAGAACTGGCAGAAATGTGATACTTCTTTATCCATACCTTACACATTTTCAGAGAAAATCTATTTCTCCAAGTGCTCATAGTGAGGTAACCGGGTAGATAAAACCATTGAATGGGATGTTTTTCAACATGATGGGATTTAGACATGGATGAAACAGGCAGTTGGCGAGAAAGAGATTTACAAATTCTATAACTGAGATTCAGGAAAGTTTTGCAGAACTTAAAGATGGTGAGAATTTGATTCTCAGGGGTAAGAAGTTCCAAATGACTTCCTAAAGGTACAAAAATTAAAGGGAAAACCAAGAAATGTCTTATCGGGAGGAGCACAATCAGAGGGCTGTTGCGGATAAGATGAAAGCAAGATCTTAACAACACAGAAAGCAGAACATCTGGAATTATATATTAAGAATGTTAATTTGACAAGTATCTGACTATAAGCTGGTCCTCACCCACATTTGCATCACAAGTGGCTCTCAAAGAAATGACCTGAGTAGTGAATACTGAGTAAAGGATTAGCCCTCCCTATTTCCAGGTGCCTTTTCTTCTGGACCTCAGTCCAACTGGACTATTGCCATCACACATTATGTTTTGTAATGGTTTAGGGATTTAATAATAAAAAGGTATATAAGAAAAAAACAATTGAAAATTTACCATTATGAAAACTATACTTAGAATGGACTGTTAGTATGCAATTAAAATTGTTTATGAAGAGTGTTAACAGTGTGGGGGAAATTCTTTCACTATTTTTAAGTGAGAAAGTAGAATACAGAATTGTTTTTAGAGTAAGAGAATGTCTTATATGAGAATGTAGAGATGAAAGAGAAATCTAGATAATAAGAAAATTTAGAATTAAAAAAAAAAAAAAAAAACCAGGAGATCTCACTTCACATCTATTAGGATGACCATCATCAAAAAGACAAGCAGTAACAAGTGTCGGCGAGGGTGTGGACAAGAGGGAACCCTCATGCACTGTGGGTGGGAATGGAAATTGGTGCAGCCACCGTGGAAAGCAGTAGGCAGGTTTCTCAAAATTTTAAAAATAGATCTACCATATGATCCAGAAACTCCACTTCTGGGAATATTACCAAAAGAAACAAAAACATTAACTTGAAAAGATATCTGCACCCCCACGTTCACAGCCGCATTATTCACAACAGCTGAGATAGGGAAAACAACCTAAGTGTCCACTGGTGGACGGACGTGTGGTATGTACACGTGTGCAAGCACACACACACACACACACACACACACACGATGGAATATAATTCCACCATAAAAGAGGAAATCCTATCATTGTTGACAACCTGGATGAATTTGAAGGAATTATGCTGAGTGAAATAAATCCAAGAGAGAAAAACAAATAGTGTATGATCTCACTTAAATGTGGAATCTTTTTTTTTTTTTTAAGATTTTCCTTATTTATTTGAGTGAGAGAGAATGAGAGAGAACATGAAAAGGGGGAGAGATAGAGGGAGACGCAGACTCCCCTCTGAGCAGGAAGCCCAACACGGGAGTAGATTCTGGGACTCCAGGATCATGACCTGAGCTGAAGGCACCAACTGAGCCACCCAGGCACCCATGTGGAATCTAATTTTAAAGAGATACACACACCAAACTCACAGAGCAGAGATGAGATTTGTAGTTACCAGAGGTGGGGGGTTGGAGAAGAAGGAATTGGAGGAAAGTTGTCATAATGCACAGACTGGCAGTTAGAAGCCAAGTAAGTACACGGACGTGACGGACAGCAAGATGATTGCTGTTAACACTGCTCTGTGATACAGAGAGAGAGATGTTGGGGAAAATGTTTCGCTTCTTAGTATATCTATAGGAGATGATGGTTGTTTAGTAAAACTTACAGTTTTTAAAAAAAGACAAGTTTTTTAGAAATTTTGAAATTTTTATTTCAATTTTATTATTGGAATAATAATTTATTATTTCACAATAAATGCAAATCAGACCACCATGCTGTATGCCTTAAACTCATACAGTGATACATGTTAATGGTGTCTCAGTAAAATTGGAAAAAAATTACCAGCTCGACAGAATTATACATGAAGACCTGTGCAAACAGAATGTGACTCTCAGTAAATGGCAGCCCTGAAGAAGGTGGTAATAATATTAACAGCAGTAATAAAACGGGTAGTAAGAGAGTATGTAATCATACCTGTAACAATTGTAGAAGGAATTATACAAAATGTTGGCATGAGTTGCCTTGGGTGATGGAATTATAGGGGCTCCTGCGAGTCTCGGTCAGTTAAGTGTCTGACTCTTGGTTTCAGCTCAGGTCGTGATCTCATGACTCGTGAGATCAAGCCCCATGTCAGACTCTGTGCTCAGTGTGGAGTCTGCTTGAGATTCTCTCTCTCCCTTTCCCCCTCCCCCTACTTGCACCCATGCATGTGCTCACTCTCTCTCTCAAAATAAGTAAACAGAACTATGTATTTTTTTCTTTCTACTTTCTCAGTTCATAAAATTTTCTAGAATGGGCATGCTCTTTTACATGGAAAAATCTTTCATTTAAAGGTAGTTTATAAAAAGCAACTGCTGTGAAGAGAAACAGAAAATAATCTCATTTAATTCTCATTTTAATGACATATTTAATACAGATAGCTATTGTTGGCATATTCAGCATTATTTTTTTCAACAGATTCTTGCTCATATGGTCTGTGTTTAAATGCTAATGGTAGGAACTTTCATTTAATAAAGAGACAGCCCAGTCATTAGGGACTTCAGAATAGACTGTTTTAAAAGTGAGACTTTTACTTTAGTCTGACAGGGTTCTTAGCTGTTTCGTTAATTTCAGCTTGCCAGAACTCCATTTCTCCTGAAGCACAGAGCTTTCCCTATTGAGTCTTCAACACAAGATCCAGAACTCTGTCCCCATCTATGATTTTCATGAAATTTCCTTTCTTAATTCTCTTCACCATCTCTGAACTCAAGAATGGCAGCAGATGTCTTGCTCTAGGATCATGTTTCTGAACATCAGGACATATACCCTTGACCTTCAGGAACTTAATTTTAATCACAATAGTATAAATATCCTCTTGACTAAAAATTCCTTTGTTTTCTTTGCATTGAAGAGCGAGGTCATCAATGGGTCCAACTTTTCTTTTCCCTTTTTTTTTTTTAAGAAGATTTTATTTATTTGTCAGAGGGAGAGACAGAGAGCACAAGCACGAGGAGCGGCAGAGGGAGGGGGAGAAGCAGGCTCCTCACTGAGCAGGGAGCCCAATGTGGGATCATGACCTGAGCTGAAGGCAAATGCTTAACCGACTGAGTTACCCAGGCATCCCAGGTTCGTATTTTCTAATATAATAAAGCCTGGATGCTATCAGTACCAGAATCCCAACTTGTTTAGCTACAGATGGTATCTTTATCCTTTGGGAAATATTAATAGAGCTCCATTAAAAATCTAAGCCCTAGAAATGCCACCAGCTTAGAAGTAAAGCCTTATTCCAAAAAAATAAAAAATAAAGATTCACTCAGTCCAAGGATGACTGAAGAAAGCCGCTTTCTCTTTTCTCATAAGTGGCACTATTATCTTGTTTCACAGAGACATCAGAAAAGGTGAAAAGCAAGGCGGTCTACCACAATCTCTCAATCATTCAGATTTTCCAAATGCTTGCCACGAAGTCAGTGGGGAAGAGGAACTTCAAGAGGCTCTTGCTTCTCACATGTCTTTTTAAATGCAAGACACTCAGTCTCAAGTCTCTGAAGAAACACACAGAAGGTGTTCATCTGAGTTCGCGTCACGTTAAAACACATCGAGACATAGACGACCCATTTCTTATCATTTATCCCTTTGCACGAGTATTGTCCAATAACACGTTTGCCTCTGAAATATCACAAATGATCCATCTCGTGCCCCTGTGAAGCGTTAACTCGAAGACATTCTTATTGAGGAATCCTTAATACCCTGCCTCCTCGTGCAATTTTCCTTTCAGTGCTTTCTAGCTGAGAGCGTGAAACATTAAGTCAGCTCTCACTAGTCTCCACCTGCTCCAGCCTATGGACCATAAGCCATCAGAGCCTCCACTTCACAATCCTATGAATCTTTTCCTACCCCTGAACAAAGAGTCGATGACGCTCACTGTCACTAAAACAAGATGGTGCACGTGAGACCTGTGAGTTCTGTTATCAGCGTGGGAGCTGGGGAAAGCTGCTATCGCAAGTTCCAGAAGGTGGCTATCTCCTCTCAGAGCACATATTTTAGCAACACACTGCCCGAATGCAGCAGCCCGACCTGGGGCTGTCAGAAGCAAATACAAAGATCTCGATTTCTGATCCTTCCTGTCTGCTTCTGTGTATAAACAATCTCTTGAGTTTTTTTTCTTCCATGCTCCAAATGTGTGGCTTTCAAACTACACACACCGTAAAAGGAACCTAGTTATTTTGAGCTAGCCCTTTTGATTTGTCATCATCCATTTGTCAGCCTCTGAAATATTGGTGATATATAATGGTGGGCTGGTAAACTGTCTTTCCAGAGGGGGAGAAAAAAAAAAAAAAAAACACAAAAAGCCCTGGATGGTAGCATTTGCCAATTTCTATGGTATAAATACTCCCACCATAGCTGATTTCAAGCTACTAATGTAAAGTCAACCTGCTTGCAAAATTCCTGAAAATTTAACAAGCAGTTCCTCTATGAGCCAGTAAGAGTTGGCTCCAACACATGGCTGGAGATATATTATTTTTCTAACACCCTGAGAATTTAATGTGCCTTAATTTATAAGTGCAGAAACCAACATGACAATCCTTTCCTTCTTTTAAAATTTCGTCAGGTGGTATAATATCCCCCAGATCACGTAATGCCAGGATTTCCAGCCATAGGTCTTCTAAACTTTTAAGTTTCAGCAGATGAACTGGGAAGTCCACGTCCCCATTTACTTTTGCAGATTCCTCGATAGACACAAAGAGCATTCGATAGAAACTGTCTTTCTACACAGTCTTAGGTAACAATGGATAATCTTAAGGAAGTGTAGGGAAATGTACACCCACCTCTCTAACAAGGTAGCCAGCAGTATTCACTATCAATACACACATCCTCTGTTTTCTCAACATTAACCAAAGGATATTGTACATTGTGGTTACCTAGAGTAGGTCAGCAAGAGCTACACAAGAGCTAGCCTTATCTCCAAGAGCAGGGAAGGTTGTTTCAGGTGAGGAAGGGGGCTGGGGGTGGGAGAGGGTCATGAAGGTTTCTCTGAACTCAGGACTACATGGCAGTAAGATCCAGCCATGTAAAGATTAAGGAGAAGAGCATTCAAAGTCAAAGAAAGAACACATACAAAGGGGAAGGGATTGGAACGAGCTTGATCTGTCCAGAGACTCAAAAGGAGACCTCAGTTGCTGAAGGATAGATTGGACAAGAAGCAAAGGAACAGGGGAGTGAGAGTTCAAGTGATCAGAAGGTGAGTCTCACAGCTTCTTGAAGGCTGGGAGAGAATTTTGGTGTTTTCCAAAGCCTCAGGAACTGAACTCAGTGGAGGAGGAGAAGGGGTATGGTTGACAGGTAAGAGATCAGACATAAAAAAATATAAATAACATAAATGTACTTTAAAATATTACTGAATTCATGGAGGTTTTCTGCCATGTATTTCATTGATTAATGGATGCTAAAGCTATAACTCACTACTACGTTAATAGGGAGAACCCCTGTCTCATAAATCTCATAAATAAAAGTTTCTTGGACTTTGAGTCTCTGACTCTCAGTCAACTTTTGCATATTAGGAAAGAATGAGGTCTCTTCTCTGATGTCAGGATATCTTCCAAGGCCAAGATTTTTCTCTCCATTGACAGCCTCTATCCCCTGTGGAAGGCACACCAGGCAATAGCAAATACGACTGAGTCCAAACAGGTGAAAATTAATATCTGGTCCCTCCCTTTAAGAAAGATTTCCAGGCACTTTAAAAAAATAGTCAAAGCTACTAAATGATCACTAATAGGGAAAATCACCCAAAGCACTTGAAAAACGTCATATAAAACTTCTGCAGGCAAGATGGCAGAGGAGTAGCAGACTGAAATGACATCAGGTCGCAGGGGTTCCGCTAGATAGTTATCAAACCATTCTGAAAACCCACAAAGTCAACAGGAGATCGAAGAGAAGAGCAGCAATTCTAGGAACAGAAAATCAACCACTTTCTGAAAGGTAGGGCGTGCAGAGAAGTGAATCCTGGCAACGGGAAGATAGACCGTGGGGGGAGGGGGGGGGGCTTGCTCCTGGCAAGCGGCGGGGCAGTAGAGCACAAAATCAGAACTTTTAGAAGTCTGCTCCACTGAGGGACACCACTCCAGAGGCTAAGCGGGGGTGGAGCCCTCCCGAGGACATGGTAGTCTCAGGTCCCACGGGGTCACAGAAGGATCGGGGGTGTCTGAGTGTAGCAGAGCTCACAGGTATCAGAGTGGGGAGGCTGGGTACAGAGACAGAGCCGAGGAGAGAGTTCTCAGCTCAGGGTTACCTTAAAGTGTGATTCGTGGCACAGTCGGGCCACTGCTCTTCAACAGGGACCCTGCAAGTGGCAGATCTAGGGAGACTCACCTTCCTCCTCTGGAGGCAGGAATCTGCTGGATTTGGAGACTCCAAATGGGGCTGTGTGCCAGAGACAGAAATGCTCAGCCACAGGCCAGGTGAGAACAGAGCTAGGCCAGAGACCAGGGACTGACTGACTGCTTCTCTCCAAGGAGGGAGGCCCTGAGCTCTCAGCTCCTCCGGGCTGGAGACTAGGAGGCCGCCATTTTCATTCCCGTCCTCCAGAGCCCTACGGAAAGCATTCAGGGAACAAAAGCTCCCGAGAGCGAACCTGAGCACGTTATTTAGCCTGGGCCCTGGCAAGGGTGGGGCAATTCCACTTCAGGTAAAGATATTTGAGAATCACTGCAAGAGACCCCTCCCTCAGAAGATCAGCAAGAACATCCAGCCAAGACCAAGCTCACAGATCAAGGAGAAGAGCAGAACTCCAGAGACAAAGGAAAGCAACACATGGAATTCATGGCTTTCTCCCCATGATGCTTTAGTCTTATAAAGTTGAATTAAATTTTTTTAATTGTATTTTTTTCTTATTCTATTTTTTTTAACTTTTCCTCTTTCCTCTTTTAACAATTTTTAACTAGGTTATCTTAACAATACCTTTCTAAAAAAATAATCTTTTTAAACCTTCATTAATAATATTCTATCATTATAAAATAATTGATAAAATATCAATTATTATAATATATCAATTAAATATATCAATTATTTGATTAAAAATATCATCAAAATAATCATATTTTATTTTTCATTGTATTTAACTTTATTTTTTGTATACATATAGGGTTTTTCTAAAAAATTTTGGGACATAATTTCTTCTAATAGATCAAAATATACCCTAAATCTAGCACAAGGCCTTTTTCTAGTCTCCAGCCTTAGCACATTCTCTCCCCCCAACCTGTTTTATTTTTCTTCTTTCTTTTTTCAACCAATTTATCTTAACAATTCCTTTTTTAGAATTTTTTTTAATTTTCATCTTTACAGTCATATTCCAGCCCTTCATTGTATTTACCCTTATTTTTCATGTATATATGTTTTTCTTTCTTTAAAGTTTTTGGAGGAAGTTTCTTCTAAGAGACCAAAATGCACCCAAAATCAAGTGGGTGGTTCTGTTCTATTCACAAGTCTAATATATATGTGTGTATATATATATATATATTTTTTTTTTTAATTTCTTTTTACCCCCTTACTTCTTCCCCTGGTTTGGGGTCTCCTCTGATTTGGTTACTGTACATTTTTCTGGGGTGTTTGCTACCCTTTAATGTTTTATTCTCTCATTCATATATTCTTACTTGGATAAAATGACAAGGCAGAAAAACTGACCACACACACACACACACACACACACACACACACAAAAAGAACAAGAGGCAGTACCGACAGCTAGGAACCTAAGCAATACAGACTTTGGTAATATGTCAGATTTAGATTCAGAATGATGATTCTAAAGGTGCTATCTGGGCTCAAAAAAGGCATTGAGAATATTAGAGAAACACTGTCTGGGGAAATAAAGTCCCTTTCTGGAGAAATAAACAAACTAAAATCTAACCAAGCTGAAATTAATAAAGGAATTAATGAGGTGCAATAAAAAATGGAGGTTCTTGCTGCTAGGAAAAATGAGGCAGAAGAGAGAATTCATGATATAGAAGACCAAATAACAGGGAAGAAAGAAGCTGAGCAAAAGAGAGACAAAGAACTACTGGACCAATAGGGGAGAATTGAGGAGATAGGTGATACCATAAAACGAAACAACATTAGAATCACTGGAATTACAGAAGAAGAAGAAAGGGAGAGGGGCAGAAGATATATTGGAGCAAATTATAATAGAGAATTTCCCTAATATGGCAAAGGGAACAAGCATCAAAATCCAGGAGGCACAGAGAACCCACCTCAATATCAATAAAAAATAGGTCCACACCCCATCATCTAATACTAAAACTTACTAGTCTTAGTAACAAAGAGATAATCCTGAAAGCAGCTCGGGACAAGAAGTCAGTAACATACAATGGTAGAAATATTAGATTGGCAGCAGACTTATCCACAGAGACCTGGCAGGCCAGAAAGAACTGGCATGATATATTCAGAGTACTAAATGAGAAAAATACACAGCCAAGAATACTATATCCCGCTAGCCTATCATTGAAAATAGAAGGAGATAAAAAGTTTCCAGGACAAACAAAAATTAAAAGAACTTGCAAACACAAAATCAACCCTACAGGAAATATTGAAAGGGGTCCTCTAAGCAAAGAGAGAGCTTAAAAGTAGTAGACCAGAAAGGAACAGAGACAATATACAGTAATAGTCACCTTACAGGCAATACAATGGCACTAAATTCATATCTCTCAATAGTTACCCTGAATGTGAATGGGCAAAATGCCCCAATCAAAAGAGAGAATGGATAAAAAAAAAAAACACCCAAAATCTATTGATATGCAGTCTGCAAGAGATTCATTTTAGAACCAAAGACACCTCCAGATTGAAAGCGACCAGGTAGAAAACCATATATCATGGTAATGGACATCAAAATAAACCTGGGGTGGCAATCCTTTTATCAGACAAATCAGACATTAAGCCAAACACTGTAATAAGAGATGAGGAAGGACACTATATCATACTCAAAGGGTCTGTCCAACAAGAATATCTAACAATTTTAAATATCTATGCCCCTAACATGGGAGCAGCCAACTATATAAATCAATTAATAACAAAATCAAAGAAACACAAGGACAATAACACAATAATAGTAGGAGACTTTAACACCCCCCTCCCCGAAATGGACAGATCATCCAAGCAAAAGATCAATAAGGAAAGAAAGCCTTAAATGACACACTGGACCAGGTGGAAATGATAGATATATTCAGAACATTCCATCCAAAAGCAACAGAATACACATTCCTCTCTAGTGCACATAGAACATTCTTGAGAATAGATCACATCCTGGGTCACAAATCAGGTCTCAACCGATACCATAAGATTGGGGTCATTCCCTACATTTTTTCAGACCACAATGCTCTGAAGCTAGAACTCAATCACAAGAGGAAAGTTGGAAAGAACTCAAATACAAGGAGGTAAAAGGCATCCTACTAAAGAATGAATGGGTCAACCAGGAAATTAAAGAAGAATTGAAAAAATTCATGGAAACAAATGATAATGAAAATACAACTGTTCAAAATCTGTGGCTAACAGCAAACGCGGTCCTGAGAGGAAAGTATATAGTGATACAAGCCTTTTTCAAGAAACAAGAAAGGTCTCAAATACACAACCTAACCCTACACCTAAAGGAGCTAAAGAACAAACAACAAAGAAAGCCTAAGCCCAGCAGGAGAAGAGAAATAATAAAGATCAGAGCAGAAATCAATGAAACAGAAACCAAAAGAATAGTAGAACAAATTGACGAAACTGGAGCTGGTTCTTTGAAGGAATTAATAAGATTGATAAACCCCTGGCCAGACTTATAAAAAAGAAAAGAGAAAGGACCCAAAGAAATAAAACCATGAATGATAGAGGAGAGATCACAACCAACACCAAAGAAATACAATTAGAAGGACATATTATGAGCAACTATATGCCAGCAAATTTGACAATCTGGAAGAAATGGATGCATTCCTAGGGACATATAAACTACCAAAACTGAACCAGGAAGAAATGCAAACCTGAAGAGACTCATAACCAGTAAGGAGATTGAAGCAGTCATCAAAAATCTCCCAACAAACAAGAACTCAGGGCCAGACAGTTTCCCAGAGGAATTCTACCAAACATGTAAAGAATAATTAATACCTATTCTCCTGAAACTGTTCCAAAAAATAGAAATGGAAGGAAAACTTCCAAACTCATTTTATGAGGCCAGCATTACCTTGATCCCCAAAACAGACAAAGACCCCATCAAAAAGGGAATTACAGACCAATATCCCTGATGAACATGGCTGCAAAAATTCTCACCAAAATACTAGCCCATAGGACCCAACAGTACATTAAAAGGATTATTTACCACAACCAAGTGGGATTTATTCCAGGGCTGCAAGGTTGGTTCAACATCCACAAATCAATCAATGTGATATAATACTTTAATAAAAGAAAGAACAAGAACCATATGATACTCTCAATAGATGCTTTAGAGGCATTTGACAAAGTATAGCATCCTTTCTTGACCAAAACTCGAGGCGTAGGGATAGATGGCACATCCCTCAATATCATCAAAGCCATCTATGAAAAATACACATTTTTCATTGAGAATGAAAAATATTCTCAACGGGGAAGAATGGAGAGCTTTTCCCCTAAGGTCAGGAACACAGCAGGGATGTGTACTATCACCACTGCTATTCAACATACTACTAGAAGTCCTAGCCTCGGCAATCAGACAACAAGAAGAAATAAAAGGCATCCGAATCAGCAAAGAAGTCAAACTCTCACTCTTTGCAGAGGATATGGTACTTTATGTGGAAAACTCAAAAGACTCCACTCCAAAACTCCTAGAACTCATATAAGAATTCAGTAAAGTGTCATGATATAAAATCAATGCACAGAAATCAGTTGCATTTCTATATACCAACAGCAAGACAGAAGAAAGAGAAATTAAAGAGTCTATCCCATTTATAATTGCTCCCAAAACCATAAGACACCTAGGAATAAACCTAACCAAAGAGGCAAAGAATCTGTACTCAGGAAACTATAAAGTACTCATGAAAGAAATTGAGGAAGATACAAAGAAACGAAAAAATATTCCATGCTCATGGAGTAGAAGAACAAATATTGTGAAAATGTATACGGTACCTAAAGCAATCTAAAAATTTAATGCAATCCCTATCAAAATACCATCCTTTTTTTTTTTTCAAAGAAATGGAACAAATAATCCTAAAATTTATATGGAACCAGAAAAGATCTCAAAAAGCCAGAGGAATGTTGACAAAGAAAGCCAAAGTTGCTGGCATCACGATTCCAGACTTCAACCTCTATTACAAAGCTGTAATCATCAAAGACAGTATGGTACTGGCACAAAAACAGACACATAGATCAATGGAACAGAATAGAGAGGCCAGAAATGGGCCCTCAATGCTATGGTCAACTAATCTTTGACAGAGCAGGAAAGAATGTCCAATGGAACAAAGACAGTCTCTTCAACAAATGGTGTTGGGAAAATTGGACAGCCACATGCAGAAAAATGAAACTGGACTATTTCCTTACACCACACACAAAAATTGACTCAAAATGGATGAAAGACCTCAATGTGAGACAGGAGGCCATCAAAATCCTTGAGGACAACACAGGCAGCAACCTCTTTGACCTCAGCCACAGCAACTTCTTCCTAGAAACATCGCCAAAGGCAAGGGAAGCAAGGACAAAAATGAACTATTGGGTCTTCATCAAGATCAAAAGCTTTTGCACTGCAAAGGAAACAGTCAACAAAACCAAAGACAACTGAGAGAATGGGAGAAGATATTTGCAAATGAAATATCAGATAAAGGGCTAGTATCCAAAATCTATAAAGAACTTATCAAACTCAACACCCAAAGAACAAATAATCCAATCAAGAAATGGGCAGAAGACATGAACAGACATTTCTGCAAAGAACACATCCAAATGGCCAAGGGACATATGAAAAAGTGTTCCACACTGGGATGCCTTGGTGGCTCAGTCAGTTAAGTGTCTGACTTTGGTTTGGGTCATGATCCCAGGGTCCTGGGATCGAGTCCCACATAGGGATCCTTGTTCAGTGGAGAGTCTGCTTACCACTCCCCTACATGCCCTCTCTGACAAATAAAAATACAACCTTTAAAAAAAAAGAAAGTTCTCCACATCACTCGGCATCAGGGAAATATGAATCAAAACCACAGTGAGATACCACCTCACACCAGTTAGAATGGCCAAAATTAACCAGTCAGGAAACAACAGATGTTGGCAACGATGCAGAGAAAGGGGAACCCTCCTACCTATTGGTGGGAATGTAGGCTGGTGCAACCACTCTGGAAAACAGCACGGAGGTTCCTCAAAAAGTTGAAAATAGAGCTACTCTACCACCTAGCAATTGCACTACTGGGTATTTACCCGAAGGATACAAATGTAGCGATCCAAAGGGGCACGTGCACCCGAATGTTTATAGCAGCAATGTCCACAATAGCCAAACTATGGAAAGAACCTAGATGTCCATCAACAGATGAATGGATGAAGAAGATGTGGTACATATACACAATGGAATACTATGCAGCCATCAATGAAATGAAATCTTGCCATTTGCAATGACATGGATGGAACTAGAGGGTATTATGCTGAGTGAAATAAGTCAATCAGAGAAAGACAATTATCATACGATCTCTCTGATATGAGGAATTTGAGAGGCAGAGTGGGGGTTTAGGGGGTAGGGGAGGAAAAAATGAAACAAGATGGGATCAGGAGGGAGACAAACCATAAGAGACTCTTAACCTCACAAAATAAACTGAGGGTTGCTGAGGGGAGGAGGGGTATGGGGAGGGTGGTTGGGTTATGGACAATGGCAAGGGTATGTGAAATGGTGAGTGCTATGAAGTATGTAAGCCTGAGGATTCACAGACCTGAACCCCTGGGGCAAATAATACATTATATGTTAATAAAAATAATTAATAATTTAAAAAAACCCTCCTGCAATCAGCTTCTTGGCTACAAAAGCAAAAATAAGACTCACAATATCGTTAGCTCTCAGTGGTCAGTTCTAGGCTCATGTGTCAGAAGCGTTTTAAATTTTATTTAAAATTATAAATTTTAAATTTATTTTAGCAATTTAAGTATTTTAAATGCAGTTTCAAAGCTGCTCCCCTCCCGCTCCGCCTCCAGTATTGTCTCTGCAGGTGGCCCCTCAGAAGTCTAAACCCCCCTTGTGGACAGTTTACTCAGATAAAGTCATTGCAAGGCCCCTTAAGAGTTGCTAACGTCAGGAGTCACTGCAACAGGGTAATTCCGCCCAGCTGCTGTGAAATATTCGGGGAGTCCCCTGTAAGCAAGAGAAACTCTGGAAGTGGTCCTTTTGCTGCCCTGATGGCTACAATTCTGTCCAAACAGTGGGTACTATTTCTTATGTGATGGCTTTCCTGTACAAGCTCTGTAGGTTGAAGCTGGCTGAGAGCAAAGAAATATCAATCAGCCTCCATTTCTTTCTTTTTTTTTAATCAGCCCCCCATTTCTGGAAGATAACATTTAATCCTGCCAAACTCCTGACCAATTGAGAGATTTCCTCAAAACTGAAAATCAGCTTTCAACAAGTTTCAAGCTGTATTTTCACATCAACCAATTCTGCTGTGGCTCTTCCCATCTTGCAGCAAAAACGGTCACGAAGAAATCAAAACGGTTTGCGGCACTCAGAATGAAAATCAGCATCTGATACAAAACATGCGAATCGTGGGCCAAAATATGTGACAGCAACGTAGTTCTGATGAATGTTTTATCTATTCATTACCTAGTAGTATTTTGTCTATTACATGCATTGCAAATAATTTCCGGTTGCTTTTCCCTTCTAATATTTACCCTATGGTTCTAAAATAGATGAATATCTAAATGCAATTGAGATATTTTAACTGTAAAGAAAAAACAATGGTTGAGACAAGGAGAAGACCATTAACCCATGATATCTGTGTACCCAACTATCACATAAGCCTTCTCCTTGTTTAACTAATACTCTGTGCTCATTCCAACTAACTAGCAACAGTATGAAGTAGCTGTTGAAATCACTGCAGCAATGTTAACAGATGGAGCAGACTTGTACTAATTAAAGGAAAAGGAAATTATTGTTCTTTGTACGTGTTCACCAGCTTCCGAAAAGTCAACGTGAAAGCCTTCCATTCAACTATTCAAGTCATTCAGCCCTCTAGACATGCATTTTATAGCCACTTCACACCAGCGAGCCCCACTTAAAATAGAACAGTGTCCAAAAGAGCCCAGATCAAACTCCTATCATCTGAACTTCTCTTTCATATCGTGGAAGTAGAAAAGTGGGGTTTCACAGAAGTACCATCAAGTGCTTTCCATGTGATTAAGTCAGACCATCCGTGTTACATTACAAAGTGTAAGAACCATGTGGCCCGGTCTACTGTGAATTCACTCTATTTTTAAAGTTTCAATCTCTAAATAGCAAAACAGAGCAATGATTGGGAAGAAAACACCTGACATACATTAACATGTCCGATTGCAATTCAACATTTTGAAGCAACTGTTCATCTCTCAAGACACTCAGAAAATTGAGATCACTTAGAATGCAGTCATTTCCAACAAGGTCAAGCTGACCACTCCATGAACACCCATGTAGTTCCCCATCACCCAGGGTGATCCTGCCTCTGGGGCATAGATGGGGCGCCATGATGTTCTGTCCAGCTCTTGAAAACCCAGTCAACCCTGTGTGTTTACACACTGGCATTTCAAGGACTTCAATGGCTTGATTTTAATGATCAAAGAAATCATTTTAGAAAAATGTCCTGTCGTTCAGGTACCTCTCAGATTTAAGCTCTGGGATAAATTGCCCTACATATTAAATTACCTTCCATTTGTCTGAATTCAGCAGCAGGAAAATAACATGTTTCTCTATCAACTGCCCACCCCCCAAAATATATGTATTTTCCCTTGGCTGAAAATTACAACTTGGGTCATTCATTATTTCCTCTAGGGATGCTTCTAGGAAATTCGAGCCAAATTTAGCCTCGTTACAGTGACCCACAGGTCTTCAGGAGCAAATGCTCTATTTTGATGAACATTGTTCCATTTCATCCCCAAACACCTTAGTTTGCATTAGGGCTTTAATACATTAGACGCTTTGAGTCGGCCTGAAGGGAGATGAAATGAATACCAAGACACTCTTTAAGGATGCAAATGTAAAAACCAGACAATCATGCTCCTGGTTGTTAAAAACTTTGTGGTTTCCAAGCTTCTTAACCGAAGTGTAGAGATTGAATCAATAAGGACAACAGGAGATCAGAGCGGTAGTTATATTAACCGTTACCACCATTTATTACATGGTTAATCTGTGTTCCTCAGCGAGGAGCCCTAGCTGCCAGAAATCTCACAAGGACTTGCTGAGTTCACCGTGGGGAAACTGAGGTTCAAAGTAGCCATATACCAGTCCAATGTCCCGCAAGTGGTCCAGGACAGAGGAGAGTCACAATCTAAAGAGAAACCCATCTCACTGCTCGGCCCCGCTCTCCTAAACTGCCTGACTTAACAAGCCCACAGTACAAAATTGTATTGGTAATTTGAATAAATTATCCCAGTTATAAAATCCAAAAGCAAACATTTTTTCTCACTTATCTCCACTTCTGCAAAAGTAAGAATGCTATGCTTGGATAATATGACCTTTTATCTGCAGAAAGCACTGCATGCTTTCAAAACAATTCCCCATCTAACATTTCATTCTATTATTGCCACAGACCTGTGCAGTAGGTAGAACAGATGTTACTATTATCCCGACGTGACAGATAAGAACACAAAGGCATGACAGGGTTAGATGCCTGCCAAGTCCGTGGAAGAGATTAAAGAAGAACTCGGGTCTACTGACTTCCGCTTGAAATAAACATGCTTCCAACCTCCGTTCATTGCATAGACATTCATATTCTCATGGTCTCTCTCTCTATGTCTTTGTTTCTCTTTGTGTCTGTCTCTGTCTTTCTCAGACCTTCAGTCACTGGGCAAAGACTCCATAAATCCATTGTACCAGTATCAGTAGGGAACTGGGGTCATTTGACAGTAATTCTATAGTATAAGAAAATTCTATGATGGTTCATTCGGGGAGATTCCCTCTCTGACCTAATTCATCCTCCACAGAGAGAAGTTTGAACCTGTCTTGTGGCTCTCATGGGGAGATAACCATCTGTTAAATTCAGCAATGGAATTCAACTCATTTTGATTGTGTTCACACTTGTCCTCTCGTTGGCCTCGAGGACATCCCCTTTCCCTCTCACTCCTCCCCTTCCCAAAAGCCTGCCTCAGATGGACTTCATATACGAATACGGAGGGGAAATAATTTATACAAAAGTTTACTGTCATTTTGGGTGAATATCTGTATTTGAATTCAAAATAAAAAAAGACCTCTCATTATGCCTATAAAATAGAACTATAATATTTCAAAAAAGAATGCAAAATATCGCCATTTGGCAGTCGGTGTAATTAATGACCAAAATACTGATATATTTCAGAGAAGTCTGAATAGAACATAGTAAACATTAAATGCTTTCCATATAAGTATTTTTACAGCAGAAATTTGAAATGTACAATTTATAAACCCAACAAAGCCTATTAATATCATGGTTTTTGCACTCTAATTTAATAAGCTAGCTATCTTAAATTTTTGCCAAAAAAGCCAATGGAGGGAGGGAAGGAAGAAGGGAAAGAGGGAGGAAAATGTGATTTTGTCCCTTGAATCCACTGTTTATCCCCTTGTACCATACTGTCCTTTTGAAGTTTGTCCCTTTCAGTGGCAAATACTGAATGTTTATTATATTTCCAATGCAACAATTCTAGGCTCAAATTCTGCCACTGCAGATAAATACAGACAATAGTGATTGATGGGCTTAAAACACAACCATAATTATCCACAAAATGATCGAAAAAGTGACCTAGAGTAGCTGCTGACACGAGCACAGTATTTATGGAACAAAGTCATACCTACAAATCTGAAAACCATTCCCAAAAATGTGTCCCTCATGAAATAAGGTCACAATGATCAGTGAGCGAAGGACAAGAAGAAACAGGGAAGCCATAAAGAAATTTAGGCAGGCCATGAAGCCAAGGAGGTTGAGTGTCATAAATAAATACAGAAGACAGAGGGTTCGTAACGCAAAGTGCACTGGAATTGCAAACAATATATTAGTGGTTATCCGATCTAAAACTGTCTGAATGATGCCAGCCCGTCAAAGGAGGGGGGACTCAGGATTTTGCCAGGCCAAGGTTCTAGAAGTCCGAAACAGGCTATAGAAGGGAGAAGAGCTGGCTGCTAAGCTCATGGAGTAGTGAGTGAAAGTGGCATCTAGAGACACCTAGACACCTAGCTAAAGGAATGAACCCAAAGGGCAGAACAGAGCCTGAGACTCTGACGCTTGAGCCGGAGGCAGTTAGATGGAACACGAGGATTCAGGGGGCAGACATGAGGCGCAACCACTCCTGGGGCAGTGGTTGCCATGATTTCAAGGGACTCCTTTATGGACCAGTTGGGTCATGATACCCACAGGTGGGACTAGGTTACTAAAGATGCAGGGGCTGTTAGACAAACACTCTGCACACAGCCCCTCCCAGTTTCTACTTTTTTGTCAGTCTCTGGAATGACGAGAAGATGAACTGGCCAAAGGGACGTGAAGAGGGGGAGAATCCATGAGGACAGTAACTTTCCTCATGGGCAGAGTCCCGGTACAAGGAGAGTTTCCAAGAAGAAATTCCTGGGAGCATTCTTATTTGAGGTGCTTTGGGACATGTTGTCTCACCTTATCATCCCAATAAAAACTTCCAGAAAAAAATCAATCATGAAAAAAAAAAAAAATCAATCATGGAACTTAGCAAGATGGTTGATGTCACAGTTCATTTCCATCCCACAGTGCTACTTCAAGACTCTTAAGTTTATCAGTCAGTCTTACACAGTAGTTTCTAGTTACCTGTCCCTTAGATCCATCCATCCATCCATCCATCCATCCATCCATCCATCCAACCATCCATCCATCCAACCATCCGTCCATCCATCCATCCATGCATGCATGTCTTGAGTGCCTCAATATGGCACTAGGTGCACAGCAATGAGTGAAACAGAGTCCTTATCCTCTCAGAGCTACAATTCCAGTAGGAGAAGAAACACGACACAGGTCAACAAACAACTAATATTGTGAAAATAGAGAAAGTATTTGGAAGGTTACAAAATGGGTGCTGAATGCAAACTCAATAGAAGACTTCTTTGGGTTCTGAAATAAGGACCTCTTTAAAAAATGTAATAATCAGGCTAAGATTTAAGGATCAGAGGCACCCCTCCCCCCCATGGGAGAAGGGCAGTCCAGGCAGGAAGAACAGAATGTTTTCAGTGTCCAGTTTGGAGAAGGGGGGAGGGTAGAAAATTTTGATCAAGAGAAAAATGGTTGGAGGCGAATCTGAGGACATATGTGGGACTGCTTCACACAGGGCCTTGAAGACTGTGAGAAAACTGGATTCTTGATGAAATGAAAAGCAAGTAATAAAGCAAAACAAGGATAGTGAATGACAGGGTCTAGTTGATATTTTTAAAAGATCACTTAGGGATTGCAGGGAATGAACTGAAACAACTGCAAGGAGGAGAGAGGAAGGAAAGCTCGAGAAGGTGCTACTGCAGTATTTTCAAGCAAGATATAGTGAAGGCTGAGGTTAGGAAGGGGACAGCAGAGACGGGCAGAAGTGGAAATAAATCCAAAGTATATTTTGCAAGTAGAAGCTATGGGACTTATTACTGCAGGCTCAATGAGGGGGAAAGTAGTATTTTGTTACTATACCACCCAAAGCACGAGACAGATTCAGGGCAATCCCTGTCAAAACACCAAGATCAGGGCACCTGGGTGGCTCAGTAGGTTAAGCCTCTGCCTTCAGCTCAGGTCATGATCTCAGGGTCCTGGGATTGAGCCCCGCATCGGGCTCTCTGCTCAGCAGGAAGCCTGCTTCCCTCTCTCTCTCTGTCTGCCTCTCTGCCTACTGGTGATCTCTCTGTCAAATAAATAAATAAAATTTAAAAAAACCAGCAAGATCATTTTTCACATAACTAGAACAAATGGTACTAACATTTATATGGAACCATAAAAGACCCCAAAGAGCCTAAGCAATCTTCAGAAATTAGAACAAAGCCAGAGGAGTCATAATCCCAGATTTTAAGATATACCACAAAGATGTAGTAATAAAAACAATAGGGGACTGGCACAAAGACAGACACAAAGATCAATGGAATAAAATAGAGTCCAAAAGTAAACTCACACTTACATGGTCACAAAGGAGGCAAGAATATACAATGGTGAAAAGACAGTCTTTTCAACAAAATGGTGCAGGGAAAACCAGACAGCTACCTGCAAAAGAATGAAACTGGGCCATTTGCTCACACCACACACAAAAATAAACACAAAATGGATTAAAGACTAAATGTGAGACCTGAAATCATAAAACTCCTGGAAGAAAACATAGGCAATAATCGCTTTGACATCGGCCATAGAAACATTTTTATAGACAGGACTCCTGAGGTGAGGGAAACTAAAGCAAAAATAAACTATTAGGATGACATCAAAATAAAAAGCTTCTGTACAGCAAAGGAAACCATCAACAAAATGAAAAGGCAACTACTGAATGGAAGAAGATATTTTCAAATTATATATGATTTGATATGGCCTGCCAAAGGGTTAGTCACCAGAATATATAAAGAACTTCTACAGCTCAACACCAAATTATAATACTAATAAAAAATCCAATTAAAAATGGGCAGACATTTTTCTAAAGAAGACATACGGATGGCCAAGAGATACATGAAGAGATGCTCAACATCACTCATCATAAGGGAGATGCCGATCAAAACCATGAGATACCACCTCACTCCTCTTAGAATGACTAGAATCAAAAAGACGAGAAATAACAAGTATTGGCCAGGATGTGAGAAAAAATATACTCTCCCCTTGTGTACTATGGGTGGGAATGCAAACTGGTACAGCTACTGTGGAAAACAGAATGGAGGTTCCTCAAAAAAATTATAAATAGGAGTATGCTATGACCCGCAATCACACTACTGGGTATTTACCCACAGAAAACAAAAACACTAAGTTGAAAAGATACATGTACCTTGTGTTTACTGTAGCATTTTTTACAGTAGCCAAGATATGGAAGCAGCCCAAGTGTCCACAGGCTGATGAATGAATAAAAAATACGTGGTACACACACACACACACACACACACACACACACACACACACACACCCCGGAATATTACTCAGTCATGAAAAGGATAAGATATTGCCATTTGTGACAAAATGGATGGACCTAGAGGCTATTACACTAAGTGAAATAAGTCAGAGAAATACAAAGACCATATATGATCCCTCTTATAGGTACAATCTAAAGAACAAAACAAACCCAAAACCCAAAACCAGAAACGGACCCATAAATACAGAAAAGAACTGTATGATGATTGCCAGGAGGTTGAGGGGATGGTCAAAATGGAGGGAGGGGACTGGGAGATACAGGCTTCAGTTATGGAATGAATAAGTCAGAGGGATGATGAACGGCACAGCACGGGGAATCTGGTCAATGATACAGCAATAGCATTATATGGTGATAGATGGTGGTAACACTTGTGGGGAGCGTGGCATTAAAAAAAGAAGTTACAGAGGACCCAAGCAGCCTGGGACTGGGGTCCACAGAGAGGAGCTCACAAAGATGATAGAAAAAAAACCACAAAGAGGCAAGTATAGGTCAGGGAAGGGAGGGAAAGGAAGCATTTCAAGGAAAAGGAATGGCTAACTTTTCCTTCTGATTCTTGCCGAAGGCACATTTTCCAATATGATTAGTTTTAAGTCACTGACCTTTGTAGCTTTGACATGATTTAATTCTTCATTATAAATGAATATTATGCTTTAGACTAGTAATAATGGGCACTGCTCTGCACTGTGCTAATTTTTTAAATCACTTTAAAATACTTTTACTATGGCTCTATTCTTCAGATCACTTTAAACACAAGGGTACCACGGCAACTGAAACCACCTGGAAACAGAATCATTTGAAGGAAAGCCAGTAGGATTTATTACTATCACTGTTATGCTCCATATCTGAAAACACACACACACACCACACAGCTACTGTATATTCTAAGTAGACATTAAAGTCTGTTAAAGTCTGCAAAGTTCACGGTGGCAAGGAACTTTGCAGAGAAAAGGTGGCATTATCTGTTTAAAAAGAAATCTTAAACACTTGATGAGCCTGGGTCCCTCCTCAATTATCAGAGCAAAACCGAAATCAGCATGAATTAAATCAAACTTGGACGGCCATCTTTGGAGTGAGAAGGAACCCTCGGTATGCAGGGGATATACTTGTTAGTGGGCTGACAGCGTGAGCCCTGCAAGAACCTTGGTGTACAGATTGGCTTCTCATACCAAGTTCCTGCAGACCAAGAGCCCTTATGCAGAAAGGCACCCAAGAGAGAAAAGGAAAGTGACTCAATATTAATCATGTTGACTCATTTGACATCGTAGAAGCCTCATTACCCTCCCCTTCATTTATTTCCTAGGTTCAGAATTGTATCATAAATGACACCATTCAGAAAAATGACTGCACCGCGAAGATCATTAACATTTCTATACTGAATATAGTATTTAGGAGCTTTGAATGTCAGTGAAGCAAAGCTTGTGCTCGTAGTTAATAAAATGAAGATCTCATGTCGCTTTTGACTCTTGAAACTTTACTACCATGTTTATTTTTATCTGTTACATTCATGGATAAGTTTAGCCATCAAACCCAGCCTCTTAGCAACCTTAAATTCTTTTGAAAATATGGTGGAGGGTAAATATATAAGTAATATGTATACACGTTTTTAAAAGATTCTATTTATTTGTCAGAGAGAGAGCACAAGCAGGGGGAGCAGCGGTCAGAGGGAGAAGCAGGTTCCCCACTGAGCAAGGACCCCAATACAGGACTCGATCCCAGGACCCTGGGATCATGTGCTGAGCCAAAAGCAGATTCTTAGCTGACTGAGCCGTTCAGGCATCCCATCAGTGCACACTTTCAATGACATATATATAAAATTTATCTATTTTTTGAGAGAGAGAGCACACAGGCATGAGTGGAGATGGGTCAGGGGCAGAGGGAGAAGGAGAGAGTCTCAAGCTGACTCCCTCCTGACCGTGGATCTTGATGCAAGACTCTATCTCAGGGAGATCATGACCAAATGGCCCAAATTTTCAATTTCAATCCACGTTTTTGGAAATGATGACATGCTAAGCTACCTGTCTCTCCACATTCAGGTGATGCCCACTTGGGATTCTGCTGAAATACCAAGGATCAGTTGCTCCATTGTTGACTTGTACAAAATTCATGCAAATAGTTTTCTTACCCTCTCAAATATCCCCAGTCAGCTTCCACAGTGCACTGTGGGAACCCCCAAAATGTTACCTCCTTTCCAAAGTGAAAAGTCCTGAAAGTAACCTTTAGCTTCTCATGGTGCCATATCATAACTCCTGCAAAATCCAATTCCATTAATTCTCACAACACTTAACCACCAACTTTTCTTACATGATTTCTATATTTGCCATTGAAACTGGCATGACCTTTACTCCCCATCTAATATCAGATGGTCTTCAAAGACATTATTCACGTTTGTTATTCTGAGCTAGTCACTCAACTTCTCATAACATAAATCTATCACAAACCAAACTCATGCCTCACTAACTCCAACCTTGAATCCCCTCTTGCTTCCCATTCCACTGGGTTCACCCCATATTTGTTATATTCTATTTCTTTACCTGTTAACCCTTCTTTTTCTTCAGAAAAAAAATTATTTGGCATGTCCTACCTTAGAGCAGTATCAATAAGATTTCTATTAGGTCCTACCTTTCTCTAAGTGACTATATAGAACGCTCTCATCTAAGACTTCCCAAGTGTTTCCATGTTCAATTTATTCTCCACCCACCCTGGAAGCTGAGAGGGGTACAGTCAGTTGGGGAAATGCTTTTAGATACCAATTTTGGAGGTGGGCTCCAGGGTGTTGGTGTATGTACTGTCACAGACAGGTCATAGCGTGGGAAATGGATTTTCACCACAGGGTCACATGTCAAAGTAGTTTGGGTTTTGTCAAGCGTCAACTTTTATGCAGAGTTTACTGGTTTTTCTTCCCAGTTTTTAAAGTTCCTGTTCGCTTAAAAGTAATCAATAAAATATGGCAGGATTCAAGAATCGTCTGTCCAAGATCACATCCTGGAAGACATAAACAATGTGGCACAGAACAAAATGCTTTCTCTTGAAGTGGAGTCTGAAAATCTGTAAACACGAAGCCCTAAAAATAAAAGAACGGCACACACTGAGAGCCACAAGAACATTCTCAGTTATGTCTTTGCGTGAAGGCAGAGCCAAGACAGAAGTCACCAGGATATTTATTCTCTGTAATACTCTTTCCTCTGCCTATATGAGATCAACCTAGTACTTTTTTGCTCTCCCACCCATCTCTCTCTCTCTCCCTCTATCTCCCTTCCCCCACCTTGGACACTTTCTCTGTTCTTCCCTCTCAGCCTCCCTGTAGCTCCCCCTTCTTGTCAACCTACTTAACATTTATAGCTCCCACGGCTCCATGCTAAGCCTTTTTTTCTCTTTTAATTTACCGTACTGTTCGTAGATAATCTTGCTGAAATTACTACCTCTATGCGGACGATACCTAAATGTACATCTCCCACCAGACTTCTTTCTAGAGCGCCAGCTGGAAAGCTTCTTGCCCACACAGGTACAGTCACAACTGAATATATCTTCCTTTCCAAAAAATCTGCTTCTCCTCTAGAACTGCCAGCCTTGACTACCAGCATCGCCCCCCTCCCCACCCCCGGGCGCTCAAAACAGGACTCTGGAAGTCAGGGACCTTCTCCCCTCCCTCGCACCCCCTGTGTGTCTACCGCTCTGACTTTCCTACAATCTCTTTGCTTCTAGGCATCTCCATGCCACTACAAGTTTAAGGTGCTTTCATCTCTCCGGTTGACCTTGGCATTGATTTGGAGACTTCTTAATCTCTCAATTGCTCCCTGCATCCACACTTCAATCTGTCCTACTCATTGCAGTGATCTCTTAAAAACAAAATGAAACACACATCTGCATGCAAAAGGTGCAAAATCCAAACCCAGCTTGTACCAGAGTTAATAACATTGGACCGCTGTGAGTGTCCTGGTTTTCACACTACACTACGGTTAGATAACATACTATGATCATTGGGAAAACAGTGAACGGTACGCGATTGTCCTCTATCCTTCCTTGCAAATTCTTGTGGGTCTTAAACTGTTTCAAAATAAAAAGTTACGGGGAAAAAAAAATAAAACAAACCAAACTCTGACTATATTCTCTGCTTCTTGCCCCATCTCTTCTGAAAGCCCTTAGAAAGCTTCCCTTAAGCAAGACCGACATCTTTACATTGACTTTCAAACCCACTCAAATTCTGGTCTACCTCATGCTCCATTTTCCTTTTTGGACTCCTACTACAACCATACTAGCCTTCTTTTAACTACTCGCAAAGGACACTCTCTCTTGCATTAAGCCATTCCCTCTGCTTAGAACAGATTCCCTAAATCCTTAGGGCTTATTAACTGCCTTCTTCTTCAGATCTCTGCTAACTGTCCCATCATCCAGAAAGTTCCCCAGGCATTCTCTACTGATCGAGCCCACCAAACTAGGTGAATCCAGTCTCTTTCAGGACCTGGCAGCATCCTTTACTCCTCCTTTGATAAAATGCATCATGCCTGAATATTTCCCCTCACTCCAGGGTCCATAAAAGCAACATGATCAAAGAATTAAGGAGTCTGATGAGAAAATATTTCTTGAGAAAATGAACTAATGAATTTTTAAAATTGCTGCTAAAATCCAAATTCTTCATCAACTTTATCATTCCTCAAAGGAGTCTCTGGATTGTAAATACATTGGTATATTGAGTGATAGTCTACTTTTCTGTAATTAGCAATATTTTTATGAAACATCTTATGAACCAAGATTTGGGGGCTCTAGTAAACCAAGTATTAGACTCTGAGGGGGGAGAGTGGTATGTCACTCCAAGTGTCCAGTAACATCAGAGAGGGGTTCAGAGACACAACTATGATGTCGTAACTCTAATAAAGAAAAGGAAATTAAATATATATTTTTGTTCTCGAAATAGCTCTCAAGGAAGTCTACGGATTCACGTTCAGTTAAGTATACGACCAAGGAGGACCCACAAAAGGCTGACACTGACCATTATTTTCTGCACTGGTGCCTGCCCATGTGCTCACCTAGCCACACCCCCAGGCAGCTTAGACACCGAGTGCTCGCTTCCTCGGTAAACCATCCGCAAGGCGGCTGTACGAACGAATGTACAAGGACTATTATGTAATTCCAAGAACCAGAGGACTTCCAAGAACAAGAAATCATCACTCAGAGATTCAACCCCTGGTTTTAAAAATGAGGAACCTGGGGCACCTGGGTGGCTCGGTGGGTTAAGGCCTCTGCCTTCGGCTCAGGTCATGATCTCAGGGTCCTGGGATCGAGGCCCACGTCGGGCTCTCTGCTCAGCAGGGAGCCTGCTTCCCTTCCTCTCTCTCTGCGTGCCTCTCTGCCTACTAGTGATCTCTGTCAGTCAAATAAATAGATAAAACCTTAAAAAAAAAAATGAGGAACCTGATATAAGATCAGAGTTAATGGCAGCTGCAAACAGGATCAGAACAGAAGTAATCTGGAATCCCGGTGACAAAACTCAACCTCGCTTGCATGCAGAGTGTAGAATTTTCAAGAAGTGCATCCATTTGCAAATATTTCCATCCACCCTATTTAACCCTTGGCTCCTTCATACTGAAGTTTTTCAAAGCACAAATAATTGCGAAGCCAAGAAGCAATGAGAATGCCATTCAGATTTCTGATAAGGGCATACATAAGAACCAACTCAGGAACATTAAACTTCTGAATTCAGTTCTGAGATCTGTAAGACTTCTTAAGACTTTGAGTTCTTAAGTTTTGTCTTCTGATGTGCTTACTTTAAACTGGATTCTAAATGAGGGAGTGGGGAGATAAAAGTCAGAGAATGCTTCATGTCAAGACCCAGGAAGGAACGCATGAGGAAGAGAAGAGCAAGGACACGGTCAGTGGTATTGGGTTCAAGTTCATGCTCCAGCACCGTGCTGTCTCTCTCATGGACACCCGTCTTATTTATCTTTTTAACTGTACTTTTTCCACAAAAGGCATAAAATCCCTATCTTATCTATCAATTTATGCAGATTTTTTTTAAAAGATTTTATTTATTCATTTGACAGAGATCACAAGTAGGCAGAGAGGCAGGCAGAGAGGGGGAAGCAGACTCTCCGCTGAGCAGAGAGCCCAACGAGGGGCTCCATCCCAGGACCCTGAGATCATGACCCGAGCCGAAGGCAGAGGCTTTAACCCACTGAGCCGCCCAGGGGCCCCAATGCAGCAGATTTTCTTTAGTCTGTGATCTGTTCTTTGTGATAATTCAAATGAGTGTGATTTAATAACCTCCTTTGATATTAAAATCATATGTAAAACTTGTAGGGGTAAGTAAATAAAGCATGAGGCCATCTCTTTTTCACAGTGGGTGTGTTCTAATACCTGAGTATTAGATGTCCAAACCCCACATCCAGGATTATGTGAAAATGCATGACGAGCAGGTGCTCAGAACAGATAAGTGCAGAATCCGAGGCACTTGTCAGACAAAGGCAGGGGCAGTGGACCAAGGGCAGGGAAAGGAAGGGTGCCTGACTTTGCGAGAGTGAAGCAGTCCCAGTGTTTCCCAAGTCCCAGGCATGCTCAGCTGCTGTTGGGGTATGTGGGGGCTGGGGGTGATGATGCAAATAGGACTAAGATTTCCCCTGGCAGAAGGTGGCTTTTCCCTCCTACACGCACATTCCTCCAGACAACTAAGAACATGTGGGCTTCTCTTGGGGAAAGGTTTGCCCGTATGAAGGAGAGATACTGAGGGTACATCTCTCTAAAGATCTACTCTTCTGGACAGCTGCAAATGCACACACTGATGTCCCAGCCCGAGGAGGGGGAGTCAACAGATCTGGGCCAGGCCACAGTCATTTGCTTTTTTAACAAGTGCCTTCAATAATGTACACGCGGAAGTCTGCAGAGCACCCTGCCAAAACTACCCTTTAGATGGTCTAAGTTCTGTCTCTGTGTCAGATCAGACCAGCCGAGTTCTGCCTTTTGCAGAATGATCCAAGCTTCCCCAAAAGAAATGTCTTCAAGAAACTACATGTTGATACTAAACCTTGAGCTTTTTATGAAGGGTTGACCCAAAAAACAACTTTACAATGACATTTGTGACAGGTAAGATGTGGACTGTTACATCTTTCAATGTCTCTTACTAATCTTACTCAATCTTTTACCATGAATCGGCTTAACATTTTTATTTGAAAGTAAATGGAATATAACAAACATGTGTGTAGATATACGGATATATGTGCATGCTTATGTACATATCTATATACATATGCGTGTATCCATATATCTACACATACACGTGTGTGTGTGTGTGTGTGTGTGTGTGTGTGTGTGTGTGTGTGTGTGTGTGATTCTGCAAGCTGAATTTAAAAACCAGGAATCTCTCCCCCTTAGGGCAAGTAGTCCCAGGCAGACAGCAGCCAACTAGCTATCTGGCCCTCTCAGAACCAAACACTGGTTAACCAAAGTGGAAATAGAGGAGAATGATGGAGTTTCTCCCTTTTAGAAGGATCTATTTCGAATATCCCTCTAGGCAAGAGAGCTACAGCTCATTTTTTTTTAAACTTCAAACCCACACATGAAGTTTACAGAACATTTTGATTTTAGTTTATTTCTTGGGCTAAAGTGTATGTGTGTGTGTGTGTGTGTGTGTGTGTGTGTGTGTAGAAGCGTAAACTGGGTCCTTTTAAACTAAATAAAATAGCCATTTATTGCCTATTTGATCATGTAATAATTTTTAGGAAAACTTATCATAGATGATATTCATGTAAGTCATTCTTCTGACACAAAAATTTTGCCAGATCTATCGATCTCTCATCCCTAAAGCAACACCAAAAAATTTCAAAGTCTTTTTAGGAAGTCTGCACAGAGTGGGAGTATTTCTAAATACTCAGCCAAGCCTTTTTTTTTTTTTAAACCACACCTGGCATGTGCTCCATCAAAGCTGTCTGAATGAAAAAGAAGCTCTGATTGTTATCCTATGAGCAGCTCCTGGGAGTTGACACGTTGATGTCATCGTGTGCCTTCCAAAACAATTAAGTAAGCCATACCTCATCCGTCCACATTCCCCTTCCACTTGCCTGGGCTGAGCAAGACAAGAGCTGCATGAGCCATGACTTAATGTCAATTCTACTGAAAATGGTGAAGTTGCCTATGGTACTTTCCATGAGCGTCTGATGACGCAGAGCTGTACATCAGAGAGATAACCAGGCCTCTGACAGAAGCAAAAGGAAGAAACGAAACTTCAGTAAAGAGCTCTTAAACTGACCTCAGAATAAAAAATCCAACTAACCACTTTTCCCCCCCATATATCACCTACTCGACCTCCTAGCTAAACCCTAAAATAGGGAAAAGCTAAATAATGATGGACTGGACATGCTGACATTCTCCTGAAGAAAATAAAATGGGATCATACAAATAAGTCTTATTAATTCTGAACAGCACATGCCATTTTGACCAATGAAGAGTCAAAGTATTTCTTCAGTGTTCCTGGTAGATTTTTCTGGTAGATTTTATTTTATATTTTATATTTATATTTTATATTTTTTTTTATATTTTTAAAGTTTTTTTTTTATTTATTTGATAGAGATCACAAGCAGGCACAGAGGCAGGCAGAGAGAGAAGGAGGGGAAGCAGGCTCCCTGCTGAGTAGAGAGCCCGATGTGGGGCTCGATCTCAGGACCCTGAGACCATGACCTGAGCCGAAGGCAGAGGCTTTAACCCACTGAGCCACCCAGGCGCCCCCATTCTGGTAGATTTTAAACACAGAGCATGTTTTTGTTCAATTTCTGTCTTTCATAATGTGAGTCTGCTTTCTGCTTCTTGAAGTATCAAGGTGTCTTTAAGTACAGTTAGCTGTATCCAGAATGATTTTATATCTGAATTCACTTTTCCAACAAATAAAGGAAACTTCTTTTTGTAGGACTCCTTCTTCTTTAACATTCTGAGAAAGATGCAGAATTTTCCCGATTACACATTTGGTCTCTCAGCTTTCCTAGAATAACGCAAAGCAATGTTCTCTCTTCAGAAAGAACAAAGAGGTAGGAGAATTTGTGTAGTTGGAGTAAAATAACTGTAAACCAGCTGTAAATGGAAATGGCGCACTGTCTCAACCATCTCCAGTTTTCTTTAAGAAACTTAAAGAATGTCATTTCTGTAAGGACTGTACACACTCGCCCTTCACGTCCCACCTGTCCGTACAGGAAAGAGTAGCGCCATCTTGTTGCGGCACTGGGCGCCCTCCAGGCCAGTGGGGAAGGCCCTCATGCAGTGTCTCCAGTGGCTGCCCATGGTGGGTCCTTGGCTGCCCCTGACTCACAGTTACATTTGGCCTCACAGTGGCATTGAAAAGAATGAAATTAAAAGGAAGGAGTGAGGAATACATTAGGCAACGCTTTAACATCATCTACTTCACATTTTTATAAAACACCGGATTTCCTGCTTTTCTTGGAAAATGAGCAAGTTTGCCGTCCCTGGGCCCATATTCCAGCAAGTCAAGGGGCAGCTGAAAGGGAGTCTGAGCTGCTTCCCGTGGAGGGGGCGTGTGCTCTCTAATTCACTCTCGTTCCCCCAACCTGGTCCATCTGACCCCTCCGTGGATCCTACCTGACCCTGGGACGCACGCACGCTGACGGCACTTCTGCACGGTGCGGTAAGGGCTATGCCTGGGATGTGAAGAGGTCAAAGCAGTCCAGGACAATGGAGCTCACCTCTGGCTAACATTATATTCACTTGCTAAGCTTAAAAAAAAAAAAAAAATTAGCAATTCTTGGGAGCACCCAGTCTCCACCCCAGATCTGGGGTGGGACACAGGCATCAGGACTTTTAAAGTTCCCTAGAGAGTTGCAGGGCGACCCACAGCAGAAGCCCCCTGGGCGAGGCAAAGGGTCTTCATATGCTGGTTCACACTGCTCCTAAGAGAGTATTTCAAACTGTGTGCCTCCCTTCATATTTGTTCAATGGTACCTGGTATTTTTCAGCATAAGTTTAAATAGTTGCCAAGGATGTCATTTCTTGCAAGGAAAATATCAGTATTTCGAAATAGAATGTCTGGGTCACTCGTGTTGTCCACCGGCATCCAGTTTTTAAAATGCAGAACTAAATTCGCAAACTTCAGAAATCCTCTGTCATTCCTTTGTCCTTTTTTTTTCTTTCTCTCTCTCTTTTTTTTAGAGAGAGCGAGCGAGCAGGCACACACCTGCTGTGGGGAGGGGCACAGGGAAAGAGGAAATCTTAAGAATCTTATGGGACTTTTTATGCCCATGCTGAGTGTGAAGCCAGAGCAGGGATCTATCTCACGACCCTGAGATCAGGAGCTGAGCCTAAATCAAGACTCAGACACTAACTGACTGGACCACCCAGCCGCCCTCATTCATTTTCTTCTTAATGCAAATCTTTTTCTATTCTACTTCTCCCAATGAACGCAAAATATTTTTTATGCTTGACGTCTTTTACTGATCACACCTTCACATACATTTTCAGACAGATCAATTTTAGGAAAGAATACATATGGGAGATGAGAATCTCATTTCTTTCCATAGATCTATGCTCTTGTATCGCTTATCTTAGCCTGGGATCTCCCAGAAAACAGACTGAGAAAAGAGGTTGAGGGTGGATAGTTTCTTTGGGGAAACCGGCCAAAGACATCTCCAGGAGGTGGACGAGAGCAGCAGGGAAGGAGGGAGAGCCAGTTCCAACAGTCATGGGTACAGTGAGCATGCTGGGCTACTGGAGGTCCCCGACAGTGGGGACCCTCCCCAGACCCCAGTGAGATGTGCCTCAGAACTGCCTGTGGGGGACACAGAAGAGGAGGGTGTTTGGATCCTGGTGCCCATCTCCCATTGGTCTAGGGTTCCCATGAGGGGTTAACTCGCATTCTCTTCGAGGTTCATACACATAAGGGGAGCTCAGAAGTGGGGTGAGGTCAATAAAGTGAGAGATGCAGCTGAGGCATGGAGCTAGTAGGTGACACCAGGTAAACTTCGTTGTTGCAAAGGCTGATGGTTAAAAAGGGGGGCTGAGACCATGGGAAGCTGGGCACAAGAGGAGTCTGATATTCTCTTGGAAAATCCTGGAGTTTCTCTCACTGTCTCCAGATTGAATTCCCCACTGTCTCCAACAGAGGGGAACCAGAAAACACATTGAAGAGGTGATATTAGATACAAGCCTCAAAAGGCAGTAAGACCTTGCCAGCTTCGTGGGGCAAGTGTATTTGCCACAAGGGCATAATAGGACCAAAGGAATAGGATACAGAATGAAAGGATGTATTTAGGAAGCTATAAGATTTCTACAGGAAAAATGCACACCCACAGATTATGGTAGAGAGAGATGCAGGGGCTAAGCCCTACTGGACCTTATACGCCATGCTCCAGAACTTTCTTTCTATTATGAAGACTATGGGGGAGAGACTGGAAGCTTTTAGGCAGAGAGTCTCATGGCCAGTGAGACAGACAATTTGTCATAAAATGATTAAGGCCTTGGCCACAACGGAGTCTCTAGTGATGGATGGTAGGGAGGATACTGGAGAAATATTTACAAAGAAAGGCCATAGAAATCTCTATCGGCCAAATGGGGTGGAAGAGAAAACGAGTTTCAGATGACTCATGGGCTTCCGTGCAGGAAAATTGGTGTTGGTGACTAAGGACTGTAAATACAAGCAGTGATTTACTGCAGTTTTGAGAAAACCAGGTCCCCAATTTTCTGGTTGTTTCCTATGAGTCAGACCATCTGAACAAAACCGTGAGGAGGAAGAGCCCTCCTGAAGGTTCATCTGAGAAGTCCCGCCTTCCCCGAAGTCTTTTCTACATGCCCCCAACACCACAAGCCTCTCCACTCCGACATCCACAGTCGGAAAAGCACATGAATTCAGCATGGCCAACCCTTGCCTCCTCCTGGGAGCCTGACTTGCACAGAACCCCGAGTGACCTCAGCTCTTCACACCCAGGGCACAGGCGTCCTGCCATTAGAACTCGGAAGTCCTCACGCATGGGAGCGCCCAAGCCATGTGACGGAGAATGGAGGCAGGGTAGGCGGGTGGATTTGGGCAACTCAACGAAGGGCATCAAAGCCTCAACTTTCAAAACCGCCATGCTGGCAAAATAAAATCCATGTCTGGTTCAAATCTGGCTTGTCGATGTCTAGTTTGGGCCACTGGCAAGACCAGATTCATGACACTGTCTCCCAGAAGACCTGCCTGCCTGACTTCCACGGCTGTAGGACACAACCATAAGTGAAGGAGAGCTATCATCCACTTTGATTTCCCAGCTTCTGCACGCAGCTGGCTACGCAGATTCCTGCATATATACATACACATATACATATGTGTATATTTATATTTATATTTATTTACTTATTTATTTTCCCCATACTAAGTTCTCCTGCTCCAAAAGCCTTGGTGGTAGTAAAAATAATGAGACAATGCCTATGAGCATGTCAGAAGCCACAGAGAGCTTGCAAATGTGAAATGCCCATGTCACCATCATCCTATCCTCCCTATGAGATCACCTGAAAAATTCACCAGGATGCTACTGCACGCGGCCCAAAGGCCACAGTGAGAGTCATCTGGAAGATGTCTCCTCGTAGGCCATCATTACCAGTAACTAAAAATGACTCTCGTTAAAATATATTTACCTTCATGATACTGGCATAAGCTTTCAGCAAATTAAAGTCTTTGCTGCTAAATCAATGCCTATTAGCACTAAGCTTGAGACATGAATATTGAATTTTTACTTTCTTAAACACTATATCTGATTCTTCCTTACTAAATAAGCAATAAAAATCTAACTTCTAATTACCAAGTATTTAATTTCAATTACTGCAAATGTAGAATATATTCCCACAGCAATTAAAAGTAAGATTTTTACAAAAGGCTGTTTATCAGACTCTAGAAAACTAGATGCCTTCGATTTGCAATTCTGTGTTCCCCCACCGTAAGTATAGAGGATGCTAGGCATTTCATCTTGAACTCCATTCAGCCTGGGGCGGGTCACGCTGGCTGTCATGAATTTTCCATCATGTTTATTTTTTCCCTTACTTTGAAAATTAGGAGTTCAAGTTTAAATAGCATTAGTTTCCCAAAGCAAAGCCACAGACGTAAAGTAGATAAAATAACATAGGACAACATGCAGTAAATGGAAATTCAGATAATTTTAATGTCCCACTCAAGGATGCTGATAAAATAAGCAGTAAATGGAAATTCAGATAATTTTAATGTCCCACTCAAGGATGCTGATAAAATAAGCTGTTTTTTAAAATATTAGGATAGCTTTTGATTTGCATGCAAACAGAGTGACCTCAGAGTTCAAATTCATATGTGAGAACAGTTGGGTATATGTGCTAGTCTGGGTTTCACTAAAATTAAATTAGACAGGGAATGGGTCCCCACACTCATCACTCTAATCAGGCCTTTTTAATGATCATAAAAATTGTTTTTGTTTTTGAAAGCAAAGGAAATTTTTTTAAATGCCAATATTTCAAAAGCCATATGGATGATTTGTGTGGGTTAACTCATAGGGTCAGTGTAAGAATTAAGTGAATTAAAATGCATAAAGTACTTAGAATACAAGGGGTCAGATATAAACGCAATGGAGACCTTCCTTGTAGTGGAACTAAAATGAGCACAATGGTAGAATGCTTTGAGGAGTTTCACCCAAGAGGTCAGAAGAGCAATGAAATGCGGACTAGACCGGTCACTAAGCAGCACTGGAAGTCTTTAATGGGGTCTTTTGGAAGTTTCCCTATTTTTTTCTATAAACAAACCAAAGGATTATAGGACAATCAGGGTTGAAGCCATATGTTCTTATTAGTTGAAGTTACACTGTCACTAATCTAAAAACAAATTCCATGCACGAAATCTTCATAGATGACTGCTCTCAGTCTTCATACGCACCTCCTTGCAACGAGGGCAGAATTACGAGTTGGTAAATAAGAAGAGAATCTTTAGCATTCTGGCATTAGGAATCGGAAGTGTGAGGGCTATCCATGCTGTCAAGACCCATCCCGACAGACATGGGTCAACTGTCCTAAACCCTCACTCTATCCTCAGTATGAACAGGCAGCCAAAGAACCCCTCTCTAAGGCAAAAGTGAAAGACAGACAGACAGACAGACACACACACACACACACACACAGCATTTCAGGTCTAAGAAAATGATTAAAATAATAAGAATCATAATGACATCAAATTTGTGTCCACCGACGAGAAAGTCAAGAGGGTATTGCACTGACAAAGTCCAAGAGAATACAACAAAGAAAGGATAATCAAAGAATGAGGGTTCTTGGAAATTAAATAGAGCAATCAAGATTCTGATTAAAGGAGCACACTAACACCCATGTCATGTTTCCTGTTGGGACTGGGAAAGAAAAGAGCACGGAAGGTGAGACTGTTCTTCTATTTTAATTCCTTCTACTTTTACTGATCATTAAAACCATATATATCAATGCAAATAATGAAACTTCATTTTGAAGAACAAAGTTAAAGACTGCTATAGAATTTTATGATTCGACTTCTGACTACCTGCCTTCATCACTGATTGGATTAATTTTTGGAAATGTTCATGCCCTTGAGCTCAAGATCAGTAGCTGTAATTGAATAAGTTGGCTTTGTCACTCAGTACAGGGAAGGAGAACACACAACTCAAGAAGGTGTGAGGCATTTCAGCAAGCGGTGTCAGAAGGAAAAAGGATTGGGCTCTTGTTGGATAATTTTGAGGACATTCTAGGGAAGTAGAGGTTCATGCTTGATTGGGTGTGGTCAGAAAGCAGGGGCATGTCTCTGCTCAAGTATGTCATTCAATATTATCCATAAGCTGGAGCAAGTCCAAAGTTGTAGCTGGTAAAGCAGCAGTCACACACGTCGTGAGAGACGGAGGTGTCTGGTATTTTGCAGCTCACACGGTGACCCAGTCTGCAATGGACAGTCTGGAGATGGTTTACGCGGAGCAGCAGAACAATATGGCTCAGTTCTAAAGCATTAGATCAGTCTGTAAGAACTCTGAAATCGAGCCGTGAGGATCAGATCAGTTCCTGGATGTCATAAGCTCCTTTTGTTCTCTCTTTCAAGAAAACCAAAAGGAGGGGCGCCTGGGTGGCTCAGTGGGTTAAAGCCTCTGCCTTTCGCTCAGGTCATGATCCCAGGGTCCTGGGATCGAGTCCCGCATCGGGCTCTCGCTTGGCAGGGAGCCTGCTTCCTCCTCCTCTCTCTCTCTCTCTCTCTCTGCCTGCCTCTCTCCCTACTTGTGATCTCTGTCTGTCAGATAAATAAATAAAATCTTTAAAAAAAAAAAAAGAAAGAAAACCAAAAGGATACAACTGGTAATGATTACCCAGGGCTTATCATTTTGATATGTGTGAATCAGGTTACTATGCATGGGTTTTCCTTCAAGACATTATGGTTTCCATAGACATCAGATATCCAATCTTAATCCTGTGTGTATACCTGCAAGAGTCAACTCTGAGAAGTCAAGGTCTTTACTGTCCCCAAAGAGGTTAAGGAGCTCACCTAACATCACCCAGCTGTCATCTGGTAGAGGGGGAATGGCAGCTGGAGTTTGAGCAAAATCCGCCTGACGCTATGCTGGGATTGTCTGCAAGTGGCATCCCAATAAGATGGATGGATGCCTCACTGGCATTTGGGAGAAGGTCATGCTGCATAATTTCATTATGGGTTCTATCATATGCCTTTCACATGGGTTTTCCCTTTTGCTTGCTACATATATGAATGATCCAACTCTAAGGATTTCATCCTATGGCTTTAGCCCAAAGGGATTCCTGAAGAAGATTAAAGCATGAGCTGCCAAGGGCCTCCCCACTTGATAGGGAGCAGCGACTTTGTTCTTAGGCTAGAGAGAGATGATTCCAGAGTTACTGCCAAAATGTTCATCCGGGAGATACACTAGAGGTACAGCAGAAGATATGACAGATGCACCCACAATACCAGGGCTGGAGGGATAGCAGCGGAGAGGACCTACTCTTGAGGCTAAGGCCAATAATCACCATCATGGACAACATTAAGTACAGGAAGTGTAGCAGTTCCTTAATCCTGTCCCATTAAGTCCATATTTATCTCACCATTAAATACACCAGTCAAGAATTTACTGAAGTAGATTATTGTGCAAGACCATTCGGGAACCCAGTGTATGTCTAGTGGGTGCCCATCATGGACGGCATGTGAATGACTGATGAGATTTGCAAATAAATACCCACCTCTTCAAAGAGTTTTGGATGTATACCAGTGCTAGGGTCACATTACACGTGTTCTGATTTCACTTGTCACTCACAAGCTGGGTCACCTTGGGAAAATGACTTAAATTGTCAAATCCTCGATGTTATCATTTACAAAATGGGAGGAAGTTAACGCCCTCCACAGAGGCTTGTTGTGAAGATGACAGGAGACAAGGCAGGAAGAAGTTTGCCGCTCTTGGTGTAAAGCTCAGTGAGAGTATCTATTCCTTTTTGTACTGAACTTCTTCACTACTATAGCTATTAATTAGAGGCAGTTAGAAGATGCCCCTAACAACACAGGATGTGGAGAAATAGCAAATCACAATGAGTTATGACTACATCTATCCGCAAAAATGGTGGACACTCTTGTCCTCTATCAAAAGCCATTTTGAACCATCAAACAAAACTCCATGCTCATGGAAAGCAGAATAACGGCTCCCCCCAAGGATGTCTATTTTATAATCCCTGAACCTCGAAATGTATTTCCACATGCAGTAAAAGGAAGTGACAGGTATTATTAAAGGTAGGGACCTTGGAAGGTCCCTTGGAAGGGAGAGATGACTTGGAATTATCCAGCTACACCCAGCGGCATCACAAGGGGTCTTGTAAGCCAGAGAGGCAGGAGAACCAGAGTCAGGGACTGCACGTGAGAGAAGACTGGATGAACCATGGAGGAGCTGGGTGATGTGGGCAGTCTCTAGACACTGAAAAGATGAGGCAACGGCAATGGGATCTCCTCTGAGCTTCCAGGGAGGAACCTAGCTCTGCCTACTCCATTTTAGCCCAATGAGACCCTCATCAGCCTTCCCCGAAACAGTAAGATAATTCTGTCCTGTTTTAAGCCACTATGTTGGTTGTAATTTGTTACAGCAGCAATAAGAAACTGATACGATGCCTCTCACCTTTATTAAATCATCTTTGCAAAATGACTAAGGGACATTTGGTGCATGTGTAGTATACTTTCTAATAGGACCAACTGAAAGCTCGTTATTGAAGATTGTGCCTGGTCTATTACGTACCTACGTCAAGTGTACCAAGTTCATTACAGAAATACAAACCATAGAACAGCCTACCTGAGTAGCCACCATAAACTATCGCAAACAAAGTCCTCTCTACGTGCTTGAGCAAACCCTTGGATTTGGCAGAGTTGGCAAGCTGCTAACAAACAGGGACCAGAAAATGCAGTAAAGAAATAATCAGAATATATTCCAGAGGAGGGTGGAGAAGAAAAAATTGAACACGATTCCTAGAGAAAGTAGCAGTGAATGTAAAGATTGACTTCAGAACTTCTAAACATCCTTTGTGCCCCAACTTCATCTCATAGCAGAACTTAGAGTTTGCTGTGATTTTTGCAATACCAGAAAAATCTGAATCCCCATAGCCTCAACAACCCCACCCCTCCTGATACTTACAGAGTTCATCGTGTAGCTTAAGACAATTTTCTCTTTTAAAATAGAAGTAATCTTAGGAGAGTGAGTACACTCACTACTTTATTATTTATATGGAGATATAAATAAGGTTCTCAATTCCAAGGAGCAAGTTCACAACTCTGTCCAGAACTAACTTTCATAAAAATTAAAAAAAAAAAAAAGAAAAGTTTCCAAAATTCGTCTAAGAGATCAGGGAAAAAAATTCTTCCATAAATTTCCCAAGATTACAAATGAAAAGGGACAATTTTTAAAGTGAGGGCTTATTGACCCTGTTATAGTGAGACTATCCTGACACTTGGGACCCAAGCTTCTCCATAAACTTCCATACCCAAGTTCACGATGACACTTTCTTTCCATGAAATGAGAGAGAAGCTTCCTATCTGCAAACGGATACCTACTTCCCCATTAAGGGGCATAAATTATAACTCTGCTAGATTATTGATAAAAATGCAATTCAGTCAGTATGAATCCAAAACCAAATCTTATTTAAAAATTCAAACCCTCTAACTTGATTCTAAGTGCTTTTGCTTTAATTGTATAGTACATCAATGTGAACTTACTGTAAAATGGAAAGATCTGCCTTGTGGTGAGGTTAAAATTGTCATGATATTTTTAGGCTATGAATTTGAATACTCTCTAGAGAGATCATCTTGGAAAAATGTCCAAAATCAAAACAGGAAATTAACAGGGTCATTAAATTAGAGTAGCAAGTGGTTTTATATGTTATTTTGTCCCATATTTCTCTCTTAATACATGAGCTTTCTGAGATGAAGGCATGATCCAGTTTCCTCAATAAGCATGTTTAAATGCACACATGTCTACATGTGAGTCTAAAATTTGTATTTTCAGGGCGCCTGGGTGGCTCAGTGGGTAAAAGCCTCTGCCTTCGTCTCAGGTCATGATCCCAGAATCCTGGGATCGAGCCCCACATCGGGCTCTCTCTGCTCAGCAGGGATCCTGCTTCCCCCTCTCTGCCTGCCTCTCTGCCTACTTGTGATCTCTCTCTCTCTGTCAAATAAATAAGTAAAATCTTTAAAATAAATAAAATAAAATTTGTATTTTCAATACTCCAGATTTTTGTTCAAGATTCAATTGGGCATTTTAGCTCATCAGGAAGATTTCTTTAAATACTGAGAGAATCAAGATTTATAAAATGCATTTTATTTTTAGGCAAAAGGACAGAAGAATGAAAACCACCAAGACAACTCTTAAAGATTAGAGTCTTTCCTTTCTCTTCTTAACTCTCGCTGGAAAAAAATTTAATTTTACTTGACCTGAGACATAACTTGGTATGAGCGAGCTATGCTGATTAACAGGGAAAACAGGACCTCTATGTTAAAAAATCACAGGGATTTTCCAAGTGAGCATCAAAAAGTCTACACTTTCAAACTACTGAGGCAGGCTCTTTGTGCATTTGCAGCCAAGAAAGAAATGGAAAATTCTTCTAAGGGTAACTGTTCATTGACCAAAGTAACCTATATTCAACTTGAAGAAATGGCTTAGAATTTCACATGATTTTCTTTCTATTTAATCTAAAATGTAACAGCCACATATTCAGTTACTAAGAGACCAGGTTCCAAAATAATTTGAAGCTTAACATTCAGAACCAATATGCTGTTGTTTCTGCCTTCAATTAACCTAGCTTATCTAAGCGAGGAGGCTTTAACTTCATGGCAAGCTAACACATAAATAAGCAGAACAGATGTATTCATTTACTACACATAAAATAGAATATTCTTCAGAGGCAATGAGAACAGTAGCAGGCTTCAGAGGGCAGAGACAGGAGTGGGCTCTGTGTTCTAATCAAGATGCTGCCTTTAGGCAAGTTTCTTTCCTTCCTGAAGCCTTGAAATCCTCCTTTGAAAATCGATGCCAATAATAACACTTATCTCATGGGGTTTGGGTAAAAATTATAGAGGAAAAAAAATCATGTAAAACATTTAGTAAAGGAGTTGGTACAGATAAAGGTGCTCAATAAAAGGTTTCTGTGATGGTAATAAGCAGAAGCATTATTATCATCCCTAATGCTTCCTTGGGAAGTAAAGCTACTATAGAAACTTGTCAAATACAAACATCATTTGTAGAACTTGCTTTTTTTTTTTTTTAACTGACTTTTTAGAAAGAATCAGAGATAGAATTATTTCCTACTCTGAAGTCAACACGGCATAGTACTACACCGATCTGAGGATTTATTTCCTGAAATTTACCCTGAAAGTTCACTTACTTTTGAACAAAAAGTTACTCTAACTTTGTCTCTGTTTTGCTTTTTTCCCCAAGTCCTATTATATCCACTTCTCTCTGCCCTGTTAACCTTTGAATGGCCTTTGCCCAAAAGCTATAAAAACCTGACCTAAAAATTGCTGGTCTACTCTTCACTGTGTCCCGAAATAGTTTTAATGGAACTTAAAATCTCAGAGTATCTCAGGGTCGGAAGCGCTCTCAAACGCCATTTGGTAGTACTTCCCTCCCTGCTCTCCAACATCGCCACCATCTACACTAAGCGGTCATAGGGCTTTAGTGAAATGTCTCCAGGGATAAAGGCATCGCTACTTCAAGAGGCAGCTGATGCTTGGACCACCACAGACCTTGGAGCCATTGTTAAGAAACCACCAAATACCTCCAGAGAAAGAAACAGCTGTCCCTGCCTCATTTTCCACATAGAACTGAAAATATGTCTGAGCCAGTAACTTGAAAACTCTTCCATATCTCACGTTGACTCCACGGAGAGCCATGACATGTTTCATTTAAGGAATCGATAAGGTCTGTGATGGGAGCATGGCGCTCTAACAATGATCTCAAGAATCTGTCCTGCTTCAGGAAAGCAACACCTCCACTAAAACCCTGTCTTATCCTCTTCATCTGCCCAGTGCAAAGAAGAACACTAACTGTTTCCTAACTATTGGGAGAATTACATGAGATTGTCCATGTGAAGAACTTAACCCCCAGTGCCAGACACATGGTAAGCGTTTGACAAATGGTGGTCAACAGGGCAAAGAAAGTCTATGGGGTCGCTAGCCACATGCCTCGCACAAAGCCTACATTCCAAGAATGTGACTGTTACTCATTAGGCCATTTGCTTCATTATCCAAGACCTCGACTACTGCCTGCTAGAAAACATGGCTTGATGGGTATTAACACATTAAGAGCACGGGAACTGTCAACAATGCTGACATAGGACCAAAATGCAACACCACACAGACCTTCTGGGGGAGAAGGAGAATTTCACTATTCCAAGACCCAGAGGCATGATGGGACCCAATGCACAACCAGATCTAAGACTTGTCTGCCACAGTGTTAAGGACCACATGCTCTGTTTCGGTAGTCCAGGCTGTCTGTAATCGAGACACAGGGCAGCCCCAATTGGGAAGTTTCCATGAAGTATTTCCTGGTCTACTGCAATGCAGAAACACTACTTCTGCATGAGTGGCTCTACGCCAATGGTCACCAACAGGTAAATTAAAAACAGAAATAACCTGTCAAGTGTGCTTCTCCACTATCTCTGATCTACCCACAGCCTCCGTCCACAGCTACCTCATGCTTTAATAACCGCCGACCCGAAGCTCCAGCGTCCAGCCTCTCCACAGCCTCTACCAAGATGCCAGAAGACAGAGCAATCTTTCCCAGATCTCACTGTACCACCGCCTTGCTTAGAAATTCCCCGATTCCATATTGGTCATCTCACCAGATCCTACCTCCCTGATCTGGCCTTCCAGCTTCTCTTCCCTTTTCTCCCACTGGTCTATGGTCTACTCATGATCTGAATTCTGCTACCTTCAGGGATTTCAACAGGATCGCTTCCGACCATTAACCCACCAGATCCTGCCTTTCCTATTCCAAAAGCCAGCTCAGAATTCAATTCTTGTAAGAACCCCTACGTTAAGCTTTTCCAATTTGTCCTCTCACTGTGGGTGTCTCTGTCTTCTGTTGGCATGGTATTAACATTCACCTGTGACTCCTAAACTTTCTGGAATGCCCTTTCAGGACTAGCTCATGCCCTTTCTCTTATACACAAGCCCAGCAAACCATGACTTGAGGGACTGAAATCTTCTAATTCTTTGAAGTGTTTCTAATTACACTGTACTCCTTCTGAGGAAAGCAGAAACCATCCCAGTATTTTCTGTGTGCTTTCTCTTTGCGGGAGGCAAGGACACATGGTTGGAAGGCATCCAACGTGTGGATGCCTTGCCGATCTCTTGTAGGGTAATACTTCTTACTGAAAGAGCATTTTGCCATCCACACACTGACCTTAGGTCATTGAATTTGAGCCTCAAAAAACAAAAAGAGAATTTTGGTAACTCCTCATGACTTTCACAAGGTGCCATCACACATTAATCTATTAGAATGTCTCCTGTGCCCCACCGTTCCCAAATTTAGCTGGAGATGTCATCAGTGATCATGTCTCTTATCTTTAACCACGCCAGCTGCATCAGACTGCAACCCCCTCTCAAATACGTTTTTTCTTCAATTGTTTTAAAGAATGTTTCTTTCTCTTCTCCTTTTTTTTTTTAAAGATTTTATTTATTTATTTGACAGAGAAATCACAAGTAGGCAGAGAGGCAGGCAGAGAGAGAGGAGGAAGCAGGCTCCCCAATGAGCAGAGAGCCCGATGTGGGGCTCGATCCCAGGACCCTGAGACCATGACCCGAGCTGAAGGCAGAGGCTCAACCCACTGGGCCACCCAGGCGCCCCTAAAGTAATGTTTCTTATAACAGCTCCCATTCTTGAAATCTGTGCTTTGGCCGTAAGACATCAGTAAATACTACCGAGTGAGGCAGAAAAAATATTCAAGTAAAGTTTTAGACTCCATTAACCCAGCAGTTATAAAGGCATTTCAAGAAGAAAAGCTCACTTTACTGGTAAATTCTTAAATGCTGAATGCAACTGTCCACCAACTGAACTCCAAGTCATTTGTGGAAGCCAATGGAATGTTTGAATATAAGCTTTAGCTACCCTCTCAATCCACTTCCATTACTCTCCAGCTGGAGAGAGCAGAGCAGCCAGAAAACCAAGCAACCAACCCTTTATCTGCTGCCTCTTCCACCCTCACAAAAATCACACTTTCTATCTGAATGGCCACCCAGGACACGGGATCTACCCATCTTCGTTGCTCTCATCTGTTTGATTTTTTTCTATTCCCTTTCCCGTATGTTTTGGGGCCACTAAAAAATTAGTTGAAAAGAAGATGGCCATATTCCTCTCACCCCTCCAGACCCTCCTCCCCTATCCCAAACATACACACGCACATGCACACACATAGGCACAGTACACAAACACGTGTGAAAGGTACATATGTGTGTGCACACACATGCACACATGCTCATACAAGCACACACAGTGCACGTATGCACATGCAATGCACACAAACACACATGCAATGGACACACATGTGCACACGTGTTCATGCACACACAAGCACACAAACACATATGCAATGAACACACATGTGCACACATGTTCATACACGTGCAGTGCACACATAGGCACACACATGCAAGGCACACAAACACACACACAATGCACATGCACACATAAGCACACATGTGCGTACACACGCAATGCACACAGGAGTGTGCATACACATGCACAGGCATGCAAGGCACACAGACATGCAATGCACGCACACATGTGCACACAATGCACACACAGGCACACACATGCACGTGTACACACATGCAATGCACAGAAGCCCATGTGCAATGTACAGGTGCACATGTGTACACGCATGTGCCACGCAGGCACACGTGTGCACACGTGCCACACACGCACACGCATGCATGCACAAATGCATACACACATAAACACACTCGTGGGCAGCAGCCAGTCAATCACCACAGCTGACGAACTGCTGCCTGCCTCTCTTGAAGAAATCATAGAGCTGCAAAGCTGCACTTTGAAAAATCAATGTGGCCGTTTCTCTTGTTTATTGCACAGAGAAAAGCCATGTCCCCTCAGCCTAAAAAGCTTGCCTGCACGAGTCTGTGCCACCTCCCAGGATTTCGTATCAGTCTGTCCTGCGTCTCTAACCCGGATCGTGTCACACCGGAGCAAGATAGCATTAAAAGAAGTTGTGGAGAGCACAACCTTCGAGCCAAAAGCCGAGAAGAGTTGAATAGATGAGGTGAGGCCAAACCCTGGAAGACGGGACATTATAGACAGCTGGGGCTAAAAAATTCATTAAATGGTCAGGGGCGGGGTGCAAGGGACAGTTTTAGGTCACAGGGTCAAAGCGGCCTCTCGCGGGCTTTTTCCCAAGGGCTCCCCTGGAAAGTCCCCTTCCCAGCGCTGTCCCTGCTGGGCGTGTGCAGCTCCTAGGTGAGACAACAGCTGCCAGGCCCGAAATAGTGACTTTCAATGGAATTGAGTTATGTTTGGCAAAAATGACATCTTTTATTGAGGCTTTTGGGTTTCTTCTTCTTTTTTTAGTGTTTTGAAATAGAATGTTCAAAATATTCCTACTGCTGTGGCTGCTTTCTGCTTAAAACAGTTTCTTGCTACTTATAACATGCTAATGTAATTTGACTATGCAAATTGCAAGTTTTAATTGTTTTGTATTTTAAACGGGATCTCCCTCTTAAAGACCAATTGCTCTCTCTGTTTGCATGAATAAGGACTTTAAAAAAACAAACTATTTAACCAACAGTTTCTACTTGATCTTCCTCTCCCGTGAGGGGCCACATGTGTTGAGGGGAGCAGTAGGGTTGTGGGAGGGGAAGACCGAGAGGATATTCCAGGTCAGTAAGAGGCCTGGGAGCAGTCAGAGTTCATGCCCTGCAGAACCCATCACAGTCCTTATGCTCAATGGAAAGGCTTGGAAGGAACAGAAAGGCACAAAAACAGAGTAGAGATCGCACTAGCCTGAAGAGTCAGAAAAACTAACTCCTTTACCCAGCAGTGCAACTGACTAGCTCGACATCTTCGAACCAGTCCCTTAATCTCGCTGGGCTTCCCTCCCAAGGGACTGACTCAGTATCCATGTCCATTTTACTGCAAAGCCAAGTGCTCTTCCCCACCACATTACCCGGCATATCGTAATTCAAATTATGAAAAGCAAAGCCTATGGGTGTCTGGTAGTTTATGAGAAAAACGGGAAGTTGGCGCCAAGGTCTAAAATCACTGTTCCATGTCGCCAATTAATGAGGGATTTTGGTAGCTGTTGAAGCAAAATTAAGCTCTCCTGCTGCCAAGTTGAACCCTGTAGAGCTTTTGCAATTTTTGATTCCAATTTCTGCTGAATACAGCCTGGTATATGTTAAATGACACCATAATATGCTGAGTGTATTTCAAAAAATCAATTTACGTACCACATCAACCTAGTCGAGCACTCCTGTGAATCTGGAACTTGAAAATTACTTGACCCGCTTGACACTAACGTCCGATGACTATGGACATCAATATGTTTAAGGATGAGTTAAAAACTAAAAAAGCCTGCAGATTCGAAATATTGCATGGGGCTCGCTAATTCCACCTCATTTCGATTTTTCTGATACACAATAAAAATTAAAGATCTGAGCAAAACAAATGGGTCTGGCGCTTTCATGATCAAATGTATTTCTATAACACACTCAGATCCGGTTCAAGCCTCATAGGTCACAGCACTTTTAGACATTTTAACTAGCAACTTCTCTGGCAATTGGGCTTATGAATCTAATGGGAGGGGGAAAAAAAAAGGAAATCCAGCTTCAGAAACTTGTCAAGATGATCATACATGATCCTACATACACACACTCCACACATTCCTTTGGAGTGGAAGATCTATTTCAAGGTTGTTTTTTCTTCTTCTTTGTTGACCAGAAAAAGCATCAGATACTATTCCAACAACCTACATTTTTATTCCTGTTTTTAAACCCAAGGCTTTTTTTTTTTTTTCCGTCCTGCTGCAATATTGTATAATTAGCATGATTGGTTAAGTTTGGTTACACAGTGCTCAAGCAGCTGTTTCCTAGGAAGACAGTAAATGTTTTAGAAGAATCCAATGTGAGGAGCCTAGGCGGGCCACTGAGATGCAGTGATTGGGGATCTCCACCACCAGAGCCCCCTAACCCAGGAAGGGTAAATAAGATGTGTTCAATTATGACCTGGTAAAGGCTCTTTAGTTGGCATTATACAAACAAAAAACAAAATGTAACTAAAAAACCCCACAAAAAAGCCACATGCACAACTGTACTTAACCTACTTCCTGCCCAAACTCCATCCTCCATCCATAAAACAATGCTTTCAGCACAAAATAAAGAAAACCGCAACGATTCTGTTTGGCTCTGTATGCAGGTCTCTGGCCACATCACAAGCAAAAATGCCTCTCATTCTTGGTATGCAGTGTACCTTTACACAAAAAAAGCTGCAGATCAAGAGGGGGAAGGGAAAAAACTAGACTCTGCTAGGGGCTCTATAATCTGCTTTTGTAGAAGTGTAACCCCTCTGAACTCGAACTTCCTTCTTCATGCTCTGTCTCCATAGAGAGTTCTGCAAACAGCTCTTCAAAAAATACAGAAGAAAAAAGAAAGAAGGTATTGAGTGGCTAAGGCCCATAGAAATGCCCCAAATGACTGGATTCCAGCTCCAAAACGTGTTTGAACACCCTGCATTCTACCCAAACTTGAAGTCCAACCTGGAAGCCCAACCTTAAAGCCCCTTCTCTTCTCCTCCACCAGCTCACTTAGTACCAGCCGACAAACACTGTGGACTGTTCCTCCCGTGTCAATCACCTTTCTGTCTCTCTTCCCCGTGTTCCAGGTGAAGACTTCATGAGCTCTCCCCACCCGCCCTCACTCCCTCAGACACCCCCCAAAGCATAGCCCATCCTACAAACAGCAGCCCATCAGTCTCCTCCATAAACCGTCAGAGCAATCGATCACCCTATCCTAAACTCCCCAGCGGGGCTTGGCAGCCCACCTACAGAGTTGTCATTTCTCCAGTGATCTGCAAACCTCTCCACAGCCAGGCTCAGTTCCGTTCCCAAATCGCTCCAGTCCTCACCAACTCTGCACTTGAACAGAACTGAGATAGTCAAGATCACATTCATGATTCCCCAAAGCACCATATGGCTTCATGTCTCTGCAGCTTCCCCGAAGTGTACTTGTAAATCCAACCACAGGGGTGAAAAATTTCCCTTTCCCATCCACTTCTCCTGGAGAGACGAATCAGGTCCACATTTAATCACCAGCACAGTCCACTTCTTCCCAGTGGCCCTGCCCGCCCCCGAGCTGAAGCTGTTCCCATCCCTAATGTGGATCCTGCATTGGGGCTCCTGGCTTCCAGCCCTGTCCTCTCTCCCACAGTTCATTCCCCATTTAGCCTACAGAATGGTCTAGTTCTTTTATTTTTTCAGCAGCTTTATTTATGCATAAATGATAAGCAACACACTTTGCAAAATACATAATATGCAAAAATACACAATTGGATGTCCTGACATGTGTATACACCTGGGAAAGCAGGACCACAAATGAGATAATAAACACAGGTCTGCAACCTCTTCCAACCATCTTGCCCTCCGCCCTTGGTGATCACTGATTGGTTCTCTACGTCACAGCCGCCCCGTTCCAGAATCTGATGGCAGTAAAAACTGGAATACTACAATCTATACTCCTTTGTGTCCAACTTCTATCACCGGCGTGTTTTGAGATGCATTCATGTTGTAGTGGGTTTCAACAGTTTATTGCTTTCTAGTGGGGACTAGCCCTCGACTGGTGAATATACCTGTTTCTTTTTCCATCCGGAGGGTGAGCTAGAGCTGGTTTTCAGTTCCTCACTATTATAAGTCAAGATTCCATGAGCATTAATGTGCAAGTTTCAGTACAGACATCTGTTTTATTCTTCCTGGGTAATTCCCTAGGAGTAGAATGGGTAGATCTTATGGCAGATACATATTTAATATTAAAAAGAAAACCTATATAAATGTTTTCCAAGTGCCTGTACCATTATGTATTCTCATGGGCAGTGTATGAGAGCCCCAGGGCCTTCAAACTCGGTGTGGTCAGCCACTGAGCATGGGTCATTCTGATAGGTATGTAGCAATACCGCACTGTGGTTGTAATTCATGTTTTCCTAAAGACTTAAGATGTTGATGGGACACCTGGGTGGCTCAGTCGGTTAAGCGGCTGCTTTCGGCTTGGGTCATGATCCTAGGGTCCGGGATCGAGTCCCACATCAGGCTCCCTGCTCGCTGCTCCCTCTTCCTGCCACTCCCCCTGCTTGTGCGCTCGCTCACTCTCTCTCTCTCTCTCTCTCTCTGTTAAATAAATAAGTAAAACCTTAAAAAAAAAAAAAGACTGAAGATGTTGAGAACTTGTACATATGCTTCATATACTTGGCTTCTTTTTTTATTCTTTTATAGATATGCTTGAGGTTCTATTTATATTTATATATTATATTCTTTTTATATAAACATATCCTTAATCAGCTAGATTATTTAGAGATATTCTCTCCCAGTCTATTACCTCCCTGTTTAGTCTTATTTATTTATTTATTTGTGAGAGAGAGAGAGCTAGCATGAGAGCAGGGAAATGAGGCAGGAGGGAGAGGGAGAGAATCTGAAGCCGGCTCCATGCACAACAGGGAGCCCAACACAGGCTTGACCTCATGACCCTGACCAAGATCATGACCTGAGCTAAAATCAAGAGCCAGACGCTTAACCAACTGAGCACCCCCCTACCCCAGGCATCCCTCTGTTTGCTCTCTTTTAAAGGCATGAGTCTTTAATGCTTTAATTTTTAATGAAGTCTAATATATCCATTCACTTTTTTGTGGAATGTGTTTTTGGTGTCATCTTGAAGAAATCTTTGCCTGCTCTAACCCAAGAGCACAAAGGTTTTATACCTTCCATGTTCTAAGAGTATTATAGTTGTAGGGTTTGTGTTTAGGACAATGGTCCATTGAAGGTTTTTTTTTTTTTTAATCTTATATGAGACAGGTGTCATATTTTTGTGGATGGATATCCAACTGTAATTCATCTTTCTATGTGGATGCCAATACCACATCACTTTGGCCTTGTTGCTTTATAATGTCTTAAAATAGCATTATTTTTCCAACTTTGTTTTTTTTTTTAAAGTTGTTTCAGCAGTTCTAAAGCCCACATACACTTAAAAAGAAAAAAAAAAGATTTATTTATTTATTTGAGAGAGGGAGAGAGAGCCCGCGTCCACAAGCAGGGGCAGGGGCAGAGGGAAAGGATCTCGAGCAGATGCCCTGCTAAGCGGAGGGGAGCCCAGTTTGGGGCTCGATCCCACAACCCTGAGATCATGGCCTGAGCCAAAATCAAGAGTCCACTGCTTAACCTAATGAGTTACCCAGATGCCCCGAGGCCCATATACTCTTTAAAATCAGTGCATCAATTTCTCCAAAAATGCCTGCTGGAATCGGCGTTGGGACTGTCTTGAAACAACAGATCAACCTATGGGTAACTGACAACAGTATTAGGAGTGACACACAAATGCTGTATGTATCTCTCCCCTTACAAGCCCCCAGGAGTCTCAGGGGCTCAGTCAGTTAAGCAGCAGAGTCTCGATTTTGGCCCAGGTCATGATCTCAGGGTTGTGGGATCGAGTCCCAAGTTGGGTTCCACTCAGCGAGGAGTCGGCTTGGGATCCTCTCCCTCTGCCCCTCCCCTTGCTTGCTTTCTCTTTTTCTCTCTCTAATAAATAATTAAATGTTTTAAAAAAACTGCACCACATTGATGATGCCTGGTCTTCAGCACACGGCTCCTTCACATCTCTCATTGGCTGCAACCCTATGTAGTTCATATTTTTAGGGTCCTGGACAAGGTACTTCAGCTCAGGTTCTGATTCCATGTGCAGGAATCCAATATATTTTGTGGGTGGGTGTCCTATCTTGCACCTTGGCCCGTCACTGCTTCGTTCCACCACCAGCTTTTCTGTAGATTCCATTACATTTTCTACAAAGATGATAATCTTGCCCATAAACACAGCCATTGACACCGCACCCTTTCCAGCAGGGAGGTCTTCGTTTCCCCCTGAATTCCTGCACGGGCTAGAACCACCCGTACAATGCACAACCTCCCGTATGGAGAAGTGGAGAGAGCGGGGATCCTAGTTTTGCTCCTGATCTTAGGAGGAAAAAAATGGGAAGTATCTCCTCCTTTTTGGAAGAATGTGGATAGAATTTGCATGATTTCTTCCTTGAATGTTTGGTACACTATACCGGTGAAGCCCTCTGGGCCTATAATTTTCTTGACCAAGAGGGTCTTAGCCACAAATCTAATTTCTGTGACAGATGTGCTGTTGAGGTTATCCACTCCTTGTAGAGTGAGCTTGGAGAGTATGTGGTCTTTCAAGCAATGTGTTCATTCTACATGAGAGGTAATATTCACCAGCATCAAATTGTTAAAAACTTCCTTATTATCCCTTTTTTTAAAATTTTTAAAAATTTATTTATTTGACAGAGAGAGATCACAAGTAGGCAGAGAGGCAGGCAGACAGAGAGGGAGAAGCAGGTTCCCCGCTGAGCAGAGAGCCCGATGCGGGGCTCGATCCCAGGATCCTGAGGCCATGACCCACGCTGAAGACAGAGGCTTAACCCACTGAGCCATCCAGGCGCCCTAAACACTTCCTTATTATCCTTTTAGTATTTGTAGAATCCATACACATATCGATCCCAGTCCTGACAAAGCCTCTCCCTCTACTTTCCTGATTAGATCTGGCTGGAGAATCATCAATTTTACTGATGGTGTCAAAGAACCAACCATGGGCTTCATTGATTCTTTCTCGATTGTCCCACTGTTCTCTATTTCATTGATCTCTAATTTTATTTTTATTTCCTCTCTTCTACTTCCTTTGGGTTTCATTTGCTCTTATTGTCATTTCCTGATGTGAAAGAATAATCTTTCTACACATCTAAGTCAGATATAATGACAACCCTGCTGTTTGCTATTCCTCTGGAGTAATACTCCTTATCATCTCACAGAAGCCGACGTGTCCCTGCGTCTCTGACCTTACCTCCCACCGCCTCCCCACTCGCCCACTGTGCGCAGCCCTCCCATCTGGCCAACTGGTCCCCTCCAGTGGGCCTTTGCACTTGCTCTTCTACCTGAGGCCTCCATGAGGGCATTCTTCTCAGGTCATTCCCTGGCTGTCCTTTTCCCACCAGTGCAATTTCAGATCCAACAAAACCTCTTGCACCGAGGCCTTCCCACACTCCCCCAGCTAAAAGCAGCCCACCGGCTCACCGTCCTTGCTCATCAGCAGAGCACCCTTCGACCTACCTCTACTGTCTGCATGTATTTGCTGGCATTTTGGGTTTTGTTTCCATCTCCCTGGCTTCTGTCCACTTATGGAACACAAAGACACTTTTGTCTGTTCACTGTTGTGTCCTAAACACCCTGCCCATGGTGAAGCACATAGTAGGTGCTCAGGAAACAATGGGTGAGTGAATGAGCACCCAGGAACCAACAGATGAATCTCTTCTGTCTCCACCACCAAGGTTTTTACCTAAGTAACATTTCAGTGGCATATTCCAACTGCAGCTGAAAATCTTCTCCACTTCCTGGCTTCACTCTGCAGGTCCTCTAGAGGTGGACAGGCTCCTGCCTATGGTTTCAAGGTGCTTTTACGGCAGGTCCCAGAGTGGGGCTTTAATTACTGTCTCTGCTACTGAAAACAGGCAAGAACCTAAGTGAATCTAAGCATGACTGACAGAGACTTATCCTTGCCTGGAAAGGTGCCAAGTTCTTAAGACATTTCTTATCCATGATGCCGGGTTAAGGTGTAATTCCAAGCTAAAATTTCAGGAAGGTGTTTCTTAGAACTTCTCAGTCCAGCCAAAAAATGCTCAGCCGTATGGAGCTGCAAGCACCTGTTCTCCTCGCAGAACCGCCCCATCTGGAAGGGTGCCTTCTCCCAACTTACACCCCGAACCTCTTCACAACTGCCAATCACACCAACATCTACTGAGAATGTACCGTAGGTCCCAGGCACAGAACCCTGTGTTTAAACCTGGATTAGCTCATTTGATCTCAAGAATTCTGCGAGGCACGTGGTATTACTATTGTCGTTTTACAGTAAGACAACTGAGGCTCAGAGGGGTTTAATAAAGTGTCCAAAATCCAATCCGTGTTGAACATTGGCAGGGTTGAGACTCGATCTATCCAGTTCTCGGACTCCAGTGTCCGCACCTGAACACTACCTTGTGCCACAGACTTGCCCGGGGGTGGGGGTGGGGGGCAGGACACCAACTTGCTCCTTGCTATTTTTCTGTCATGTCTCTTATGAAGCAGAAATTCAGTAACTATTTATTAAATTGACTTGACTCTTATAACAAATAATATGTTCATAAGTTAAGCTTTAATTTATCTTCCAGATAAGCGCACAGAGCACTAAACCTTGTATATCCCTAGCCAGAGTTTAGGTCATGTTTGGGGCTGTGTCTTCACAAAAACACCACAAAATAAACAACGGAAAACAAAACCGAGCAATACTGTCAATAAAATCGATTGACTGATAATTATATGTTGTCATATCCAGAACCAGTTCAAAAAAAATCTGTGTGTAAAATGAACAGGGATTTCAAATTGTCAATTTGTCCCCAATATCTAGATTTAGGGTGACAGAGTTGACCACCAGGGCTCATTCTTTCTAATTATGAAGCATTTCTGAAACTGAAAACTACATCAAATAAGCTGTCCATGGAGCCATGAGTCAATTTTAGTTGACGTTAACACTTGGCAATATTTGATTCAGGTCTCTCTTCTCTCTTTCTGATTCAAAACGAACTTGATACAGATAGAACCACACTTCACATACCAATTGCCTCCTTCGTTCTTCACAAAACACTCCATGCCTGAGGTTGGAGATCATTCTCATGGAGACTTTTATCACCGCATCGCTGGTCTAACTCCCCATAACTAACAGATAGCATTTTACGTTTGGAGATTTTTCAAAATGGTATCCCATTGTACATATCTTCCTGCAACACCCTTATTCACTCCAAAATGTTTTTCAAATGCATCCATAAATTACCATGGAATAAATTTTAATTAAATAAAACACACACTTTTTTCCAGAAAGAAAGAAAAGAGCGCAGCTTAATTCAGAAGCAACAAAAATATGTTTGAAAGGCTTTCTGCTTCTTTTCAGGGTCTTGGATTTACGCAACTCTCTCTCGTCATTCACTATATCTCCAGAAATGCCTTTTGGTATCACGATATATTTTAATTTGGATTGTATTTTTAGCAAAGTTATACATGAAGATGATTTAAAGATTCGAATCCATTGCACCAGGCTCGTTACACAGCAGTTTCCTCCAGGCCAGACCCTATTATCTCTCCTAGAATCAAGCACGTTTAAAGGTTTTTGGTTTTCCTTCCACACATCTAAGAAAAGAATCATCTCTCAGACTTATTTTGTCACTTTTTGTTTTTAGTTTCATAATTATCTATTCACTTCCTACTATGGAAGACACTGCCTCGGCCCTCTTTTCCCTCCCTGCCACCCCCACTGTGTGCACACACGCGGACACGCAAACACACACGCGCGCGCGCACACACACACTGGCTCACACACTTCCCATCGACCTCCTCCCTCCACTCTCAGAACGCACTGTTCCTCCAATCACCGCGGGCTGCTTACATCGCACCAACCACGCAAACTCTCTTCACAGCCCACTTGCGCCGCACACCCCACTTACTTGGTTTCTGAAGAATGTTTTGTTTTCTGATTGTTAATAGCTGTTGTTTTCTGAGTTCATTTCTTTCTTAGGTAATTGTCTTTTTTATGTATTTACCTCAGACTTTCCCCATAGGTATGTAAATCTCTCAAGACTTTCATACACATTGAGGATGCTGTCAAGTTCATTCACAGGAAGTCGCTCCCAGGGACAATGGTGTTCCCAGGGACAATGGTGTTCCTTCGGTGGGGAGGGACCGTCCCGTGCATCTGATGTGTTGTGCACCTTTCATTTCGAGGCGTCCCTGCCATGGTGGCCCAGGACTCCCTCCACCTCCAGTGTCTGTCAGCTCCCTGCTTCATGGACCTCACTTTCCTGATCTTTTTTTTTTTTTTTTTTTTTTTTTTTTCTGGTGGAGCCCATTTTTCTTTATCTCCCGGAGAAAGGGTGTTGGGAGTAAACTTCAAGACCTCAACTATTTGAAAAGTCTGTTCCATCATGACAGTGACACCAAATACAGAACTCTCTGTTGTGGGATCACTGTTTCCTTTGAATTCTGAAAGCATTACTCCATTGCTTTCAACTCAAAGAGATACAAAGTTGTGTCGATTCCAGGTCCTCTGGATAGGAGTTTATCCTCCTACTTTCCCAGAGCCGGAGACTGGCCCAGTATTTTGAAATTTCATAATCAAATACCTTCATGCGTGGGTCTAACTCACCACTGTGGGACTTGACAACCTGGAAATGCACGTCCTCCAATTCTGAGAAACGCCCCCTCCCATGAATCTCCCCTCTTTCTGTTGTGCCTCCTGGATGCTGCCTGTAATTTTCTTTTCCTACTTTTCCGAATCTTTGCCATTTGTTCAATTTTCTAGAAGATTTTCTCAATTCCAATTCTTAATTGAGCTTTTCCCTCTGCTATAATGTTTTTCATTTCATTTCCAAGAGCTCGTCCTGCGCTGTGCCAATTTTTTTTCCTCTTTCAGCAATACCCTCTGTTTCATTCATGCAATTTCTTCTCTTCTTTCTCAGAAGTTTGTATCATAGGCGATGACTTCTTGCTGTATAGTTGCTGTCTCTTCCGAGCAGCTATTTTCCGTGGTAAGTATGTGTGTTCTTCACAGTATGTGCTTTACTCGAATATCCTGTGAAGCCTGACTGATAAGTTTGAGTCATTCCAAAAGCTGATTAGAAGCTGTGTGTGGGGGGGGGGGGGGGGGGGGGGGGATGGGGCTTATTAACAATGGCCCTGCCGGCAGGGGATCAACCCTGTGTGTTTCCTTGTAGAATCTCAATGTCAGTATCTTTATGTTTGTTTCCTCCCACCCCTCCCACCTCTTTTCAACTGCCAAATAAGCCAGGGAAGATGCTTCTCCTCTCCCACCAGGAGAAAACAACTCTGACTACCAACATTCTAGAAGCTGGGTGGGAGACAAAGACCAAGAAGTTTCTAAACTCAGTGGTAGACTTCCATGTAACCTCACAGTTTCAAGTTCACAGTCCCTCAATTTAACTCTGCCCCATCCTTCCAAGTCCAAAGATCTTTTATTTTAACCTGGTAGATAAGAAACGTCTAGTCTGCCAGTATGGGAGGGAGCTGTTGCAATGGTATAAAGGGCCAACTTGCCCCAACTCACAAGGGCCAACTACTCAATTTTCAGACATCATGCTGTTGTTGAACACAGTCATTATTAAAAATTAAATTATGTAAATATACAAGAGTTATATTAAAACAAAGATAACACCAAAAAATTCTTAACATCCTGTTGGTCCACCATCATCCATACTCTGTACGTTACTTATATACTTTTTCTGTACGGGAAGAACACTATAAAAAGTGTCATACTCACCTCTCTTCTCTGTGTTCAATGATGTCATTTGGACAACTTGAAATTGGCCATGGCAGGAGTATTTACACCATGGAAATTAGCAAATGCTATAAATTATACTGGGTTTTTTGTTTGTTTGTTTTTTAAATGTTGTTAAACATTCCTACTCCCTAAACACATTTCAACCAATTCATTTTTTAGCCTGACATTTGCCAGGGATCCAGAGATTACCAGTGTTCCTGGTCCTCACATCTGAAAGTAAACAATGAAAATCCCATGGTTTCTCAGTTTTTCCCATTTTCACTCTTTCATCTACTGAATAAGAAGTCTCTCTTCCACCCCTTTTCAGCATCCAAAATGTTCTCACTGGGATCTCCTCTCCTGTACTCTGTCTTTATGGAACTGAGCATTTGAAAACACTCTCACTGTTGTTTTCATGAAGTTTTAGAAAAGGGTGGAAATCCATGACTCTGTTCGATCTTTCATCTTTCACCAGAAATCATGTAATATACTGAAGTGATGGGATTTCAACTGCCAAAAGCAGATGACAAAGTCCTGCAATCAGAGAACAAGTTATCTGGAGTCTGTCCTTGGATAGAGCACTGGAGGTGACTGGGTGGTTTAAACAAGACAAGTTCATTTCTCACAGACCTGGAGGGTGGGAAGTCCAATATCAAGCTGCCATAGATTTGGTTTCTGGGGAGACTTCTTCCTGGCTTGTAGATGGCCACCTTCTCTCTGTGTCCTCCCACAGCAGAGAAATGGAGAGAGAAAGAGCTCTCTGGTGCATCTTCCACAAGGGTATTAATTCTATCATATCCGGGGCCCATATTCATCATACCATAACCTTCATACCATCTCATGGACCCTGTCTCCAAATACATGCATGTTAGGGCTATGGGGTAGGACTTCTACACATGTCTCAGGGGAGGATACAAAGACTCAGTCCATAAAAGGAAGGTAGTTTTGCACCTTGTCTGCTGCCTAGGATGTGGATCAGGCTACGGAACATGGCCAGCAGCTACTCTCTTGGCCAAAACCTCTTTGCCTTCCTGTTGGACCAAAACCATTTTGTGTCTGAAGCCACAGAAAAAAAGGGACTAAATGCACTCAGAATCATCCTTTGTACCCAATTCCAGAAGCTTATGGAAGGAACGCCCAGGACTGGACTACTCTCTAGAGGGTTCATTTTCCTTGGGCAATATTTTAACAACCTCCTAGACAACTCTCAGCTAATGCCACCCTCTCCCCATGCATGGTTTTCTCCTACAGTCTGGGTAACACGCATTGGCCACTTCCACTCATGGTCACTGTGCTCCCATCCCCAAGGTGCAAAGGGGTTTTTTTGGTACTAGTAGTTAGCGTAGTATGGTCCCTTTAAGGAACACACTCTGTTGGATAGGAACACATGCAGTAAGGAAGGGCATCCCTGCTGACAGTCACAGCTGTAACACTTACAGAAATCCCGAAACCCCATCCCCCAACAAGATGTCTGCTCTCCAGTCAATGCCACATGATTGGACAAACTGTAGGATTTGCAATGGAAAATGCAAGGGATTTAGCAGCGACCAAAACAGGAAATTTCATAGAACTCACATTTGAGGACCCGAGAACAGTTTCCTAAGTCACTACCATAACCGCAGCATTAGACATTCAACAAGTTTTCCAGAATATTCCCTCTCCAATTTCAAAGGTTTACAGTATCCATTTCAACACTAGACTGGACATTTTCTATTCTCACCTTCCTAATGCTTCTCTATTCTCTCTCATTGAATCAAACATGTTCAGTAATTAAAAAAAAATTTTTTCCCTAAAGTCTTAAGTTTTCTTTGTCAAAGGGCTCATGGTAAGTCCAACACAATGAAAGGAATTATATTCACAGCGGGAGGTTTCATCATAGAATTTTAGTACACTGGAAACAAAGAGAACATTTTATCAGATTCCAGAGAGACTATATTCCAATGACGGTCTCTTTGTAAGTGATTTCTAGCAGAGTGTCTGGCACCAAAAAAAATGATTCTAACATAAATGAGATCCTCACGAACTTTATTCTGCACAGTGCCGGGTCAACAATACCTCAGGATAGGTCTTCTGTCTCAACTATATTACTAAGCCATTCTCCTCAGGTTAAGTATTTGGAACACTTTTTTCCCAGAGGACGAGGAGCATAAATTGTGATTAGACTCCCAAGGGAGTCCACAAACATCTTCTTAACATTTATATAACTAAAGCATCATGCACTGAAAAGTAGAGGGAGAAATTACTACCACTGCTGCAACGCTAGTCATTAAAATGGAAGATAGACGTGTGTGCACACCCATGTATATTAATGTCTTCCCATGGAAGGCTGGTACATAAGGCAAAGCCCACTTCATATAACCACGTAAAACTATGCCAAATTATAACATGGGTATTTTCTCTCATACCATATAATGTGTAAAAAAAAAGGACTTCTGCTATTTTTCCCCATTCCTGACCCGCACCCCATCCATTCCCGATGTTCCTTAGGAGGAGGGGCGCATATGGGCGTAACGTTCAAGCATGAGATGGGCCTCAGAGAAGACTCCCTTCGCTGGGGCTCCCCAGAAGCTAACCCACGACAGTGAGTCCTGTGCAAGGAACGGACTAGAGACTTGCTCCCCCAGGAAGGAAGGAAGTGATGTGCAATTTCGGGTGAGGCTGCAGAGCGCAGCAAGGGAATTTTGGAGGAAAAAAAAATTCTCTTCTTTCAGGCCAAGGAACCAGGCTGTTATGCTCCCACACGTGTCAGTCAGCAGCAAGGTTTGCCCTCGGGGGACAGCTTCTCCCAGGCCTTCCCACCTCTAGGCTGACATTTAAAAACAGCCAGCAGCCCAAGGGATGTGCTCCAGAGAACAGCAGAGAGGTCCCCAGAAGCAAAGGTAGATTTAAAGGGGTGAGGGGCACCCCGAGATTGTGAAAGGGAGCCCCGAGGATGAGGGCAGAGACAGCATGGTTTGCCACTTGTGAAGCTACCGTAGGGGACGCCTTGGCAATTTCGAAGAGCTGGGAATACTATCTTGAAAGGCATGTATATGGGGACCCTTTCCTTATCAAACCATCCCTGCGTCTTTTTTTTTTTTTTAAGATTTTATTTATTTATTTGACAGAGAGAGATCACAAATAGGCAGAGAGGCAGGCAGAGAGAGAGGGGGAAGCAGGCTCCCCGCCGAGCAGAGAGCCCGATGCGGGGCTTGATCCCAGGACCCTGAGATCATGACCTGAGCTGAAGGCAGAGGCTTTAACCCACTGAGCCACCCAGGTGCCCCACCATCCCTGCTTCAAAAAAAAAAAAAAAAAGCCAATGCAAATAACATAACATAAAATAAAATAAATAATAAAATTTTAAAAAGGCTAATGCTTGTCCACATGTTCTTGTTATGTATGCTTCGGCCCAGAACCAGCCCCCCACCCCCAGGAGGAGTTCCTGCACCTCAGCCCTTGGCTTCCACTCCAGCTCCACTTGCCCGCACCTGCTGGGTTTGGCTTCCGTGCTCTGCCACTCACTCCCCATTCCATGCCCCTCTCCATTCTGGAGCTCAGCAACGTGAGAAAGGTGAAGAAATGGTGAAAAAAGGGACTATTCTAAAGAATTTAGACACAGACATCATCTAGTCCCTCTATCCCTATGAGGTCGGCCTTACTGTCACACACATTTCACAGATGTGGACAATGAGACCGAGAATTTAAGGGACTTGCTCGAAACGCAGAGAGGAAGTAGCCGAGGCTGAATCTGGGCACAGACAGGCTCCATGGCGTGCGTCTGACCACTGGGTGGTATGGCCTCTCTTACGCTCTGAGATCAGTCCTGTGGGGATATTTGTCAAACAAAGAAATTCACGTCCAAGAGATGAAGGGTAATTTGCCCACATTCCCATAGCCAGTCAAGGACATAGTGAGAACTTGACCTCAGGTCTGAGTACCCCCTCCCAAAGCACACACCCTTGCCATGATATATCCCATGAAAGGGAAGTTGGTTTTTCCCCAGCCAACCTGAGGTGGAGGGGATCAGAGGAGCTAGCTCACTCTTCATCTCTCAGGACTCTGATGAGGACCCAAGAGAGGACTAAAGCATTGAAAGTTAAGAGAGAAAAAGCCCCACGAAGAAGAGAGTGTCCTCTGTCCCTCTCTGCCTGTGAACCTTCCAGAAAGAGTAGCACACAACTCCACCTGTGCTCTGTGCCCGCCAGGAGGGCGTGCAGATCAAAAAGTCCCTGGGTGATGGGGACAAGCCGCCCTCAGGGAGGGTGGCCACGGCAGCGTGTGGGACAAGAAAGAGCCCTCGGAACAAAGAGGAGAGAGCACAGAAAGGAGATCAAAGTGGGTGAGCAGAAGGAAGTGGGGCCGACGCTCCGTCTGCCAGGGAGCCACCAACTCTGACATCACAGTCCTAAAGAGCAGGAAAGAGGCTCATGTTCCAGCGTGCAAGGTCTCCTCCAACAGAGATCCCGGCCGCAGGCAACTCAGAACTGGGGGGGTCGGCCAGCACGGTGGGGACTCATGACAGGATGTCGGTCAGCAAGAACGGACACCAGACCGCCCGACACTGAGCCAAAGCTGACAATCTAGCCTGGCTGAGAACGGACATCAGGAGACCTGCTACAGGTACCAGCAACATGGTTATGGGACTGAGAGGAGATCGAGGGGGTGGGACGGAATCCCGGAAAGCTGGAGCACAGATGACATTCTGGACAGATAAACTTTCTTGTGGGGACCGTCCCCTTCACTGTAGGGTGTTTGGAAGCATCCCTGGCAACTGCCCCCCTCCCTGAGCTGTGGCCAACGAAGGGCCTCCAGGCATCACCAAACGTTGCACTGGGGTACAAAGTCACTTCCACTTAAGTACCACTGGCTTAGTGGAATGATAGAGACCTAGCACTTGCCGCTGGCTCTCAATGTGCACACACTGTTCTAAGGGCTCCCTACATACACAGTTGCGTGCTTGTCCTGATGCAGACATCAGACGGACACTAGGATTACCGGGGCTGTACAGATAAGGCTGGGGGACAGGGCTGAAGGCAGACTGACGGTTAGCACCTTGCCTAAAGTAACGCAGCATGTAATTGGCAGATCTGACATTCCAAATGCACCGTCTGCCTCCAGAGACCATGAGCTTAACCAGGACACTACGCTGCCCCCCACCTTAAAGAGGAAAAATCCAAGGCACAGAGAGGGAAAGAAGGCAATCAGGGACAAAAATTCAGATTTGAAATCGAGTTTCTCTGACTCCACAGCCCAGACAGTGAAGCCCCACACTCTAGTGACTCTAGTTCCCGGCAACTGGCGGGGGCCAGAGGTGGGTGTTCGGTAGGAACGTTAACCCAGCGACTGCCCTAAAAACCACTACTGTATCTAAGGACAGGCTCTCTCCAGCTCGTGAACAAATGCAAACCAAGGGTTAATTTCTTCAGCATCAGGATCGAAAAGCATTTTGCTTCCCTTTCAAAGAAGCACCTATTACAGTTATTGAATAAAACGCCTATTTCCAGTTCCTAGAGAATAACACCACAAACCTATCCTTTATAGAAGATGCTAACATAAATCCAGGCACACATAGATCACAAAAGCAGGCCCCACATGTACAAACATCACATTTCTACCCCTGACAAAAGGGGCAAAAGCAGTAACTCCAAAGTTTTCCAGACCCTTTTAGTCTGCCAAGAGCCCTTAATTTCTTTTTCTCTGAATCAGTTGCTGTCAACAAAAGGAAAACCCCAGTGTCTATGTTACATGTGAATTTCTCTACTCTGCTTCAAATCCTTGATTGACAAAATTCCGATATGTACCAATCTTGTCAGGAGGATGCAGACATCCGGGAAGTGCTCCGCCGATGGCCAGGTAATTTGGTGTGACTCAGCGTACAGGTCCTTGGGTAGCACACTGCTCCAGTCCAGGAGTTTGTCTGAAAGCACCCAAGCCACGAGTGCTGGTTGTTCCCTATCAGAGAATTCCCTCGAAATGGCACTGAAATCACCATTTATTACAAAGTTTCCCTCAGTGACTAAGGCAGAAATACGGTTGGAGTTATTCATTTTAAATGAAATTGTTTATTTTACTCTTGAAGGCAACTAAGGAAACAGAATTATAAAGCACTCTGGCTGTGCCCAAGGAAAGAAAGTCTCCCCCCTTGAACCCAGGAGGAAGGTGCATGACCAGCACTTAGGTGTTTGATTACACAAGAGAGTCAAAACATTTGATTAGAACATTTTAGAAGCTGATACGGGATACTATTCATAACCTGCCTTTACCTCTACAAGCACTGTGATTTCCCAGAACAATTTAGAAACAGCTGGAAACCTAGCAGTCAACACAGCCATGAGAGAGCACAGAAATAGGTCTGAGGAGCTCTGGGTCTGTACTCTGCCCCTTCCCAGGGACGTTACCCTGGATCCTAGACTCTCTGCCCCTCTTTGTCACTACTCATATGCTAACCGAGCCTCACGGCCTTTAGCTTAACCATTCTAAGGGTCCCATGCTCTACAGCAGAAGGGGAACAGGTCAACATGACCTCAGTTCAAGTTCGGATGCTGTTTGTATACAGCTCTGTGATTTTGGTCAAGTTATTTAAACTCTCTTGGCTTCCTTAAAAAAAAAAAAAAGATTTTATTTATTTGACAGAGATCACAAGTAGGCAGAGAGGCAGGCAGAGAGAAGGGGGGAAGCAGACTCCCCACTGAGCAGAGAACCAGATGCGGGGCTCGATCCCAGGACCCCAGGATCATGACCCAAGCCAAAGGCAGAGGCTTAACCCACTGAGCCACCAGGCACCCTACTCTCTGGGCTTTCAAGTGCCCACAGTGTTCAGATAAAAATAATCAGAAATGTAAACACTGATTCCCTTTATAGGCAATACTGGCACATAAATCCTTATGTATAAATTCATAATCGAAAACTCTACAAACCAAAGTCTTACAGGTTGTTGGGAAGCTCACTTTGTCACAAAGCCCAACCTAAATTAACCATGACAAAGTCCATAGCTTCTATTTTCTCTATTTGGGTAAATACTCATATGTTCTGTGGAAGAAATGTAGGTATGTTCATTTTTGGAGTGCTGTCCTACATCCCCTAAGGGTGTTACAGAATTCATTCCATGTGTGCCTTTCAGACTATGCTCCAAAAATCTGGGGGGAAAAAAATCTAAATTCCAGAGCACATTGGGACCTAAATGTATCAGGTAAGAATTACAAACCCGTATTATGTTAGAGATTTTAACTGTTTAGCAATCCTGTGAGAAGGTCCCTGGAGAGTATATCTCAGTGTGGAAGAAAACAGGAAGTTTCTTCTTTCAATTTTTAGAAAATTCTATTATCCATCCGATAAATACATGCAAATCAGAACACAGAGAACGCTGGCATGTTCCATTTTGCTTTCTAATTGCTAATACTCAGCTTGGCATTCTGTCCCAGTCGTTAGGCTCATCTCTCACCAGGCACAGACTCAGGGCAAAGAGCATTAGAAGATGAGTGGTTGGAGAACACGGAGGGGAAAGGCGTGGAAAGTGGTGATAATGCCCCCTGAGCCCTGTCCGAGGCCCAGGTGCTCTGTGAGTCTCCTTACTTTGAAATGCAAGCCTTGCCCCTCAGAAGCTTGCGGTCTAGGCCAGGACAGACAGACACCGAGATCCCCAGCTTCTCAAAGGTTCCCGTCACGCCACCTTTGCTGCCTACCTACGTGAGTGCCTGTTTGCGGGCTCACCAAAAGAAACCCGAAGAGGATTTTCGCTTTGATGAGAAAAGGCAAAAGCGAACAACGTGTTCAACATTTGTTTTGCAAGGAGCCCTTGAGACAGGCAGCGCACACCCCAGGAAGCGAGAGCGGCCCCCCAAGCTCCTTCCGAGGGAACTGCGCCTGGCGTGTCAGCATCCAGCCCCCGAGCTTTGAACCCCGTCTGTGAGCACGTGTGCTTTATCTCGACTTATGCTGTGCATCCGTTAGCAAGATGCGTCCTAAGGCATCAGGAAAACCTAACAGAGATTATTTTTTGTGTCTGGGAACGCTCAGGTTTTTTCCTGAGGAAATAAAGATGCTAAAAGAGTCAGAAAACACAACTACCATATGATTTCACTTATGTATGGAATCTAAAAAACAAAAAACTACCCTCTCCCCCCAAAAAAAACAAATTACAAAAACAACAACAAATAGCAGAAACAGACTTATAAATCTGAGAACAAACCAGCTGTTGTCAGAGGTGGAGGAGGTGGGGGATGGGTGAAGTAGGTGATGGAAATTAGGAGGTATAAACTCCCAATTATAAAATAAGTAAGTCACAGAGATGGAAAGCACAGCACAAGGAATGTAGTCAATAATATTGAATAATGTAAAAGAATTCCATATACATTAATGATGATTACGCCTTTGCTTTCTAACTCTTAGCTTATATAAGGTCTCATAGGAATGCTCTAATTTTGGATTGTGGGAGAAACCCGTGCGACCGATGGCTTACCGCACCCCCCCCCCCACCCATGTGCCAGGCACAGACCTGGGCTCCGGTCAACATCAGTGAGCTTACACAGAGCCCTCTGGAAAGACAAAAAAATGGGGAACAAGTAATTTCAGACAAATTAAAAAAAATTAAAAACAAAGTGCCGCAAAGAAACCGCAGTGAGGTTGTGGACTTCAGGGTGTGTGGGGGTGAAAGTGACCACAGTCTGTTCGTACAAGGTGTCTTTACAATGCAGTGGACACAGAGTCCTAAATCCCCATCTTGCTATTCTAGCGCTTCTTCAGATGCATCAGAACCACCCAGAGGGATCATTAAAATACCGACTGCTGGGACCTCACGCATGGTTTCCATTTCTATGAGTTGTGGTCAGACTTACGCACCTGCCTTTCTGACAAGTTCCTGAGTAACGAGGCTGCCTCGCCGTCCAGGGAGCCACTGTGATCTCTGTATATACAGAGTTCTCCCCGCCATTCAGGATTCTCCAACTCAACAAAACTCAGACAAGCAGAAGCAGCAACCTGCTCGGTGAATTACGGGTTGTCTCTGAAAATCCTGCGGCCTCGTAAGCATTTTTATGCAATTGCTCTAAATCCTTCGCATGTGAGTGCGTGTCATGGGTACTGCTAATATTCTCAATTCCCACCTGCCCTATTGACCAAAACCAGTCCCACACACAAACCTCACCACCTTCACTGGAGATTATTGGCATTAAAAAACAAAACAAAACAAAACAAAAACAACAACAACAAAAAAAACCAAACTCAATTTGGCCACTGGCATAAAGACCTCCAACCATGTGTGTAGGGGAAGGTCGAATCTGCAGCTTCCTGCAAACACGTAAAACAGTTTATCGTCTCTGAAATCCCTTTTGTCAATCCCCCAGTGAATCCTCAAAGTAAGATTATTCTTCATTCTCTCAAACTGAAACTTCATTCCCGGTGCGTGCGCAATAAGAAAGCAAGCTCACAGTGCCACCTCATTTCACTGCTGAATAAGCAACAGATCTGGCAAACTCCCCACTTGGCTGGGAATTCAGAAGCCTTTGCACCAGGCAGGGCTGCCTGGCATCAGAGCAAAGGCTTCTGGGGAGCGCAGCCAGCCGCGTCGCAAGCCAGGGTCTTCGGTGAGACAAGCTGGAGTCCACTGGGCACACACCTCAGTGTCCCCCTGCAGCGGGGGGACAGAGTCCCCCACCCCGGGGGCCATCCAGCCCTGTTCATCAGTTTTCAGCCTCAAAGCATAAGAACCCCTTCGAATCCTTCCTGCTCTAGGCGGTCCATCCTTAAGAGAGTTTCCACCGAAACCCTCCACCTTGTTCCTGAGACCACCACCCTCAAGCATGTCTAGAGAACTGAAATTTCTCTCTTCTGCCCAAATCCCGTGAGGCATATTTTCTCTTCTACCTCTCTCCTGTACTCTGGTGTTTTCTTTTATTTTGTAATTTACATACTCCTCTGTCTGCATCTCTCCCATTTCAAAACGGCTGCCTGATCCATCCTACGGCATCCACCTCACAGCTGGGGGCTTCTCTTTAACTCCTTCGTGCTTTCTGCTTTGCTGGCAGGAGGTGCACGGGAAGCCCAGACGGCAAGTGGGAGGGTAGCTTCAAGGATATGGGTTCGTGCTAAAGAAAATGGGAAATAGAAGTGGGTAGGCTTATGAGCTGGGAAGGTGTAGACAGGTACAAGCCATATGGTCTGCTTAGCACGGTACCACTCAATAAATAACTTCCCTTACAGTAGCCAAATGCAGGGACCTTGGACCAGGCAGCGCTGTGTGGTCTTGGGCAAAGCACACAACTTCTCTGAGTCAGTTTCACGTTTACTTCCTCTAACATGGAGCAAAGACGCTCTACCTTTCAGAACTATTCTGAAGATCTTTAAAAATGCGCCTTAATCCTCCCAGCAGAATGCTCCAGCCCAGGAAGGATCCCAGAAGTCGCAACCTGCTACTCCTGCTGTTAGTTTTCACCAGGTCGTTACGTTCTAGATCTAGATACAAACTTAAATTCTTCAGTTTCTGTGTTACTCCAAACACAACAGCCACAAAATAGTCCACGTGAATTTGTCTGACACAAGTGAGATTCAAGGTTGAATGTCAAGGACAAAAAGCAAGGGTCACTACAATCTTAACACTCTACACTTCATGCTAAACCATAAACTGATGTCACATGGTCTTTCGAGCGAATTGGTATCATTGGCAAGATAAGAGGCTTGTCTGTATGAAATGGACGTAAATCGTAAATCTGTAAAGAGAGAAAGCGGATCTGTGAATGCCTGAGGCGAGGGGTGGGGAAGAGACTAACCGGGAGTGAGCCCCAGGTAATTAGGGGGGTAACAGAAATGTTCCAGATCTGGACTGTGCTCATAGCTGTACAACTCCATAAATTTACTAAATATCATTGCACTGTACATGGGGTGGGGAAGAGACTAACCGGGAGTGAGCCCCAGGTAATTAGGGGGGTAACAGAAATGTTCCAGATCTGGACTGTGCTCATAGCTGTACAACTCCATAAATTTACTAAATATCATTGCACTGTACATGTACAGTGGGCGAATCTTATGGTATGTAAATTATCCCTCAATAGGCTGTTAAAAATAATCTATCTTTTTTGTACCACACAACACATTTCAAAATAAACAAGTATTTCTATTTTTATTGTAAAGCTTTTCCACTACCGGCTCATCACCATGACCGTCAAGAACGTGTCTGAGACCATGAACGCATTCCTCCACAGGCTAATAGGGCTTGTTATCACTGCTCTCACTCACAATCGCATTGTTTTTGGAAAGACATCTTGAGATGTACTGTCAAAGTCATTAGCAAAAAGCATTTATAGGCTAAGATTATGTTCTGCCTCTGATGGCTTCTCAGCCTGGACAGCAAGTATTCAAGTTGGAAATGAGTGGTTTTCAAATAGAAATCCATCATCAGTGCCTAAGTTCTCTGCAGACGTTTCAGGAAACAGAAAAGGCACTTTGCTCTGAATACTTCTGATGGGCTGACATCAAATCATGAAAGCAGTGGGTCTTTAAAAATGCACAGGGCTCCCCAGTTGGAGCGCTGCGATGGTCAGCGGAGTCTTCTGTGTTAAAATGAAATGCTAAGAACAATATTACTATGATTTCCCATAAATGCATCTGCAAAGAATGACCTCCAAATATGCATCCTGTCGTTAGAGCACAGACAGCTTTTAGTACAACTATTTTCCTACGATTTCCTAACATAATTTAAATGCATAGCACTCAGTTCCAACTTGACCAATCCATCCTCGACTTCTCTGTAGGCCTGTAGCTGCTCATTGAATAAGAGAAACTGTATTATCATGGAACTCCCAGTTTGCTCCTGTTTGGCCCTCTTGCCCACAGTGAGCCCACACAGATGTCATGCAGGGCACTCGCCGTCACTCAGTCTCCCTCCGAGTCACGCTTGGCAAAGCCAGGCTGGGTTGCATCGGGCTCTACTGGAGGACCTTGGTATTACTGAAACTCTTTCCATCTCATGTTCTTCGGTCTGGCTGGGAGACGTGTATGAACGTTTTAATAATGGAACCCGGTTTCATGAGCTCAACAAAAAGGACAATGTTTTCTGCTATGAGTGGGCCCATATTACATTTGGGGGGTGCTGTGCTGAGGGCCTCACAAATGTGACCCCTAGTTGTGGCAGGGGTTACAATCCTCATTTATAACAACATCATACACCTAGTGAGGGTAAAGCAGCAAGCACGTCAAGACTAAGACCGTCACCCAACATCCCTACTATATTCCAAGCCTAACCGCTTGCATTGCCCGGAAGTGCACTGCTGAACCCCAAGACTGTGGATGTTCAAGGCAATCCCACGAGGGCTCAGATACGGCTGCGAGAATGGAAAAAAGAGTGAATAGAGGCTGATGGCCTACTGTATTCACAGGGCCGTCACATAAGAACTGTTGGATTTGGGTGGTATCGCTTCCCCTCTTTGGTCCTTAATTATCTCTTCTGTAAAATGAAGACAATCGGTCCTCCTTTATTCAGTCAGCTCTTAGAAGGCATCAGCGAGAGCACACGTACGTTCATCTTTCTTGCCAATGAATCTAAGTGGTCATCACAACTCACTCTTCCTAGATACAAGACACACGGTTGTACGGGCACACAGGCCTTCCAGGAACATATCCTCAGACAGAATTTATACAGAATGTATCACATAATTTGTTCATAGAAGCCTAGGTTCAGATGAGATGGAAAAAGTTTTCTTCCAGGATTGGGAGTTCTTAGGGTCCCCCCTGAGGCACTGAGGGACGGGATGCCAAACAAAACCAGCCTTTAAGATTTCTGCTGCATTTGGGCTATTGTCGAGACATGAACTTAATGAAATGGTATTTTATCATGAGCTTGATGGGCTCCGGCATCTCATAATGTGGGATTTAGGAGATAGTCAAAATTAGCAAACTATGCTCATAAGCGTGCCAGGATTTTGTTAGTGAGCATCCTGACTATGTGTGCAAAAGGAATTAAGAATCTGAAGAGACTCTCCTGTGACTCTTTCCATGAATTCTAGGCTTGCATTTCTTAGTAACCAAGCCATTTACTTTTCAAGGTTAACAATTAATGAGGTCTTACGCTGCAGAACTTAAGATGAGATATTTATTTCAGTTGGAAGACAAGTAAGCTTCCTTGCGAATGCAATTAAGAATCACAGATTATTCAAACTAGACTTTTCAAGACTGTATCATCCCAGAGGCACCTGGATGGCTCAAATGAGCATCCAACTCCTGACCATCAGCTCAGGTCTTGATCTCAGGATTGTGAGTGCAAGCCCCGTGTTGGGGTCAACTAGAGAATCCCAGTTTTTCAGGTGAAAACTAAAATGCTTAAAACTTAATAGTTGATGCATCTGAGGGCTAGGAAGGCAAAGAGGCTTCACCTTGTCTTTTTTCTGACAAAGAATTATCAAACACCTGCTGTGTGCCAGGTCTGTCCAGGGCTCCAGGGATACAATGCAGAGCAAAAGAGACACTGGTTTCATTTTCTGTGGGGGAGCAGAGGTCAACCAAATAATGACCCACACATGGAAATTCAAACTCCGATGGTTATGAAGAATACAACTACAAATCAGACACCGAGACCTGGACTCTTGACTCCAGCCTGGGTATGCTGGGCCCCTCCATGTTGGAAGAGTGTCTGAGAAAAGCAATGTCTTCTTAAGCATCTATTCCAAAACCACAGATTTTCAGGTGTTAAATAATTCGGGAGCGAGAGAGTCATCTAGTGTAGCCCTACGCCACAGGGGTTACTCCGGTAATATTTTGATTAGTGACTAAACAAATAACCAAACAACTGAAATCCAATCTGCAGAATATCTTATTCTTATTCCAGGAAAGAGAATCAGAAAGTACTTGATAAACTTCCTATTTCTACTCAATTAAATTAAGATACTAATCTCGAAGGGGGGGAAATAAAGAAATGAACCATTGATAAATTGTGGGGACATTTCTTTAAATGGAAATTTGATTCAATAAGGATAAACAAAGGCCACTTGAAATTATTTTACCAAAAAGATCCAAAATATACAAGTACAGAATGGGGAAAAATTTCCATACATGATAGAGCAAAAAAAACCAAAAAACAAACAAACAAACAACAACAACAAAAACCAAAAAACAAAAAACCTTAACCTTAACCACAAGTAGTTGTACTTAGCAACAATTTGAATACAGCAGAAACACAGCTTTATCATGAGAAGAACCTTCCATGACACTCAGGTTTGCTGATCCCTCAAAGAGACATTGGTCTATGGCATATGGAAAATGCACATATGTAAACAAGTACTGAAGAGTTCAATAAAAGGAACAAAACTGTGAAAGGGAATGGGAAACAGAGCTTGTGCTAACCACTGAGCAGTCGGGACGACTGGCAACACCACAGAGCACATGCAGAAGGAGCGTGGTCTCTGGGGTCACACAGATGTGCATCTGAGTGCTGCGACCCAATATCTTATTTGGGCCAAGGTGTTGAACTTCTTTGTGCCTCACTTCCCCCATCCGAAAAAAATGGGATGCTAACAGTACCAGCTTTACAAAATCCCCGTGAGAAGGGAAATCAGAGAGCAGAGGAGCACACACTGAGACAAGTAACAATCACTACCTGCAATTTATGAAGGATTTCCATGAAGAGGAGAGAAACGGTTCTCCACGGCCAGAAAAAAAAAAAAAAGGAAGAAGATGAAGGGGGGAAAAATGTGAGCCCAGTTTAAACAAAAAAGTTTTCCCCTTTATGGTGATAAAGCAACACAATGAACCACAAATGACAGTTGGAAATACAGAAATGGGAGTCGCAAAGCAGGGAGCAGAAGAACCTGCCATAGATGATTCACAAACCTACGAGCAAGGGCTCACCTAGATATTTTTTAATAACCTCTAAGTTCATCTGGCAGAGAACACCAGGCTTGCCAACACAAATAAATGCATCCTTGGGTTACCTTCCATTTATCACCCTGACAGTAACACTTAGGAATCCAGAAAGTGGAGCCCTGCTCCACGCTGATCGATGAGGTGGAAGGTGCAGAGGGCAGTGGTGGGGAAAGGTCAGAGAAGCCACAGGAGACAAAGGGTCACCTGAGAAAGGTAGTCTACTCTGGGTTGACCAACATTTTGTTTTATACTTTATGACGAAAGTTCTAGAGATGCATTCCTCTTGCACACCTCTCTGTACATCTTGAGGGGGTATCTTCCCCAAAATATTTCAATACTGTTCTCTTCTAATCTCTCAAGGGGACCTCTGGATTGCTTAAAATAATCATGATTATATGATAGATGGAATTAGACATTTTGATGGAACTAGGGTACTCTTCAGATATCAGAATTTTCTGAAATAACTCCTTATAATTATTCAACATGTCAGCAAATTCTCAAACACACATAGATGATGTGTCCAAGTGCCTAAACCCTCCATTTCTGGAAGTTTTTCCTGTAGTTATTATTTCAAAAGGCAGAGACCATACCATGTTAGCAGTTGCCTACCCAAAAAAAACCTACAACATGTTTTGTTTTGTTTTTTTAGCCTAGACATTTCCCACCAAAACCCAAAGAGAAGGGGAGAGGAACATGTTATTGTCTTCAGCAATGCAAAGAGAAAAAACCAAGGCTGGACGACTTCATCAAGTATGTGAGGAGCGGGGCGCCTGGGTGGCTCAGTGGGTTAAGCCGCTGCCTTTGGCTCAGGTCATGATCCCAGGGTCCTGGGATTGAGTCCCGCATCGGGCTCTCTGCTCAGCAGGGAGCCTGCTTCCCTCTCTCTCTCTCTCTCTCTGCCTGCCTCTCTATCTATTTGTGATCTCTCTCTGTCAAATAAATTAAAAAAAAAAAAAAGTATGTGAGGAGGTAGCAGGAAGTTAGTAAAAGAGGTTCCGTTCACAGTGGGCTGTTATGTTCATTGTCATTGCTTTTCATGAGGATTGTTTCAAAGGAATATCCATTTAGTCGTGTGCCATCCAGCACGTCCCAAGCCAGGAATGGTGTAGTCCTTGTCTCCTTTTGTCCCCACAAGAGAAGGGAGGTCTCCAGGAATGTTAAAACGTCTGGAAGGTTGAGTCAGATAATTTTTCATGTCATCTTTCCCTTTCATGAAGAACTTCCCAAAGTCTAAAGTGAAATTCTGAAGAAAAAGGAAAACAACTGTTCCCTGATGGAGGCTACCACTATTTAAAAAAAAAAAAAAAAAAAAAAAGCCTCCAAATATTTCCATTATTCCAAAGCTTTTCAGATCTCTAACAGAAACACTGTTCATACAAATGTATGACAGACTTGTGTATTACATTTTTACAAAGTTGAGCATTAAGTGAATAGCCAGAAACTTTGAGCAATTCTTTCATTTTGTACTATGCCATACACTATGGGAAAAAAAAAAAAAATGTTCCTCTAACAACTCAGAACTGAAAAAGTTGTCTTAAATGCAATGCCTTTACTCAAAACCAAGAGAGATTCACTGAATGGATCTTCTAGTCAGAAAACTACTTTTACTCATCTGAGTTTCTGTGGGCCTGTTCTTTGAAGTTTTGCTATCCTCAGACATCTCCTAAATAAGGGGGTAAGCATTTAGCTCCGGTGAAGCCCACGATGCCCAGAGACGATCATGCTTGCTGAGACAGGCCGTGGGTGCCCTGGGGATTCCCACACTTTCTCTCCTTGTCTCTCCCCTCCCACTGACATAATGAGTTACCACTACGGGCCAAGCAAAATGTACCTGTCACATTCAGATGTTGAATATTCCACTGTAAAGGAGCTGGTGACATCCTGTCAGACCGGTACGAGTCTAATAGAGGGCCATCTTTTCTGCCTCACCATAATATAAAACGTGCTACTCAGTCACCCATGATTCAGGCAAAGTATGTCTCAGGAAGATGGAGTGTGGGGTTGCACCAGCATGGACAGCGCGATTGGCAGCCTGCTGCAGGCATGGGAGGGTGGTCAAGCCACCCTCCAAACCAGCGGGGCAACGTTCGGAATCCCACTTTTCTTCCATGTCGTGATAAGCCCCCCTTCTTTCCTCTCAGTCCAGACTTAGAAGCACGAAGCTGTAATTTATTGATAGAGTCCGGCCGTTAAGATGATATACAGTAGGTCCAGAAAGGAGATGTTTCTCCCCTCACGTTATCTCATTATTCCTTGGCCCCGATCCCATGAAAGCTTGATATTACCATAATACAATGGCTTCAGAAAAGAGCAAAATTATTTTGCTCAACTCAGGTGTATTTGTCATCACTGACATTGAATACAATTAACCGAATTAAACTCACTGGCTGACATTATAATTGGTTCATGTTCGAAGAAATACAGTGTATTCCTAAAGAGCAGATATCGTCTAGAAGTGAGAACATAAAACTACATAGTAGAAGGTCACTCACATTAGGAGACCAATTTCTGACACACGCTAATAATTTAAGCTATTTACCTCTGCTTGCTTTGCACGGTCTAAGTCACTACACCTCTACGCAGAAGTCAATGAAATGGCATCAGTCTTAAAGCAATTTTGGTGAAGTTTAATTAGCATTTACGATCTTTAGCGAGGCAAAGGTTTTTAGTACTAGCTCATTCTATTTTTGACATTGGTGGAATTCATGTACATGGATACTAAATCATCACTGATTTTTTTTTTCTATACTAACACGCATCCTTTCTTCTATTCTCGGAAAAGAACTCTAACACAGGTATCTTCCTGGTGTCCCCCCAGGAACTCGTGCCCACCACTCTGCTTCAAACTGCCAACCCCAATAAGGGAACCCATGCTTTTGTGCGTGTTCTGCTATTGTTGCTAATTCCCTCTTACCTCCCCATTTCGGTCCAGTAACCAAACGCATGACACGAAGCTGGATTCATCGTGGAAGTGTTAACTTCCCTGTGTAGTTCATGCCCCCAGTCCTGTGGGCAGCCCTATCACATCAGGCCCGCGCTTACGTGCTGTCAGCTGAATACATCTTTGTATTTTAGAAGGAGGGGCGAAAGGGACAAGAAAGTGTCTCGCTAACTCCCATTCAAAGATTATTTTTACCAAAAAGTGTCTGCAATTATGTTAGCTACTTTCTTCACTTATACAAAGTGCTATATTGGCTGATCCTCACCTGGGAAGACAATTCAATTGCTAATGTAAGCAGGCCCCTGTCGGAGTCCATTAGGAAAATCTTGAGAGTTTTTAACCACAATGTAAGGGAAGAGAAGGCAAGAAGAGACCCCAAGACGGGCAATCGGGCCGCAGTGGGCTGTGAGCATGAGGCGCAGGAATTCCCGTCCCCGCCAGGAGCGCTCGTTGAGGGACACATGGTGGGTGCCCACTCCAACCTCTCCTCTATCTGTCAGCCGTGTCCAGGTCTGCTCACGCAAACCAAATGTTCTGGAAAGGGGACTGAGAGCTTAGTGTTCACTCTGCTTTCCCTGAAGCCTCTTTGGAAAGTACTCCTCAGCCCGAGCACAGGCTGTTTGCCTTAAAAGGATAAAATATCTGTAGGAAAAAAAACCGTAGCTGGCTGCAGAGACACCACATACCAGAAGGAGCGGCGCTGCAAGCCCAGGGCTGCTCCTCCAGTGGGCTCAACATCAGCTCACCTTCTCAGACTCAACACCTCACGGAAGTATCTGGGACCCAAGGAAACACTCCTACTGCTTAATTAGGCAGCGGCCCCTAGGGGAGTGGAAAACACACTCGGAATGATGGCTGATCCTAACGAGTGGCATATTTGAACACCGGCCAGGACTCGTGGCTGGCAGGAAAGAGGAAACGCACTTACCTTTCGAACAGAGCTGCTGCCACTTTTGTGTGCCCGGGTCCCGGTAGGTAACCCCAGAGAGAACCGTTGGACCTACAGGTGCAGCCACTACAGGCCCCGGGGGCAGATGGGAGCGGGGCAGCGTGACTCTGCGGCAAGCAGGGCGTCTGCGTGGGTCAAAGTGGACGGAATAAAGCGCTTTTCCGAAGAATGGGAATTCAGATCACCTGGAACCACCAGGCTTGAACGGAACACTGGAGAGGTGCTCGACACCGGTTTCGTCTCCGAATCATCTCTGAGCGAAAGGACTACATCTATTCGTCATGCCCACCTCTGAGCAATTACATCAGAATCTCTAGACACGACGGGACCCATCTCCCTAGGAAAGATATATTCTTAAGTCGCCTAGGTGATTCTAACATGCAGCCTAACCCTACCCAATGAGCTAGGTCAAGTAATGAACGCTTGGGTGGGCGGATAAACCATAAATTGGTGGGGGCGGGGAATCCACTGCTTTTGTAAGCCCCTAGTACTTAACCTAGTACCTAAAGGGTTCCACAAACAGAAATGGGGGAAGTGGGAAGTTTCTCCAGGTCCTTCACACTGGAGCTACCTGGAGAAATCTTTAAAAATTCTGACAGGGGTGTGCACTCCCAAGCATTACCACTTTAACTGGCTTTGGGTCAAACCCAGGCATTGGATTTTTTCGAGTTCCCCGAACGATTCTAATGTGTGGCTTGGGAAGCACTGTCCTCTTATTTCTCTGCTTCTCCCAAGTTCTTGTGCCTCCTACTTCATTCCTGGTGGACAGACACTCCCCTGAGAACAGCCTCTATGCTATCCAGTGGGTCTGGGTGCCACTGCCTAAACCTCACAGTCCTTCAGGAAGCAGAAAAGCCTAGTGGCTTTAGGAAATCAGCTCTGGAGTTGGAATTTAGGCTCAGCCTTTTACAAAGTATGTGACCTTGGGCAAGTCACGTCTTGGCTTCTCTGAGCTCCATGACCATTCTCGGCGCATTGAAATGGGGGTAATGTGGAGTCTCCCTCGGAGGGCTGTTTGAGTATCAAAGAGACAATCTACGGAAAACCCAGGGAGCAGTGCCTGACACAGAAGACGTGTTCCATAAACGGTGGCCATTGTGATGGGGACAGGCAGTGCCCTTCCAACCTGCTTTTTTCAGAAACCGTGATGCACTAACTTACTCTCTTCGTCCTTTTCGTCTGCACTACGACCGGCACAAACACCCCCAAACCCTTCTTATTATCAGACTCGGGGATGTTTCAAAGGGACAGTACAAGGCATTCAAAACAAGCAATGGCCCAAAGGGAAACATCAGGAAGGTTCTCTTCCAAAAGCCCAGGATGGCTCCGGCTCCCAGAGAAGGCCAGCCCCTGATGTCCTCCAGTCCAGGCGTCTCCTCCCTACGGCTGTCTTTCTCTACGAAGTGTTGACATACCTGTCAATTCCCTTCCAGTCCCTGCCCATTTACTCGCCCACCAAACCCATCACTCCTTCGCAGCATCTCCACGACGATGGCTCAGCTTTCACGATGCTCCTCTTGCCTCGCCCTACCCTTAGCGGATGCTCCTCTTGCCTCGCCCTACCCTTAGCCGTCTCTCCTGGCCCTTGAGCGTTTCCTAGAATACTCACTGTGTGCACCCCACCCTCACCCACCTCTCTCTGCGTCCCCCTGTACTCTCCTGCTGTGTTCCAGGCAATACCGTGAGTGTAAAACCCATGCAGATGCAAGGCCCTGTTGAGAGGGCATGAGGAGTCCCACCTCTTGTTAAACACCTGTTTCCCTGCAGCCCTTTGTGCCATTGTTCCTACGGGCAGGACCGTTCTTGGACAGTGCACAGTCCTCCGCGCTCACTCACAAGGACACTCAGGGAGTTCACACGGGCTGAGCCTGTTTAACTTTGCGGAGAGTGAATGTGAAGGAGACGCCGAGGAGCACAGGGAGAGCCGGTGTCAGGAGGCTGGGTGCGAGGACATGGAAAGGGCTGTCAGGGGAGGGGTGGCAAGCCTTGCCAGCTCTGCCGCTCACATTAGGATTCCAAATGCCACAGATGTGGTTGCATAATTAGCTGGGGAGCGTACTGGGAACTGCGGCTTCCCCCACATGCTTATGGATCCCATTGTCTCCCGCTCTCTCAGAGCAGGGACGGTTCAAGGCCGAGGGTCTGAGTGCCAGCAGCAGGCCTGGGCCCTGGATGGGCAGCAGCACCTACAGGCAGACGTGGCAGAAAGAGCAGCAGCCTGGTGTTCCAATCCGGTTGCTAGGATACCATGGAGACCCTCCACGGCTAAGCAGACAGGGCAAAAAAATGTGTCCATATGCCTTACAACCTGCAAACAGCAACAACAGAAGCATGGTGTGCCCAGCTTCAGAGAAATACTATGTACTGGTGCCTGGAAGTGTGGCCCAGGAGAGCAAGGAGGCTGGCCAAGGAGATTCCCCGTGTTGCAGGACTTGTCTGCAATTTCATTATAAACCCCGGGGCAGGGGCACACACTTGACCACGTTCCAAAATAGCCTAAGAGGGTCTTAGCAACCTAGTCTCACACGTTTTTCTAAAAGCTCCCACGACCTCCGTTTTAATGCACAGACCGTCCTGTCAAATGAACGCTGCAACTTCAGCAGGAAAGTCCATTAGGACGGCGCTCCGTGGGACTTGAACTCCTCTGCCAAAACAAGGGAGATGAATTTCAGAAACCAACGTCAGGTTCAATTCTCATCTTCGCCCCGGTAGTCTCGGTATGTAAGGAATCTGCCGCTCTGGTCTGGGGCATGAAAGATTGTTTTCGATGAGGAGTGTCCGAAGAGAGCGGGGAGAGGAAGGGCTTTCCTTTGGGAGAGGGGCTCTGTGTCTTGGCGCGTTGGAACTTCTGCTGCAGGGTTCGGTGACACGCCCTCACCCAGTGGGGCCACTTACAGCTCTCCTCGGGGCGGTGTTGGTAGGAGGCGCGGGGCTGAAGGGACTCTGGGAGATGCGGAGCTTTGCTCATGGGGAACACCGGGTGCTCGCCGGATGGACAGTGCACGTGCGCACTCGTGCACCCGGAGTGTTGGAAATAGGGGCAGAAATGCCCTCTTGCCTACTTTGTAAAATGGAAAGCGAGGCTCGCATTCTCTGTGGCCTAAACTTGCTTTTCCTCAACTCCCATTATGGCATTCTGGTGCCGCCACTAGCTGCTGTCACGGTGTCATGTGTTCTGTCGCCCAGAGGGTCCTGTCCATTCCCCACCGCGCCCCTCATCCCCTGAGCACCTGCCGAAGTCAGGCAGCCCCTCCTCCCCTCCACCAAACGTCCCCATGCCATGAAATTAGAGGGGCACGATTCTATTTTGCCATCTTTCTTAGGCATCTCCTCTGCGACTGAACTTACTCTCTGCTTTCCGGAGTACTTACTTGTGTAGCATTAACGCCTCGATCAGGAGGTCCGTCCCTCTCATCCCTAACCCCTCGGGATAGCTGCACATGAAAAGTATTCAGCTGAACTGTAGGGCCCATTGGAATATAATTGCTCCCTCTGAATAAATCTGTGTTTTAATATTCTACCATCCACAATTATTCCAAAAATCTAGAATTCTCTCCACTATCCTACAAAATTTAACATACAGCCTTTAGGAAGATACTATTTCTCTAGAGATGTACTAGTTAGTGTCCAGGTTTAAGAGATCATATAAGAGCTTGTGACAATTAATGCCTCCCTAAAAATAAGAAAATCCATTTCTTTTCACTCCTAGCTCTTCCAAAGTATTTCACAACCAAAGAGTGAAACATTACAAAACATATCATTGTTGTCTGAAATTCAGCTGCCTCTGGGGTGAAAAGTACCAGCTGAATGAAAATTCAGAGACACTGACAACTTTTTATAGGAATTTAAGTCTATACATTCCCACTGAAATGATATGCAACCCTGGAACAGCAAAATGGAAAGGATTGGAGAATATTTACAACAGGTAAAGAGTTTACAACATGCTATTGCTTTCCAGAGACTAAATGTTCTGACCTGTTACAGAGTTTTCAGGAAAGAAATAGCATGAAATAAAATTACTTTAGAAGTCCGTAAGAACATTGGGGAGGGTATGTGCTATGAAATGTGTAAACCTGGTGATTCACAGACCTGTACCCCTGGGGCTAAATAATGCATTAAATGTTAATAAAAATAATTTAAGAAAAAAAGTCCATAAGAACCATCCCATATATATAACCAACAGACTGATCTCATAAAATGAATATTTTTATATATTTTTTCATTTTTAGGGGTTATTTGCTCAATTTATTTCAAAACATATGGCCCAACAGTTTTACATTCTCAAGTAGTTATGTGGTAGTAATAGGATATAGTACCAACTTCTACATCAGTTCTTGGCTTCACATTCCTAACAGAGGAAGAAGGATTTAAGGGCTAGTTCTACACAGGTGTGAAAGAAACAAACAAGAACACCCCCAATACACACACACACACACACACACACACACACACACACACTCTCTCTCAGAAGGAGCTCCCCTGCTCAGAGACTGCATTGCCTCCCATTCCTAGTTTACAGGGAAAATTCCAAACCAAAAATGTTAAAATTTTGTGAGTTAAGAATTTACAATTTACCCTATTTTTTAAATGATCAAAAATCATTAAAGAAAAGTTTTTCAAAATTATAATCCTCAGAGGGCAATCTCAGTAAGCAAACTGCATTTATCAGATAACTGAACAGAAGCTTAGCTGGGCAGTTACCTACATCTAATGAAAAGAGAACAGAAAATTCACAGGAAAGTGAATCTGAAACCCACTTTAGGCTATTTAGGTGGTTTCCTTTGAACTCGAACTCACAATGATCTGTGAGTTTAATAGGACTATACGTAAGTTGCACTAGAAGCAAAATATAAAGATATAACCACTTGTTGCCAGTCCTCCTGTATAATCAGATTACTCAGAGTGAAATAAATTTAAATTCAAGCGAGTCTTCTTTGATTTGGCAAGTTTTCCTAATTTTTTGTGGCGCTATCTTGCACAATCATTGAAATGACATAAGGTATAATCATTTTGCATACAATGTAACTTCTCTTTCAAGAAAGGTACACTCTACCACTTAAGCCAATTTTATTCTGGTTTTCTTTATGTAAGTGTGAAAAAAGAACAGATGTTTTTCCAAAATTATTTAAGCTTGGAAGACATTCTATCCTTTTCTTCAATATAATCCTTCAGAATCACCGAAACCATCATGGTGATACCTTAAGCGGCTGATTTCTTTAAAGCATGTTATTAAATAAATATCAGAACGCACAGCATTGTTCCATAGATAAAATGTTTATTATAACAGAATGGTGTGAACTATTTGCCACGCTAATTTCATTTTCCACCATGGACTTGGGGAAAAAAAATCTAGTTGTTCTACATGTTGAGCACCAAGAGACTTCTAAAACTTACCCCATTTCTACAGCTCATTCCCTACTACCAACATTCCTTCAGATCTTCTCTGGTCTAATGTTTAACTGGAGTTATCAGCTGGCTCGATCATGCTTCATTATAAAACCTATTAAAATGGTCTTTTTATAAAAGCAGAGTTTTCTCTGTTACTCCAAAGTCCTGCAGATACTAAAATGAGATCCTATGCAATGCTTAAAAATGCAGAGAGCTGTCTTTGAGTTATTTTTTCATTATGCAAAACTTGGCCCAGGAGAGATGGCCATGTACCTCGTTAGCTAAAACAGGCAAGCATGTCGGGACTACAAATTAATTTACTGGAAGTAGTTGAAGTAGATGTGAATCATTCAGGTTCCTAAGGCAAATCTAAGCCTAACTGATCGGGGCAACTTGCTGTCAGAATCTCCAAAATGTTTATCCTCATGGTTTCCTCCCCACACTCTGGGAGAATACAAACTCCCTCTTTTTTTTTTTTTTTTTACAAACTCCCTCGTAAGCTAAACCTGCAAGGGAAAAGCAGAAGGTCCATGGGAACCAACAAATGTAGGTATGACTCTTAAGTTTTCAAAAGTATCATCAGTACGTGCTCAATAGCTCCCCAAAATTGATGGAGACAACCGGGTATTTACCCTTTCTCCTTAATTTCTTGTATTTATGAAGTGCAGGGTTCCAAGGGAGCTTGCGTTCTTATGTAACACGTGTCATCCAGCCAGTGTGATGTAGTTGGGAATAGAGCAGCAAAACCTTTCATTTTATCAATTATGTCATTACCTACTAATTCAAAATACCAGTCACTGGGGTGCTCTTCCTCATTCTATGTTAATCTCATGTCCCTGTCTCTTTACTCTCCATGAGGTTTCTGCGTTGAGAGGTGTATAACAAGTTGGATTCGATTTTCCTATCCAAGTTACGAAGCCCACTGACATCAGAACATAGTTCTCTAAACGCAAGAAGGATACCAGAGTGGTTGGATCAGGAGCCAGGAGTAAGGCAAACAATGTGTTCACATTGTCAGTAAAGGTAAGTGTACTTCTCAAGCTTGACCCTGGGAACCTGCAACCCTCCGGATAGTCTGAGACACCTCACTGGTAACATTATGCAAATTCCTTAAGGAAAATAGGCAACAATCTCCCTCGGTTGGTATGAAAAAATATATATATATTTTTAATCAACAGACTGGGCTTCCATTTGTGGGCTGTGAATGCCATCCAATTCAGGAAATCAAAAAAATCTTCCCTTTTCTATGCGTCTTTCCTTATTTTTGATACTTGGACGAGGACAGCACCGTTGGGGCTTGAGGGGTACCGGCGTGAATCGCCGGCATGTAGAGAAATCCGGGAGAGCCACACCAGCAGGGAAAGTAAGGGTGGTATCAGACGCATTTCATCTCAGGTCTGATGAGCCCGCATTTAGGATTTTCCGGCTGGGCAGGTCTGCCAGGGCATCTGGGAGACGGGGTTTTTATTCCTCTTCTCACACTCACTCACTCACACGCACACACTCTCACACACACACACAGCCGGACACACACCTGGGGCGCGTTCAAACTATGTGCGGTGGGTGGCATATATGAATGTGTATGTCTATCTTTTTAAAAAACAGCTTGACATCTGACAAAGACACGAAGGCAAACGTAGGTGCAGCGAGTGTGGCTCTGAGAAACGTGCACAGCGCGCGAGAAGCGCCCGTTAGAATGCACCATCTCGGAGCATGAGGACAGACATGGCAAGCGCGAGGGGCGGGGGCCGACACACAAGACAGAGACCCGCAGCTCCCCACCGACAGGGCGCCGCACCCCTGCTTACTGTGGGCTCTTGGGGTAGAAGGGCAGGGTCACATGGCTGAGATCCTGGAGGTCGAAGGCGGTGGGCTCGGCGGAGATCGCCTGCCGCTTGGTGCGCGGCTCGCCCTGCAAGGTGCCGGCGCTCTGCTTCTGCGCCTGCTGGGTGGCCGGCCGGATCACCGAGCGGTACTTGTCCAGCTCGTTCTGCAGCTTCTGGATCAGTTCGTCCTTCTGATCCAACTCCAGCTCCAGCTCGTCGATGAGGGCATCCCGCTGCCTCAGCTCCTCGATCTTCTCCTGGAGCGCGTACTGTAAATCCCGCAGGGTGCCCATGCTCCTCCGGGCCGCCGGGGCGCCTGCCTGCCGCTGCCGCGCGCCTTGGGGCTTGCTCCCCTCTCCGGCCAACTTTCCCCAAAGTCGCCGCCGCCTCCCGAGTGCAGACGCTTCCTACTCGAGCCCAGAGCCAGCCCTGGCTTCTGAGCATGCCCAGTCCGCCGCTCCGGCGCCGACTTTCGGTGCAGCTCCCACTTCTCGGGCCGCCGGGGAGGCTGAGCGTGGGGAACGCGAGACAGCAGGTCCAAGCGGGGACTGAGCCTCGGCGCGGCGAGCGCAGGGCCGGAGGCGGGCGCAGCGCGGCGGGTGCCGGAGGAAGCGGGCGCTGCGCCTGGGGCGCCTGATAAGCCGCGCCGCGGGGCGGAGCGGGCGGGCGCGCCACTTCGGGGTGGGGAGGTGGGGGAGACGCCGGGGGGGGACCCCGCGCAGACCCGGGAGGCGCCAGCCGGGGAGACCCCCAGCCCAGCCCTCCCCCTCCCTGCCCGTCCCGGCACCCCGGCCTCGAGGCCGCTGGGCTACGGTCCTGGCCCCGTCTTCGGGCAGGGCGGGCTCGGCATCCAGAAAGCCCCGGGGTCCGGAGGTGCTCTGGCCGCCGGCCTCCCCAGCAGAGGCTCCCGAGCTGCGTGGCCGCGCTGTCCCCGCGCTCACGCCACCCTTCTCCCGCGGAGCGCCGCACACAGGTGGCTAGCGCCGGAGAAGAAACTTGCCTCCCGCCGGAGAGGAGCCCGCGCCGGGGAGGGGGGGCTCCCTGACGCGCAGGTGCCTTTGGGGAAGGGGCGGAGGGGGCGGGGCTTGTGGGTCGTCGCCCCAAGCGGGGCCTGCCTTGGCTCCTGCCGACTGCCCCCCTTTCCGCCCCTTCCAAACTCCCACCGAGGAACTCTCCGCAGGTCTGGGCCCCGAGAAGGCCGCTCAGCTCCCCCTCCTACCTGAGCTAGTGTCTGCGGAAGAGTTTCTGGCTGGGCCTCGCATCTTCCATTTGCTTAACTTAGGGTGAGGGACCGGAGGGGGGCCGGGGGAGCAGGAAAAATCCGTGCGGAGCGCCAAAAAAGTCCATCCTGAACTTGAACTGTATCTTTAAAAGTATTCCTTCTGTGACAACCAAGCTGTTAAAACGGCCTCCTTACACTTGAATGGCAAGACTCAAACTGCGAAGAGCAGGGGGAGCCCAGATGGGCTGCAGAAGCCTGTGCGATCCAACCCCCCCGACCCAGCCCCCTCATCCCTGCCCACTTAGTATTTCCTAAAATGATGACAATCCGGTTGCAGCTCTCTGGAGGGGAATTCTCCCATCATCTGAACACATGTTTAGAATCTACAAGTATTTACTTGCTACTCACCTAAATTCTTAATATTTACCTAAAACTTCACGAACTCATCCAACTTTATAGCCTTTATTAGCGGCCCCCTAATTCCTATTCCTGAACACTCAGTGTTATAAACCAATGCTCTATTTGGCCATTCCTTAACACTACAAGTCCATACAAAATACATTAAATTCGAATTGCAATCCAGAACTATTCCCTGGAATCTAAACTTAGCCAAGAATGAATATATCAGTCTCAAAAAAAAAAAATTGCTTTTACTTTTGAATACACAACTATCTTAGCTTTTTGAGCTAAGAGAAAAAAAGGAAAAGAAAACAAACCAACCAGCTAGCTAATGGCACATTAACCAACAGTGTATCTGTTTGTAATTAGAGGTATGCATGACAAAGGATATACAATCCTAAACATTCTTCCACTCAGGTCATGACCTAATGCTCTTAGCACAGGTGATAAAAGACACTTAATTTTTCCTCTTTCCAACACGGACAGGCATTGTCAGAAATGCATTTATTTCAGAATGTAATACATAAAGTGGATAATCCCCGAAACAGTCTCATTTCTAGTGAACAGACCATGAGTAACTCACAAATACTGACAGCAGTGAAATAGTTCCGAATTGTTTTGATTAAAACTAAATCAAGCAGAAGGCCTGTGGCTTGTATAACTGATTCTATTCTAAAAGAGAGCTTCTGTGACAATTTCCTGGTCCCAGGCAAAAGGCCAAATTCTTACTTTATTTAACCTATGGGGATTCTTTAATTCCATGGGAAAATGTTTTCAACTAAATGCCTTTTTCCTATAGATCTCTATAGGGGTCCCTGAGGTCAAGAGTTTATATCTAGAAATATATCAGAAGCAATGTAGAGGGGATATCTTTAGACAACTGCTAAGTTGGGTTATGTTTTAAGGTTCATTTGAGGCTTAAATGGAGTTACTTAATGTCTCTGCAGCACAAAACAGAGAAGATTCTTCAGTTGTAGAAAGCCTGTCTACATGCACAGAAGAAAATATACAGTATTTTGAATAAAAGTCAAGTTTCTTTACACTGACTCATGTAAATATTTTTCAGTATGTAAACGATCACATCCACGTGCAACTGGAGGAAATATCCACGCTACATTTCATTCTTGTGATACAAAATGTGTCCCATGAGGAATCCTATCTCGAGAGTCAGAAGTCTGTTATGGTGCATGCAAAGAAAGTAAACGGCCAAAACATAAGACTATTACAACTGACTTAACACCTCTAAAAAGTATTGAAGGATGTATATAAGGATGTATTGATTATATTAGCCCATGTTATGAAAAGAATAATTTAATTCCCCCCCTCACTTTATAATTACATATGCAAAATCCAGAATTCTCAACTTTTCCATTCTTGAACTCAAAGTAAATATTTTAAGTAAGTTTTGCGATGATACTCTTGACCGGTTGTTTAGATCTTAAGGGGCACGGTTTTCCATTTCAACCTTTTGAGTGATCCCCATCTTTTTTTTTAAAGCGTCTTTTGTATTGTACTTGGTAAATGCTGGAAATAAATTCTAAGTGAAAAAGCAAGGTCCTAGGGGCGCCTGGGTGGCTCAGTGGGTTGGGGCCTCTGCCTTCGGCTTGGGTCATGATCTCAGGGTCCTGGGATCGAGCCCCGCATCGGGCTCTCTGCTTGTCAGGGAGCCTACTTCCTCCTCTCTCTGCCTGCCCCTCTGCCTACTTGTGAGCTCTCTGTCAAATAAATAAATAAAATCTTAAAAAAAAAAAAAAAAAAAAAGCAAGGTCCTGTAGCTACGTTTCAGCAGACGAATGCACTATATGTTGTCTCATGGTAAACTAAGCTGGCGAAACTGTAAGATCGGAGGTCAGGCACAAGTCTATTTTCTGCTTACTCGGAAGTGAGTACCCACATCTGAAATGGAGTGGGGTGGCATCCACTGAGCTCCCCCATGCCCTGCATCATGGGGTGAGGTCTCCATGGCATATGCTAAAACACGGAGCAACGCAAGGTTGAAGGAACTGAGTTCATACTCTAGAATTCCACAGTCAACTCACAACTGGCTCTTTAGCTGGTCTCTCTTTGTTCCCACCCTAAGAGAAGCAACGTTCCACCAGTAGCCAGCCCCACCTGTGGCACACTGATGCTCTTCAATTTTGCACTGCCCCCTTATGATGGAGAATACATTGTATCATGCCTTCCTTATTCAGTGTCAAACGATCTAATAAGGAATCGGATAACGCAGCTTCACCATAACACTGGCTCTTAAGAAAATAAAGTCTGGTGAACTTATCATCCTTCACAAAAACCACAATTAGCCACAAAAGGACACTCATCCAAGTGTCCATTCCACCGATACCACATGTTATGGAAGAGTCCTATGTATGAAAGCGGCTTCTGCCATTCCATCTGCATATCTGGAGTAGAAACAAACAAACAAAACACAGCTGAGCTTTTTAGGCGATGGAGGTCACCCCTTATAGAAAATTGCCACGGGTAGCAGGTATTCCCTAAGAAATAGGAAAGTGACCATTACTGGTACACATGCTGGCATGCTCCAAATTGCTAATCTCAATCAAGGCCACAATAAAAATAACTTCCCTGAACTCTTTTTATTTTATTTTATTTATTTATTTGACAGAGAGAGATCACAAGTAGACAGAGAGGCAGGCAGAGAGAGAGAGAGGGAAGCAGGCTCCCTGCTGAGCAGAGAGCCCGATGCGGGACTCGATCCCAGGACCCTGAGATCATGACCTGAGCCGAAGGCAGGGGCTTAACCCACTGAGCCACCCAGGCGCCCAACTTCCCTGAACTCTTAATGCATGACTGGCACTGCTTAATGTAACCCCACCAGGGAGTCTATTATTACTTCCACTTACACCTGAAAAAGTGGAGGCAGGGTATCACCCACCTGATGAACAGCAAAGCCTGGATTCGAATCCAGACCATTGGATACAGAGATCAAACTCTGACTCCCTGCCCCTCATTATCTTCTGCAGGACTTCCAACTGTTGCTAAGGTCTTGATACTCTATCCAGAGAGAGAAGAACACCCTTAACATTTTTAGCCTGACTTGGGGAGGTGGAAAAAAGAAAAATTTGGAAAATTCTGTAAGAGCAGGAAAGAGAATTTTTAGAAGTTCTTCTTTCTCAAATTGTCTTCACTCCAGCACCATTCCATTCTGGCTGAAGGTGACTACCTTGCACCCATCCATCTGGGATTGTCCTGGTTTTAATACTAATATCGCTTAGGACTATCCTGGTGTTAAAGTTCAAGTCCTAGGTACCCCCTTGGTCATGGGCAAACTGGGACAGTTGGTCATCCTATTTAATTCAGGATTGCTGGGCTTTCCTATGTTATCAATATTTTCAAATTTTGCTTTCGAAGTTACAGATAGAAATGTCAAGCCTAGGAAGATCTGTAATGTTAATACTGGCTATTTTAGGCACATTACAAACCTACTTATACATTTGTGTTAATATGTTCTAAGGAAACGATCACCTGCTCTCAATGCATGAGAAGACACCACAGGACCTGTCTTTGGGTTCTAAAGGGCATAAGTCAGATGACAGAATCTTCACTTTACTTCAATAAATTAGAGATTCTAGGCTCTCCTTTGGGCTTACCATTTTTTAAAAAGATTTTATTTATTTGACAGAGAGAGATACAGCAAGAGTAGGAACATGAGCAGGGGGGATGGGAGAGGAAAAGCAGGCTTCCCTCCAAACAGGGAGCCTGGTGTGGGGCTCGATCCCAGGACCCTGGGATCATGACCTGAGCTGAAGGCAGATGCTTAACAACTGAGTCACCCTGGCGTCCCTGGTTTACCATTTTTATAAAAATCTGGACTTCAGACATATTGGCTTTCTATGCATAAAGCACAATGATTAAAGCACCTGCTGTCTGATTACCTCCTACAGAATCAGATGATTCTTATGATTATATCTGGTGGCAGATTTGGCCATCAGGGATCCATATTTAAATGGATATAAGAAAAAATTCTAATGGTTTGGCTTTTTAGAAGTTAAACTTCTGTGCATGATACATTCTGCATGGAAAAGAAAAAAAAAAGCCATAAACCATTAATGATGAAAAACTTACTGCAGAGATTTGGAAAGTAATAGTGCATTGTACCATAATTGCTAATGTGCTTAGAGTTTAATACCGAATTAGTGTCAGGCCTAATATCAGTTGAAATGCATTCTTATATTCCACAGCTTAAAATGATGGCATGTTATTATGGAGCCTGAAGTAGTGTTCATGAAAACCCATGCACTGTCTGCCAAAAAAGAACACTTATCTGGGCTCTTCAGGAAGCTGCCCATTTCCAAATAATGTTCCCAAATAACGGAAGAAATGAAACGTTTTTAAGAAGAATAGAGTTTGGTTTTCCATATTTTTTTTCATGAATGAAGGATTTTAAAAAGCACAAAATGGGACTTCAAATATTTTATTCCCAAAATATTATTTTGCCGTATTTTAAGCCTAGTGAATGTATATATGAGTAGGCAACATTGTAATATCTCTCCTGTCTGAGTAAATTTATTTTTTCAGTTCTATCCTCATATATAAATGTACATCTTTTCATAAGTTAATGCATCAGTATTTTCCACAGGAAAGTAAAAACTGTTTGAGGAAGTAATTTTGCATTTGAGAGCATATTTGAAATCACGTAGCTTATAGAAGAGCTCTGATAGTCAATGACTTTTGGTTGCTGCTCTTATTTTAAATTGCATTTAACAGCAGATAAAACTCGGCCATTTTCAGCCTACATGTTTTGTAACCAAAATTGAAAGTAAAAACTAAAACCACATTTTGCTAGTGAACTTACTAAAATCGGTAAAGTAAGAAAGTACTGAAGATATAAGAAAGATAATAAGATAAAAGTTTGAGCAAATTGGGCTTTTATCAGTGAGTCAAATGAATGGATGAGGCAAGAAAGAGATAGCAAGGCATTTGTTTGCACTGTGAGAATTTCAGAGATCTGGAGAACAGAGGAAGTTGCAGCAAGTAGGGAAACATCCGGACATCTTTGCCCTCGTGAACATAATCGCCAGGTAAGTAGCACCTAACTCCAAATTCAGAAAACTCTTGATACTGTGACTTTTATACAATCATCATGAGATGGAAAACCAGAAATCCATCTTTAATGATGGGCAAATGAAGTGGTAAGATGTCATTCTAGGGTCAAAAGACAGGACCTGAAGGCATTACCCATGGATCAAGGATAGAGACCCAAGTGGGGGCCCAGGAGACACGTATTCTCAGTATACATTTGTAACCAACTGTACAATTACCAGTCACTGTGCCCAATGCACATTTCTTAAAAATATTTGGTAATTTCTCCCTGGTCCAGATTGAATTTTTTTAAAAATCATTTTTCAAAGCACAAAGCACAGGCATTTGATCTGGTAGGTAAGAATGCCCCATATAAATAAATATCAAATAGAGACTTTTTTTTACCCTTTTTTGGTATTAGGCAGAATATTCAGTGTCTGTCTTGAGTCACTGCATTATGTAAGAATGTTTTTACTCAAATATCAAAGTTAATTTAGGGAACTATTATGGAAAATTCATCTAAGTTTCCCATAGAATACAGTAGGGCCAAAATTCTAACCATCTATCTTTCTTAGAAAAGCATCTATGTTGAATACCAATTGTAAGTGGAAAAAATGACAGGGAAATCTTCAAAACATTTATTTGTGGAATGTTAAAAGCAATTGCTGCTGTTAGGAACATAGAGAACTTGGTGGAAATTGCTTATTTTCGGTTTGCAGTTTTTACTGGTCAGACCCTCTATCCTTGCACAGCAAGTAACATTCCTCCGGCAGCCACAGAGCTGAAGCTTACCTAATATCACAGCATTCCACATGCGCTCCATTATTTCATTTAGTCCCTTTCTGCCTCTATCATCACCATTCCCAAAATACAGAGAACTAAAAGACTGTCAGCAGTTGTCAGGGATGGACACAGGCCCCCCCTTCCCCACCTGTACCTCCCCCAAAAAAGGGCAGCAAAAACATCCTTATTTTTTACTCATAATGGATAGCACAGAATTGTAGATGAAATGTACTGCTGAGACGATGTAATCCAACATCCTAATTTTAAATTTAAGGAAATCGAAAGGCCAAGGGAGTCAAGTGACTCAGCCAAGACAGAAGCAAGTTTAGAACCCAACTGTGCCCATCCCCAGCATCCTGTTCTTAAAGTTACGAGATTCTTTCACTTTGAGCTTTGTGATTAGTGCACACAGAAGCCTGATTTAGTTCACATGAAAATCCCACCTCCTCGCTCTTCATGGGTAATAGCTGTTAAGGTCCACTGAGAACACTTCAATTTGTGCAGAAAACAAAATATATCAAAAGGTCTTTAATATTTCTAATTAGTTCTATCATGCCTCTCCTTGTCCTCAGACCATAAGGAACTGTTGTTCCATGGAGTTCTACTGGACCTGATGGTGCAGGGGTGTGTGTGTGTGTGTGTGTGATGGTGCAGGGGTGTCCGTGTGTGTGCACGCACGTGTGTGCACGTACTTGCACATGCTTCTAAGTCAGGCATATGCCAGATGTGTGAAACAGAAACCAAACCCTCCTATCAACCCTCATTTATGTCACAGTAGATGTGAGCAGGTGAGGTGCACGCACTTGGGGAAACAGAGTAAATCACCTTGCTTACTTTTTCATTTTTCAGACACAGGAGCTCAGGTCAGGTCTCTTCCCATCACGGGGTTTTAAAAGTCTTTGTGATACAAAGGACAGCAGTATCAAAACAGAGGAAATTGATCTCCCATTCCTATAAATTAACCCTAACACAGAACTCTCAAAATAGAGATGGTGACACCTGTTTGAATCCCTGAAATTGTGTCATCGGTCTTAGAACATTGGAGACATTTTTAAGGTACACTAACTTCAGACTATGCCAAAAGATGATTTTGTCCATGGAGTACTCTAAGAATTTTTACAAAAAAAAACCAAAAACAAAAAACAAAAAACAAAAAACAAGACAGACAGTAAAGGCATATTTCAAAATGCATTGAAACGTATAGCATTTAAAAGCTTTTTACATGAATATTTTTCCTAAAAATACTTCTGTCCTTTCATATTCTCAGTATAGGTCCTTTTAATCACCAATCTATCTATACAGCCAATTTTTAACATATTATATGGCTTCCAAACTCTGCAACCAGGGAATATCCAATTGCAAGAAATCAGAATAATGAATGAAGAACACACAGAAAAACAAGAAGCGGCATATGGTAACAGCTGGTGGAAGGGTCCAACTTGGTGGTCAGTGAACAGCCTTGCTAGCAAGCCCGTAACTCCAACTGAGAGCTCTCCCCCATCAAGTGTGTATACTATAATGTGATATTTCCTCCAAGTGTCAACTAAAGAACACTAGTTCCTTACGAAAAGGGCAAAGAGGGGAGTTCCTCATAGTCAAAAATACTTGAAAAACCCTGAGAAAAGGGCGCCTGGGTGGCTCAGTGGGTTAAGCCTCTGCCTTCTGCTCAGGTTCTGATCTCAGGGTCTTGATCTCCGGGTCCTGATCTCACGGTCCTGGGATGGAGTTCCCGTGGGGAAATCTCCACTCAGAGGGGAGCCTGCTTCCCCCGCCCCCCTCTGCCTGCCTCTCTGCCTACTGATCTCTCTCTGTCAAATAAATAAATAAAATCATTTTTTTAAAATATCCCATTTATTTATTTGACAGACAGAGATCACAAGTAGGCAGAGAGGCAGGCAGAGAGAGAGGAGGAAGAAGGCTCCCCGCAGAGCAAAGAGCCCGATGCGGGACTCGATCCCAGGACCCTGAGATCATGACCTGAGAAGAAGGCAGAGGCTTAACCCACTGAGCCATCCAGGTGCCCCTCCCTTATGATATTCTTAATAACACTTTCTTTTCTCTAGCTCACTTTATTGGAAGAATACAGGATAGAACACATATAATAAACAAAATACGTGTTAGTCTATTTATGTTATCAGTAGGGCCAATAAATTGAATCGTTAAAAAAAGTTTAGTACAACCTGAGGGTTTTGAAGGGTCAGGGGTGGGAGGTTGGGGGAACAGGTGGTGGGTAATGGGGAGGGCACGTTTTGCACGGAGCACTGGGTGTTGTGCAAAAACAATGAATACTGTTACGCTGAAAAAATAAATAAAATGGAAAAAAAAGTTTAGTAAAGCAGATTTCTTTCTGCCTTATTCCATATAACTTACAAATTTCCAATATGGATTATGAATCTCCAAAATAAATATATAATAAATATACCCAGTTGATTCAAACAACTATTTATGATAGTGAATTTTTTTAAAGATTTTATTTATTTGACATAGTGTGTTAGTGAGTGCAGGAGCAGAGGGAGGGGTAAAAGGAGAGGGAGAAGCAAACTCCCTGCTGAGCAGGGAGCCTGAAGACACAGGGTTCCATTCCAAGACCCCAAGATCATGACCTGAGCCAAAGGCAGACGCTTAACTGACTGAGCCACCCAGGTGCCCCTATGATAATAAATGTTTAAAGGTAAATTAAACTTGGGCGCCTGGGTGGCTCAGTGGTTTAAGCCACTGCCTTCGGCTCAGGTCATGATCTCAGGGTCCTGGGATCAAGTCCCGCATCCGGCTCTCTGCTCGGCAGGGAGCCTGCTTCCCTCTCACTCTCTCTGCCTGCTTCTCTGCCTACTTGTGATCTCTCTCTGTCAAATAAATAAAAATAAACAAAATCTTTAAAAAAAAAAAAAAGGTAAATTAAACTTACTGAAAATCACAAGCATCTTCCCCATCTGTGAGTTCCTCATCGGTACCTACGTACACAGCAGGATCAGAACACACTGTCTTGATCCCACCAATGGGACCGTTGACCATCAGAATCTCCCCTTGAAAGTCACAATTCACTCAGTCTCTGACCACGGCAAACATGACAGAAGACCAGAGAACATGAAAAACTGGGCGCTCACAGGAAGGACTAGGCTCGCCATTTGACCCACCATCATGTTTCCTATCTTTCAAGTTAGGGTGGGCCACTGGATTGTTGCTCAGGCTGGGAAAGCGGTCAAGGAAAAATTACAATGGGACTGAGATCAGGAGAGCAATTGATTAATAATTAATCACATAAGTGTTATACTGACCTTTCCGTTCTTATAAATCTCCAGGCACCAAGCAATTTCATCTTAACATTTCAGGGTTTTTCCACTAGTGATTCTCTTTCTGCCTTTGAAATCCTTTACCCAACCCCTTTCATGACCTTAAAATCTCAACTCCATCCCCTCCCCATCACCGCTTCCACTGTTTGAGTCATTAACTCAATGAACTCATTCTTCCCTTCTCTCCTAAAATATCACTTCCTCTGATAATCCTTCTGAATCATCCTCATGATATTTTCCCTTCTAATAGAACTTATAATTTATAATTACATATTCTTTTCAAGGATATTTGTTAAACAGCTATCTTATCATTAGGTGGTAAACTCCAAAAACAAGGAACTACATCTACCTTGTCCACCAACACCTGGAACCAGTAAGCCCTCTCTCAATGTTTGTCTGTTGCACTGACTAAATGAATGGATTCGAGAAATACTTATCTAGTGTCTACAACAGATCACCGCAATAACAGAAAGCTGGCCCTTTTCCGCCTTTTCTCCATCAAGAGATTAAACCATCAAACTGAACCAAACGTCCACTGACACAATGCAGAGATGGACTTCCTGGCACGTGGGTGGCACTTGGAAATGCATGTGTCCCAAGCCCCCAACTTCAGCATGACCAGCCGAGGGGAACCTGCTCTGATCACAGGTCGTAGGTAGGTCACAATGTTTGTCTGCTTTTCAAATAGCACCTATTTCCTATGTTCTTCCTGGACATATTTGTGGTATCCGAAGCCCTTGGACGGGTGCCCCAAACATGGGCCTAACGACTCACAGCAACCACCGTAGGCAAAACCTTTGAAACTACAGTATGTGTGTGCACTCACGAAGTGTGTACAGTAGACATGGGGGGGGTGGTTGATATATGGTGTATATGTATGTGTATGTATGGGTGTACACACACACACACACACACACACGAGTTAAACCTTGAATGAACTCAGGTGTGAAATGTGTGGGTCCACTTACACGTGGATTTTTTGGATGTAGTCCAATACTATGTGAATGTAGTTTCTCTCCCTTATGATACTTTTTTTTAAAAAGATTTTCATTTATTTATTTGACAGACAGAGATCACAAGTAGGCAGACAGGCAGGCAGGGGGGTGGGGGGGAAGCAGGCTCCCTGGCGAGCAGAGAGCCTGATGTGGGGCTTGATCCCAGGACCCTGGGATCATGACCTGAGACGAAGGCAGAAGCTTCAACCCACTGAGCCATCCAGGTGCCCCTCCCTTATGATATTCTTAATAACACTTTCTTTTCTCTAGCTCACTTTATTGGAAGAATACAGGATAGAACACATATAATAAACAAAATACGTGTTAGTCTATTTATGTTATCGGTAGGGCCCCAAGACAACAGCAGACTATTACAGACTATCAGTAGTGAGTCAAAAATTACACATGCATTTCCAATTGCATGGGGGTCAGTGCCCCAACTCCCATGTTGTTCAAAGGTCGACTGTGTGTGTGTGTGTGTGTGTGTACTGAAAACGAACATCAATAAGGCAAATACAGTTTAGAAGTGAATACAGGTAATTTCTCAGTAACAAGGTGGTGAAAGGTGGCATGAAAACTATGATATGGTGGTTTTCTGACAACTGATGCTTTAGCTCCCCATAATTCTGCATGTCCTTTCTGTACATAATAAATCAAATATATCAGAGGCTTAGTTTAAAACTGGTTTTTTTATGCAGAAAAAAAACATAGATATCACTCCTTGAACATCTTTGCCTGTCTAAGTCCCATGATAATGGTTTTCTACCTGTCATCCTGAACACTTCAAGCAAACAGTTATTTCTTGATACCCCACCGCCTCTCCACCTTCTTCAAATTGCACCTAGAAAATCTGCAGGGAGCAGATCGGTGGTTGCCACAGATGGGGGATGGGAAGTGGGAGAGAAATGAGTGAATTGTTTTTTTGTTTTTAGTTAAATTGAAAAAAAAAATTGCACCCAGACAATCAACTGTCTCATGTACTTTTAAATCACCATAATCCCAGCGTCTTTCTTACTTCTAGGCTTATAATACATTGTCTTAGGGGTTCAGTGCTCTTTCATATAGCACAGGCAACATCAATTCTGCCATTTCTTTCTTCTCTTTCTTCCCAAGCCCTAGCTGCTACTTCCACAAAGCTGATGGCCTTATTGGGAGTTGGCCAGTTTTTGTGAGAGTCCTTCTTAATGCTTCCCCCCGCAAAGCTATTCATGTTATCTGAGAGTATTTTGAAGGCTGATGTTTCCCATCAAGGTGCTTGTAAGTTACAGCGGTGCTGATTAACCAGCCTTTGTGTCCTAACCAGTTGCCTCACTGACAAAAGCTTCACAAGTTCTGATTGAAACAAAGTTCAAAAGCAAATTAATCCTCCCAAATACTTCTCATCTAATAATTTAATTTAGAAAGTAGACGTATCTCCTCCTCCTCTCTCTTGTTCTTTCTTTTGCTCTTTCCATGGAATATCGGAATTGGCCCTTCCAAGGAAATCGTAACCTTACTACCACTGAACGCCGAAGCGCTAACATTTGGGGGCTAGTGATAGTCTCAATGTTAAACCGCTGTTCAGTTAAACCCAAAGACAGAAGTAGATAGTTTGTTAATACCAAAAAAGGAGTACTTCTCAAGTAGATGGTTCCTATAATTTCAAAAAATTGGCAAAAATCCTTCCTAAGTTCTCCAAATTTACTGCACTGTATAGATTTTGTAAATAGAGGTAATTTTTGACATTGACCAAAACCAAAGCTGGAACTTTTCCTGTGAAACATAGAAAAGGAGACCTCCTCTTCCATGGAAGAGAGTCAGATTTGGAGACAAAGACTCAAAGCTTTGTACACATACACCCGACAAATTTGTATAAATGAAGCCTTTCAGTGCAAGTATTTAATGCTGCTTCAGAGTCTGAATGGAAACGTAAGTTTCTGATTTGCCACTGCCTGGAACTTCTAGATCTTCAGTAAAACCTGAGTGTTAAAAATGATGTGAATGTAAGAACTTTCTTGACATTGCATTCTTTATCTCTACTGGTTCTTATTCATATTTTTCCTCCTAAGAAATAGGAGTCTCTCATTTCAGTTATCATCTTTTTGGATACAGGATTTCCTAAGGGGAAAATATATGTAGAGACAATCAATGTAATTAAGCTTTATAAAAGAAAAAAATCTTATTGACAGAAGTATATCTTTCTTAACAATAATAAATATTTTTCTCAATTAAAAATAATATGCTGTAGAAAATGGGATCTAATCGAAATTTTAATTTGTCACTTTTTAAAAGTACGAGGTTAAGCAAATTGTGAAACTTACCCTTCTCCTTTGCATGGTTTATTTCAAATATATTTCCATAAATAGTACACAGCCTCAGCAAACAGTACATTCTTCACATTTTTCCCTCGGCTATTAAATACTAATTTCTGAGGGCCAAAATCCAGAATTAAAGGTACAATTGCACCCTCTACTGTCCAAATTTTCTATTCCACATTGAGCAAAAAAACATGGCATATGTTTCTTCAACACATACGTGATAAAAGTAACGGGCAAACCCTGTTGGCTTCCATTTGACATTAGGTAGTAGATCTTCAAACAATTAAGCTATTTGTTGGACTTTCTTTCATCTTAGGACTGGAAACTGGACATTTATACAGTTACTGGGACCAAGCAGATTCAGAAAACTGTGATTCTCATTGAAGTACTAGAAATGCGAAGTATTCATTAAAGGCGAGGAAAAATATCAAGTTTCAAGCCAACAACTGGCCACACTCCTAATAGCATAGAGAGTATCCCCAATTTTTCTCAAGTTAGAAATTAAAATAAACATTAGTGTTGCTCTAAAACCACACACTGAAACTCCAAAAAATTAGTTTTGAGAAATTATTTTCAACACTTTAAAGACTATTAGCCAAAATTCATAGCTTATGTGTCCCTTTCCTTTCAACCTATTTTCCTTGTCTTAATTAGATAGTTGTTTAATATTTATTCAAGAGATTTTCTTATCAATTTCTACTTCTATTGCTAAAGAATTAGCTTGTTGCTGGCAAACTCACCCACCGAGAGTAACTAGAAAAGCTAATTTCTACCCCTCACCACCCCTGTCAGCAAAAAACATTTAAGGTAAAAATGCCTGAACAATAGGGTTTGAAGGACTAATGTCTGGGAGAAGAACAAAGTCCAGAGAGGAAAACCCATCATTCAGTGTCCTTTTGGAGGCATTTACAAATTACAAAACACTCCTAAAGAGGATAAATAATGAAGTATGCATTAGAAGCTGAGAGGCTAAGAAGTTGACAATGCTTCTAAATGTCTCATGGGACCAGAGAAACAAGAACAGGAGTTCAAGCCCAACTAGTTCAAAACCACATAGGTCAAACCTTAACTGGTAACAATCCAGTATCATAAAGGCTGAAACTGCCCACTGAACCCGTTGGATCCATAATGGGGTTAAGGCGGTCCATTTGCTCTTCAAGTGTGGAAGGGATGTCCCTCCTCAGCAGAGTCTCAAATGACCTCACATTGTCACACACAACATCCGGGATTCAATCAGAAACAGGTACACCAAGAGACAATAAAACAAAAAGCTAAGGGGAAAAAAAAGCATACAACAAGAGCAGAACCATGGGAATCCTGCTCCTGAAACTACCTGATAGGCATTTAAAAAAAAAAAATTATTTACTTATTTGACAGAGAGCACAAGCAGGCAAAGAGGTAAGCAGAGAGAGAGGAGGAAGCAGGCTCCCCGCGGAGTCAAGAGCCCGATGCAGAGCTTGATCCCAGAACCCTGGGATCATGACCTGAGCTGAAGGCAGAGGCTTTAACTCACTGAGCCACCCAGGCACCCCTCTGATAGGCACTTTTAAATACTTGTAATGAATATGTTTAAGGGATATGATGAAAATGTTGGTAATTTCAAGAAGAGAAAACTGGAAGCTATAAAAAAATTGGCATTCTAGAACTGAAAAAATTCAGTAACTGAATTTTAATTATTCTATAGCTGTGTTGAATGGCAGGAGATAAAATTAGTAAACTAGACTATAAATCCAAAGAAAATAGAATAAAAAGAAAAAGAGAAAAATAATTAAAAACAAAACAAAACAGAGGGATAAAAAGGATGTGAGACATGGGATCATAAAGAAAAGGTCTAACATCTATGTAATTGGAGTCCCAAAAGGGGAGGAAAGATAGAATAGGACAGAAGAAATATTTGAAGAAGTAATGGCTATGAATGTTTCAAAACTGATGAAAGATCTATCAAGCTACAATTTCAAGAGTCACCATAAGCCACTAGCATAAAAAATAGAAAACAGAGACAGACAGAAACAAACACATATAACTCTAGGTATATCATCGTATAACTTCTAACAATCAAAAATAATAAAGAGAAACTCATATAGTCATCACCTTACCTTCAGAGAAGCTACAATAAGATTAGAGTCAACTTTTCAGTGGAAACAGTGAAAGTCATAAACCAACACAGTGGTAACCTCAAAGAGATGGAAGGAAAGAAATCCACCAACATAGAGTTCTATACTTGGCAAAAATACCCTTTGCAAGTAAAGGCAAATAAATATATTCTGGGGAAAAAAAAATGAGAGAATTTGTCGCTAAGAGATCCACTGTAAAGAAGACACTCAAAAATATTCTTTGGGGGGCGTCTGGGTGGCTCAGTGGGTTAAAGCCTCTGCCTTCAGCTTGGGTCATGATCCCAGGGTCCTGGAATCGAGCTCCACATCGGGCTCCCTGCTCAGCAGGGAGCCTGCTTCCTCCTCTCTCTCTCTGTCTCTGCCTGTTTCTCTGCCTACTTGTGATCTCTGTCTGTCAAATTAATAAATAAAATCTTTAAAAAAAAAAGATGTAAGGGGAAAACACAGAAAGGAAAAATATGAAGCTACATCTATATGAACAATTGCTGCATAAAATAATAAAAACATCTAACAACAATAAGAGGAAAGGGAGGAGGGGATTAGTAGGGGCAAAAGTGTTGTCAAGATGTCCTTCAACGGACGAATGGATAAAGAAGATGTGGTCCATATACACTATGGAGTATTATGCCTCCATCAGAAAGGATGAATACGCAACTTTTGTATCGACATGGATGGGACTGGAGGAGATTAGGCTCAGTGAAATAAGTCAAGCAGAGAGAGTCAATTATATGATTTCACCTACTTGTGGAGCATAAGGAATAACTTGGAGGATATTGGGAGATGGAGAGGAGAAGTGAGTTGGGGGAAATCGGAGGGGGAGATGAACCATGAGAGACTGTGGACTTTGAGAAACAAACTGAGGGTTTGGAGGGGGACGGGGGGATGGGTGAGCCTGGTGGTGGGTATTAAGGAGGGCATGGACTGCATGGAGCACTGAGTGTGGTGCATAAACAATGAATGTTGGAACACTGAAAAAAAATAAAAAAAGAAAAAAAAAGTGTTGTCAGGCATGGGACTGTCTGAGAAATAACAAAAGTATTTATCTTCAAATTTTGCTAGTTCAAGGATACATTACATGTTATAATTACTGGAGTAAGCAAGTATAGAAATAAAACATGTATAATCAAAAATTTGATGGATGAAAAATGGAATATCAAATAGAAAAGGAAACACAAATAGAACACAAATAGTAAGATGATTGATTTAAGCCAAAATGTACAGTAATTAAGCTAATAAACAGATTAAATACTCCAATTACTAGATAAAGACTGTCTGACTGGAGTAAAAGAACAGAAGTATATATATCTTATAAGAAACAATTTTATAAAAGGGAACAAAAAAGGTGTAGGGTAAAATTGTGAACACAAACGAAAAGAAAGCTCATATAGCTTTACTAATACCAAGGGATATTTTAAGAAAATAAACACTTTTAGAGGAAGAAGAACATTTCACAATAATGAAAGGATTAATTTATCAGAATGGGATAAGAAATCTACATTTATATGTTCTCAGTAACAGCCTCAAAACATGAAAAATGAAAATTAATAGTGCTAAGAGGAGATATAAATTCACAATCTTATTAAGAAATTTCAACTTATCTCTCAGAAACTGATAGACTAAGCAGACAGAAAATTCATCAGGATATCGATGATTTGAATAATACACTTAACAAACTTAATTACAATCAACTTACCCCCAAATCGCAGAACATACTATTTCCTAGGGCATAAGCATGTTTTATTAAAACTGACCACATGCTAGGCCATGAAACGATTCTCTGCAAAGCTCAAAATATTGAAATCATGTACTGTTACTGCAGAGAAAGTAAGCTAAGAATCAGTAATAATAGTAATCTCAATAGATACAAAAGAGATGTCATAAAATTAAAAATTCATTCATGATTTTAAAATGATCTAAAAATTCAACATAGAAAGTACTTACTTGATAAAGGAGATCTGTTAAAAAAAAAAAAACCTACAAGAAATCTCATACTTAATGGAGAAATATTGAAAGTTTTCTCCTCATAGCATAAAAAAGAAATGGATGCCCATTATCACCACTCCTACCCAATATTATAATTGAGGCCCTAGACACTGAAATAAGGTAAGAAAAAGAAATAAAATACATAAAGATTAGAAAAAAAGATTACATACTTTTGGATAAGTTCTATATCGATATTTTTGGATAAGTTCTAAATCAATACATAAGTTTAACTATAGATGTTAGAACAAGTGAATTTAGCAAGGTCAGGGGACACAAGGTTAATATGAGTACTGATGTCTCATGTGAGTCCGAAAAGCACTCACCAAGAGGAAAAGAAATGATGAAATGAACCACCCTAAAATTAGGAGATTCTTTTGATCAAGAGACATGATTAAGGGGAGTATCTGTCATTATACTTCTGTCAGAATGTTCCACACCAAGAGTGAACTCTGACGTAAGCTGTGGACTTTGGGTGATGACGGCGACTCATCAATCATAACCAACGTCCCCCTGCGATTCAGGATTTAGTATGAAGGGGCAGCTGTGCGTATGTGGAACTGAGGGCTGTAGGGGAACTCTTTGTACCCTCTGCTCAGTTTTGCTGTGAACATAAAACTGTTCTAAAGAATAGTCTATTTTTTTTAAAGATACCATCAGAAGACTTAAAAGGCAAACTAAAATAGGAAAATATATTAATAATATATATTTAATCAGCAAAAGGCTTATCCTCAGACTATATCTTGAATTCCTAAAATTTAAATACAAGCTCTATAACCTCATAGAGAACTGGGCAAAACACCTGAAAATTTCAAGTATTTTCTAGTGGGACTGGTGACCAGGAAATGGCAAAATTTTAAGGCCTTTGAACAAAGAAGACAACCTAATAGTCAATAAACATATGAGAAATTGCTTAGTTTCATTAATCGATAGGGAAATGTTAAACACGGTGAGATACCACTACATATCTATTCAAATGGCTAAAACTGAAGAAAAGAAATCATGACAATGAAGGTTTGACAGTTTGTGAAATAAGGGAAATTCTCATACCCTACTAGTGGAGGTATAAATTGGTATAGCCCCTTGGGAAAGCTGTGGCAATTTCTGCCTCAACTGAATACATGGATCCCCAGTTCTCTAGAAACTCGAATCACAGCGATATACCCAATAGAAATACATAGATAGCACATGATATGTGCAAGGATATTCAATAGAAATGTTATTTGTAATATACCCAAGTTGGCAACATCACAGATGTCCATGAATCCTTACATAGTACAGAAGAAAACACAAATTCCTGAACATGCCTACAAGCAAAAGCAGCAATAAAACTCATAAACAATACTCAAGCATATAAACCACAGAGAATGGTAATAAACACATCAGATGGTTCCTTTTTTTATAAAATTCAAACATGGGCAAAACAAACTTATGGTGAAGATAAGGGTCACTTTGAGGGCAGAAGGCAGGAAAGCACGAGGCAGGCTTCCGTGGGGCTGGAAAGTTCTAAGTCTTGATCTGAGCAGCGGTTATTATTCAGATAATTTGTTAAATTATAAACTTATTGCTCATGCCCTTCTCTCTATGTGTGTTACACTGTATTAAGAAAGCTTAAGACAAATGCTTTACTTAACTTATTAAGATCAACATCTGGCAAATAATTATTGCATATTATTTTCAATACCTACAAGTACAAGGAACTGCTTTAGATGATCAAAGACCCCAAGTGTATTCCACTATCATCATCATCATTATTATTATTTTTAAAGAGACTGTGAATGGGTAAGGGAGAGGGAGAGAATCTCAAGCAGACTCCACCTTGAGCGCAGAGCCTGACACGGGGGCAGGATTCTAGGACCCAGGATCATGACCCGAGCCAAGACCAAGAGTCAGAGGCTCAGCCAATTGTGCCACCTAGCACAGCCCTCAGCTGTCAAATATTTATATTGTACAGTCAGTTGTTAGATTTGGACAATGAATTAGATATAGATTCTACCCTCAAAACAAAAGACATAGAATTATCTATGTAAGTTAACGTTATACACTGACATGTGTGTGTTCACAAGTATACATACCCATATTCATTTAACATATACTTTCTAGATTTCAAAAGTATCTTGATTTAATATAATCTTACATGTTTCCAAAAAAATAATTTATTAAATGTGCATAACTCAGGAATAATTTTCATATATACATATATATATATATTTTTTCTTTTCAACAAATTAAAGGAAAAACCTGTGGTAGAAATGTGTCTTAACAACTGGAGTAAAACAGGAAAAGTTTCCATTTGACCTCAGCTCAGAAGGATAATGTAGGATCTGAAGAAGTGGGGGAAGGAAGCTGCTCCGAGGGAAGAGGAAGAGCGCCGTCAAAGGTGCAGCATGGGAAGGTAGACCCGAGGCTGGGGGTTCATTCTGGATGGAGAGCAGAGGAGTGAGTAGGTGTAAGACCCCTGGGCAGGTGAAGAACACACTTGGGAGAGCCTTGGACCCCACAGTGATGAATTCGAACGATGTACCCTCAGGAAGGGAAGGAAAGCAAGCCACAGTTTTGAAGTGGAAACGACAATCAGAGTTGTGTTTCAGATAAGTTAATCCCAGAGCATGGCATGAAATGAACTGAAGATTGAAAAGATGGGTCAGAGACAGGTTAGGAAGCCGCAGCCATCCTAAAGGGTGACACAAATACAGAATGGAGGACGGAGAACAAGAGGCATGGCCAACTTCACCTGTCAAAAATGTCATTCATTCCTCAGTATGAGCCTTGATGGCTGAATTCCCAAATAATCGTCCTTTAACTGCTCAGTCAAGATCAAGCACCCATGTAATCAGGGACAACTTACTAAGAAAGTCAACTCATCTTATGGAGAGTCATTTCTGAGCCTATCCAATCTTTCCAGAGCCATGACTCCATTTCCAGAAGGTACTTTCCCTGTAATCACACTTAACACAGACATCAGGCCAAGGAAAGAGGTGGACAACAGGTAAGAATTCTTGAACATCCATGGAAGAGGCACTGTGTATATAATTCCACCCCATCCTTACCCCCCTGCAGGACAACTACGGCCCCTTCGTAGCTACCTAGGCCAGTCCCAGAGCCCAGGGCTCTGGGAGTTTCCTTCTGTTTCCAGTCAACTACTCTAAGCTAGTGAATCCATAGGTGCTGATTCTTTGACCCATGACTTTGTTGGTTCAGTTTCCCCATCCCACCATTTTTTGAGCCAGGGACTTAATTTGAGTAAGAGTTGGCTGTGTTTGATGCAGAGTCAAGAGGAGAGAACAGAAGACACGGGGGTTGGCTTGGCACAATGACAGAGCTCTCAAGAAGCTATGGGATGGAGAGTGGGGAGGAGCAGGGAGCAGTATCATAAGACAAGGGGTTGGAAGAAGAAAATGGGATTTGTAAGTACCCCCACTTTAAGAATGCTTTAAAAATCCAGACAAGGTTCTTTTAACTAGCTTGTGCTTGTTGGCCTGTTCAGTTGACCTTGCACTGAAATTGAACCCTGTGGATTCTGGCTTCCTAAGACTACAATGTATACAGTCACCTGAAGGAATTGTGATGGTACAAGAAAGAAGTTTAGATTTGTTTTTAATGGAGGAAGAGTAAAACCTTGGTTGCATTTAAAAAAAGTTTTTTTCCCTTGGTTGCATTTTAAATCAACCCATCGAAGCTGTTGACTACTCTGTCCTCCAACTCTGGTTTTGCACAGCAGTTTGGGGAACAGACCACAACCGAGCACTGATGAAGTTTCATGTGCCATTATGTCCCCATGCCAGTGAACGCCACTACCAAGATCCTCCTTTGGTAGGAAAAGGAACCAATGGAACTTTCCGTGCTTGAAGCTCTTGGTAGGTATATCACAGCCCTTAAAACCAGGTTACGGTCAGGGATCCAAGAGGAAGCTGAAGGAAAGAGATCATGAGTAATAATTAATACAAATAACCATTATTTCTATTATTGTAGTATCTGACATTTACGGAGTGCTTACTATCATAGTACCTCATGAGTGTTACATGCTAAGTGCTGGGCTAAGTGCTTCTTCATAGATGATCTCAAGCCTCAGATGAATAAATCTTACACAAACAAATAAATGAATAATTTTTAGTCTAAATAAATATGGGGTTTAGGAGCATGTAGAAAAAATAAAACATTTTAAGGAAATTATTCTATACCTTATTCTTCTGTAGAATGAAATGTTTAAATTATCTTTGCTCATTTTATAACTCTCCAGATGCCTTCTATCAATTGCATTTTAAAAACAGAAGTACATTCCTCAAAGCTAGAATTCTCCATGGACTGTTTTTTGTTTGTTTGCTTGTTTGTTTTGCCTCTGAAAATTTAGTGGATAAATTAATATGTGGGTATGTGTGGCTTAGTCCAAGATGAGGTTTTAGTTCAGGATGAGAAAGATTCTCAGAACTAGGACTTGTTATCAAGAGTTAAAGCTCAAAGGAGCAAAAAAAGACAACATATTTGCAATCAGGAAAAATGAACTTTCTTAAAAAAAATGCTTATTCCTTTAATATTCTCCTGCTAAAAAGTGTTTAAGCTTTGTTACATCATTTTTACTGTACTTAGCTTTGGAGGCTGAGTTGGACTCAACATAAAACAGAGTACACTAAAGAAAGCAGTTATAAATAACTTCATTTCATCAAGAGGCTGAAACGAGTCAGCTGCCAATATCCAAACCCACAAACCACCAACTTTTCCAAACTTCAGTTCCATGATGTCTCAATATATTCAAAAGTAAAAAAAAAAAAAAAAAAAAAAAAAAAAGCCCTGACATGAACTACAGAACACCGCCGTGCTGTGTGGTCCTCCAGTTACAAACCCTAAACTCGTCTCTCATAGTTCACATTTTCTATAGATTCCTCACATATGGAGCCAAAAGCTTTAACTTGTTTTTCTCCTTAAAAAGAAATAATTTTTTTTCATGCTACTTGTGAAGATGAAAATCTAGGATGTTAGTGAATGAAGAGAAGGCCCCATCCATCCAAATATTATTGGTAGTCTCTGAGAGGGAGGTTTATCACAGGGTGCTAAGGGTCTGGGCTTTGGAAGAGGGCCATGGTCCAAGAGAATGCAGAAATTGCATTCCTAGTGGGGGAGATAATTAAAATGGCCAGTCCTACAGATCCCATGGGCCTCCACTTTGCCAGGGTAAATCTGTCTTCTGAAAGTCTGCCTTCGGGGGCACCTGGGTGGCTCAGTCGGTTAGGCAACTGCCTTTGACTCAGGTCATAATCCCAGGGTCCTGGGATCAAGCCCCACACTGGGCTCCCTGCTCAGCGGGGAGCCTGCTTCTTCCTCTTCCCTCTGCTCTCTCTCTCTCTTTCTCTCAAATAAATAAAAAGAATCTTAAAAAAATAAAAAAAGTAATAAAAGTCTGCCTTCTAGTCCCATATGAACCTCATTTTTTTTAATTTGGAGAGTATGTCTCAGCCCATACCCACTATTCCAGGGGTACAGTAATCACTGATTGGAATTAGGTGAGGTAGGGTAGAGAATCATTAAGATGAAAATAACTACATTGTGGGGGCATCTGGGTGGCTCAGTGGGTTAAAGCCTCTGCCTTTGGCTCCGGTCATGATCCTGGGGTCCTGGGTCCAGCCCCGCATTGGGCTCTCTGCTCCACAGAGAGCCTGCTTCTTCCTCTCTCTCTGCCTACTTGTGATCTCTGCCAAATAAATAAATTCTTTAAAAAAAGAAAAGAAAGAAAGAAAGAAAGAAAGAACTACGTTTTCCTGATGTTAAATATCATCAACAAGTAATTCGAAAAAGTCCTCAAAGGCTTGTCCATCTGTCAAGCCTTTTATCTACCCAGTGCCAGCAAACATGGTCAAAACAATGTGGAAAAAGGAACTGGTTGGCCTTCCCCTTACAGTACAGAATCTCTAAATTGAAAACAGAAATATCATTGATGAAGCATTCAGTGGCAGAATCAGTCTCAGATGAAGAAATGATCTCCACCATTACACCTGAACACAGCTATACGTTCACCAGCTCAAACCAAGTGGGGGATGGAGCAGAGTCGAGGCCAGGGAAAGGCAAAATAGAAGGGCACATTTTGCATTTCAAATAATTTTCTACATTTGATATTTTACTTGGGGAGCTATGTCCTGAAAGCTTCCGAGTGAAGAAAATGGGGAAAAAAAAATTTGCACACATCTGTTTATGTATTCAGGAAAAGAATCTTCGAACCGGGCATTGGTCCATGGGAAAGCCTGCATGACAGAATCCAGCCCACCAAACACACTGTGCGTTTATTAATAAGAAAATTCCAGGTTAGATCCTTGCCAAGAGATGTTTCCTCTTCCAAAAATTATCTTTGGCTATATTTTACGTTTGATTTACTCCCCTTGGTGCATAAAAGAAATAAAAGAACTATTGTACAATATTAGTGGTTGGAATTTGTCTGAACTCTGGTGAAAGGAATATAAATCTATTCATTGGAATTGTTTTGAGAAATAATATAATTTATAAAATGTACTGATTGCCTTTTATTTTTCCTGTGCTATAAAATCCACATTTATTTTGTTATAAACCATTTGTAAAATATCCTGCAAAGAAGCATGATTCAATAAATCCTATATCTTATTTTTCTTACCAATAGTAGTTTGCACTTCAAGTATTGCTTTTTACTTATCAAAGTACTTTTGTATCAATTCATGTCCTTACATGGCTTAATTAGGGCTATTACTTATTAGTGGTATTATCATCCTGGGCTGATTTCTCTTAGGCCTTGGGAATGTGCTCACTTGAAGGCTTATACAGAGAAGCATTAAGAAGCACAGCTTTGCCATGTGAGTTAAATGATGTTTATTTTCATGTAAGATTGTAAGGAGTAGAGCAGGTCAGTGGGTTCTGGGGAAATTATAAAAGAAGTAGATTCTTACTTTACAGAATAGAGGGTTTTGGACAATGAACCTAAAGTCCCACCAAAAAGCCATAAACGGCATTTTTTTCAAGTAAAGGCCATTTATAGCTAAACAAAAATATGCAAATATATTTATAGACCTCAAACGGGATTTACTTTGAGATGATGGAGGGAGGGAAAACATTTTGAATGATGAACACAAATATGACTGACAAGAAGAAAAGTAGGGAATACATTTAAAACGAAGCAATGGGGTATGTTTGTTTTCAGGAGAGAATGCAAAGAAGTCTATAAACACTCTCACCGTTTTTGGGAGAGAACAAAGAACATTCAGGAAAAGTCGAAGCATTTAAAAATGTTGAGGCACCAACTAGAAAGGATCTGTGACCTGAAGCTAATTATGGGTAAGGAAACTGGAAGTTTCTCTGTGTTTCCATAAATGGACGTGACGTGCTTCCCTGAGCCCATGCCAGCCCTACAGGTACTTCTGAGGTCTTTTTAATGTTCATAAAGCAAGAATTGTGTTCTTCCAAAACAAAATATATTGAGGGAGACAATTCACAAAAACCCATTCCCACCGTTAAATGGTAAGTATCCTGTTGGGCACAAAATACGCAAAGCACGTCACCGAGGGGTGGAAAGTATATCACAGAAGATAGGAATTTTTATTATCAGCAGTGACAGCGGTGAAACAGACACTTAAATGTCTTTCTATGTAGGGTTTGGAGCTGGAGGTTACACCAAGCTAGTAGGTAATTGTGACCACCTCGAAATGTAATATTTTCATTAACAAGACAAGCTGGACGGGAGCCAAATGGAACTAAAGGAGCATCATTCTCAGAGGACCCAGGGAATGAAGACGCATGGCAGAAATGGAACGAAGGAGTCCTAGAAGCAGAAGTCTGGTTCGAACACTGTGCAATTAAGGTTCAGCCTCTCCAACGCCCAAAAAATACAGGAATTTTGACACCGCATGCTGTGATCCCCACTCAGATGACACTTAATGAGAATTAGTTGTTGCAGGTTCCCAGGAGGGGGTTGGGAAAGACGTAGTAAGGATAGTCACAGGTACACTGCATCTTTCCCTTTCTGGGCACATGGTGAAAAGTGGCATTTCCCCACCTCCTTGAACTCAGACCCAGCCCCATGACTGCATGCAGCCGGTAAACACGAGCCAGCTGTGATGTTTCGGAGCAGAGGCATGGAGGCTCTCCCTTCCTTGGCACTGGCAGCGACCGAAGAGTCTAGGCAGAGCGTGGTCATGAGCAGGGCTCCCAGAAACCCACACTGGGCAGGTGAGCAAAAATCCCATCTTTCCTCTGCTAAGCCACTGAGAAATTGGGATCACCTGTGGCCACACTCTCCACTCGTCTTACCAGCCGCTCTATGGGCCATATGACCACACTGCACTGTCTTCCCTCGGTCCTCTTAGTTTCAACTTCATCGTCAGTCACCTTTGGAAGGCGCACAGCTACTACTGAATTAAATTATTTATCACTGGGGACCACCTATCTAGTGCACATTATTCCTCTCGAAATATACACACCCCTACACCTACAAGGGAGAGAGGGAGGGAAGGGAGAGGAGAGAAAGGTGGGGGATAAAAAGAGAGAAAGACACATTCGTTATACTTCTAGTCCAGCCCATGCCAAGGATGGGGAAGATGTGGTGAGCCGTGAGATTTTCAAGCAATCTATAGGAATCGTCAAAGTTCTATGAATAACAGGGCTGCTTGGACTCAGGGAAATGAAGCAGACAGCTTTAGGCGCCTATATGAAAACTGAATATCATGGGCCACTATTCCAGCCTCCAGAGGACTCTCTCCATCCTTCCTTGGGTCCTGCAGGTCAAAGTTCATGAGCTAATAGGACCCTAGGAGCCACAAACATACCATCCACGAAGAAAGCGGGCCAAGCATATTATTTTATAAATCCACAAGTGTATTCCATACTTCCACCAAGAAGTACAGTCTCCCCTGATGGTCTCATAAACTCTACCCTCTCAGACTCTCTGGTTTGTCTTCGCTGTTGGCAGAACCTATTTTGTCTGCGGTGAAAGCACAGGGCTGAATGCCAACAGACCCTGGGCTCCACAGATGACAGACAGTGGCAGAGGCTGGAAAGGGCAGGCCCCCCATTCCCAAGGAGCCAGCAGTTTGCTTAGCTCCTGCAGATGGCTACTGGGGGAGACCGGAGTCTAGGGGTGCAATGTCTCCTACATCTGAGGAAAAAAATAATGGAGAGGGTTTCACGTGAGATCTGTCAACTTTAAAATGTTACTTACTTGTATTTAAAGGCAAAGCAAAATAAATCAAATGTTTTAAAGGATTCATAATTTAAACATATGTCATGCCCTGTAGTGCATTCTGTGCTTTGCAGAAATTATCTTACTTGCTCCTCACAAGAACCCAGTGAGTACAGACAAGAAAATGAAGCTTACAGAGTTTAAGATTGCTTTAAGGTCAAATAAGTGGCCGGAGTTGGCATTTAATCCCAGGTGTAGTCCAGGCCCCAACCACTCTACCTCATTATCCCTCTTACACTGTGTGAGTGCACAACCTGGACAACAGGCCTTGAGACTACCACCTCCAGAAAGAACCAACTTAAAGACTGCAAATTACTACCACAAAGGAAACACCCTGCATTTCTTTTCTTTTCTTTTTTTTTTTTTAAGATTTTATTTATTTGACAGAGATCACAAGTAGGCAGAGAGAGAGAGAGAGAGGAGGAGGAAGCAGGCTCCCTGCCTAGCAGAGAGCCTGATGTGGGACTCGATCCTAGGATCCTGAGATCATGACCTGAGCTGAAGGCAGAGGCTTAACCCACTGAGCCACCCAGGTGCCCCACACCCTGCATTTCATGTGAGGAATACACTACTTTCTCCTTTACCATTTTTTTTAAACTTAAATACTGTGGTTTAGTCTTCCAGGAAGAATATTGCACCGTTACCCTCATTTTATCAAAAAACATCAGAAAAAGAGCCTGGGTGAGTTCTGAGCACTGACTCTTCCCAGGAGCATGTGCTCCATCTGAGCAGCCTGACGTTTCCAACAAAAGCACATTCTCAGCAAGCGAGCTCCGGCCTGGGAAATGCCCACAAGAGGCAAGGATCGCCTGGCCATAGACAAGCATTTCATATTCCCAGAATCTTCCTCCCAGCATCCAGCAAAGACCCTGTCAAGCCTAATCACCATGTGTGCCGTCTGGCAGGGCTGACATGTATATTCCACCCCTGCGCTCAGATGAGCCCAAATCCCACAGTGGAATCCCAAAATCTTCCTCATCTCTGCTGGTCTGACAGGCTCGCAGCGGGCAATGAACCTTGCAGCAACATCTCCTCGAGGCTTCTAGACTTTCTGCAGAAGTGACAGCTGAACTCTTGCAAACTCACGACGTGCTCCTCAAGTAGAAATCGTCTTTGTTTCCCAGGAAAGATTCAGCCCCAGTTCTCAGACAATAACCTGATATCCCATTCTGATCTGGCCCTGGGTGTTCTTTAGAGTCAAATGAAGAATTATGTTTGACAGCAGCCATCAGCAAAATGCCCTAACAGTGGCCCCACCCTGCCTTCCCTCCTGCATTCTTTTCAGAATTTATCTCACCCCCCACCCCACCGTGAGACACAGCAGGACACTCTGATATTTTGGGTGGAGAACTTCCTTCATCGGATTCCACAGTCTGAATGAGCAGGCCCTGCTTTTTAGAGGCGACCTCCAGAGCCTCGTCTCCCTAACAAAGCCATTCAGTCACATCTCTGGAACACTTGTCTTCGGTGTGTCAGATTAGTTAGCCCACTGCGGGTGAAGATGGAGCACGGTCCCTTTTTTTTTTTTTTAAAGATTTTATTTATTTATTTGTTAGAGAGAGAGAGCACGAGCACAGGCAGGCAGCGTGGTAGGCAGAGGCAGAGGGAGGAGCAGGCTCCCAGCCGAGCACGGAGCCCGATGTGGGACTCAATCCCAGGACGCTGGGATCATGACCTGAGCTGAAAGCAGCCACTTAACCAACTGAGCCACCCAGGCGTCCCAGGAGCATGGTCTTTTGAGTTTAACTCAACCAAGGGTCCTTTGGAGACCACCGATCCACAGAGCAGTCTACTTCCACAAGCTCCTTTAGTCTGTGAACAGCAATCCTGTGTGTGGGACTCTTGGTTCGTATCCTGGGGTCGGTGCTGCCAGGAAAGTGCAGCACCCCCCACACACACTTAGTCCACGAGTGGCTTTCACGCGCTGATGTCGCCATATGCTCTTTCACAACTTTCAACTAGTTCAAAGATCTACTAGTTCAAAGAATTTTCTTTGCAGTCTTAAATGTGGGGAAAAATATTAAACTCTTAATATGTATTTAACTTACAAATACATTGGCCCATAAGATAATGATGAAGTCACTTCTGGCATATTGATTTATGAAAATTATGAATCCTTTAAAATGTTGAATTATGAAGACTACAGTAGTGTAGAAAAGATTTTATGATGTGATGTTCGGTTCAAAACACAAAATCGCCACGTTTTACAGAAGACCACGAGCACAACTGTGGAAATGTGCATGTCCATATGGACAAGGGCAGAAGAAAAACCTGGAAAAGAAAACCACTCCTTTAGGATGGTAGGACTTCCAACCTTAAAATATTTCCTCTATGTGATTCCAAAATAAGATGTTTTGAAATATGTGTGTATAATTCAAACAAAAGAGCGCATGGTAGTTGTCCTTCTAAGTGTTCAGACTCAGATTTTTAGCAGGTTCTAAGCATGACCTAGAAGGATTTTTTTGATCACTCCTGTGAATTTTATTATTTCACCAAGCAATAAAAATAAGTAAAAGTAAACATATTAAAAGTGGTTTAAGAGACAATTTTCTTCCAAGAATACAAATGTCATTTTTAAAACAATATATGTCCTTTCCACATAAAAAAACTACACAAGAAATATACTAAAATATCATAGCACAGCCCTAATAATTTCCTTAAGTGTTTCTTTGGAAGCATATCAGCTAAATCCATCCCCAGACATGCAGCTTCCAAGAATTCCTTTTTTTTTTTTTTAATGGCATATTAACCAGGCTCTCAAACTCAATTCAGTTTTCAAAGTCTCTCCTTGAAATAAAATAATTTAGGATTTTCTTAAGGGTTGTCCTTTTGGAGGAGAGCAGGACACTCAGAAACAGCCACTGAAAAGTCCCACCTGACAACCCACCACCCCCCCCAACCCAGGACTTCTTATCGAAAGCTGGAGACAGAATTCTTCTTAGGGAATCAAGAGCATTTGCTTAGCAAAAGCATCATGGTTTTAACAGAGTGCAGGGTGCAGATTAAAAGAAAAAGCATGAAAGAACACAATTTCTCTATAAAAGAAAATAAGCAGATCGGTCACTCTGGTATTTGAGGAGATGGGGAAGGGAAGTCGGCCCCCATGAGATTGCAGGGGGCAGGGGTTCTGGGTACAAGGAGAGCCGATAAGAAACATCCAATAAATTGAGTAGCCAGAGTTTGAAACACACATGCAACAGCAATCTAGAGTATTAGGTTTCAAATTACCCCACCCTTTTAATAAACTTGAATTACTTACACAGCTGTGTGTCAACGGTACTCTGGACCAATGTATAAAAAATCCGATGAAGAAAAATTTTAAAACCTGAAGTGTATCGGTTATGATGTATCAGGGAAATGGGACAACAGGTGAAGCAGCAGCATCAGAGTGAACTCAGGTGGTGCGAAATGACAAGTTTCCGAGAATCCTCTGAGATACAGAGAGCGGGCTAGGTTAGGGGGCTCCCTCCAAGTTTACTGAAACATCCAAGGACAATCAACCCCAGTAGACTAGGTGTGAACACACCCAGGGAAGACACTGACCTCTGGATTATCACAAACATCAGTTCGTTCAAAGACCCCCATGTAACCTAGCCAAGGATTTGGGGGTGAGAAATACTGTCCCAACAGGATTCATTCATTGTTTATACAGATTTACTGATCTGTTACTATAGATTTGCAGCAGCCATCAAGGAAGACGGACCCCTCAAGACCAAGTCTCAGAGAACACACCTGTTACTCTCACCTGGGAAATAAAGAAACAATAAATTTCGAAGGGAGAAACACCGTAACAGGATGCTATGATACCATACACGAAGTCCAATGTAAGCACGACATGTCTTATGTGCTCTTGTGAGTTTTCCAACTACCCAGAGTGCCAGGATGATGTCTCAAAGGATTATAAAAATTAGGTCAGTACTTAGGACCACTTTTAAACTCATTATGAGCTTAAAAGGTGATTTTTGAGATGGTGCTTCAGGATGCAGCCAAAAAATTCTCTAAAATATGGGGGGAACCTGAGACTAAAATGAGTGAAAAAAAAAACCAGGACAACTTGTTTGACATATGACTCTTTTCACCCCGTGTGTTCATTGAAACCTTCTGGCTAAAAGCACAACGCTAATAACACGACACATGACTTCCATCTCTAATTACCAAGGAGGATGGCAGAAGTTAGATTTAGGCAAAATACCTGAGCGTCCTGCTCTCTCCCTTTCCAAATAAATGCTAGTAATGACCATAAGGAAAGGGGGAATTGAGACCCAAGTGTGTAAGTGTGTATCCACAACTACATCTCCACATTGAGCTCATGTGAAAGAGAAAGAATTCAAGCAGGAAATACCTTTTGATTAAAGCCTGTAAGCAGAAGCAGCCTGAACATGGCTATTTTGGCAGCTAGCAACTTCCTAAAACAAAGAAGGGAAAAGCAAACAAACCAACAAACAAAAAACCTGGTTCTGGCCTGAAATGAACAACTAAGAAATACAAACACTGAATTGAATTTGTTGAAAAACAACAAAGTCAAATTTCTACAATTCCTGTTAGGTTCATAAACTCCACATTAAAGTAAAATAAGGTCGGGGCGCCTGGGTGGCTCAGTGGGTTAAAGCCTCTGCCTTCTGCTCAGGTCATGATATCAGGGTCCTGGGATCAAGCCCTGGATCAGACTCTCTGCTCAGCCGGGAGCCTGCTTCCTCCTCTCTCTGCCTGCCTCTCTGCCTACTTGTGATCTCTGTCTGTCAAATAAATAAAATCTTAAAAAAAAAAAAAAGTAAAGTAAAATAAGGTCAATATTAAAAAGGCACTCTCGCTGACTTTTTCAAGTGTGAAGCCACTGAATTAATTGCCTCCGGATGAACACTTTATAAAGACAATAAAATATTTGTGATCTAGAAATCTTTTTAATTTTTTATACATCTCCTGAAGGCGTTGGTAAAAGGCTCTATCTTCTCAGATGTGAGTTTTTAAATGGGTTTGTTTCTATCAGTGTTTTTTTTTATTTCCACTTTCTAAACTAATTTATAAGTGAGAATCATCCAAGAAATACCTAAACAAATAGGAATAGCTTCCTAGTTAGATGAAATGCCGAGTTTTTTTGTATTAGCTGTAAGTCATGTCCTCATCAGATCAGAGTGTGCATTCTCCTTGATATTTTGACCTGGGAAAGAAGACTCAGGAGTCAACTCATGTAGGGTTGCCCTTGGGCCCCTGAATAGTTCCCACCTCTCAGGGCTGTTGAGCAGACGCAGGGCGATGATGTAGGAAAGTCCCTCTTCAGACACTCCGTCGATGCTGTCCCATCCTTTTCCTGCTACCCTGGGCCAGACACAGAGCTGGAATTTATTTTCAGTCAGTCACAGGCTTGGAAGTAGACTCTTTAAATATAATCCAGGCAGTCCCAGTTAAGTGTACACACGCCCTCATTTACGTAATCTCCAATAAATAAATGAGAGTCTGTTTCCCATCCCATTGTGTCCAAGAATTTTATTCTGAAGGTCAGGGAGGAGCTGAGGCTCTTGATGGAAAGTGTGAGGGAAGAAGGTGAGTCAAGAGATTATTTTTCACCCTCCTGTCCCTCATGTCCCAATCAGGCTGCTCCCAATTTGCCCTGATGACTGCCCCCTCCAACCAAGCTCCACACCCGCCCTTCAAAATCATATCCAGGTATATCCTAGATATACCCAGCTCCAAACAAAAAATCCTAGGAACATTCAGAACGTTTTAGTTTTTTTAAAATGATTATTAGATTTGTTTCAGGCAACTTGAGCTCATGGAGGACATTAGGAGAAGGAAAGGAAAAGTGAATTGTGGGAAACCAGAGGGGGAGACAAAGCATGAGAAACTGTAGACTCAGAAACAAACTGAGGGTTTTGGAGGGTAGGGGTGGAGGGTTGGGTGAGCCTGGTGGTGGGTATTAGGGAAGGCACGTATTGCATGGAGCACTGGGTGTGGTACATAAACATGAATCTTGGAACACTGAAAAAATAAAATTAAATTTAAAAAATCTTTAAAATTGGGGCACCTGGGTGGCTCAGTGGGTTAAGCCCCTGCCTTTGGTTCAGGTCATGACCTCAGGGTCCTGGGATCTAGCCCTTCATTGGGCTCTCTGCTCAGCAGGGAGCCTGCTTCCCCCTCTCTCTCTGCCTGCCTCTCTACCTACTTGTGATCTCTGTCAAATAAATAAATAAAATCTTAAAAAAAAAATCTTTAGGGGTGCCTGGGTGGCTCAGTTGGTTAAGCAACTGTCTTCGGCTCAGGTCAGGATCCCGGAGTCTCAGGATCGAGTCCCACATCGGGCTCCCAGCTCCATGGGGAGTCTGCTTCTCCCCCTGACCTTCTCACGTCTCATGCTCTCTCTCACTGTCTCTCTCTCAAATAAATAAATTAAAAAAATAAATAAATAAATAAAATCTTTAAAATGATTATTAGATGAAGATGATACCTATTACGTATTTATTCAACAAATATAAACTGAGTGTCCTTTATGTAGCCAAGCAGTATACCGGAAACTAGGATTATAATGGTGGAACTAGATGGGGCCTCTGTTCGCATGGTGTGTATAAGCTGCAAGGCAACAGATCCATACTTGATCCCGCTGTAGGTATACAAAGGGCTGTGATAAGCAAAGTGCACAGTATTCAGGAGCACATGGGCAGAGGTGAGGGGCAGTAAACAGCATGTATAGCAATATTTGACAATGATGATTTTAACATAAGTGCATAAAATGAAATGTAATTTAAATATGAGAGAATAAACTTTAGGTAACTTGCATCCTATTAGAAATGATATTTCAGAAGACTGTCTGATGTCAAGGTAAGTATTAATTGTACATTATTTTATGAAAGAGCAGGCAACCAAAAGCATTTACTGTAATATTTCACATTTTTGTTCAAAACAAAAGTGTGTGTGCATAGAAAAATCGTAGAAAGATATACAGTAAAATGTTAGTGGTTATCTCTGGGTAGCCGGACTACATACGATTTTAATCTCATCTGCAGTTTCTAAACAATTCACAAAGAGCATATAGTATCTGTGTAATTTAGTAAAGATATATTTTCATTTAAAATATTTTTAAGGTTTATCTGAGAAACTCATTTATCTATGTCTATGATATATAGAGTACCACACTAAGAACTAAAGCCAAAGAGCTAAGATCACCCTGTCCCCCTGAGCAGAAAACCCAGAACTATGATGCAGACACGTACTAAATACTTAGGAGTAAGGTTAATAATGCCTAATGATTTCCCAGAACTGACTTTTCCCTATCTATTTCAACCAAGACAGCAGGAAGACTTCCTGTTGACTTTGTCTTTATTGACACACAGATTTTGGACAAGCAGGACATTGAGAAGACTTCTCTGCTGTCCTGCCCCAAGATCTATAATTATCAGGAAGCTGCTGATACTGTTAATTGTACTGTGATAATCAAATTTCGTTGAGCATGATTTCCCATAATCATTAACAATCCTGTAAATTAACTACCATTATTATTCCGACTTTACAGATGTGGGACTCAGGCACAGAGAGGTCAAGATCATAAGGAAGCCAAGATTTGAACCCAGGCAGTCTGAACCAAGAGCCCAGATCCCTGATCATTACACTTTGCTATCTCCCTTTTATGAGCCTTACCATCATCTCTGTCCCCTTTCTGCCACATACCTCTTTTCCAAATCCCAAATAAAACAACCATCACTTGCTGTTGCTATTAGAGAGAGAACATGGGGCAAAACTGTCTGAGGGCAGAGTTGGTGGCCTCAGAGCCCAGCACAGGATTGGAATACATGGAGGGTCAATAAATAACCTGCTGTTAGAATGATCCAGAAAGCAGGTTCACTTCTGAAACTCCCCTGTCCATAATAGCTTTAAAAAAAAATGCCTCTTTCTTCTAAAAAACAAGGACAGGATGGGGAAAGGTCTCTGTAACTAGGAATTACAATCTTTATTTTCCTGAACATTATATAGCAATTCTATGGTAATCCTAAAGTTAAATATATATATAAGAACATTTTTTACATATATATGCAATTTTGCTTATTGCATTATGACAAATCAATTTTATGATTGTAGACAAAACTAAAATACCACCAAATGACCGTACCAATCAAGGTTTTCATAAAAAAGACATATGGATAATTGTTTATTTCTAGACGTGACAGAATTATTGGCACAGACTACAAAGTACAAGATAATATTCTGTCTCATATTTAGATTAACATAAATCACCAACAAATACTCATTATTCATTGTGAAATAAAGATATCAAGCCACTTCCATTAGTTCCCGTCCTGATGCACTCTTCAACTTAACAACTTCTCAGAAACTGAGAGAGGAAGGATCACATTGTCAAACCCAGATTTAAAAAAAAGTAATTAAAATACAGAGAAATATAGGTTTTACTGCCTTGGTCCATGCAGAGTGCTTGCTACGTAATAAAAACATTTAAAGTAAATTATCACTTTTAATTTCCAAATGTGATTTTTCATATATTTCACTCATTAATCATTGTATCTCTTTTCCTCTCTTTGAATTCTAATCATTGTCTAGAATCATCTCATTGCCTCTGCTGTGAGGCAACACTGTGCCTACCTAATATTCAAAGTGAGTTAAAGAAAAGAGGGGTACCTGGGTGGCTCAGTGGGTTAAGTCTCTGCCTTCGGCTCAGGTCTTGATCCCAGGGTCCTGGGATCGAGCCCTGCATCACGCTCTCTCCTCCACGAGAAGCCTGCTTCCCTTCCCCCCTCTCTCTCTGCATGTCTCTCTGCCTAGTTGTGATCTCTATCAAATAAATAAATAAAATCTTTAATTTAAAAAAAGGAAAAAAAAAGAAAAGAGACACCCTCCAAGGATTTAATTTTTAAAAGGTACATAAAAATAAATGAACAAACTTAAAGTAAGAGCAAACCTTAAAGCATTTGATGGGATGGAGTACTTAAATACAATGAGTTGGGAGTATTTGTTTTCTCTCCTTTCTCCATGCAGTCACTTAGATTAGCTTAAACCTGGGGTTTCCTTTGGAAACATAGCTCTCTGTGTGACAGATCTTCTATGCAGCAATTTCCGTTACTAGTATTTGGAAACCATACATGCATGAGATAGGCGGTTTAAAGCAATTCTTCGCTCTGCGATGGGTCTAGAGGACTGTGTGGTCGATACAATGGCACATATTTACTGATGATCTCCCATGTGCAGGGCAGTGTCTAAATTAGCCAACCTAAACGCCCTTCCCCTGGTATGGGGGGATGGGACTCACTTCCCTCATTCAGTGACAAGGACAGAACAGGGCAGCGTGGGTAACAGTCCGTGTCATGAGGCAAGACTGACTTCCAATTCTGGTTTTGTCATTTATGACCTACTGGTATGCTTCCTTCAAAACAGAGGCTAGGATAATGGCTAGCACAGTGAACTGAGAATAAATGTTGGTCACTTGTTATTACTGATGAGGAGTGCCAATGTAAGGAATGGAACTGGGGTACACTACATGAAGATATGATGGAGTCAGGATTAACTGTTTCAAGCAAAGACGCCTCAGCTTGAGTGGCTGGACACAGAAGACCGAGTCTCAAAGGTGAGAACAGGAGTGAGTTTGGGGAGGTGAGACCATAAGCTCTGGGAACAATGTTTTCTAAGATAAGGAATATAGGTAGGATGGTTTGGACATCAGGGGACAGGGAGAGGAGAAAAAACAGTAATTAGGCAAGTGAGTACGAACTATAATGGAAATAAGTCACCGTAGAACAAGCGAATACACGTGAATATTACTGAGTGTATGCATGACATCAAGCACGTGCACTTATTGCCACGATCTCAGAAATAAAACCTATATTATACGGAGAGTGCAGAAATTTTTAAAAAATCAGGAAGTTTGAAGAAGATGAGAGAGGAAATAATGGCGGGTGAGAACCACGGCAGAGCTTTGGGAGAAATGGAGAAGCCGCAGAGCTGAAAGCACCAACACCAAACAGGGCCTGAGGGCGGAACCGAGGGGCAGCCAGTAAGAACACCAGAGAGGCAGGAAACCAGCCCACAGGCACGCACAGCCCCTCCAGCCCGCTTCCCCTCTGTTGAGCTCCAGGAACACTGGCAGCGGCCCCCAGAAGACTGGAAGGTTCTTCCAGGCACATACTGAACAGCTGAATGATTTCCCAACCACCTCCGCCTCCCCGGCTCAACTTAGCTACAGTGAAGCCCAGCAACCTTCATGTTCTTCCTGTGCAGAGCATCTGACCAGCTTTGAAATAAATTTACTTCCTATAAATAATATTCCATAAAACTTCCTCACCCTTTTGTTACAGTAGAGTCTTAGACATTTTTTTATTATTATTCATTTATTTGAGAGAGAGAGAGAGCATGAGTGGGGGGAGGGGCAGAGGGGAGAGGGAGAAGCAGACTCCTCAGCTGAGCAGGGAGACCAACTCGGGGCTCAATTCCAGGCCCTGCGATCATGACCTGAGCAGAATGCAGATGCTTACCCAACTGAGCCACCCAGGCGCCCCAGAGTCCTCAACATTTCTTTAGGTTCTGAGTCAATTGAGAAAATACCTAAAACCACAGGGTTAATTAACTTCGTAGTTCAAGGTCTAACAGTGTATGTTTTCCTCCTTAACATCCCCAGTAATTTTATATTCATATGATGAGATGTCCAACGCACATTTAGGAGGTAGAATCCTATGTTAATAGGACAAGAGAACAGGCACGTATCAGGTAGATCTTGACTCCCAACTTTGCCACAAACTGGTTGTGTGATCTCGAATAAATCACTTAAATTCTCTGCATTTTAGTTCACCTACAGAATTGGGCCACAGCCTCTCCTCTGCAAGGCTGATGAAATGAGATACTGCACGTAGCTAAAAAAGAACAGTATGTCTGATGCATAGCACCTCCTTAATAAACATTAGTTTTTTCCTTTTCTATTCTTTTTCATCCATCCCCTCCCTTCCACTGCAACCCTTGTGCCTAGATAATAAATGATACCTATTTAGAGGCTTTGGGTTTATGGCCATTCTAAAGCATTTATGGAAAATTTGCCATCCCTTGGTCTTTTTGCCAGAGTCCCTGGTTTGTGGCCAAGGTCTATGGAAATGAGCTTGACTGCAAGAAACTTTCAATTGAATTGAGGAAATCAACATTTACATAGATTTCAGATTTACAGCTGACCTAGTTCACAAACAGGATAAACAGGACTCCAGATGAGTATATCCAATATGAATTCCCATCTACCAGCCAGAAATTTGAAAGATACCGGACTGAACTCTGAAGGAACACTTTGAAGGTTAAGGTTTATCAGTGCTTCTGAAAATGGAAAGAGAGTCAAGGCTGATCTGTCTTAGAAGACATAACCTTTGAGTGGGGGAGGGAGTCTGGGAACTGGGTGGCCTCTTGAGTCCGTTCCCAGTGGGGTCTGTAACTGGAAACATTAAAATCACAGACTCAGGAGACCCCTTCTGGAACTGAAAGGCAGTGCACCTGAAAGACATACAAGAAGTTTCTTTCTTTGGTTACAAAGAGTTGGTTGCTTCGGGAAGTACTTTCTGTCCTAAAGAATGCAAGCAAAAAATAAATTTTTTAGTGAGAGAGCATGTGCTCTGGTGTGGGGGAGGGGCAGAGAGAATTTTAAGCAGGTTCCAGTACTCAGGGCTCAGTGCGGAGCTCACAGCTCGATCTCATGACCCTGAGACCATGACTTGAGCCGAAATTAAGAGTTGGACACTCAATCAACTGAGCCACCCAGGCGCCCCAAGAATCCAGGCAAATTGTAAAAGAAAAGTGACCTTTAGAAAAAAAATCACATTCTTTGAATCAGTCTCTTCTCTGATTTTGGCATGTCATAACAATTCATACAGTTCCCAGCATGGAGGGTACGCAGGAACAAGTGACAAGCGTTCACGTTTAGATCTTGATCTAATAATATAAACTGCGGCCATATTTTGAAAGAGAAAAATCTTTGTTTGAGAGATGTATTTGTGGATAACTAATCCCAAGTTTTCTTATTTAAAAAAACATGAATATTGTCATTAAGATTCATTTGACCCCAAAGATAAACAGTGTTCAAGCCCCTATTTACCCAATTCAGAGCAAATGGCTGAATGACTTGTACTTTTATTTTTCTAACATCAACAAAAATGAATATCTGTTTGCTGCTTTCTCTGTCAGAAGAGTGTTTATTACTTGACAGGTAGGACCCTAATTATCTGTTTCTTGAAAGCAGTTCAAAGAGCTAGACATTTATTCCTAATACTTTCATCACAATCTTCATCATCCCCATGGCACACAGGGGAAGTTAAATTACTTGGGTCAGGTTCCCCAGCCAGCAAAGAGTGGAGCCTCGGCTTGAACCAAGCAGGAGAACTCAAGTTCTCACTCCTACTTTCATCAAAGACATGATTTCATGTGATCTGCACAAGAAATTCACTAAATACAAAAGGCATCTATTTTGCTTTCAAACCCACAAATCAAGAGCAAATTTAAAGAAGTCATCCATGGTCAAAACTTGTTTCTATGTCACAGACAGGACTGAAATTCCACTCTCTGTGATTTCAATAGGGTCTCCTACAGTTGAATCCAATGAGCACACCCTGACACAACTTTAAGATATATCCTGGGTGCCCGGGTGGCTCAGTCGGTTAAGCATCTGACTCTTGGTTTCGGCTCCGGTCACGATCTCGCAGTTGAGGGATCTAGCCCCTCGTCGGGCTCTGTGCTGGGCACAGAGTCTGCTTCAGATTCTCTCTCCCTCCCCCTCTATTCTTCTTCCCCTCTAAAATAAATAAATAAAATCTCTTTTTAAAACATAAGATACAGCCTCTGAAATCTCACATAGTTTATGACTTCTGAACATTTGGGCATAAGAAATATGGCAGTCAAGGAAACAAAAGGGCCGGCTTCTTTTAAAAATACTTACAGGCTTATGACACAGACTGTTAAATTCTGGGTGCTGAGACCTTTCTCAAATATAAACCATTAGGCAAAGATGAGCGGCTTCTTTCCAGAGAAGCAGATGCTGATCTGGTGACACAGCCTTGGGTTATACTGACTTCATTTCTGTGATACCACATGAATAACACCTGTGTGAGCATATGCTGTGTGATGGATGTTGGTGCAGCCGAGTGACCTGGATCACCTCCCTCTTATTGAATTGTTGCCATAAAGGATGAACCTTCGTTTTCCTAGCCATTATTTTGAAGCAAATTCGCCCAAAGTGAAATGGCAGCTTGTGCTCTTATGGACCCTTACACTGCAAATCTAGTATCTCACACTAGGATGGAAATAATAAAATGGCTTTATTTTGGTGTCTTCCCATGGCGACACAGTTGTCTGCAGACAAAAGAAGTAGGGAAAAATGAAGTTATCTTGTATTTTTTGAGAGGACAGCTGCTAATCAGTAAAATTTTGATCATGATAAGGTCAGACAGAATTCCATCTCTGGGGTCCTGAAATAGAATTAAGTTCAGTGCCGCCTATCAGCTTAAGTGACTTGTTAAATCGTGAGCTTATATTCTAGAATGTTCAAACAAAACCTAACTCAACTAACTAACTAACCTAACTAACTAACTATCTAACTCAAGATAAATGCAAAAATAATAAACAAATCAGACATATTTCTAAAGAAAAAAATGCCCTGCCTGGTCTTTTCCTGTCTTTCAGGGTAGGAGTTTCTCACATATTGGAGCCAAAAGGCTTAAATTCATCCTTGGTATGAGCTGGTGTTTTGCTCATTCCTTTTGCCTGACAATTTGCTACATTTCCTCTTACTTTCTTTGCTTCTCCAGTCCATCTATCTGAATTCTGTTTTTTACCCCCTGCCTTCTCTTCCTTCTCTTCTCCTAGGAATACAATTAAGCAGATTATCATAATTTTGCTATTTCCCCACTGTCCAGCCAAACTCATTCTTTTCTACAGCCCCAGGCTTTTTCATTGAGAATTCGGCCAACTTCAATCAATGTACAGTTCCTGGCTAACGGACACGCAGGCACGTATGGAAACGGTGCTGCTCATCTTCACTGCAGTCTTGTCTTTCCACCTGATGAATCACTGAATTAAAAAACAAGGAAAAGGACTTTTATGCTCTTTGATATTTAATTATCTGACTTCATTCCTAAAAGCCAGAAGGAAAATAACTTGGGAATTCCTTAAAGATACTTCACATGTGAAACTCTTACACTTTAATAAATTGGAATATCTGATTTTTAAGTCAGGACTTTTTCTTTTTTTAGGAGTCATATGGGGCACAGAACTATTTGTCTTTCTCAAATATTCATCAGTTTCCCCTTAGTGGTTTTGAATAACAGAAATAAGGTCACTGGAATGAAGCTGCTTCACAAGAAAAAAGAATCTTTCACTTTGATTGCCCTGGCCCTGCCTTCATTTCTTTATCTGTGATAAATGCCTTGTCTTTGTCTAGCATTAGCTACCGGAGAGAAATCAGCTGTATGTAATTATTACAACCAGGGGATCATTTCTCTTCTGTTTGATATTTAAGAAAATATAAATGGCTGTCAAAATGAGCTGACAACCGAGGACAAGTAAGGAGTTTGATTGCTGGGTTGCATACAAAAACCTAAGAGCCTTAAGGAGGAAAATAGGCTCATAACAAATAATCCCTTTCTACGTGGCATGATGCCATTCAGGTCTGGGTGACGGCATGATCTCTGAAAATTGGGTGATTATTTTAGGTAACCCTAAGGAGCGCTAGTAAAAATGGGGATTCTCTTCCATGTTTTTCAAGTTCTGTTTGCTTTAATCTTGGGAAAACACCAAGATTTAATGAAATGATCTTAATATGATCATTTTCCTTTCTATAAGGAGGTACCACTACATAGTAAATTTTAAATAGGTCTCCACCAAAAATTAGTTAATGTTAACAAATCAAAGAGGATCTGCAAAACGAGAGTGAACAACAGTAAGTGCCAAACCTGTTTATGCCATCATGTTATTTGGAAAACTGCCTGGTAGCTTACAGCCAAGCTGGATAAATGGTCCAGCTACCGAGAAATCCATAGAACACTAACGTTTCAAAACGAACAGTAGGTGGCTTCTGAGGAAGATGGCGGAGTCAGAGGATACAACGAGATACAATGGATACAAGGAGATAACGCCCACATCAGTGTAAATGACCTAGAAAACAGTTCAGAGACTGGCCGAACAGACTCTTCACAGCAAAATGAAGAGAAGAGGCCACATCAAAGAGGGTAGAAAAGGCAGGGATGTGGTTGGGCGCTAAGTGGACCCACGTGACTGTTCATGGGAAGGAGGAATGCGCGGGCATGGACAGGGAAGAGAAGCAAACCCCCACACCAGGCACCTCAGGCATGGGAGACCCGTGTGGGGGAGACAAATCCCTATAATACTTGGCTTGGGAAACCAGAAGGGCCAACTTTCATGAATTCTTACAGTAAGTGCGGCCTAACTCCTGGAACTTTAAAAATCAGTGAACTTGGCCCTGGGAGAGCCAGGAAGGCAACTGAGTCCCTGCACTTAAAGAGACAACACAGCAAACAGCCCTGCAGAGAGAGAACCTAGAGGTAGCTGTCTGAAAATGCCAGGGATCGCTGGGGGACTTCTCCGCGAGCAAAGCAGCTGGTGGCATCATTTCCTTCCCCTGCCCCACAGCCTAGACACACTGATACCTGGGGGCACCAGCAAAACACACCAACACTCATTACCTAACTTGGTAAAAGCACACCCCGCCCCCTCACGCTCCTGAGGAGTCACCCCTACAGCCCTGTGGCAGTTGCCTAAAGTGGCTCCAGGCCTCCTCCCACAACACCCCTGCACAGACCTTGCTAACCCCACATACCCTGCAGCTGTGTTCTCCTGCGGCCTTGACACCTCTGACCCACCCATGGTGGGAGTCCATCCAAAGCCGTGCCATGAACCTCATAAGGTACAAGGAGCCCTGACAGGGGCCATAATAGTAGGGGACTTTGACACCCCTCTTATATCAATGGATGGATCAGCTAAACAAAAATACAAGGAGACGATGGCATTGAATGATGCACTGGAGGAGAAAGACCCAACAGACGTATTCAGAACACTCCGTCCTAAAACTGGAATACACATTCAAGTGCACATGGAACACTCTCCAGAACAGATCACACATTAGGCCACATATCAAGTCTCAACAAATTCAAAAAGACTGAAGTCATACCATGCATCTTTTCCAATCACAACTATATATAAAAAACTAGAAATCAACCACAACAAAAAATCTGGAAGTAACACCAACACAGGGAGGTCAAATGACATGCTGAATGATTCAACCAAGAAATCAAAGAAGATATCAAAAAATACATGGAGACAAATGAAAATGAAAAGGCAATAGTCCAAAAGGTTAGGGATGCAGCAGAGCTGTTCTAAGAAGAGAAATTTATGTCAATACAGGCCTATCTCAAGGAGCAAGAAATGCCTCAAATAAACAACCTAATCTTATACATAAAGGAGCTGGAAAAAGAAAAACAAACAAAAGCCAAAACCAGTAGGAGGAAGCAAATAATAAAAATTATCAAGGAAATACATGAAAAAGAAACTAAAAAAAACAATAGAACAAATCAATGAAACCAGCTTTTTCTTTGAAAAGATCAACAATCTGATAAAGACACACAAAGGAAGAAAGAAAGAAAGAGATTCAAATAAATAAAATCAGAAATAAAAATGAGAAATAACAACTGGAAACACAGAAATATGATGGATTATAAGAGAATATTATGAAAAATTATACGCCAACAAATTGGACAACCTAGAAGAAATGGATAAATTCCTAAAAACATATAACCTCCCCAAACTGAAATAGGAAGAAATAGAAATTTCAAACAGACCAATTTCCAGCAATGCAATTGAATCCATAATTTAAAAAAAAAAAACAACAAACTAAAGTCCAGGTCCAGATGGCATCTCAGGTGAATTCTACCAATTATCTAAAAAAGGGTTTATACCTATTCTTCTCAAACTATTCCCAAAAATACAAGAGCAGAAAAGCTACCATATTTACTACATATGGCCAACATTACCCTGATATTAAAACCAGAAACTACAAAAAAAGAGAACTACACGCCAATATCTCTGATAAACAGAGATGCAAAAATCCTCAAGAAATACTAGCAAACTGAATCCAATAATATATTTAAAAAATCACTGGGATTTTTTAATCAAAAATCAATCAAGTGGGATTTATTCCTGGGATGCAAGGCTGTGGCTCAATATTTCCAAATTAAGGAGCACCTGGGTGGCTCAGTGGGTTAAGCCTCTGCCTTCAGCTCAGGTCATGGTCTCAGGGTCCTGGGATCAAGCCCCGCATCGGGCTCCCTGCTCAGCAGGGAGCCTGCTTTCCCCCTCTCTCTGCCTGCCTCTCTGCCTACTTGTGATCTCTCTGTCAAATAAATAAAATATTTAAAAATATATATATTTCCAAATTAATATGATCCATCATATTAACAACAACAAAAAAGGATAAAGCCATATGATTATTCAGTAAATGTAGGAAAAGCATCTAACAAGTACAACATCCATTCATGATAAAAACCCTCAACAAAGTAGGTTTAGAGGGAACATACCTCAACGCAATAAAGGTTATATGAAAAACCCACCTAGGAATAAACATAACCAAGGAAGTGAATGATTCATAATTTGAAAACTATAGAACATTGCTGAAAGAAACTGAAGATGACACAAATAAATGGAAAGACTTCCATGTTTGTGGATTGGAAGAACCACTATAATTAAAATGTCCATACCATCCAGAGCAATTTACAGATTCAATGCAATCCGTATCAAAATACTAACGGCATTTTCCACAGAACTAGAACAAATAATCCTAAAATATGTATGGACCCTCAAAAGTCCAACAGCCAAAGAAGTCTTGAGAGGGAAGAACAAAACTGAAGGAATCACAATCCCAGATTTCAAGATATATTACAGAACTGTAGAGATCAAAACAGTATAGTACTGGCACAAAAACAGACACATAGATTGACAGAACAGAAGAGAGAGCTCATAAGTAAACTCACAATTATATGGTCAATTAATCTATGACAAAGGAGGTAAGAACGTGCAATGAGGAAAAGTCTCCTTAACAAATGATGTTAGGAAAACTGGACAGCTACATGCAAAAGAAAAGAAACTGGACCATTTTCTTACACCACAAAATACAAAAATAAACTCAAATGAAGTAAAGACCCAGATGTGAGACCTGAAACCATAATACCCTAGAAGAGGACACTGGCAGTAAATTTCTGACTTTGGCCTTAGGAACTACTTACTAGATACGTCTCCTGAAGCACAGGAAATAAAAGCAAAAATAAACTATTGGAGCTACATCAAAATAAATAACTTCTGCACAGTGAAGGAAACAATCAGCAAAACTAAAAGGCAACCTATGTATATGAAACTGTTAAAGGTTTAGTATTCAAAATATGTAAAGAACTTATAGAACTCAACACCCAAAAGCCAAATAATTCAGTTCAAAAATGGGCAGAAGACATGAACAGGCATTTCTCCAAAGAAGACATCCAGATGGCCAGCAGACACAAGAAAAGATGCTCAACGTCATTCATCATCAGAGAAATGCAAATCAACACTGCAATGAGATCTTAGCCCGCAATTGTCAGAATGGTTACAACACAAAACACAAGAAACAACTGTTGGCCAGAACATAAAGAAAAAGGAACCCTTGTGCACTACTGATGGGAATAGAAACCACTATGGTAGACAGTATAGAGTTCCTGCAGAAAATTAAAAACAGCATTACTATGTGATCCAGTAATTCCACTAGCGGGTATTTATCCACAGAATCCCAAAACAATAATTTGGAAAGACACACGCACCCCTATGTTTATTGCAGCACTATTTACAACAGCCAAGGTATGGAAGCCACCCAAGTGTCCACTGATTGATGAATGGATAAAGAGGATTTGGTGTATGCAATGGAATGTTACTCAGTCATAAGAAAAAGAATGAATTCTTGCCATTTGTGACAATATGGATAGATCTGGAAGGTACAATGCTAAGTGAAATAAGTCAGAGGAAGACAAATGCCATGATTTCACTCACATGTGGCATTTAAGAAACAAACAAACAAAAAATAACAACTAACTCTTAACTATAAAAAACAAACTGATGGTCGCTTGGGGGGGCGGTTACAGGTTGGGGGACGGTTGAAACAGGTGAAGGGGATTCAGGGTACATTTTTTCATGATGAGCACTGAGAATTGCCTACAAGTGCCGAATCACTACATGGCACACCTAAAACTAGTATAATGCTGTATGTTAACTATACCGGAATTAAAATAAAATGAAGAGTAAGTCAATATACATTTGATAAGGGTCGTGGTACAGGTACCACCTGATTTCTCCCTTCAAACACACAGGCTCAGTGAGATGCTAAACGTTCCAGTAAGAACTGGTTACGCATTCTCCAGCTACGTCACCAGCAGAGAGTTGTGGAAGCATCAGAGCACAGGTATGCAACATGAGCATCCATCCATGCTCTGCCATCTTTGAACTCCGAGTAATTTTTTAACAAGGAGCCCTACCTTTCCATTTTGCAATGGGTCCCACAATTCAGGGAGCCTGTCCTGAGTCAGAGATCTGCATCCAGACAGATCCAGAATTGATGGGAGTCTAGTACTGTCTTAGTGAAATGGGATAAATTCATGTAGTATCTTTGAGCCATTTCCTCTTTGAAAAATACTAGCACCCACTTTCAGAGTTTTGGTATTTAAGGAAGATCATGCATACACAATGGGCAGCAAGGCCCCGATCACACAAATACACTTAACAAATGTTCGTTCTGTCTTCTCCTTCACCCTCCTCAATCCCTCCCCCTCACAGTTGACCACTCAGAGATGGCACTGTGAGGTCAAGCTGCTCCTCAGGTCAGTTCCCCGTGTTCACCCACAACGAGCCAGCCTTCCCTGAAAGGGAAAAGCCAACAGGTCAGCTTTAAATCACGCCTCGACATAGAGCCTGAAGGCAAGACAGCGTGGGTCAGTAGCGGTACCTTGATGCTGCCCATCCCATAGATAAAGAAACAAGTGTGCGAATGGCATGAGGGCCCCAGTACCCTCACACTCTAAAGCGAGCTGCTGGGCCACCCATGTGGGGCAGTGGTTTAGAATCTTTTCTGCTGATTTTAGCTGGTTGCCCTTCTCGGGCAGGTATAAAAGGCTGAATTTGGAGACTGACCGAGAATTTCTATGGCATTCACTACTCATGAGTGCATAAGGGACACAGGATATTTGTTTCTCTCTTTTCTAGTTTCCTAGATTTTCTATAATACACCACCAACTGGGAGGTTGGAGCAACACATTTCTTATATCTCAGGTCTGGAGGCTCCAAGTCCAACATCAAGGTGTTGGCGGGGCTGATTCCTCAACAGGGCTGTGAGGAGAATCTGCTCCAAGCTTCTTCCATTCTTCTGTTGATTTGGGGGTAATCTGCTGGCATTCCTTGGCCTGTACATAAATCACACTGATCTCCACTTTCATATTCACATGAAATTCTCACTGGGAACGTATCTCTGTCCAAATGTCCTCTTTTCCTAAGGACTCCGAGTCATACCGGAGTAGGGCCCCACCCTACTTCCAAATATAGTCATATTCTGAGGTATCAGGTCCAGGACTAGGACATATGTCAAATGTTATCCCCCAGCTTCCATGAATTTGGAAGATAACACTTGACCCATAAAATCCTCTCTGAAGCCAAGTGAGAAGGTCTGCTTCGTGAGGCTCAAAGAATGTTGCCCTCATCCTGTGTCCTTTGAAGGACTTGGAATGCCTGAGAAATCCTTCGGTGTGCCTGGAGCAGATTCAGCAGGTGACAGTGAGCAGCACTGAGATCCCGTTGTCTTTCCACTGACAGTGAGGCACTGGGGAGAGTTTCCAGGGGACAGACTTGGAGCTAGTCTAGGAAGGTCATCTGAAGATCATCTGCGAGGGGATGCCGCCAAGGGTCTCAGCAGCCAACCAAAGGACAATGTGCCCCATAACAAGAGCTAGCCAAGAAGACTCCTAGCCAGGGTGTCTGGAAGGAATCTCAACCAATGTCCGAAATGGAGAAAATCAGCTTCAGTTCCCAGCCTTAATTAGAAGGGACCGTATTCCATGGTCCACTAGAACCAGCCAGTTAAGGTGAACCCTTTCCCCTGATCACACAGGGCAACAGATAGAGGGGAGCAAGCAAGAGGAAGGAAGCCAGACCCGTCGCCTTTTCTCAACGCGACTTCGGAGCATGGCAGAGGTCCAAGTCAGGGAAATTTTCAAACCTGAGTGAGTCTGGACTTTTGATATTTCACCCAATAGAAAATTTTAATTTACTAATCTGGGACTGTCCTTGTTACTGCGAGAGAACAGAAAGGTAAGTTACCTGTGCCGGGTCTCACCCAGGAGACAGGAACAGCAGGTCCAGAGCACACGTGCGGAGGGGAGTAGTGAAAGAAAAACATGTCCCTTTTAAGGCTGCATCCTATCAGCCCAGCTGGTTCAATCAGCTGGGGACCCAGGTGTCATAATACCCGAAGTGGGACAGCGTCTCTGGCAGGGGCTCAGAGCTTACAGTTATAGAAATAATATACAGTTTTCAAATCACTTCATCACTCAGGTTCCACTGTTCATCTCAACAGCACCCACGTCATAAGGGTACTATGAAAGTCAGATTAAATAGAATCTAGACAACAAGCTTAATAAACATAAGCCAGTTTCATTCCAGATGTGGGACAAGCACGTATTCCACTGTTGATCCGGACAAGGGAGAAGAAAGGATCTGCTCTTTAACACTGGCCTCCTACATCATTAACCATGTCATTGGCTGGAATTTGGGCTTCACTGGGAAAACTTACGTGATTGCTCATAGAGTTAAAGATACACTTACAAAGTACAAATTTTTATAAGTACTGAATTCTGGCCAACACTAATGAAGATCCTGACTTAAATTTAGAAGTACTTCCCTTATGGATCAAGGAGAAGCCATACCCAGTCATACCCAGCAGGCACTTCGGCAGCTAAGGACCGATACAGAGGTGCGTTGAAGCAATGGAATTGTTGACATTTTAATACCATCTATTATCCTAATCCATTGAGAATAACCGTGTCCCTTAAAATGGCATGCGGTTTTCACTATTCAAAATATCGTGCTTAAAACATGTAATATTTGCCTGGAGATCTTTGGAAGAACAGAGTCCCTGCCACTTCTCAATGCCCTTGGCTAAACTCGAGAGTGAAAATTGTTTTGTGCTAGGCGGCTTTTTGTTTTCCTCAGAATACAACCAGGGGTATCAAAGCTATAAAGAGAGTTTGGTGAGTAGCAGAGGAAAGCTTGGCTGAAATTCAAACCGGAACTGAATTACGAAAAGCAGGGAATTTTGAGAGCCCAGAGGAAAACGCTTAGGTCACACATTATTTTCATTTCTTATCTGTTCTTTATAGGCCATAAAAACAACTCCGTTCCCTTGTTACTGGGTAAATTCACAGACATGGTTTCCAGTAAATCAGGAGGCTACAGGTTTCCCCATGTCCTTACAAAAGAGTCACAGAGCACGTGTGAATGGCAAAATGTTCAGGCTGAATTTGCCACATGACAAATTTAGACAAGTGACCTTTTTTTAGTATGCACTGCTTCATACTGGTAGAAAGTGTTTGAACTATTGGGACATCACAGATGATCTGGTCTTACTCCCGACTTTGACAAAGTAGCAGCGAGGGCCGACAAATTCAGTCTCCCTCATCTTCTGCTTGCACATAGCTTGATGGGACATCAGTATTAGAATGGGATCGTGTAGATCCCGGGGTCCTGGTTTCAAGCCCCGCATCAGCCTCTCTGCTCGGCGGGGAGCCTGCTTCCTCCTCCCTCTCTGCCTGCTTCTCTGCCTACTTATGATCTCTGTCTGTCAAAGAAAGAAAGAAAGGAATCATGTAGCTTCTGCCAAATACCCTTTCCACTTCATCAGGCTGCCTCGCCAGTTACAGGAAAGCATGTTTATGGATACTCATCTTCTAAGTCTTAACTTACCTGAATTTATTTTGGCATATATGCTAAATCCCATGTTCTACTTTGGGCCAACTCATACCCCCATATTTATTATTCAGAGTAAAAATGAAAGAGAATCTTTCTTTTTTCCTAATCGATTTTCTTTTGGGACAAAAAAATATATACATATTTTTTCAATTGCCCAGGGGCATTCGTTCATCCTCTATCATTTTCACTTCTCAAATGTTGGGCAGCTCATCTGGGCTCACAGGGGGGTTATGTTCAAGGGCCAGAGAGCGCAGATTGCCTGCCCGATGCTCCCTTTCTAGCTTTTGTAAAATCCCCTCCATCTAGGTGTCCCAAAAGAATTGGGAGAGAAGGAAGGACCTTGGAGAAGCAGCCAGAGGAAAGGAGACATTTCTAGACCTGGAAGGAAAGAGGAATCAGCATGTTCCAAAGAACAGCTATACCCTGAAGACAGGATGTGAAAATATGAGAAGCGACTAGAAGGAAAACCAGACACATGGGGCTGCAGCCACACCCAAGACTCCTGAGCCCTAGGAGTGGCCCAGAAACAGCAGAGCCGCAAGGCCTGAAGGCCCCAAGCGAACTCGGGCAAAGGGGATCTCAGCAATGACTACTATGGTCCCATCACTGATGACTGGAAGGGCCTTTCCAATGTTTTGGTGATGGTCCCCATCCTAGGACCACCGTACAACCCCAAGAAGAGAAAACACCCATGACAGGATTGAACATCCCAACAGAGGCTCGAGGTCAGACGTGTATTCATTGCATAAAACAAAGACATGTGTTTCTGGTACTGCTGAGCTTGTGCACCAGGATTCAGACCGGCCGCACGAACCCGGCTTTTACTCCGAGTTGATAGAAGATCTGCAGACAAGTAGATAAGGAGAAAAAGAAACCACTTTATGTTCTATTGCTCTGTGTGGTCTGCCAAATATGGTAGAGATGAAAGCCTTTTGACCAAGGCACTTGACTGAGCTGGCAACATTTGTCCTTTTCGGTAAATGAGTCAGGATTATTAACTGAAGTTAGACGTGGGACAGAGAGGCACAGCGAATAAGCAAACAGGGCAGTCTCCTACGTTTGGTAACAAGTTCTAGTAAAAGTCAGATCTGCTGAGAAATGCTCTGAGACCCAGCGAGCTGGGCTGGTCTTCGGTAAAACTGTGAAGGAGGCGTAGTTTGTCACCAGGACCTCATGCCCTGGGATTCTTCCATTCTGCTCAATTATCATCAGAAACTTCAACATTGCAGTGACGCAGTCACCACACGTTTGCTTTGGACCCTGTTTTCTTCCTTCTATATCAAAATTTACCTCTTCCTCCACGATCCTGTGAAATAATCTGATTCAGCCATGAACTGTATCTGATACCCTCTAGTCTTGATTGAACGTATTAAACTCAGTAAAATGTATATTTTTGTAGAGAACATCACTGTTTCGACATAGACACACACTTAGGTAAGAATTTTAACAGGAGGCGCCTGGGTGGCTCAGTGGGTTAAGCCTCTGCCTTCGACTCAGGTCATGATCTCAGGGTCCTGGGATGGAGTCCCGCATCGGGCTCTCTGCTCAGCAGGGAGCCTGTTTCCCCCCTCTCTCTCTGCCTGCCTCTGCCTACTTGTGCTCTCTCTGTCAAATAAATAAAATCTTGAAAAAAAGAAAAAAAGAATTTCAACAGGAACAGCCTTGGAGCACAAGAAACAGTTTATTAACGTGAATCAACATATCCCACCAGTCACGTTCTTTCTACAAAGTGACATTGACATCACTCTGTCAAGAGATGGGATATAAGGCTTTTGCTTGGTCCCACTGGGGTGATATCCCTTGGGGACCCCGCCACCAGGCTGGGAGGAGTAAAACAGCCCCACGGAAGGGTCACATCTGGTCATTCCAGCACCCACCACAGCTGAGGAACCAGTCAGCAACTGGGACCTACTGCAGGACACTTGGGTCAGCAAGTGCTCAGATGCTTGCAGCTCCTGGCTGACAATCAAGGGTTACGGATGAGCCAGAATGCAGATTTGGGACCAAAATAAATGCTGTGGTTATTTTAAGTCATAGAATTTTGAGTGTTTTTTGTTGTTTTTTTTTTAAGTGCAGCCAAGATCTCTGTAGCGTCATCGAATCTTAATATGTGGGTGATTATCTTATTTGCTTCTCTGTTTGGATGGCCTTCTTAGGTTAAAAAAAATTAAAGAATAAACATTCATGGAGGTTAGGAAAATGATGCAACAGTCCTAACATTCACTTAAGGTTTATGTGCTACCACGGTGGAGCTAGATCTCATGGTTCTTTGTGAAGACACTGGGAGAAGGTAAAAGCTTCCCTCCAGAAGGTAGGGTTCTTTAGATTTGAGAATGAAAACTAACTGGTGAACATAGACGTCATTACCCCTGAGGCTGTATATTGAGCACTTCTTACACAGGTAGCTTGTTAATATTAAGGGAAAGTGTGGAATGCTAAGAAATTAATGCCTTGGGGAAAGAGGTACGAATTAAAAGACACTGAAGCAGTGACAGATGCTGACATCTAAAATAACTTCCTAAGTCCACTCCTTAAGTGGGAGTTCTCCTGGATGCTTAAAGTAAGTGGCCCAGGGCCTGGGTACACAGGGCCACAGGATAAATGTGGTGGCCCATAGGAGCAGAGGAATAAAACATTTTCACTCTAAAATTAATATCGACATATTATGGATTAGAAAACACAATGGATGAGAATATATTAAGAAAAAACAAGGATCTTCCAAGAAATTTCTTATTTGAAGGAGAATACATTGGTTTATGTCCTAGACCCTGGGTATTTTTTTTTTATTATCATTATCATTTTGCACGATTCCTCTACATTTGGCTCATAATTCCAGTTGGCCATCAAACCACATTTGGAAGAATGAACTACATCTTACAATGAGTTATGCTTTATATTTGGAACCCTGAAATTGACTTCTTCACCTTCTTTATCACTGTCTGTGTTCTCTGATTCTTGGAAGAACACTTGTGCAGAAAGCCTGGTTGGGGGATGCCAGCCAGCAAGTAGCAATGAGAAGACAACCCTAAACTGAAAAGCCCACCCATACAAATAAATTGTTCTCCTTCACTTTGGTTTTATACTTCACAACTACATAGTAGTGCTTGCTACTTCCTGTTCAGTCCCACAAATACTGAGCCACCTTGAAGTCCTAGAACAGCTCTGGATTGAGTGGTTCCTCATGAAATTTAGTATCAAAAACAGTATGGCTAAACTCAATGAACACATCGCTACTGATCCATTAAATAACTTTCTCTACCCCAACCCTTTCTAGACTTCCAGGGTCCCCAGTGCCCTCATGTGAGAAGCCTGCCTTTATGGGGCTAGTTGCTGAAAATCCCATCAACAGACGTCAACTGAGATTGGGGTTAATTTCTCTTTCTTCTTCTTCTTTTTCTTCTTCTTTTTTAGAAAGAGAGAGAGAGAGCACATGCATGTGTGAGTGGAGAGGGGAGTGGCAGAGGGAGAAGGAGAGAGAGGATCTTAAGCAGGCTCCACACCCAGTGCAGAGCCCAACATGTGGCTCGGCCTCACGACCCTGAGATCATGACCTGAGCTGAAATCAGGAGTCAGACGCTTAACCGACTGAGCCACCCAGGTGCCCCAAATTGGGGTTAACTTCTGACACACTTTTGGAGGCTTCCAGATTACAGAATCTTTGAGAAAACTGTCAGATTGTCAACTGATGCCTTTGGGTATCAAGAACAGTGCCTGACATATAGTAAGTGCTAGAAAAATTATTGAATGGATATGTTTATTGACAAATATATACATTTTGCATACATGTGCAGTGTACTTCAGACAGACCCAGAGACCTAAATTTACTTTGGCTCTCGTGCATATTATTTTTCATCCCTAGAAAACTCTGAAGAACAAAATCCCAGCTATAATCCTTGGAAATGATTGCTAATGAGGAGAGGGCAAGAATCCAATCTACAGACAGGGTTTAAGACACTGCTAAAGACATCAAATATAAAACATAACTAATTATAAGATACTGTTCTCTCTTCCAACATAGAATTATGAGCAAAACGTAAAGGGATCTTGCAAGATTGTGATGACTAAATGTAATAGAAATGTCAGTGGTCTGAATGAGGGGACGTCCACTGAAAATTGGGTGCAGGGGCTGGGTAAAAGATAACAGAAGAGAAAGAACTATGCCACAACACTGGGATGAAGATCTGGAAAATCACTTATACCCTAAATTTGCTCTAAGATAATCTTTCCCAGGGGATTTTCTCAGAAGACAACAACCCTGTGTGATAGTAAATTTCGCATGGGAAAAGAAAATTTGAGCAGGGGATAGGGTCTGTGGCAAAAATATGGGGAATGCTGATTTTGACAGGATTTTAGAAGTTTCTTGAAAGCAATGTTTTTCAGAAACCTTAAGATTCCAACACACTTTGCATATTTCCAGGAAGGAAGTATGACATACAGACTTCCCAACTGTACCTGCTTTTCAAGGAGTATCCTGTAGGACTAGGTCTTCACAAACACATTTTGGATAAGGCCAATCTAAATCCAAGTGCAGATTATGAGCAATCAACAGCTAATCTCGAAGGGCACCTGGGTGGCTCAGTCAGTTAAGCGTCTAACCCCTGATTTCAGTTCAGATCATGATCTTAGGGTCCTGAGATTGAGCTCTGCATCAGGTTCCACACTCAACAGGGAGTCTTGAGATTCTCTCTAATTCTCCCTTTGCACCTCCCCTCCACTTGTGTGCGTGCTCTCTCTCTCTCTCTCAAAATAAATCAATAAATGTCAAAAAAAGACCCAGTTAATCTTGAAATTATAATTTTGGGAAGTAATGATGGTCTTACTGGTCTCCCTGATTCTTGATGCTATAGGAAACATGGCTAGATTATATCAGTTAAAAGGCACATCTCCTTTCACTGATAGGACATTGGAAAATAGGCAATAATGCATGCACCCCCTTGAGAGCCCATGCATGAGTATAGACAAAGGACAGAAAGCCTGTGAACTAAGAGAAAAGAAGTAATATCACTGCAAGAAAACCCTTGAGATTGTATTGCCAGTTGAAGAATAAAGACCTAATGTTGCTCTAATGCAGAGAAATGACATAATAGGCACAGGGGCACCTAGAGGCCTACTCCCCTCCTTGAATACTAGGAAATATTTGGATAAATTATCAGTAATTGCATGTTCCTTAAGTGGTGTTCACAAACTGATTTTCTTAAAGCCAGTCTATCTTTGGTTCTACAGGCAAGCGACCTAACTTCACAGACATATTTAATACATGACATGAGTAATGGTTATTTACTTATAACTTACCAAATGAATCATTAAGGTTACTAAGACTAAGTAGTAATGAATCAAAATTAGTGCATTATCAGAGCTTAGTAACTTTTCTCATTCAATATTTTACCAAGAAATTCACCGTTCAATGCTTGGCGACTTTGAGCATTACCATACATGTGCAACATGCGGACACTTGGAATTTCAATGATTTTCTGCAAGGCAGAACTGCAAATGCTGCCTTGACTTTGCCATGGTTTCCAAATGCTCCTGTTCTTTTTAATATAAATTACACCGTCATTGTGAATTTCATTTGTGATGGGTTGTTTGGGTAGGCCTGCAGTGATGACTATATGTGACTATAACTACACATTAAGCCATAATTTTCAAAATATTAGTTTCTAAGGTATGTATAAAATGTTTTTCGGGGGCGCCTGGGTGGCTCAGTGGGTTAAAGCCTCTGCCTTCAGCTCAGGTCATGATCCCAGGGTCCTGGGATCGAGCCCCACATCAGACTCTCTGCTCTGGAGGAGCCTGCTTCCTCCTCTCTCTCTCTCTGCCTGCCTCTCTGCCTAGTTGTGATTTCTCTCTGTCAAATAAGTAAAATATTAAAAAAAATGTTTTTCAAACATGGATCATCTTTAACCCTTTTGCTATTACAAGTCTACAAAAATACCTATCACTCAATCCACCCATTCAATTTTCACGGCCATAGCACTTCATTGGTGATGAGCAGCCTGTGAATTCATGCTACCTAAAATGATCTGCAGTATAATATATAGATCAGCAGGTTAAAATTTACAGAGTTATTTTTGTTACCTATAATCATGAATACAAGTATATACTGCAATCTATTATTTCATCCTTTTCCAATTCCTTCATAGCATTATATTCTTCTTCCACTAGAAAGGGAGACTATTTGGGGGAGGAGCTGTAAATGGGCTGATTCTTTTTTTAATCTTTTTTAGTTTTTTGATAATCACAGTGTTAAAACATGAAAGAAACATTGAGTGGAAATTGTTAGTCTGGATTTCATTCTGACTTCTTATTAGAGCCCAAAAAGTGAAACAAACTTTAGAATTACATAAACTTTTACCATTGTAGGGTTTATAATGACAAGCAACATAAGATTACAGACTACCAATTCTCAGTGTTTTCACCATCAAGACTAATATTCACTCAAGAATCCCATTATTGTTCTGTCCTACAAAATTTATTCTTTTTTTTTAAGATTTTTATTTATCTATTTAACAGAGAGAGGGAGAGAGAGATCACAAGTAGGCTAAGGCAGGCAAAGAGAGGGGGAAAGCAGGGTCTCTGCTGAGTAGAGAGCCGATGCAGGCTCAATCCCAGGACCCCGAGATCATGACCTGAGCCGAAGGCAGACGCTTAACCACCTAAGCCACCCAGGCACCCCCAAAATGTATTCTTAAGTAAAAGTTTATTTTCTCATTTCCTTATTTCATAATCAAATAAACATGTAATTACTGGAGTTTCTGAGATGCATGAGAAAACTAGCAGAACGCAATGAGTTGGTTTGAATCCCAGTCAAATGATTTAGTAAACCTCTATATTTAGTCAATTTATGATCCTAACACTCATTGTATACAAATTTAAAACATTAGAACTTTCTAGTGGATTCCTGTTCTCTGAAGACCAAAGGAACACCAGAGTGGAAAGAATTGCCCTAAATGTTTGCAAAATCTATAAAAAACATAATTATAGAAAAAGCCAGGCATGATACCATTCTCAGTGCTTAATGGACTGGAACACACTGGTCTGGGAATCAGAAGACCCAAGTTCACCTCTCTGCTTCAGTGTCCTTACCAATAAACCAATGACTAACCTCAAGGCAGCACAGAAGACTATTTAAGAGCGTGGCCACCAGACAAAGAATTCCTGAATTTGAACCCTAACTGCACAAAATCACTTAACCTCATCAGGGCCATTGTAATCAAATTGTTGATAAGTACAAACCTTAAGAGCAGACAGAGAAAAAGAAGACATAACTACATACCAAGAAACAAATATAAAAATTATCACAGACTTTGCATCAAAAAACAATGCAAGCCAGAAGTAGTGCAATAATAGCAAACATAGTATTCTATATCCAGCAAAACTATCCTTCAAAACGAAGGGGAAATAAAGACATAGTTCTAATTTAAAAAGGTAAATAATAATAACATCTACCGCCTAGAATTGTTATGGGTATTAAATTAGTTAATACGGTAAAATACTCCAGACAATGCCTGGCAGATAATTAGGATTAATCTGGTGATGTAATAATGGTGATTTAAAATGACATATTTCTAGGGTGCCTGGGGGGCTCAGTCAGTTAAGCATCTGCCGTCAACCCAGGTCATGATCCCAGGGTCCTGGGACAGATTCCCTAGTTAGGCTCTGAGCAGGAAACCTGCTTCTCCATCTCCCTTTGCCCCTTTCCTCTGCTCATACTCTCTCTCTCTCTCAAATAAATCTTGAAAAAAAAATAATAAAATGACTTATTTCCCAATGAAATAAAAAGTATGAGTTTAATAGACCCTCCAGAAGAAAGAGCGATAAGGACAACTGCTTGTTTTATAAGTAGATCATATCAATAATATGATTTTCTTAGTCAATTTGGGATGCCACAACAAAGTACCATAGACTAGGAACTTACCCAGAGAAGGAACTTATTTCTCCAGAGCTCTGGAGGCCAGCAGTCTAAGATCAGAGTACTGGCATGGTTAGGTTGTGATGAGAGCCCTCTTCTAGGCTACAGACCGTGAATCAATCTCATTGTGAGGAACACTGCAGAAGGAGAATCACCTAGCTCTTTGATCTCTTCTAAGGGCATTAATCCGATTCAAGAGTGCTCTTCCCTCCTGACTTAATTACCTCCCAAACTTACCCCTCCTAACGCCAACATACTGGGGGTTAGGGTTTCAACAGAGGAATTCTGAAGGGACACAAACATTTAATCTATAACTATGCCTATTCAACTAGAAGGCAAACTCCTTCACAATTTGAAACTACATCTTAGCATAATGCTCTGTTCTCAGTGACCTAAGAATATCTCATACTCTCAAGTCACTTACAAAGTCTTAATTATTTCATTTTCTTATTCAATTAATGGTTATTAGAAACCTTCTATGTGGCAAATATTTAAACTGGTTTGGGGATTCCATGAGAACCCAGACATGACACATCTCCTTGGGTTGTTTGGAGGACGGACTGCAAGAGACAGACTTGCAAACAGGCAGATACAATATCAAAGCCCAACCACTGAGATACAAGTAAGTGTTGGATACCATGGGAGCACTGGAGAGACAGCTGACCCAGTGTTTAGATATCAAGGAAGGCTTTTTCAAGGAAATGCCCTTCAACAGTGTCCTAAGCAACAAAAAGAAGGATTTAGTTGGGATTGAGTAGAGGCTCAAGGATTTAAGTTATGGGATGTTGTTGTAGGTTCTTGGGCAAGTCATCTAATCAGTCTGAAGCTCTGTTTCTCAGCGTCAAAACAGAGATATTATGTTCTTCACCAAACTGTGGTACGAATTAATGAAATGAAGGAGACAAAAATTGTCTTACAAACTGTAAAGCCCTGGTGGCACCTGGGCGGCTCAGCTGTAAGCACCTGACTCTTGGTTTCAGCTCAGGTCATATTCTCAGGGTCTTAAGGTCAAGTCCCTTGTCTAGCTCCACATTCAGAATGGAGTCTGCTTGAGATTCTCTCTCTCTCCCTCTGCTTCTATCGCACCCCGCCCCCCACAATTCTCTCTCTCTCTCAAATAAATAAATAAATCTTAGGGAAAAACCTATAAAGCCCTGTATGGGGTTAACACACAAATACAGGCAAAAGGTGTCACCCACTGGCTTCTGAGTGGCTTTTTGAAATAGCGATATGCAGAAAAGTAGAGAAGCAACATCCCCTTTTCCACTTATTGTAGAAGCCTGAAATGAATCTTGAGCCATCCATTCGAGCCTAAAATATGCACCACCTCTCTGCCAGCAAATATAGCCATTTTTACTCAATCTTGATAACAAAGATTTAGTAATAATGACATAGACAAAAACAAAACAAAACAAAACAAAAAAACAAGGAAAAGGACAGAGAATATAAGCTTCAAAACTTGCAGATAAAACAGAGCTGGCAGACCATTTAATACAGTATAAGCGCATAATGCTTTAACGCTTGGTTAAAAATGAAAGAGAGATGGCTCATTCATTTCTAAACCTAATCCCCATCCCCTTACCAAATGCAGCACATACAACAAAAGCTGTATATTACATGTCTGTTGAATTGCAACTAATTACTCTCCGGAAGCCTGATGTCCTGCACCTACATGTGGAAACACCCAACACCTAAATGATGACTCCCTATAGGAGGCTTTCCTGGCGCCCCTTGGCTGCTAGGGCAAAGACGCTCTTTCCCAATAGATCCCTGACCTCCTCCCCAGGGTGTTTCTGTCACAACATTTACACAGCAGATAAAAACTCTCTTTAGTGGGCTTTCTCCACCCATTTCTGTGAGATCCTCACCAACTGTATCTAGATGAGTTTTGTTCCCCCAGGACTTAACACAGCCCCTGGTATATTACAGACACTCATTTAAATATATACTGAGTGATACTAACCCAAAGTAGAACTCAGACTGGGGAATTAAGGCATGGTTGCTTGTCTTTAGAAGGGGAGTCTGGGGAGGTGAGGGGCTGTGTTCCTAACCTACAAATGGAACGGAAAAGCTAGCAAAAAAATGAAATGCTTGAAACACACAGACTTAAAAAACAGCACCATCTCTTGAACATCGCAGGTATTAAATAAATATTTGATGAAGATACAGAGAGAAACAATGCTTAGTAATTGTAATTTGGAATGCTTGCAAGAGCCTGGGAGAGCAGTTTCACTGCAATCTGGACATTCTTGCCCAATTAAGTAAAGTCATTATTGTACTCAGAAACTTTTTCTACGAGGATTGCAGTGAAAACATTTGCTCATTTAGAAGGAAATTTTATTTAGCCAGAAGACGCTGTTTCAGAGCAGTATGGGTGTAGTCGTTCTGCTGGGTTACTTAGAAAAAAATTTTTAATGTATTCAACATCCATGATGGGAAATGATTCGAGTTTCTATCATGCAGCAGTAATCAAAAAGACACTTCTATCGTGAGAAGTAAAAACATCAGCCTCACCCTGTATCACTTGAAAAACAGGAAGGCCAAGAGCCAAACATGTCAAACCAGTCTCTGTGCTTTGTTTATCTTTAGCCCATCTAAGTCTCCCTGCACTACGGAGTCAGTCAGAACAGCAGGAGGGAACCAGCAAGGGCAAGGTCATGCATCGGCTCTCTCCATCCCTTGCCTCATCTCCACAGCTCTCGGTCACATGCACAGGAGGACCACAAAGGGACCAGCGCTCCTGCTTGTGCAGCTTTCATCACTGATAATGTAAATGAGACTTGGAGCCTTTAAAAAAATGTCTTCAAGATAATTTTTTCATACAAAAGCCCTACTACTTACAGCTGGGATCTGATTACTGTCACTCCTCTTTATCCCCACTTAAAGCAGACAACTGGTTCGTAAAAATAAAGACAACGCTGGGGCACCTGGGTGGCTCAGTGGGTTAAAGCCTCTGCCTTTGTCTCAGGTCATGGTCCCAGGGTCCTGGGATTAAGCCCCACATTGGGCTCCCTGCTCGGCAGGGAGCCTGCTTCCCCCCTCTTTCTCTGTACCTGCCTCTCTGCCTACTTGTGATCTCTGTCTGTCAAATAAATAAAATTTAAAAAAAAAAAAGATAACGCCATCTCACATCAGCTGATATAAGAAACGGATGGTGCCCTTTGTGACATCTCAAAAACTAAAGTAGAGAATGTAATGCGATACCACCTGACACCAGCTAGAATGGCAAAAATTAACAAGGCAGGAAACAACCAATGTTGGGGAGGATATGGAGAAAGGGGAATCCTCTTACACTGTTGGTAGCAATGCAAGCTGGTGCAGCCACTCTGGAAAACAGTGTGGAGTTTCCTCAAGATGTTAAAAATAGAGCTACCCTACAACCCAGCAATTGCACTACTGGGTATTCACCCCAAAGATACATACATAGTGGTAAGAAGGGGTACCTGCACCCCAATATTCATAGCAGCAATGTCCACAATAGCCAAACTGTGGAAGGAGCCGAGATGCCCTTCAACAGGTGAATTCATGAAGAAGATGTGGTCCATGTATACAATGGAATATTCCTCAGCCATCAGAAAGGATGAACACCCACTATTTGCATCAACATGGATGGGACTGGAGGGGATTATGTTGAGTGAAATAAGCCAAGCAGAGAAAGACAATTATCATATGGTTTCACTCATGTGTGGAACAGAAGCAATAGCACAGAGGACCACAGGAGAAGAGAGGGAAAACTGAAGGGGGAGAAGTCAGAGAGGGAGATGAACCGTGAGAGACTCTGGACCCCAGGAAGCAAACTGAGGGTCTCAGAAGGGAAGGGCTGGGGGGAGGGTGATAGGTATTAATGAAGGGCACGTGTTGTCATGAGCACTGGGCATTGTACATAACTAATGAGTCACTGGACATTACATCAAAAACTAATGATATACAGTGGTTAACTGAACATAATAATAAAAGAAGAAGAAGAAGAAGTGAATGCCGGCATCCAGCAGTGGCTCCCATAAGGCAATGATACCTTCTTCGATCAAAGGCGATCAGTAAACCTAAAGCTGGGGCGCGCTTCTATCGGAGAGTGCCATCGGGGATGTAAAAGCAGAACCAGAAGCAAGAGGGAGAGAAGATGTGATACAGGCAAGACGTAGCCCTACAGAAACCCAATCGGCACTCCGCTGGCCGTGGTCACAGTCAAAAGGTATTAAGACTTTCGTTCTCCCATAGCTTTCAAAAATGTCTAAAATTTCCTTTTTATTCCTAAAGGACCCAGACAATTTATTCCTAAAAATTAGATTATTCCCACGTATTACCGAGTGGTGGTGGTGGTGTTTTTTAACCTGGGAAACAGTCGGAGCCATTGACCAAGATGGTGTAAGACCAACAGCACTCGGGGGGCGTGGGGAGAGCTCTCCCCACTGTGGCCAAGTGGCTCAGACCTTCTAGAGGGATACCTCGGACAAAACCAAACCCTGCCCCTTTATTACTTAACATATTCTGTTGTGGACATCATACTCAAGTTTATAAGGAGAAATCACACCTGTTTTCTTACTCAGTTCACCATATTGGTCTTGTTTAGAAGTTTTATACAAGGGTCCGAACTTTAAAGCTCTTCAGTGACTTCATCCTCTTAGGATAAAATCCACATCTGTCGCCTGGTCCGCAGGCCCAGTGGTGGTAAGAGCAGCAAACTCTAGCATGCAAGCGTCAAGGCAAGCTCTGTTCTAAGCATTCCCATACATCAGCTCATCGAATCCTCACAATTACACGCAGAGATGTGTGCTCTCTCATTTTGCAGATGGAACAACAAGGAAAGAGAAAGTGGTGTAACTTGAATCCAGGCTCTCTGGCTCCTTGGGAGTGTTCTTACCTCTAAGCCCTACGTCTCCCGACATGAACTGGGCCCTCTCTATTTCTGAAAACTCAGTGCATGCCACACTCGCCGCCGCCCATTATAGTCCAGCTACATGGCCCTACTTTCTGGGCCTCAAAGGTGTCTGTGACTTCGTGACTTTCTCCGTACTAGTCTTTTGCACATGCCCTTCCTTCTATCTAAAATGCTTTTCTCACTGCTGGAACAACTGGATCTTCATTCTTTAGGTCCCCATTTAAATGCTATGTCATAGGAGCTTCATCTTTGACCACCTTACCTAAAGTAGACCTTCCTTCTCCTTCTTATTTTCTGTCATAGTACCTTTATTATCTTCCTAGCATTCATTATCATTTGAAATTTTACTTTTCAAGTTGGGCCCCTGAGTTATTGCTTGCTTTTATTTCTAGACTAAAGGCTACAGAGCACTGGGGCCGCTCTACTCTCAGCACCTAGAACAGTGACTGGCACAAAGTAGGCTCTGGATAAATTACTACTTGCTGAATGAGAAAAGGAATGAATGATATTTTAAAACGTTTTAAAATGTGTGTTTTAATTCTGAACATTGGGGGTACTTTCTCAGCCCCTCACTGACTGTGCACACACAGATGGCCTTGGAAAGGAGGTAGTGCCTTGCCTGGTAGTGGAAGCAAATGTCCATTACGGAGTGAATGACTGCATAGTATGGAGGATGAGGGATGTAGGGAGCATGGAGGAAGTATGGAATGGACAAATAAGCATCTGTCACTCCCAGAATAATCTGCAACCTTAAAAATGATTCTACTTTTTCAAAGCCAGTTGTGCACAAACCTCTCCTTAAATAACACCACACATTCCCATACTCCTTCCAAAGTAGCTCAATCTAGAGCCACCAGAAAGTTCTATCAGAAAGATCACTCTTACCCTGAGTGGGAAACTACCACTCTGTCACTTGAATCATTTGCCTTCATTCACTCTGTCACTTGAATCATTTACCTGCTGAAACCATGCAGAATCCATGAACTACCGTTGCTCCAACACACAAATAACCATCCTTGTTCAAGTTCCTGGAATGGAGCCCAATGCTCCTGGTGGGAATAAACAGTAGGAGAACAGCACAACTTCCCTCAGCTTCCTCAATGATTCTACTCTTCTGAAGTGGCTACAAGTTTTCTTGTATTGAATGAAACAAGGTAAAAATAAAAGAAAATAAGAAAAAATTAAATAAAATGCTCATGGATTTATGTACCTGAACGTCTGGTTGATCCATGAATCACATACAGACAGTCCCTAATCTGTGAAAACAAATGCTCCCACGGGGTCACTTCTAATCAGGAAATTTATTTAATGGTTCCTCCAGGGGGGGAAATTTTCCTGTTAATTCCCCCATTAAACCTCTTTTTGTTCAGTTCAGTGTTCTCAGTTGAGGGTGCCTATGCCCCAGGAGACAACAGGCAGTGTCTGCAGACACCTGTAGTTGTTATGACTAGAGTTGGGGTTGGGGCTCTACTGGCATCCAGTAGAGGTTCCATTGCTGCCAAACATTCCACAATGCACAGGATGGCACCACCTCCCACACCCCCACGCACAAGACAATGCATTATCTCACCCAAAATACCCAGGGTTCCAAGGTGATAAGGACTTCTCTATCCAGTGATTCTCAGTGGGGGCAGTACTGCCCCCTTGTGGGAGCTTTGGGAATTTGGGGTGTCTTTCCATCACCCTGTCCTGCAACCCACAGAATACTACACATTGAAGAATTATTCTACAACCCATGCAACTTTAAAATCTCTCACTGGCCATTCATGCATAAGAAAAACCTGTATGGAAAAAAAAAGAAAGAAAAACTTGTACGTAATCATCTAATCCTAGAAACTAAATCTCTTTTACATGTAAATGAAAAATTTTTTGCATAGTTTTAAATGGTATTAAGTTTGCCAGTAATGCAACTATCATGTGAATTAAGGGGAAAGGATACTTTATTTTGCTAGAAATTTCACAGAGAGTTGTTCACCATTTTAGAAAACTGAGTCACTTGACAGAAATACAGAAATAGTGGCATTAGGGTGACCAATATGACACACCAGGACCGAGATATGTTTTCAGTTGTTCTCTGACATGATTTTAGGAAGAGGAGCAAGCACTTCCCATCTTCAGTTCAATGTTCTACCCAGTCCTTTTCCTGTAGTCATTTCCAACCTGGGCATTACAAGCA